>NW_027211726.1:24407500-25110000 GCF_022749685.1 Semicossyphus pulcher
TAAAAGTCGTTTCATTCACAGGTCACATAGCTCATTGAAGAGCCGATCTAGTCTTGTTGAAGGAGTCCATGAGCATTTGGACAAAGCCTTTGTAGGTGCTCTCTTAGAACAGCAGAAGCCTTTTTACAACGATTTACTCCAGCAACAGGAGTCCTCATCACTTCTGACTGGATTTGGTGGCATGATTTCCCTCCTTCTGTGAGAGGAAGTGTGCCTTGGAAATCCAGGGCCGGGATCAGCCTTAGTATTTAGACATAGCCTATACTAAGAAATCCAGCTTCTTTGGTACAAGATACCCACACAATAGGAAATATATACTTTTGTTACCCCAGATGTACAGTCTAGGGAGAAAAATTCCTAAAAATCCCTAGTTATGTACTTGTGCAAGTATGCTTTTTGGTACCCTCTGTTTTTTTGTTCTCTCCTTCTCTCTCTTAGTCTGAAAACTTAAACACCTAGATTGGACAAAATTAAGAGGTTGCCCAGACTGCACAGATTGGTTGAATTTGTTTTAATTGTTGGGATTGGATAGTGGCACCCACCTATCACTGAAAGCAACTATGCCCTCAATTATGCATAACGTGAAGCCTTTATATAATTCAAAGTAGGGCTGCATAATATTGGGAAAAAATGACATTGCGATAACTTTTTGTTCTGTAATATTTATTGCGATATTAAAAAAAAATCAGGAAATTGTACCAGATAAATGCAGTTTTCATGTCCATACAGTCACGATCATACTGTTTTATGATATGAGACTTTAATAACTTGCCTCACAATCGGCACGTCCTGCAATATGACTATTGCACTTGTGCACATCGCAATTGCAATGGTTAAACGATTTATCGTACAGCCCTAATTCAAACAGTTGAGTCGTCATAACTAGAGAAACTGGCTATAAAGGCCAAAGCCATTTAAAAAAGAAATGCTGTAAACATGTTTAATTATGCTTGGGCAATTTCATATGGGGACTAATGGGAATTGACCCTTGGAGCCGGCCTCAAACAGCGGTGTGATTTTTCCAGATTAAAAATAAATTTGGGATATTCCAAACTAAAATACTGACGTGTATCCAATAATCCATAATGATGTCTGTTTTCGTTTACCTCAAGCTCAACCTGCCAATTTTCAAAAGGAATGCAGTGAGACATCTAGCTGTTTTTGTATATTTGCCGTAGATTGATGTACTCCGGAGTAGAAGCTAGCGTGAGCCGGCAGCTACTGCTACTGCTGAGGGAAAAACTATGAGCAGGCTTTGACGATCGCCTTGTTTATGTAGGTCTCAGTTAGCAATGAAATCACTAAGGTTCCCGCTAATTAAAGTGAAATTTTACTTATTTGTGGTATCTGATTTTATTTACTTAAGAGTCAGGCAGAGTGAGTTTAAATTCAAGTCAAGATAGATTTTTACATCAAGGGTATGAACATTTTATTTCTAAACCCATCATTACAGTTCCCAAGGCATGTTGTTAAAATACCTTAAAAAATCCACAGACACTGTAGTCACTGAAATGACCTCTACCTTTAATTTCATTAATCTGTGAACATTAAATTACAGCCAGTAAACCTCTCCAGCTCCCACTTGTACCCTTACTTCTCTTCAGTTTAGAGTAAGGGAAGGAGACAAGGTAGTCAGTGGAATGCAATTGAACTTAGTTTGTCTCTCCTCCTTCCTGACTGCGATGTTAGTTGAAGCTGTGGGGTCAAGGAGCCTGATTTTATGCCTCTAGTTCAAAGTCAAAGTACTGAGGGTCGAAGTAATGAATCCTTACATATCCATCTTCTCCTCCACTGCTGTAACTGTAAACAATAACCACAGTACAAGGAAAATGTCAGCAGTGAAACAGACAAGGATGTTTTGACCAGACCCATGGACAGTGCAATTTTAAGTCTGTTTGACTTTTACCTTTTGCCATCAGGGTGGAATGCCACACAGTTGATGGGACCAAAATGACCTTTTACCCTGCCAAACTCCTCTTCATAGGCTGCATGGAAGAACCTGATGATGGAAGAAAGGCAGGTTACTGTTACTTACTTAATCTGAAATGGGCCAATCATTAGGTGTAACCAAATGGGTTAAAGAGGGTATTTCCATTACATCTGTAATCAGCAAAACTTTTCCTCACCTGGCTTCAAACTTGCCAATCCTGGTGGAGGTAGTTGTGACCTCCATGGCTTCCTGTCCACCTCCCATCACCACCTGCAACACACACACACTAAAGTTTTTGATGTGATACGATTTTATATGGTCATTATGTGCAGAGCCCTTATTTGTTTACATAACATAACTTTTCCAGTCTTCACTTACATGATCCATAATGGGGGAGATGGCAGCAGAGTTGACAGGTCTCTCCGTCTTGAAAGTCTTAATGTGGTCCAAAGAAGTGCTGTCAAAAAGCTTCAGTGAAACACAGGAGATAACATTCAGTATAAAATGGTGGTATGGTATGGTATCATAATAGCAAGCATGACAAGACACAAACTCGGATAACATATACAAATAGATGGATTATGTAAACCAAATACACACTGATAATGAATAAAAACATTAGCTTTAACTAAACTGACAAACTAACTGTTTGTTTGATCAAAATGCTGCTTTTGCTGTCTGTGTCCTGTCTGAGTACCAGGAGAGCAGACAGGCTTTTTACCTTGGCAGTGTTGTCCTTTGAGGCAGTAATGAACATAGTGAGATCCACTGATGTCTGGATGTCATTGATTTGCTTGGTATGCTCCTTGGCCTTCTTCAGGACATCCCCAGACTGTCCATAAATAACACAGCCACAACATTGAAGTTTAAAATTTTTGAATTACAATGAAACATATTTTCTTCAGGCCAAACTGGAGATCTGTATTAGATATTTCAAATTGATATACTTTGTATACTTAACAGGTTTCGCTATTAAACGTGCTGTAAAATATCAAGCTTATATTATCGTAAAGGCTCCGCATCACCGGGTGTTTCTGTTCTCAGTCTGAAAAAAGGGGCCTGTACATTATTTTTGGCGCAACCCGTACAGAGCAAAAACAAAGTGACACCTGTGGTGCACCAGCTTATGTGCCATGCTTATCAAGAGCGATGGAGGCTATGCTATATTAGCTTTAGTATGGCAGAGGGACAAAGCAGCAAAGTTTGTATCCACTGAAGTAACGAGTGAAGTTACGTATTACGATGAAACATTGAGTTGGTAGTGAATTTAATATAATAAAATATAAATAAACCTGTCACTTACAATCAACTGCATAGTGGTGAAAGATGGGCTTTCAGTGCAACGAAAACAAACAGCAGTAAAGCGGCATGTAGTTCATGGATGACACAATAGTCATCTCAAGGGCTTTAGTCAGTGACCGTTTAAACGTTGCTTCACTTCCGGTGCAGTCCCGGGCGGCAGCTTGCTAGAGTCGCTCCTTGTCGTCTTGTGTCTTTTATTTATTGCATTTGATATCTTTTATCTTTTTCAATTTTCTTTTTTATGCAAGTAGTTTGTAAACATTTGTTGGCTTCAATTAACCCATACACTTTATATTTTATCTTATATTTGAGTTGTTTTTTGTATTTCTCTAATTTTGTACTGCATTTTGCATTATCTGGCACTATAATTTCCTTCGGGATTAATAAAGTTATATCTTATCTTATCCTTCTACAGTCTGTGTTCATGTGATTTTATCCATTAGAAATGTTGTGAAATTAATTAATGCATAATAATAGTGAAACCATGATTATTCGTCAGGGATGCAACGATTGGAGATTTTGATGGTACGATTATAGTCTAATACTAAATACTCTTAATAACTTCAAACTGACTGTGTTTCTCTTATTGTTTTTGCATCCACAACCAACATCAGATTTGTTTACTTTGTTCTGTAGTATTAAGCCTCCAGCCAGTGCTACATTAATTTTTTTTACATTCCCAGTAGTCTCCAGACAGAGTGCTTGTCTCACCTTGGCACTGAACTGATTGATTTCTCCGTTCTCGTGGCCCGCGATGACGAACTCTCCAAGAGGTCCCCACACAGCACTGGTAATCTTGTAATCACTGCAAGGTACTGACAGGTAGGGTTGGTTGTCCTCTGCAGAGAGAAAGAGAGGGAGAGAAATTGTAATACTACTAAGAGGATTTTCCTGCTTATTAATATAATTTTCAACAGTGTAACTGTCAACATGTAAATACATTATTTCTTATGCCTTATGGAAATACTCTGTTTGCTTTAGGTGAGGGATTCAGGAGGCAGGGCATGATAAAAAACAGTCCATAGCAGTTGTAACTCAGCGCTTTAAACTTTCCATCAGAAATAAAACGACCTCTATTTTATAAGAAATCAAAGGACGTTCCATTAGCACTAGCTTAACGGCAGAGCGTTCAGCTTCAGTGAAAATAATGCAGCGTCAGCCGCATGTGTAAAATATAGTGGCTGTGGATGAGAGGAGAGTTGATGGCTGGAAGTCAGAAGTGTAAGATGTGTTATTTTAGTTTACGTTCTGCCTGTTCAACAGTTGTTTGATAAATTACAGAAAAACATTCAGATATGATTTGATGTTTTGTTTTTTCCATTCTTAATTCTTCCAATTTTGGTGCTGGTGATTTTCCTTTGGCGCTAGCTTAAACCTCTTTGGGGGGCGCCAAAAAATTATCTGTGCAGGAAAAACCCTGATAATGAAATAAGGTAGTACAGTAATCAGGGTCCAAAATTAACATTTTGGTCTAGCTGCCATTGGCAGGTAAGCAAAAAAATGTGAGCGGCCACAATATTAATATTAATATATACCAGCCATAAAAACGTTATTAGATATAATGTCAATAATTAACAGTGCTAAAAAGAAACATTTACTTTAGTACTGAACTTAAAGTAGCAGTGTAATATTGAGGTAATGTATTTTGCTTGTGTATTTATCTTTACTTTTATTCCACTGAATTTAAAGAAAAATATAAAGTCATCAGCTCCACATTTAGATAATAATCCACTGATATTAAACATATTATTCTGAAATAGGCCATCCTGCACAATGAGTAGGTTACCTTAAGTTATGGTGCTGTAAGAATATTTTGATCCTCGTCATTTTATCTCTTGCTTAAGTTTTTATTGCAGGGCTGTTGCTCGTAATGGAGTATTAATACACTCTGATATTACTCTTTTTCTTGAGTACTTATTTCATCGCCGCAACAAAATAAATATTTATTAGTGCAGCTCATTAATCCACTGACACAGTGACAGCAGCCTGTCAGATGAGAGAGCAGTGACTGCTTGATCATTCATTTACAAGCTCCACAGTTCTGCTAGTGACTGTACTGTAGCTCGGCTATTAGCAATAGCCTCTGCTGTTGAATGCTAGGTGTCTCAGGTCTTTCACTTCTCCTCTGCCTCCCGTAGTGACAGTGGTACACGTTTATACTCAGTTTAGATGCAGTGATGGCGAGACTAAGTGAAGTGGAAATGCATCTCTCCACACCATGGAAACTCAATAATTAGCTGCTGTAGCTAGCAAGTTCCTATTAGCCGGTGCGGGCAGCTAATGTAGCATCAGTTGCCCGTTTGGCAGCCCCCAGATAGCCGCGGCACAACACCGGGTTGCCGGGGTGGCTGTGTGACCGAAGGAGGAATAGCAGTAAGCAGAGGAAGCCCACAGTCACAGTTCACGTTTCTAACAGCTGCTCTGTTCCTAACCTGCTACATGCAGCATCGGTGCGACCAGTTAAAGTGTAAACGCGTACTTTACAGATTGTTGGCGCACTAGAGCCCTGCTACATGAGATTAATAACAGAAGCGTGAGGACGCCGATGGTGGTCAGGGAGGGTCAATTAAAGGATTGTGTTACAATTATTCATGGACACGTGCCAGCAACGTGCTGAGTCGTTGCAAGACAAAACTTCATCAACAACTTAAAGTGTGTTTTGTAGTGATGGGAGCACCTGACGCTAGATCAGGCTATCAGACATTATATTATTATGAAGCCTCCTTTTTAACAGATTGATATTGGCTGCTAATGTGGGCATTGACTTGGGTCTGGTACGCTGTATGAAGTAGATGAAAACTCTAAAAGCATTCTGCTGAGATGCTGAAGCATTGATGACAGGCTTGTTGAGTTTTCTGAAAAACATACTGCTTAGTTTTCGTAATGTTACATCTTCAAACAACCTCCAACTTTTAACATTTTTGGTCGTTTCTCTGGCCTGTCTTTTCTTTTCGCCCCTCACTATTTTCTCTCTCTTCCTCCATTTTGCAATCCATGTCAGTCACACTTAAATGGATTAAAAGGCTTTAATTTACAAAATGGCATCAATGATTTTTTGACTTTTTCTAGCTCCTGGAATCATTAAAGACTAATATTACAGTTCTTACTTTTGCATTTATAAAAAAGATGGAAAAGATTGATTTTTAACAACCTTGCATAAATAACATCAATATCTAACTATCTCTATATGTTCTTAGACAGAGACACAAGTTTAGACATAATGGCAAGAAGGGGAACCATGAGATTTATAATGTGCGATTTTAAAATGTTAAGTAGGCCGGTATCAAATTAATACAATGCCTAATGATTTACTCTTGATCCTTGACAAACTCTGGTGAAAGCTGGATGTGGCTTGCCTGTTTCTTTGGTCTAGTAACCACTTTTTACGGTCAACAACTTCAGGTAAAGAATGAAAGTGTCTGCTAAATGAAAGCAGTGTGTCTGAGTTGGTTGGTATGTACCAATCTGCTGTGGATCCCTCAGGTCAAAGAAGTTCAGGAAGCACTGGTAACCCATCTGCTTGTCTGTGGAGAACATGATGATGTTGCCGCTGAAGTCAAAGCCACACGTTCTAACAGCAGAGTTGGTGTTGAGCAGAGCAAGCTGTTTACCTGTGCAGCACAGAGGGGCTGGGGTTAGTAGATGAACAATCGATTTATGAAAACTTACACTATAGTGTGTTTCTACCTACCAGTCTCACAGTCCCACAGTCGGCAGCTGTTGTCTGCTGATCCAGTCAATACATTTTTAGTGTCCCCTGAGAGAGGACATGTTAAGGAACCCAACATGTATGACACAAGATAACAGTCACAGTCACTATATCTCATGAATACAACATCAAACATTATATTTCAAATAGGTGCATTTCTTGAAATGATACAGTCACAGTCAACACACCACACAGCTCCTGTGTGTCCATTGTAGGTGCCAAGCCTCTCGCCATTGACAGAGTACCACACGTTGGCTACCTACAACGGGAGAAATTAAAACAGGTACACCAAATGAGTTAATACCAAACAAACTTGCGGGTGGAATAAAAAGATAATGGCAGGCGTCAGAGCATATAAAAAAAACAATCAACTCACCGTGTCTTTGGCTACAGAGAAAAGCAGATCTCCTTCTCTGTTGTACTTGATTTGAGTGATGGACCTCTCATGGCCCTGAAGCAGAATGGGTTTCTGAGGACAAGAGTAAGCATCAGCATCTGAGCAGTCTTACCAATTACGCTTGCCTTCAGCTTTTAACTAGAGGTAGAAATAGATGTGCATCTTCTTCAGCAGGTCTCAATGAGGTAGTATGAATAAAGAAACAAATCAAACTGTGATCGTTGACAACAGGACAACTACTTTTACTAGGTTTAGTTATCTGTCCGTGAATCATCTTGAAGCTAACACTTATGCTAACGTTGGCTACTTTCACAGCTAAGCTAACGTTGGCCGGCGTAGATACGCTAGATCACCGACAAACTGTTTCAGTGAAAGAATCATTCGGGGTAAGATACGCCTCGTAGCTGATAGAGACCAATAAATAAACTTACCATTTTTGTCACCTAGGAGTTGCCACTTAGTCCGGAATATTTACTGCGCCTTCCGTAAAGGCAGAAAAGATGAACACTCGTGTTTCAGGCTCCGTAACTGCAGCGGAAGAGAAAGGTGATGTACTTCCTGTGTCGGATGGTATTCAGCCCTACACGGTGGTACGCCCTCTAACTGTAATACTCAACTCTAGCACGCAGTAGGCTATTCAAATCCCTTTGGGTTTGCCTTAAAGAAGGAACCATATATACTGTATATATTTTTTATCTACATCCTTTTATTTTATAGCGTTGTTTTACTATTCTTAAATAGTGTTATTAAGATGTTTAATACGACGTGAAGGGTATTTACATTCTAACAAAGAAAGAGCATTAACAAAAAAACTATAAAATAGCATAAAAGGTAACACCTTCATATTGACAAGAAAATGTAAAGACATAGGTTTCAGTTGTGTGCTGATGTATTTTCTAAGCAAGGCACGAATCTGTGTCAGTCTTCAGGGGCTGTATTCATAAAACTTCCTAGTACAAAGAGTTGCTCCTAGTGACAAAATTCGAATCATACCGTTTCTAAAAATTTCCCCTTAAAGTCAAGACTAGATCCTGGTAAAGATAAAAGTAATTCACAAAGCATCTTAGCCCTTTAGGTATGGAAGCCCAAAATAGTCCCGTAAGTCATTATATTGAGATACTTTCTCACCAAGGCCCTTCAGCTGAAAGCATGGATTTGACATTTTCAGCCCCTGGGCCCCCTGCCCCAGCAGCATATCAGGTGCTCCTCTACAATAACCCACCCAACTAGCTTCTGTTATTCGTGCCTAACCACATTTGTAACCGACCACCACTACAGAAAAGCATTTTGTTCTTATATTGCCTTTTAGATATTCCGTTGACAGTTTAAACGCAAGACAAAAGTTATGGCAGTATGACTGTTTTTTAAGATATTTTCTGTTTCAGAAAAAATTATTTGATTTTGATGTCAAGCAGAAAAAGGTGAAATGACCAAGAAGCTATTTCATAGCAATTTGATCTTTGTCAATTGCAAATATCAGACATGTGCCTTTTATTTTCAGGGGAAAGCATTTTGCACATTTTCTATATGTTTTACAACTAAAGTGTTTATTTTATATTAAAGTAGCTACCAACAAGTCTTAACAAAGAAAGTTGAAACTGAATGTCAATTGCAAAGTTCAAAAACGTGAAGGATTCTCTGCACTTAAAATAAATGTTTCTTATTTCAATCTGACATGGGTCTTGATTACACTTATGGGTATGAGCTACCAAGGCCTCCCAGATGCGCTCTGCCTGGCAGAGAGCAGGTGCATCACGCTGCTCTGGTCCTACCTCTGGCTGCTCCAACATGTCTTCCTAGTGTTCCTGATAGATTACCTGCTGCATTTCACAGAAGTTGTGCAACATCACACAAGCAGACACAACATATTTAACATTTTTGGTTTGAGAGTCATATCTTTTCATAATACATCACCAACAACCCTTGAGGCAGCCAAATGATTGCTCAACGTGGATGCATGCACGGCTCAAGCAGGCGTAGTAGGCTGCCCTTGGTCACTGTACCCTCTGGGAATGGCTCTATTAGGTGGTTGGTAACTGTAGGCATAATCGGCCAGCCAACATCAAAATCAAGGAACTTTTAAGTGTGGTCTACCAGTCCTTGAAGAACACTGTACCATCCTTTTCTATTATAGTAGTCGGTGGGATAGCTCACCGGGGCGATGATTGGCATGTGTGTGCCATCCAAAGCACCAGCACACAGTCACGATGGCTTTCTGCGGATGGGTCTCCATGCTGTGTAGTGAGATGAGCCTCCTGAATTCCAGCGCTTTGCATCGTGGGATACAGCAGGCAAGGTAGACTGGTCTGATGCATACTGGAGATTTTCTCCGAATCAGTACGGCATCCGGGTATTTTTGGAATACTGCACATTTTGCTTTTGTTTGCATATTGCATACTTCATACTACATTTTGGCCAAATCAGTACGTACTGGTATAGTATGGCATTTTGAACACAGCACCAGTCAGTGATAATACTGCTGCAAATGTAAAGGCTTTCATCAGTAGGCCATAGGCTCAAACACCATTGTGTTACCTCGTTCGTCGATAGATAGTGACTTAACAGACATTTATTTACATGAAAATATTCGAGATTATTACATTGAATTAAATACATATTAGAATGAATCTGACTTGTCACGATGATTCTGATGTGTAATTTCAAAATTAAAGCCTTCTAAAATGTCAAAAATAAGCACCTTTTCCTTTGATTTCAGATTAGGATTAAAAGGAAAGTTCCTGTTATCACACACTCATTTCACTTCAGAGTGATAGTACAACACCCCAGCGGGTCACTCAGAAAATATCAAATCAATCAATCAATCAAATTTTATTTGTATAGCGCCAAATCATAACCAGAGTTATATCGAGACACTTTACAAAAGAGCAGGTCTAGACCGACTCTTTGTTATGTTATTTAAAGAGAGGCCCAACATGAATCACCATGAGTAGCACGTAGCAGATATCAGAATATTACTTCACTCCATTATCAGTGATATGATACATATTGGTGACCAGTCGTATGCATATTTCCATGTGGTGATTTCAATAGCTTGCTCATTAATAAATATATTGACTCAAAACTGCTTGTATTGTGTCAATGTTATCCTCTCACAACATTCACAGTCATACATTTCTGGTAAAATCCCATAGAAAATCCCTTCACTCTATTATTAGTGACTTGTTGTATTAACCCTTACATACTGGGTATATTCTGTACCTTCACAGTATTGTCTGGGTCAATTTTGACCCGGACCAAGAATTCCCTTGTAGCAAGTATTTCCACCAAATTTTTAACTACAAACCTATTCAGAATGTTTAAATCCTTCATAAATGTTTCAAAGAGCAGGGAAAGTGTATTTTTTAAGTTTTACACCACTCGTTTTTGGTGAAAAATATCTTATTATACACAGTATAATGTCATGTAATATATGTAAGAAATAGAAAATATAAAAGCCATAATGATTTGAATATATTTTATTGACCTTGAAAATGACATCAACATTCTGGAACTTTTGGACTTCATAATATAACTACTGAACTCTGTCCTCAATGCTATATCATAAGATATAAAGTGCTTATAGTCAACTAGTCTCTGCATTCAAAGCAGAGGTGGGACACTTTCCGTGTGTGGATCTTGCACGTGTTTTCCACATTTGCAGCAGGTTGTCCCTGTTTTACAGTCTTTTTTTGCAGGGCAGAAGCTGCATCTCCTTCTCTTCTGTTCCCTCATGTTTGCTTCTTGATCAGGGCCAGGCTCAGATTGCTGCACTGCCCTTACAAATGCTGCTGAGGCTGCTGTGCGGGGGAGGTGTTGTCGCTTTTGCATGCAAGGAGCCACAAGGGCCTTTCCAAGCTCCTCCAAAAAGAACCTCCTCCAGTTCCTCTTGCTTGCCCGCCAGGTTGGGTTTAGCTCACTCCAAATCACAAAGGCATTGTACGTGGATACTTCAATTATGTTGTGGAATATGACAAGAGGCCAGCGGGCGGTTCTTCTCTTGCAGCTGTATGTGCCTGTTACTTTATCAAGATTGTCCACTCCGCCTTTTGTTGGCATTGTAGTCAAGGATGATAGCTGTTTTTTTATCTTCCCGTGCGCTCACCTCTGCAGCCTTATGTAGTGTGCTCATAAGGATGACGTTGTTGTTCTTCTCGGGCATGTATGAGACAACTGTGGTGTCCTGAGTAAATGCAAACTTAGAAGAAAAGACCTCTCTTCCCCTTGTTGTAGTTAGGGCAGGTGGCAGCTCAGGTTTGTTCCGCCTCACAGTGCCAACCATTGTGATTTTTTTCTTCAGCAGCACCTGACCAAGCTCATGAGATGTAAAGAAGTTATCGCAGGTCACATTGTGTCCTCTCAGCCCTTCCGTCATTTCCAGTACAACACGCATGCCTTGTTTTTTCTCTGGAGCTCCACCAGCTGGCTTCCCTGTGTAAACTTGCATGTTCCAAGCATAACTTGAACATGCATCACAAGCAACCCATAACTTGATGCCATATTTTCCAGGTTTGCTTGGCATGTACTGGCGGAATGGACAGCGACCTGGAAAAACAGAAAAAAGAGGAAAACCATTTACCTTTTTGTTCTATCCATTTTATTTATACAATCCCACTGCTCTAGCCTGTGCTTTTACAATGTATTTTATATATGGAAGTGCATAAGAAATAAAGAGAATCTGATCTGAAATCTGACCATTTGATATCACAGCCATGTATACTGAAGCATAGATTAATTAGTCAACGAGAAAAGACCATTCTTACCTCTAAATGGAACCAGTCTTTCATCCACAGTAACATCAGGGCCAGGTTTGTACATGAGAGGCAGCTGTTCCACCCACTTGTCCCAGACATCCCTGATTGCTGCCAGTTTGACAGTGGCACGCCATGCAGGTCTTGTCTCATGATTGTCAAATCTGAGCACCGCTGATATGGTACGGAACATTTCCAGGGACACGGTGGCTCGAAAAACCTGTCTTCCCGTCTCAGCATTCCAGAGACTGGAAGCAGCCTCACCTCGGGATCTGTACACACCAGCCAGTATTAGAAGCCCCATGTAGGCATGTAGGTCAGTCACATCCATGGTCTTCCATTCTTGACCATAACGATTAACGCCCTCCACGTTTGTCATTTCAATGATAATTTTTTCAATGGCTGGAGGGAGGAAAAGCTGGAATGTTGACAAAATGTCAGCTGCATGGGAGATGGCCAGTCTTGTGGGTCCTGGAGTCATTCGAATGACATTTTCTGCTGTCATCCTGCCTGCAACATGATGTGGAAGTGATGACCAACAGATAGCACTGTTTTTTGACATAAATGTCTGCCCTGCTGTCTGCTCCTCTCCATCAGAGTCATCTTCATCGGGTGGGGAGTTTTCTTCCACGTTGTCTTCCTGCTCTGACACGTCCTCCTCTAAATCAGTATCAGACTCATCTTGAAAGAGTAGATCCAGGGCCTGTTGGACATTCAGTCTTGCTGCCATGATGTCTGTCACTGAAATGGCAGCTTGTATTTTTTTGTATCTTTTTTGCTGTCAAATGTGAAAACGGGTAAAATTTGACCCGAACAGTATGTGAGGGTGAAATATGCATATTTCCATGATTTAAATAGCTTGCTCACTGATGAATATATTTACTCCAAACTGCTTAAGTTTTGGGGGCGTGGCTTTGTGGCTGTCAGGGGGGCGTGGCCTGTGCCTGTAACGGGGGCGTGGCTTATGTCTGTGATGGGGCGTGGCCTTGTACCTGTCACGGGGGCGTTGCCCGTTTTGAGGGCGTGGCTTATGCCTGTGTCGGGGGCGTGCCTGTGCTTGTCACATGGGCGGGGTTTGTTTGGGGGCGGCGTATGTGCCTGTGATGGGGCGTGGCTTATTCCTGTGACGGGGCTTGGCTAATACATGTCACAGGAGCGTGGCCTGTGCTTGTCACATGGGCGGGGCTTGTTCTGGGGGCAGGGCTTATGTCTGTGACGGGGCGTGTCCTTGTACCTGTCATGGGGGCATGTCCTGCGCTTGTCACATGGGCAGGGCTTGTGCCTGTTTTGGGGGTATGGCTTATACCTGTGACAGGGGTGTGATACCTGTCACATGGGCGTGGCCTGTGCCTACGACAGAATTAATTAATATACTTCCACTTTGGCACACTACAATTTCACTTAATCAAATATGTAGTAGCTATGTTCATCATTTATTTACATTATTATTTACAGAAGGGATGCCCACATCAGGGCTTGAACTCCACTCCACCAGCTCCTAGGCTGTTAGCTTAACCCCTACGCTATGTCATAGCTATAACCATGTAAGTCTTTTCTTCCTACACCACCTTTTACAAATATACTTTTGTTTGCAGCTGGCTTGTTTGACAGCCAAATTTGCAGTTTAGCAATGAAACCTAGGGTATTCTCAGTACTACGAAGGTTGTGCTTTTTTTAACCGGTGTACATCACCAAGGTAACTTAACAAGCCTAACAATTTCCCCTTATAACTCCAAAGCAGGCTGTTCAAGATAAGCCTCAACCTGCAAAAAAGTACCACCTACTGACTGACTATCGTGATCCTGGTACCCTTGGAATGAAAGATATAAGTGTGTGCTGGTTTAGGTCAGTGGATAATTTATTAATAGAGGTCTGAGATCTTCATGCGGTCGATCCTGGTTCAATTCCTGCTATCCCCACTTTCTCCTCTGTTTCCAACGCTGTCTGCTCTCTGTATTTTGGGGAAATAGCACATTTTTAGCACAATTAACAAAATCCATCCATCCATCCATCCATCCATCCATTATCTATACCGCTTATCCTGTTCAGGGTCGCGGGGGGGCTGGAGCCTATCCCAGCTGTCATTGGGCGAAGGGCGGGGTACACCCTGGACTGGTCAATTAACAAAATCAAAGAATTTCATTATAAAATCAATGAAAGTTAAATTTCTGTGATGTCATCTGAGGTTTTTGCTCAAAAGCCAATCTTATTACAACCCTCCTTTCCTTGCTCCTGAGGTAATGTGTTGATTGGCTTGGAAAGTGTATGCCTAATTAAGCAGACAGTGTAATTGAGTGTAATTGAGCAGACAGAGTGGACAGCTATAGAGGATCGTAAGGAGATATTCACTGAATTTGACAGAAGGGTTTTGGATGACAGTTGTGGACTATCCCTTTGGGTCAGAATGTTACATTAGAGCATCCACTACAGACACAGATGAATACCAATACACAAGTTAGACAATCTATAATGAATTTGGGTTGTCACTGTAACTAACAAAATATGGTTTGAGCAAGTGTAATCAGGCTCAGAATTACAATCTTTTGCCACTTTTGTGTTGTTAATTTATACAGGGAGAAAGACATAATAAACGGACATACAAAAACTGGAGCAGGGACACCAAGTCCGTCCATTTCTTACCAATCCCAAAATCCCCCCTCTCCATTTCTCTCCATATATTACCAATCAAATGAAAGCCGCTCTACCCGGCTTCCATTTCTTGCCAATCAAACGGGACCTCCTCTCCATTTCTTACCAATCAGAAAAACCCTTCAGCCTTAACTCCCACCCCCGCTTTTTCGACGAATCAAACGGCTGTTGCTACCTCAGTGCAGGCAAAAGAAGACGAGAGCGCCTCTTGGCATTTTTCACGGTAAGTAAAATCAAAAGTTCTTTATATTTCAGACCTAATTTCAGAACTGCAAATTTTCTGCAATTTAAATACCTAATGTTCGTCTAATGTATTCATTGATATACTGCCATGTGCACGGCGTAGTTCATTTTGCTAGCTAAAAACACACCTTACTGTTGTAATTCATTAACGTTTATGTTACTCACAGCTACCGTTCACAAACAAACACTGTATGGTATGGTTAAATACAAAACACCATTAACAAACTAATGTATTTTGTTTTGCAAATACAAAACATACCTATCAAACAAATACACAATACATCACGCTTTATATTTTGTTTTGCAAATACAAAACATACCTATCAAACAAATACACAATACATCACGCTTCAGAAACAAATGGAGAATGTCTTACAAGTACAAAAATATATATCCTAGAGTACAAAAAAACATATCTTACAAGTACAAAAAAATCACGTGACTTTTGGTATGAACATCCCACCATGATTGTGCTGAGGAGTTTCTCACAAATGTTCGGAGTAATTCGCCCTAAACAACAGCAGGTGGCGCCATGAGTCAATTACAAGTACAAAACAATATACCATTTAAGTACAACCATAGACTATATAAATAATAAAAACTGTGCATTGACATTTCTGCTCAGGAATGTTATTGAATAAGAAGCTTCCTGTCCTTTAAACTACAATGTGCCATATCTTTATTTTTTTTGTTAAGTTTTTGGATTCTTGCTTTATCCCAAATATCTCATGTAATTGAATACACAAGGGACCACATTCTAGAAAAAAATCTGTTTTTTATTTGAGTTTGAAAATACGCCCTTAAAATTGCACTAAGGGCATGTTCATTTTGTTATAAAAGGGTTGAAAACAAACACTTGAAATTAAATCAGTCCTCTGGCAATGAAATAAAAAAACTGGAAATAATAATAAATGTCATGTTTGTTACACAGGATTGAAAAATAAAGTTCTTATCGTTTTAACTGCCCTTGAAATGTCTGTTGCCTATTTTATTTTACATTGAGTGTAAGCCTAGTATTTGTTGGACATACTGGACAGAAGCTTGATAGATATCTGCACCATGTGATTGGGAATGCCCCAAGGGGTCTATGGCTCCCCTTAGTGCTGCCATTTGTTCAGGGCTCAAGACATGTGACACCATGGTGTGGATCATCAGGCAAGCCACTGTCCTCCCAGTCAAGATATGGTAGGTGTAATCCCTGAAAAGACACAAGTAAAGCAGATAAGTAGAGCATGAGAATCCATTGGCCATTTTATTCCTATGAATCAATTTCAATCTAAAATTTTTCGCACATATTGCATTCAGCAAGGGTTTAAAAATGTTTAGGTTCTTCTGCCCCATGGTGACTATCATTATTTTGCAGCCCACACAAGAAGTGATTTCACCCTAGGGACCCTCAGTAATACATTTTGTATGTTGTAGCAGCTCGAAGGACTAATAATGAATAACTAATTAATATGAAATTATGTAACAATAATCCATAACTCAAAGTTTTGCATCATTATTACAGACATCGGTGTAAAAGCTGAAGGAGAGTGAGGGCACCTAGAAACGATTAGTTCATTACTAAATAACAGAATTTAGGTTCACCTTAAATTCAATGTTGGACGCCACCCAATTTTGTCAAAACAGGGAAAACTTATAATTAGTTATGAATCAATTTAGGCTTGTGATCTCAGGGTTGCTACGAGGTTCTTGGCCATGGTGTACAGTGACTTTACCATTTCATACACACACAAATCACAGAATCAAGGTCTTTATAAATGAGATATTTATTAAACTACTGACTACATGATTAAACTACTAAATAGAAAATACATGAATGAATGAGGAATAAATGAGTGAGCACAATGAAAAGGTTGCACAATGAACAATCTCTAAATAGGATATACAATAGGACATTAAGTCAAGTGACCGTATCTTTGGAGATCTTATCAACTGATTGAATGTATAAAACACCATTCGGCAGTGGAGAGTTTGAGGAGCATCATGGAAGACTGTGAAGCAATTTAATATTAGGTTTAACTATAATTTTGATTAAGGATCCTAGTTTAGGTCTCATGCTTATTAAATCTCTTGATTAATTTCTCAATTGGTAATTTAGCATCAGTTGTCTGACATCAACTCTTAACACTTGAAATAGTATTGTTCACCTGACGATGGGCAGAGTGGCAGCAGCAGAAGTTCTTCCTGGCGGCCTCAGCATTTTGGGTCCCACGTTACAGACTGCAGGCTTTGAGTCTGTGTCTCTCCATCTCTCTCAGCAGCAGCTGGAGCATCTCTTCATGTCCTTTGGCTGAGGGGGTCATAATGGCAGCTTTGCCATTATGACTCTTCCGTTCAAAGTCTTTGTCTCTAACGTCATCTTCATTCAAAAGCTTTTACTCAATAGTCGCAAGATTTGGCTCTCAGGCAAGTTCAGTGCAACTTAGGATTCAGGATTCAGGAGTTGCAGCAGGCGGCGTTTTCTGACCCAGCATTCCGCAGGGCAGCATCAAGGTGAGAACAAGAGGCGAAGAGCACAAGAAGTAATAAGGGATCCTGGCTGGCAGGACTCAAAGTTCTACTTGTTTCCGAAATCAGAAGTTTCCTTCACGGGTTGGTTGGATGTCACGTCCAACATGCTCGGTGTGGCTAGAACTCACATCAGAATCACATCAGGACCTCAGTCCTGGGGTCTCAGCAGAAGAGCCACAGCAGAAGACAAGTCTTATCACTTCTCCTTGGGTATTATCCTTTGTGATAGGGGTGTTTTGCATTGGCGGGAACTGCTGACCACTCCCCATCATAAACCATCTGTTTAATCTTTCAGTTAAACTTCTTTAACAAACTTAATATTAATTCGCTTCACCTTTTTAATTCTACCATATTTGAAAGTTTTGCTCTCTCTCCTTTGAAATAAGACCAAATACTTAATATCACTCACCGAATAAAACTTCATCAATTGAAATAAAAGTATTAAACGATTTCAACAACCACATCGATGATGACCTTAGTTGTTAAGACAGATATGTATACCTGTACACATACATTTCATCAATATGCCTCTGTATACCCATTGTACACCAAGTGAGTGAAATAACTTCAATAGTCTTATCAATGCTCCCTCTACCACAGGAATGTGTCTGTGTCCTGTGACGTGCAGAGGTGCTCAGAGAGATCTTGCAGGCAGATAAATTCACACAATATACAAAACACAGGAAAGGCAACCATTGTCAATTAGTGTCCTTATCAACCAGTTCTTGTTGATTCCCTTTGTTTTGTCTGAGTGTTGTTTAGTCCATAAGAAAAAGTTAATTTGTTAATCCCTTGTTAGGGGGTCCATGGTATAAGAGGTAGAAGGGTTGTTGCTGTTTAACCCCTTTATCTTCTGAAAGGTCATTTCCTGAGGTGTCTGGACCTGGGATATCACTGGGAAGCATCACTTTTGTCATCTTTATGACTTTGAGTGCAAAGCCCATGAGGAGGTGTCAGGATGTCTGCTCAAACATCCTCCCTAGGCTTAAGCACTAATGTATAAGTCTGACATGATAATGTAAGACAGACAGATAATTGAGGTAATAGAATACATATTAATTAAGGTTTCAGCCTATACGTTTAGGAATTGTCTGTTTCTTGATTTCAAATGAAATTCAGAGAGTCACAGAACTGTAGTATCTGTAGGCAAAGGGGGGATGAGAGGGAGAGTGGACAGATAACGCTCATCCTCTCTGTACATTTAGAATCAACAATCAACATTAAGCATCAGTCCAGTAACTTCAGTTGGTTATTACACATAACATATTAGTAAATGTACATTTTAATCATAAAGTTCTTTATTTTCATACAGTTTTTGGATATCTCCATCTTGTTGCTCGAGTGAGTCTTTTGATGTTAGCCAGAAATCAAGGAAAGTCGTCGTCCTACAAGAGCCATAAATTAGCTGGCTTCACTTGTGTTTATTGACCCAGAGGTCATGTGAACAGGAAGAAAAAGATTCTGCTTTTGTTAAGGAGTTAATGATTTTAATTCTTCATCATCGGATCATCCGCTACAATGTTATGCTTGAATATTTTACAGGTATGGTTAAAACAATGTAAAAGTAATCACACATAGATTTAACTTCTAATGTCTGGTAAATTATAGTGAAATTAAACTGTTCCTCATGTTGCTGAGGGCCCCCAAGAGGCCCTTAAGAACACAGCTTTGAACACTGCCCTTGAATTAATGGTGGGTTTCCTTCTGTTGTAATAGGTGGTCAGGCATAAGAAGTGATGCTTCTTTGGACTGAAATACATTTTAAACAGAAGAACAAAATGATAATAGCTGGCACTAATATTCCCATTTACCTCCACATTTTCTGGTTCTTCCACGGCATGCTGAATGTTTCCCATCTCCCACAACTGATTGGGTGTTAGGTTGCCCTCAGTTCGAAGTTGGTGGTTGTTCCAACCACTGCTGAAGACATCAAGAATAGCTTGTAGTCTGGGCAGGAATACATAATGACAGCTGAAGAGGTGTGCAAAGCTCGACAGGTCAAGCAATCTATCGTCCTCTAGTGAGTGCAGCACACTGTAGTAAATGTTGGTCACAGCACACCACAGGTCTCTCCAGAGTCGTTCAATTCTGTAAGGACAGTTAGATAAGGACGCTGTTTATAGACATTCATGCATTGTATTTTATAATAGCATTTTATTTAACCAGTGATTTAACTAGAAAAGGTCTAAAAAGGAAAATGGTTGTTGCAATTAAGTAATTTGTTTGCCTTTTTTCAATATTAAGACCAAATTTGTCGGTCGGCTCAGTCACCAAATGGTGCATGTCATAGATTTAAATTTAATTGCTCACAGAAATAGTTTTCTTTTAAGTTCATTTTCCTAATGCTAGAAAAGGCGGCTGTGGCTCAGAGGTAGAGTCGGTCGTCTTTCAATCGGAAGGTCGGAAGTTCGATCCCCAGCTCCTTCAGGCTACATATCTAAGTGTCCTTGGGCAAGACACTGAACCCCAAATTGCTCCCTGTGGCATAGCCACTGGGTATGAATGTGATGACTGATTGACAGTAGGGCACTATACGTAGCAGCCCCTGCCATGTAGTGTAAAAGCAGCTTTGAGTGGTTGCAAAGACTAGAAAAGTGCTATACCATATGGTCCATTTACCATTTATTATAGATGCTCTCACAGAGAGACATGTTGGCTGAGAAACAAAAAGAAAACAGTCCCCAACAGTGGCAAGCTCACAGAGTAAGCAAGCACCCATTCAGTTCCTGGGCAAAATCTCTTTTGCCCATAGATACCAACCATAAGCCAATCCACTACGTAAAATATGATGGGATTGCAGTATTTAGTATCGAAGCATGTTAACTGTAATAGTGTTCTATGTCTAACCAGGTAGAATATTAACCTTGTTTGACAATGCTGTTTTTGGGTGTTATCCATGAAAACAATGTCACAGAAAAGGCAATTAATACTTAAATGTAAAAATAAATTAATCAATCTGCCTTTGATTGAAAAAAAATTAAAAAGCTTTTGTTGTATGTAGTTAAAGGACAATTTCACCCCTGGAAAAAGCCACTGTCAGTCAAAGCTGGTGTTTTCTACAATCAATAGAAGCAATACTATTTTAAATTGGCCTTAGCTGTGGAGATTGTTACGTTCGGTCTTTCGACCAGGGGTCCGTTTCATAAAGCAGGTTCAACAAACTCTGAGTCTAAATCCGAACTCTGAGTTGATCTACTCTGAGATAGGAAACTCTGAGTTTCGGTTCCAGAACAGCTGATCAGAGTTAGTTCAATCAACTCTGAGTAGGTTCAGCCAGAGTTAAGTGCGTGCACGCTGACTGTAAAAAGCCAGCATTAATTGAGCCCCGATACCACGATTCACCATGGCAACGGTACACAAAAGAGGTCCTCCTACGTCACACCAGTGGAGCTCGAAATCCTCATGCGGACGTTCAGCGAATACGAGCATGTTTTATATTCTACAGGGTTTTATATTCTAGAGGGAGGAGACGGAGCGAAACATGCTGGCGACCAGGTTAGGTTCACAGACTCAGTTACCATAGTAACCAACTCAGAGTTAAAGTTACCTCTCTTTCTGAAACGCCAAACCCGAGGTTTCCCTCATTTCAGGGTTAACAAACTCGGGGTTTTCACTAAACTCGCTTTCTGAAACAGACCCCAGAACAGCTTGTTAAACCTAGGGGGGAATTCACACGTATCTAGATCCGATTCACAAAGCACATTACCCAGATGATAGTCAAGCGCAAACTCGCCCATAAAGTTTGGCAGATCTGTGCAGTTTGCACGTTTTGTGTCTGATTGTGGAGAGAAGCTGTCTGCAGCTCCACTCTCTGCTGTGCGCTGCCGCGCTCTCAAGTGCGTGCACACTGACGGACCTCAACTGCATGCACAGATCGATGAGGAGACGGGAGAGGAGGGAGCAGATCTTTGAACAGCTTAAAGTCCAGACTCGACAGGTGTTTACTAGTATTACTCTCTGTAACACAGCTTTATGTTTCTAAAATGAGCACGCAACAGCAGCGTATATAATGCATCCATATAATAATCCCCTTCCTGCATAACGGCTCTGGACATTTTGTCTTGTTTTACTTCCTGCCTTTGTGTGTTTTCCCGCCTGTTTGATTATGTGCCCAGCCCTTATTGTTTTCACCTGCTACCTTGATTGTCTCACCTGTGCCCGATTATTTCACCTCCCCAGTGTATTTAGTCTTTGTCTTCCCTTGCCCCTGTGCTAGTTCGTTGTTGTCCATCCAGTGTCGTCTGTCCATGTCCATGCATCCTGATATTCTTGATCTTGATCTCAGTGTTCCCTGGATTTTTCACCTTCTGATTTATTTTGGATTACTTATCGCCTGTTTTGTTGGACTTTATTTACCATTGGATTTTGTTTGCCTGCCCCCCTTGGATTCCTCAAACCAGTAAGCCTTTTGTTTTTCCTTGTACCTTTTTGTCTCAATAAATACTTATTTCATTCTGCATCTGGGTCCTCAACCTTTTGTTTAAATTTGAAATCGTGACAGAACGAACTAGCCCGAAATGGACCCAGCAGATGGATTTTTTTTATATGGACAACATGAGGTAACCCATAACCTCATTTGTTTAAAAAATTACTTTAAGTACCCTTGTACTAATGAGGACAGGGAGGCAATTCTGTTACAGGCCTGCCAGGAACCTTTTTCTAAGCCTTGGTTAAAGACATTGTTACCTGATTGGGTTCAGGATTTTATAAGTTGTCATGGCTCCCAGTTCTCTGGCCCCAAACAGCCTGTCCCTAAGACTGTTAGCTGCAAGCCTGGATCAAAGTCTTCTTCCCTTCAGGCTCAGCCTGCCCTTCAGCCCCAGTCAGCATGGACTGGGACTTGCTTGGCCATTTTCCCTGGTTTACGTGGAGACCACAGGAAAAGGCATGGCCATCGTGGCTCTCGTCTTCTTCGCCCCTCTCCCCAGCCCAGAGCCTCCACTGCCCAGCTTCCCAGTAACTCCTGCCCCTGTGTTCCGGTCGGAGGTCCTGCCGACTCCTGCTCCTGTGTTTCGGTCAGAGGTTCTGCCGACTCCTGCTCCTGTGTCCTGGTCGGAGGCTCTGCCGACTCCTGCTCCTGTGTTCCGTTCAGCTCCGAGGCCGACTCCTGCTCCCCGGGTCAAGTCGGCTCCCCGGCCGACTCCTGCTCCCTGGGTCCGGTTGGCTCCTCCGACCGACTCCTGCTCCCCGGGCCCAGATGGCTCCTCTGGTCCAGCAGGAGGATTCCCCTCCTGGCTCTCCGTTGGCGTCTCGGCCGACACCCCCTCTGGCCCAGCTGGAGGATTCCCATCCTGGTTCTCCGTCGGCTGTCCGGCCGACACCAGTTCCTGGTTCTCCGTCGGCGGTCCGGCCAACACCTGCTCCTGGTTCTCCGTCGGCGGTCCGGCTGACACCGTCTCCTAGTTCTCCGTCGGCGGTCCGGCCTACACCTGCTCCTGGTTCTCCGTCGGCGGTCCGGCTGACACCTGCATCTGGTTCTGGTTCCCTGTCGGCGGTCCGGCCGACACCTGCACGTCCTCCGGAGAGGCTCCGCCGGCCTGGTCGGCCCCCTGCCTGTCCTCCGGAGAGGCTCCGCCGGCCTGGTCGGCCCCCTGGTCGACCTCCTGAGAGGCTCTGCCTGCCTGAGAGGCCCCACGGCTGCCATCCTGAAGGCTCTTGGTCAGCCTCTGCCCTGCCTCCAGGCCGTCCGCCTGAAGGTTTGGACTCTGCCCCGCCTCCGGGCCGTCCACCTGAAGGCTTTGACTCTGCCCTTCAACAGCCTCCCGGCTGTCCAAATATTTAACTATTGCCCTGTTTAATGACACTTTCAAGTCCCTCCTCCGGACCCCCTCCACCCTCCCTGGTTCGTGTTCCCAGAGACTATCAGGTAGTTTTTTGGTTTTTTTTAGGAACGTCTGGAATCCGTCCCTTGAGGGGGGGGGGGGTTTCTGTCATGAGTTCTTATTGTTTAATTTTGTATTTAATATATTGTGTTCTTGTCTTGATTTAGTCTTGTTTAGTTATGTAATTCATCTGTGTTTCATTGTCTAGAGATTTTCTGCTTGAGTTCTGCTGACACAGTCCTGAGTTTGGTTTTTAGTGTTTCCTGTTTTATTTTGTAGTTCTTGCCCTATGTATGTTTTGTCTTGTTTTACTTCCTGCCTTTGTGTGTTTTCCCGCCTGTTTGATTACGTGCCCTGCCCTTATTGTTTTCACCTGCTCCCTTGATTGTCTCACCTGTGCCCGATTAGTTTCACCTCCCCAGTGTATTTAGTCTTTGTCTTCCCTTGTCCCTGTGCTTGTTCGTTGTTGTCCATCCAGTGTCGTCTGTCCATGTCCATGCATCCTGATATTCTTGATCTTGATCTCAGTGTTCCCTGGATTTTTCACCTTCTGATTTATTTTGGATTACTTATCGCCTGTTTTGTTGGACTTTATTTACCATTGGATTTTGTTTTGCCTGCCCCCCTTGGATTCCTCAAACCAGTAAGCCTTTTGTTTTTCCTTGTACCTTTTTGTTTCAATAAATACTTATTTCATTCTGCATCTGGGTCCTCAACCTTTTGTTTAAATTTGAAATCGTGACAAATGGCATTAGCTCCCCATAATGGCATGATAGGACTGAGATTGAAAATCGGCGAATTTGCCCTTTAAATGTGGTCTATGGGTTTACCATTTTCTCTTAAGGTGTTTCCTGTGTTTGTCTTTTCATGATCCTTATCAATATATCATACAGGCACACCAGCTTCACACTTATTAAAGCCAAAACAAATGGGTTAATCACATGATGAACACCATTTCAGAGCTTTTCAAAGCTCTGGGACTTAAATCACTGCAATTTTGTGGTTAAATCTGATTTAAGTCAACATGTCATGTCACCTACTGTCACAGACTTTGCAGAAACATTTCCTTCATGTAAGAAATAGTTCAGTCAATATTCTTGTGACATTTTCTGTACAAATTTTATATGGTGTGAGAAATAATTATAAAAGACAATATTTTACATTTTATTTTGGTAAAATATTCTATGAATAAATGACAGACTGTAGTGAAAGTGTCAGAACAATCTAGATATCTAAACTGTGGCTGTCAAAATTGACTTATGCGTCAAGAATAGATGGAATGAACTAGTAATAAAGATGTGACATTCACCTTAATGGAAATCCAAATCGTTCCACTGACTGCTGGAAGAAGGCAAGGGCTGTGGAGGACAGATTGTTGTTTGTCGCACCCAGGTACATGATCTGTAGAAAATGTTCAAAGGGTTTAAGTTTTTCTACTTCAAGCTCTCCTTTTGTTGATTTTTATTTTATTTAATTAATTATACCGTTCTTGAAAAGCCATCAATGCCGCCAAAGATGACTATGTTGTATCTGGTTAGAGGAAAGACACTGTAATAGTATGCATATTAGTAGGGCTGAACAATAAATTGAAATATCAAAATCGCAGTGTGGCCATGTGCAATATCCCAGTAATAATAATAATAACTTTAATTTTTATAGCGCCTTTCATGGGACCCAAGGTCGCTTTACAAGGAGGAACACAGAACACTCCCAAACGGACTAGACACAGTACATTAAATGACTGGTGTTAAAGGCTGTAGGCTGTGTTGAAAAGATGGGTTTTGAGGAGTTTTTTGAAAGAGTCCAGTGTGGGAGCATTGAGGAGGTCGGGAGGGAGAGCGTTCCAGAGGGTGGGGGCTGCTACACTGAACCCTCTATTCCCGAAGGTCCGCAACATGGTGTGAGGAATGGAAAGCTGGCCAGAGGTAGATGAACGGAGGGTCCTTGACTGGGTGTAGGGATGAAGGAGGTCAGTGAGGTACTAGGGTGCCAGACCATGGAGGGATTTGTATGTGAGGAGGAGTGTTTTGTAGGTGATGCGGGACTTGACAGGGAGCCAGTGAAGGTGGATGAGGGTGGGGGTGATGTGCTGCCAGGGTTTGGTGCGGGTAAGAACCCTGGCAGCTGAATTAAGTACATACTGGAGCCTGGCCAGGGTTTTGTTGGGAACCCAGGACAGGACTCCATTACAGTAGTCCAGAGTGATGAAGGAGTGAATGATATGGTCTATGGTGAATAATGGTCTCGGCTGTGGAGTCGGAGAGTGATGAACAGAGGCGGGATATGTCTTTGAGGTGTAAATGGTAAATGGTAAATGGACTGTACTTATATAGCGCTTTTCTAGTCTTTGCGACCACTCAAAGCTGCTTTTACACTACATATCACATTCACCCATTCACACACTGATGGCAGAGGCTGCTACGTAAAGTGCCCAACTGTCAATCAAATCAATGTGTCAATATCACATTCATACCCGTTGGCTATGCCACCGGGAGCAATTTGGGGTTCAGTGTCTTGCCCAAGGACACTTCGACATGTAGCCTGACGCAGCTGGGGATCGAACCTCCGACCTTCCGATTGAAAGACGACCGACTCTACCACTGAGCCACAGCCGCCCAGGTGTAAGAAGGCGGATTTTGTGACAGATTTGAAGTGGGATTGGTAGGAGAGGGTGGAGTCCAGAATGACACCCAGGTTCGGACTGTTGGGGGTGGGCAGATGGAGCAGCCGTCGATGGTGAGACATAGATCTCCAACCTTCCGGAGTAGGGCCTTAGATGCCACGACCATGAGCTCAGTTTTATTGTTGTTGTGTTTGAGGAGGTTTGATGACATCCAGGTTTTTATTTCGTGGAGGCAGTTGACGAGTGACTGTGGTGGGAGCAGGGTGGATGGTTTGGTTGAGAGGTAGAGCTGTGTGTCGTCGGCGTAGGAGTGGAAATAAAGACCGTGGCGGCGGATTATCTGACCCAGGGGGAGCATGTAGATGGTGAAGAGGATAGGTCCAAGCACAGAGCCTCGTGGAACACCGTTATTGACAGGGGCGGGGGAGGAGGTGGAATTTCCGATGGTGATGAACCGGTTGGTGAGGTAGGACTGAAACCAGGAGAGGGATGATCCATTGAGTCCGAGATGGTGAGAGAGCAGTTGAGGAGAATAGTGTGGGAGACTGTATTGAAGGCGGCAGATAGGTCCAGGAGGATGAGGATGGAGATATGGCCGGAGTCAGCAGCGAGGAGGAGGTCGTTAGTGATTTTGATTAGGGCGGTCTCTGTGCTATGAAGGGTTCTGAAGCCGGATTGCATGGGTTCGTAGAGCTCATGGTCGAACATGTGTTGATGGAGTTGGGTGGCCACTACTCTTTCCAGGATTTTACTGAGGAAGGGAAGGTTGGAGATCGGTCTGTAGCTGTTAAGGTCGTCGGGATTCAGGCCGGGCTTCTCGATGATGGGAGTGACGGAGGCGGTTTTGTTGCAGGAGGGGAAACGATCGGATGAAAGGGAGGAATTAATGATGTTGACCATAATGGGGCAGAGGGTGGGGGGGCACTGTTTGACCAGAGTTGTAGGTAGGGGGTCAAGTGAGCAGGTGGCGGTGGCAATGAGCTTGATGCCAATCTCAGATGCTACATGTTTTTGTAAAACACTGTAACAAACTGAATTATACACTCACCAAATGAGCTTGTGGTTTGTGTCTATGTGCATCAGGAATTTAGGGCCAGGACCTGAGTAGATGCGACGCACAACACATCCTAGCTGGTTCATGCCGCAAAGGATGCCAACAGTGTCCACGCAGTGCATGGAGGACCGCACCCTCTCCCACTGCACTCTAAATCCTCTGGCCTGCAAGCTTCCCTTAACCAGGCGGTACCCAGAATGAGGCATGTCTCGTTTGATTTCAGTTACCAAATTGTCCAACTCCGTGTCTGAACAGGTGCCATAGAGTGCTCTGACAGAGAATGCAGATTCTGCCATTCATCTGTAAATAGTCCGAATGGACACTCCCATTAGGTTAGCAATACACGGCACTGGAAGACCTTGTTTAAGAATGTGCAACAGGGGATAAATCAAATCTTGGACACCCAGTTAGTCCATGGCTAACCTGTACTAATACAGTGGGGACCTGATTTTGTCTTTCCTCAACAAACAACTTGTGTAGCTCTGTGAGTGCATCTTTTACAGCTTCTGGGATCAGAACCTGATCAGAGAGCGCACTAAAAAGAACAGCCTCCTGAGAACATACAAACTCAAGGTAATCCAGGTAGAGTGGCTGCTGACTGACAACATGTAATAAACTTGCATGGAGTCTCTCAAACATGCTTTGTACAAGCAGTTCCTAGAACGGGTGAAAAAGGAAAAACGTGTGTACGTTTAAAAATACTCGCTCACAGATGATTTGTATTAGGAGGTCCACTATTTATATGAAGTATCAGCGTAGTTACATTTGAAGACATTTTTAAGGTTTTAAACTGTGTGATTAATGTACCCTATATGAACTGACACTCTGACAGCGAGAAGAGCTGCACGTGAAATGGTAGGCTAAGTCAGCTGGAAACACAATGAAAATTAGCCTAACTTTGTGTAAGCTAGGTTAGCTCCTGTGGTCATGCACTTTATGTTTCATACATGTATTTATTATCATACCTACTAAACAGTAACTGTAGACTTTACTTAACATTTGGTTTTTCACCAGCAACAACCACAAACTCACCTGTTGGCCGCTCATTTTACTGTCGATAGCCTCTATCACGCTATCATCCTCTCGTGGACAGTGGCTCCTGGCGCGTTTACGGACTGTTTAGACTGGTTTATTTTCAGTCTATGGTTGAAATAGACTCATAGCGCCCCCTGCTGATGGGCGAATTACTCAGGACCATAGACTGTCATTGCTCAGAACCAATGACTGTACGCTCAGGACATTTGTGAGAAAATCCTCAGCACAATCGCGGCAGAAAGAAAGTGCCAAAAGTCACGTGATATTTTTTTTTATTGTACTTACAGGGTATATTGTTTTGTACTTGTAATTGACTCATGGTGCCACCTGCTGTTGTTTAGGGCGAATTACTCAGAACATTTGTGAGGAAATCCTCAGCACAATCAAGGTGGAATGTTCATGCCAAAAGTCACGTAATTTTTTTTTGTACTTGTAAGATATATATTTTTTTGTATTGTAAGATTTATTTTTTGCAGTTGTAGAATATATTTTTTTGTACCCGTAAGATATTTTTTTTCGTACTTGTAGGATATATATTTCTGTACTTGTAAGACATTCTCCATTTGTTTCTGAAGCGTGATGTATTTAGGTAGGTAGGTATAGGTACGTTTTGTATTTGCAAAACAAAATACATTAGTTTGTTAATGGTGTTTTGTATTTACAAACCATACAGTGTTTGTTTGTGAATGGTAGGGCATTTGTGAAACATATTTAGTTTGTTTGTTAAGTTTTGGCAGGAAATTAGCTCCATAATAAAGCAATTGAAATATGACTGGGACATGCCTACAGATAGTAGATATATGTGGAAATTGTTTAAATCAATATACAGTAGGCGCTCAGGTACGGCCTGCTATCAATGCTGACAAGTCGGCGGGTATAGCGTGGCATCCTTCCCGTGCTCGAGGTAAGAGCACTCTGTCCGGTGGTGTATTACAAGACCCGCTCTGTTAACGCATCCAGGTACAGCGGCTATCGATGCCGACCCGGTCGGCGGGGATGGCACGGTACTCCTAAAGTCACAAAAGCACGCACTCTTCTTGTCATACATCAAATATATTCCACCACGACAAGCCGACCGAGTTGGTGGGAATAGTGTGGGGTGCTCACTGCGTGTCCAAACAAAACGAGCAGGAATTAGCTAGCCGCTAATGCTGCAAACATAAGGCACAGCACGCAAGTTCACTTCCGGGTTTAAAAAAAAAAAAAGGGACGCTTTCTGGCTGCCTGGCGACAAGCAGCATCAGTATGGCAAGCAGCGTGGACCAGGGTGAAAATGCCCCTAGAGGATGGACATGATTATTGTGTGCTCTGTTTAGGAGCTGAACATGCAGTAACAGCCAGGGACAACCCAGCCTCATGCATGAGCTATTTTTGCATGTCAGTAAGACAAAGCGAGGCCTGTTGCCATTTGCTTGGTAAACGGCCGCCTGCTCCTGCTTTATGACCTCAGTCGGCTAAGCGCCCCAAGACTGTGGCTACAGCAGCGCAGGTGTTGCGATCTTCTTGACTCCAAAGATCGCAAGAGGCGGTCTTAAAGGCAGTGTAGCGGCTCAAAGGACTAATAATTAATAACTAATTCATATCAAATTATGTAACAATAATCCATAACTCAAAGTTTTGCATCTTTATTACAGACATCGGTGTAAAAGCTGAAGGAGAGTCAGGGCACTCATCTTCGGCTCCTAGAAACGATTAGTTCATTACTAAATAACAGAATTTAGGTTTACCTTAAATTCAATGTTGGACGCCACCCAATTTTGACAAAACAGGGAAAACTTATAATTAGTTATGAATCAATTTAGGCTTGTGATCTCAGGGTTGCTACGAGGTTCTTGGCCATGGTGTACAGTGACTTTACCATTTCATACACACACAAATCACAGAATCAAGGTCTTTATAAATGAAATATTTATTAAACTACTGACTACATGATCAAACTACTAAATAGAAAATACATGAATGAATGAGGAATAAATGAGTGAGCACAATGAATAGGTTGCACAATGAACAATCTCTAAATAGGATTGACATTAAGTCAAGTCAAATCAGTGACCATATCTTTGGAGGTTTATCAACTGATTGAATGTATAAAACACCATTCGGCAGTGGAGAGTTTGAGGAGCATCATGGAAGACTGTGAAGCAATTTAATATTAGGTTTAACTATAATTTTGATGAAGGATCCTAGTTTAGGTCTAATGCTTATTAAGTCTCTTGATTAATTTCTCAATTGGTAATTTAGCATCAGTTGTCTGACATCAACTCTTAACACTTGAAATAGTATTGTTCACCTGACGATGGGCAGAGTGGCAGCAGCAGAAGTTCTTCCTGGCGGCCTCAGCATTTTGGGTCCCACGTTGCAGACTGCAGGCTTTGAGTCTGTGTCTCTCCATCTCTCTCAGTTGCAGCTGGAGCATCTCTTCATGTCCTTTGGCTGAGGGGGTCATAATGGCAGCTTTGCCATATTCAAAGTTTCTTCCGCTCAAAGTCTTTGTCTCTAACGTCATCTTCATTCAAAAGCTTTTACTCAATAGTCGCAAGATTTGGCTCTAAGGCAAGTTCAGTGCAACTTAGGATTCAGGATTCAGGAGTCGCAGCAGGCGGCGTTTTCTGGTCCAGCATTCCGCAGGGCAGCATCAAGGTTAGAACCAGAGGCGAAGAGCACAAGCAGCAATAAGGGATCCTGGCTGGCAGGACTCAAAGTTCTAATTGTTTCCGAAATCAGAAGTTTCCTTCACCGGTTGGTTGGATGTCCATTCCAACATGCTCGGTGTGGCTAGAACTCTGCAGCGGGCCTTGGGCGGCCAGACGGCAGGCTTTACCCCCCTCTCTCCGGCTTCGGCCATTAGGCCAGAGAGAGGGAGAATCACATCAGTACCTCAAGAGAAGAGCCACAGCAGAAGACTAGTCTTATCCCTTCTCATTGGGTATTATCCTTTGTGATAGGGGTGTTTTGCATTGGCGGGAGCTGCTGACCACTCCCCATCATAAACCATCTGTTGATTCTTTCAGTTAAACTTCTTTAACAAACTTAATATTAATTCGCTTCACCTTTTTAATTCTACCATATTTGAAAGTTTTGCTCTCTCTCCTTTGAAATAAGACCAAATACTTAATATCACTCACCGAATAAAACTTCATCAATTGAAATAAAAGTTTTCAACAACCACATAGATGAAGACAAATATGCATACCTGTACACATACATTTTATATATATGCATCTGTATACCCTTTTGTACACCTAGTGAGTGAAATAACTTCAATAGTCTTATCAATGCTCCCTCTACCACAGGAATGTGTCTGTGTCCTGTGGCATGCAGAGGTGCTCAGAGAGATCTTGCAGGCAGATAAATTCACACAATATACAAAACACAGGAAAGGCAACCATTGTCAATTAGTGTCCTTATCAACCAGTTCTTGTTGATTCACTTTGTTTTGTCTGAGTGTTGTTCAGTCCATAAGAAAGTGTTTATTTGTTAATCCCTTGTTAGGGGGTCCATGGTATAAGAGGTAGAAGGGTTGTTGCTGTTTAACCCCTTTGTCTTCTGAAAGGTCATTTCCTGAGGTGTCTGGACCTGGGATATCACTGGGAAGCATCACTTTTGTCATCTTTATGACTTTGAGTGCAAAGCCCATGAGGAGGTGTCAGGATGTCTGCTCAAACATCCTCCCTAGGCTTAAGCACTAATGTGCACATACATTCCTATCAGAGACTTTAGGAAACATGTTACAGAAATATAAGTCTAACATGATAATGTAAAATAATTGAGGTAATAGAATACGTATTAATTAAGGTTTCAGCCTATACGTTTAGGAATTGTCTGTTTCTTGAACAAATGAAATTCAGAGAGTCACAGAACTGTAGTATCTGTAGGCAAAGGGGGGATGAGAGGGAGAGTGGACAGATAACACTCATCCTCTCTGTACATTTAGAATCAACAATCAACATTAAGCATCAGTCCAGTAATTTCAGTTGGTTATTACACATAACATATTAGTAAATGTACATTTTAATCATAAAGTTCTTTATTTTCATACAGTTTTTGGATATCTCCATCTTGTTGCTCGAGTGAGTCTTTTGATGTTAGCCAGACATCGAGGAAAGTCGTCCTCCTACAAGAGCCATAAATTAGCTGGCTTCACTTGTCGTTACTGGCCCAGAGGTCATGTGAACAGGAAGAAAAAGATTCAGTTTTTGTTAAGGAGTTAATGATTTTAATTCTTCATCATCGGATCATCCGCTACAGCGGTCAACAAAAATGCGTCCTCCTCACTCCCCCCCTCTCCTTACTGACGTGACATGAATTACACCGGCAAGTAGGGAGAGAGAAAACAAAAAGAAAAGAAAGACACATGGCTCCTACATTCCAGCCCCTAATTATCATAACGTACCTATAATTACTCAAATACATATAAATAGGAGCCACATACAAAGGCAAATTACATTGAATGTTTCAATAATAGTGCACTGATGCTGGTGTCCTGGTTTCCTTTTTCTTCTTAACGCAGGAAGTGTCATGCAAAATGTAAAAGTCACCTAGAGCCAGAGGTCATCAATACATGGCTCAGTCGAGAATGATCTTTACCACCATTCTGCAGTCAAGTCAGTAGAACAGTCTGAGTCACTAACCAAAAATGTCTAAAAATGTCATAAGAAGTAACATGCATTCTTTAACTCTCCGCCTCTTGTAGGAGGCAGACTTTAGTTATAGGCCTGTCAAGACAGCTGGTCTTGGTCTTGATACGCACTTGACGGACCAGGCCTTTCCCATCTGGAAATGTTTGCGTGATTTTTCCCATCATCCAAGAGTTGGTCGTCGACCACAAGCACTATGTCTCCTGGAACAAAGTTGCGCCTTACCCCTGACCACTTCTGATGTTCCTGTAGCTGAGGTAAGTACTCCTTGACCCACCGTTTCTAAAACAGGTCAGACATATATTGAACCTGCCTCCATCTACGATGAGCATAAACATCATCCTTCTGAAACTCTCCAGGTGGCAAACATGGTGTGGTCAAGGTGATTGGGTGTAAGCGCTTCCAAGTCATTTGGATCAAAGGATGCCTTAGTGATTGGGCGACCATTTATAATGGCTTCTGCTTCACAAAGCACTGTGTGAAGGCCTTCCTCATCAAGGTTCTGAACATTCAAAGTAGAATTCAGGACTTTTCGCACAGACCTAGATCTCTCCCATTTTCCTCCGTGATGTGAACCGGTTGGGGGGTTAAAGGTCCACTTGATACCCTTTTGAAGGAGGGTTTCATTGATCTGAGCATGATTCCACTTCTCAGTGGTGCGCCTCAGCTCACGCTCGGCTCCAACAAAATTTGTTCCATTATCGGAGAGCATTTCCAAGACCTGTCCTCGTCTTGCTATGAAGTGACGAAGAGCATTTATGAAAGCATCAGTGTCCAGTGATGATGCCACTTCAATATGAACTGCTCTTGTCGTCAGACAGGTAAATAAGACTCCGTACCACTTCACTGTGCTCCTTCTGCTCTTCACTTGAAAAGGTCCAAAACAGTCTACCCCTACACGTTTACTTATGTGCCCTGTACACAACAACAGCTGAAGCAAACTCCTTTATCTTTAAGGAAGGCAATCTTCTCACTATGATCCATCTTTCCCAGCTGAGGACACAGAACAGACAGACCCTTTTGGCGGATGGACCATGTTCTCCTCCGTTAGTTCCAGGTTCAAGTCTCCCATCCACGCCGGACATGGTAGTGGCAAAACTGCTTCCGTTTGCCAAGTGAGGTTGGGACTTTAATTTAGTCACACCTCTGCTTTCTGCTGGTGCTGCTGCATCCCGTTTGTTTCCAAACACTGGATCTGATGTGATCCTCACTTGTTTTTCAACAAATTGAACAATGTCTTTAAAGGTTGGTCTGTGGTGGTTGTTTTCCTGTTGTTCACAAGCCACTGTTCTCCATATGTCCCTAAGCTTATAGGGCAACTTTTTTACAATGTGGGACATATTAGAGGGCATATCCAGTTCACACATGTGTTTGATGTCTTCCATAGCATTATAGCAACCTCGAAGAAAAAGACTGTAATCCTGAAGTGCATTCACATCTTCAGGTTTGATGGGAGCCCAAGAGAGAGCCCTTTCTATATAGGTGGAGGCGATTGTGTGCTCATTGCCAAAATGTTCCCATAGCAGAGATTTTGCCTTTAGATATCCCGTTTCGGGTTCTCCATGCTGGCAGGATCTGATTAGGTCTCTTGGGCGACCCCTCGTGTACTGCTCGAGGAAATACAAGCAGTCACTATGGCTGTTAGCCTTGCTCTCAACTCCATTCTTAAAGGCTTTAATGAATGCATGAAACTGCAATGGGTCACCGTCGTAGACTTGTATTTCTCGTTTTGGTAAAGATGAAAGACATTGTTGGCGCACCAGAAAAGAGGTTATTTCATTCTGCCTTCTCATAATGACATAGAGAGTGTTTTGATCATTTCCATTTTGTGCGGTTATAGCATTAGAGACGTTGCTGTGCTGCATGTGGATGCTACCTGGAGTGCCTTGGGACAATGGGTGTAACCTGGGTTCCATGTGTCTCAATGGTGCAGCCTGAGGATGAAAAAACCTGGGCTGTATTTACCCGCTTTGGCCTTGTGCCTGGATCCACATGACCACATGGTTGTGCTTGTGGAATGAATGAATGTGCATCAACATTAAGTGTTTTCCTTTTTGACTCTTTAGACCCCTTTGTTGAAGCGCTTGTCACACTAGAGGCTCTTAACACACTCACTCTGGCCATATGTGCGACAATTTCCTCCTCCAGTTTTAGTTGTTCCTTCCTTTTGCAAAGATTTCCCTCTTGTTCTTCCAGTGCATGCTTGTCCTTTATCCATTTTCTGACGAGCTATTAGTGCAGCCAAGTCAGCCTCTGCCTGAACGCGTACAGATGAAGTGGTGGAGGCTGTAGATTTTCTTCCTGTAGCAGAGCTGTGTGTGCTGGATCTTCTACTTCCAACATTTGACACACTGTGAGATGGTTGTACTTGATCTTGTGATTTATCTGCTAAATCAGTATTTGGAACTGGAGGCACAGGATCCAATACAGTGGGTGGAAGGTTTTTATACAAAGAAATGGATTGCACATTGGTGATGTAAAAGGGTTTCCTTATTTTTGCCAACCATATTTTCACATCCTCTTGAAATGCACTGTTGTACTTAGTGATGCTAGTGAACCACTCATTTTTCTTTTCCTGTTCATCATCAGGCAGTAATGGAAGTATTAATTCATGAAGTTGAATGGCAGCTTCAGAGTGTTTTAAATTCTCAAGTTTAGATCGCACCAGTTTGGCATTTTCATCTGTTTTCATTAGATCCTTAATTACTGGTATTAGTCCTTTAATCTTGTTAACTTTAGTTTTACGATCCTTTTGAAGCATTTCAATTTTTATTAGTGAAGGCTTTGGTAGTCAGTTTCCTTTCCCTTTTTCCATCCAGCCTTTCAGAGCCATTGACATCAGGGATAACACTTTTTCCGCCATAGTTCCTTTTTCCTTTTTTAGCCGATACGGCTCAATTACCACAAAGCCAACATACACGTGTCCTCAGCCACAAACCAAAACAAACAGCGTCCAGAATGGCACAATTATTCGGCTATCGCACTTCACTCAGCAGAGCGCACACAATTGCGTTACTTCCCCATAGACCGGCAGACACAACAATTAAATCTGTGTTCTAAACATCTACAAAATACACAGTATGAATGAAAGACAGCCAAAGGCCGGCCTACCGCTTTCTCCACAGCGTTGCTGAAGAAGCGTCTCCCCATGCTGAAGTGTTGAACAGCCGGCTGGCTTGTTTCCGCGTTATGTTTGTTTGCTCCGTCCTTTGTTTGAGCGTGTGATACAACCTCCAGAATGTTTTCGCTGAATCCAGTTATTGCCATGAACTGCTGTTTGTAATGGATGACTACATTTTTGTTGACAAATGTTGCGATCTACTTGACTCCAAAGATCGCAAGAGGCTAAGTGAAGGAGTGTGACATCTGTTTGACATGCAATGATCCAGCTCGAGTCCAAGATCCATTTGATTATTTATTAAACAAAAACAGTAAAAACAGCAAACTCGAAATACAGCCCATAATATCAAAAATGCGGTCTTAAAGGCGGTTAACAAAAATGCGTCCTTCTCACTCACCCCCTCTCCTTACTGACAAAACAAGTGAGCAGGTGAATTCATTCATTAATTTCTACCCTCACCCACGTGACATGAATTACACTGGCGAGTAGGGAGAGAGAAAACAAAAAGAAAAGAAAGACACTTACATGGCTCCTACAGCAGGCAAAGATGCCCCCTTGCCTTTCACTATAGTGGTAAATAAAAGGGGGGGTCAGAGAGCTGTGTCACACAAGCCTCAGGCGACTGTTAGTAAGCCTCCCACTCCTGGACTTGTGGAAGAGAACTGCCCCCTTTCTCCCGAATCAGAAGGGGAGGTGGATGTTCTCACCCTGGCAGCCTCTGATGATGATGAGATGTTCCCTCTTGGGCAGCAGGAAACAGACATGGAGGATCGAGAACAGTGGTCACCTCTCCTCCAAGAGATTATTAGCAGGGCGGCAGCAGCATTAAATATTAATATGCCACCCGATCAAGGGCCCGCCCCCTCCCGCTCTGATGACGAGGCTGGGTGTTGGCCCATGCGCCTTTAGGTGCCTCTTCTCTCCGATTTTGAGGGGGTAATGCTAAAGCAGTTTCAGATGACGTCAGCGACTGGTCGCTGCTCTGGGCTCTGTAAGCGCTTGGCGTCGGTCCACAATCCGGAAAGGATAAGTTGTGGACCGTGGACCAGGCGTTGGCAGCCTTGGTGTCTCCATCTAATTCAGTTCTCGGGAAGAGTGGTTGCCCTAGCAAGAACTGCAAAAAGATGGATGCCATGCTGACGAGGATGCATGCCACAATGGCAGTACAGACTCGGCTGGCTAATACAGGGGGCCATACTGACTCTTTACCAGTGTCACCTGACTCAGCAGCTGAAAGAGGGATGTGAGGCAGGACTGATAGCGGAGTTGCAACAGGTCTCCTAACTCCTCCCTAAACTGATGAGGGAGCAGGCAGCTGGCAGGGCCATGACAGGACTCTGGGGAGTTAGGCGCCACCTATGGCTGTCACAGTCTATGCTGCAGCCAGAGGACAGGGCGTGCCTACTGAAGTTACCTGTAGAGCCATCTGCCATGTTCGGGCCTGATGCTGCTAGGATGCTTCAGCAGGCACAAGAAGCTCGTCGCTGGGCCGTGAGGTATCAGGTACCTTAAGGCAGAACCGGGCATGGCACCGGCCACACCAGCCAAAGCAACCCCAGCCTACCTGGAGTCAGGGGGATCTGAGGGGCCTGCTGGAGGCATCACGGCGGAGCAGGGCGAGACAGAATAGACAGAATAGACAAGGGAGAGGTGGCCAGCCCTCACCTCGTTTCTGACAGAGCGCCACCCCGAACCTGCCCCCGCCCTCGGGGAGTTCGGGCATCATGGGAAACCCTGAGGGCAGATCCCTGGATCATCTCAACAATGACCCAGGGGTACCGACTTCAGTTCACGAGTGTTCCTGCAGTGACGAAGGTGGCTGCATTTTCCATCATCGCAGACCCCCCGCACAGAGAGGCTTTGCACTCAGAGCTCTCCACTCTCCTGGCAAAGACAGCCATCAGGGAAGTGAAGAGGGAAAATTGGCAGGCAGGATTCTATTCCCGATATTTCCTCGTCCCGAAGCGGCACGGCACACCTCATGCCCCTGAAGTGCAAAATGCTAACTGTGCCGAGAGTAAAGCAGGCTATCCTTGTAGGCAATTGGTGGGCAACTATCGACCTCAAGGACGCCTATTTCCAGATACCAATCTGGGAAGGACACAGGAGGTTTCTAAGGTTCGCCTTTGAAGGCAAGACCTTTGAGTTCTGCATTCTCCCTTTCAGGATTTCACTAGCCCCCCGCACCTTCACCAGGTGTATGGATGCGGTTTTGGGGCCTCTGCGTCAGCAAGGTATCAGGATACTGAACTACCTGGACAATTGGCTTGTGTGCGCCCAGACAGAGGAGCAGTGCCACCACCATGTATCGGTTTTGTTGGCACACATCCGGAGTCTGGGGCTACGCATCAACAAAGAAAAGTGCAGACTACAGCCTGCACAGACCACCCAGTTTCTGGGCATGTGGCTAGATGCCAGGGCTGGGCTGGTAACACTGACTCAGGAGAGGCAGGAATCCCTCAGGGTCTGCCTCTCTCATTTTCGGTTAGGTACCAAGGTTACTTGGAGGCTTTGTCTACGCCTCATGGGCCTTATGGCAGCATCAGTACAAGTGGTGCCACTGGCTCTCCTGCATATGTGCCCAGTGCAGAGCTGTCTGTGGCGCCTGGGGCTATGCCCACGGAGACACCTACAAGCCCTGGTGCTGGTCACCAGGAGGCTGTGGGTGGCCCTCAGGTGGTGGAAGATCCCAGGCAATATTTCAAAGGGAAGTATGCTTGGTCCGGTGCTCTCAGCGGATGCATCCCTGACAGGATGGGGCGCAGTCCACGATGGCAAGGGTGCCAGCGGGGACTGGTGTGCCCCCTGGAAGGGTCAGCACATCAATACTCTGGAGCTGAGGGCCATCGGCTTGGCCCTTCAGTACTTTGCATCAAGCCTGCAGGGCCGCCATGTGCTTGTGCGAACAGACAGCACGGTTGCAGCGGCATACGTGAACAGGCAAGGAGGATTGTGCTCCCCACGCCTTTGCAGTATGGCACACAGCCTGTGGACATGGGCATGCACGCATTTTCTGTCATTCAGAGCCATGCACGACGAACCTGGGGGCAGACCTTCTCTCCAGAAAAGACCCAGCCCCAGGGGAATGGAGGCTGCACCTGGAAGTGGTCGAGGAAATCTGGCGACACTTCGGCAGGGCGGCTGCCGACCTGTTCGCATCCAGAGACAATGAACAGTGCCCACAGTACTTCTCCATAGGGAGAGACACTCCCCCCCTGGGCATTGACGCCATGGCTCCCCAATGGCCTTGGGGGCTGCTGTATGTGTTCCCCCCATTCAGTCTTCTTCCGTCCCTGCTGCAGAGAGTTTGGGACGAGGAGGCGAGGCTGATCCTGGTGGCCCCACATGATGTGGTTCTCAGGGATAACCCCCCTCTTAGACGGGAAACCATGGGAACTTCCAGTTCGCCAGGACCTCCTCAGTCAGGCACAGGGGGCCCTGTTCCATCCCTTTCCACAAGGACTCAAACTCTGGGCCTGGCCCCTGAGAGGGCCAGTCTGCTAAGCATGGGGCTGCCAGCACCTTCTTTGGGGAACGGGTGCTGGGTGCCACTACGCAATAGACCAAAAAAAGGACTTATTCAAAGCTGTGCCCCTGTGCAAGTGGGTCCGGTAGACCCGGCGAAGGGGATGTCTTGTATCCTTGTCAGTAGGACCGGTAGGAGACGGGTCTTCTGAGCATCACATACTGTATCTTCACACCCAACCCTTGCGTCTTGCAGGGTTGGCCATGTCCAAGGCTGCGGCTGGTGCCTAAGCATGGGGCAGTGACACGCAGGGACTGGCGGTGTCACTAGCCAAAAAATGTGTAAGATGTATATGTTGTATATAGTGTTTCACGAGGTGTCTTAGTTTGATCACATGATTTAGAGCATTCTGGTGATGGTGACGTCTCATTCGAATATCAGGGTCAGGGACCTGTGGAGTACTTGGGGAGCTGCTCTCTGTCTCCTTGGTCTACTCGCGGTGTGTCTTAAAGGGTCCCATACATATGAAATATGTAGGGTGGAGAGATAGTCTCGATACGATAGAGAAGACTTGGTTACATGGTAACCTTGGTTCTCTGTGTGAAGAGACTATCTCTCCACGCCAAGGCCGCTCGGAGACCGTTCCAATCAATCTGAATCAGTGATTGCATGCGCACCTGGGCCTTTTATGACCACGCATGCGGTTGTGTGTCTTAAAGGTGTATCCACGTCAACTGTCCCAAGGGGATCAGTCCCATACATATGACATATATGTAGGGTGGAGAGACAGTCTCTTCACTCAGAGAACCAAGGTTACCATGTAACCAAGCGTTATCTAACATGAACGTTTGTCTTTTGATGTTGTTCTCCTTGTGTGTTAAGGCTTCAAACCAGAAGAGAAGAGCAGCTGCTTTGCTTGGACTTCGTATTACCTGAAGGAGGATCCTGACGGTTTCATCTGTGTCAGGTGTGTGAGTAGATTTCAATGTGAAAAACAATGAATTCATGTAAGCAATAAAGCTAAATAATTGTCATTTCAACATGGTTTTCATTTAATTTTAAAAACTGTACTATGACAATTCAATCTGTTTCAAGCTATATGATGTTCACACTAAGAGAAATATTAAAACCTAAGACTTTTTTATTCTATTTTAGTTATCATTCTATACACATTTACAAATATATAGTAGAATTAGCTATAGCAGGCTGGAGCTACACAGATACTTGTTGTTAGGGATTCAAATGAAGTTTGCTTTAGAGCCGGCTCAATTACTGAATACTTTATTTTTCAGACTTCCAGTTCGGAAGAGGAGGCTACAAAAGGAGTGGACATTGGCGTTGGCATGGCGCATGGGTATCCTCCAGCTTCCTCCCACAGTCCAAAGATATGCTCGTTAGGTTCACTGGTGACTATGCCTGTAGGTGTGAATCAGCATGTGTGTCAGCCCTGTGATTGACTGGTGACCAGTCCATCGTGTACCCCGCCTCTCGCCCACTGACAGCTGGGATAGATATAGTTATAGAGGATGGCTCAATGGATGAATTCTTTCTGCTACCTAAGATTTTCAAACTGTTTTGATTACATTTTTGTATTGATTTACAAAGGCATAAATTTTTAAGAAAAACTGTGAGCTCCTGTGAGAAGCTTTTAGTAGGTTACGAGACAGACTGAAATTAACACCATCAGCGAGAAGATCAATTATTTCTAGTCATTTTCAAGTTCACTTTGTAACTCTCGTTTTGGAAGGTGCATTATAAATAACGTTATTATTATTATTATTATTATTATTAGTTCAGTTCCTCGCCATGTTCGACGACTCTGATGACTCTGACTTCGATCCATTCGACCTTGAGGGGTTTGATGACGACGTTCGGCGCCTTGGACTTCAGCGTCGACTGGGGTAAAGACACCGTCAGCGAGGACACCGTCAGCGAGGACACCGTCAGCGAGGACACTGACAGCGAGGGAGGACAGCAGCGGATGGTGTGACTGTCCTGACTTGGAGTTCGACGACTCCGGGTACGTTGCAGTGGACGAGAACGAAGAGAATGGTGATGATGATGGCATAAGACCTGGCTCCCCTCCTCAGCATTTTCCTTCTGTCTCCACAGGTCCTCCTGCAGGTCCTCCGGCTGGTCCTGGTCCAGAAGAGCCTGCTCCCTCCCTCCTGTCAGCCCTGTGATTGACTGGTGACCAGTCCAGCGTGTACCCCGCCTCTCGCCCATTGACAGCTGGGATAGATATGGTTATAGATGATGGATCAATGGATGAATTCTTTCTGCTACCTAAGATTTTCAAACTGTTTTGATTAAATTTTTGTATTGATTTACAAAGGCATAAACTTTTAAGAAAAACTGTTAACATGTTAGCAGGCCGAATGGTTTTATTTCTTACATTTTCAGTTGTAGTTGTGTATAAAAACAATCCTCAAAATACCCACACCAATAAACACAGTATTAATGGGTGTGTGTGAAAGTCAGGAATAGGTTATTTGTAAAATACCCTAGAGGCTTCAGTAAAAATAAGGGGAGGCCTTAATGTAAATGTCCTCTCCCTTCGTGTGTGTGTGTGTGTGTCTTTGCATCTTTGTGTAAAAGTGCACCTGCATCGATCGCCTTGCTGGGCCAGTGAGCAGGTGTGGGTGTAATATAATAATAATAATAATTAATAAATCGGAAATACATTTAGTAAATATGGGGGGAAAATCATTTTAATATCTCTAATTATTAATCTCGCTCAAGCACACGCACGCACGCAGACGCGTCAGTAATTGCCATGGAAATTGAAAAATGCACGAACCAAGGGTATTTAAGGGCTGCAGAACATTCTATTTTCCCCTTTTGCATCTAAACTTTGACGAGTTGCCCTGCAAATCTGAGCTGTGAAGCTAACCTTTGGAAAGCCCTTGAGAGAATCGACAACGAACAGCTTTTTGGATAAACCAACCTTTGGGATACTCCATCTCCATCTTTTGGATACCCCATCCATCTTTTTGATACTCTATCTTTTTTAGGGGACACCGACGAGCCTGAGGATGCCGCCCTGTGGATCCATCTTCGTCTTCTGGGACGTCAACCCTGAAGGTAAGGCTACTTTTAATGTTGCATTATTTATCATTTTAATTATGAATAATCTGTTGTTTAATGCTACTCAATACCCTGAAAAGCTTTTCATGTTATGAAACATTATGCTTACATTATGTTATTAGGCCTGTTTGAAAGCACAGACTCAGAGATTTGGTGGTGAATGATTTCTCTGTTTGAAATGATTTTTGACGCTCAAAATATCTTAAATATCCCGGTAAAAAGGAGGAATGTAGCCTATTAATAACTAGTGTATAGTTTTAAAAACATTTTTATTTTGGTTTGGGGCATTAGTCCTGCTATACATTTTGCTAAAAGTTGTGCTGATATTATAAGTAAAAGATGGCTATGAGACCGAGTTTCGTAAAATGTATCTTTCTTGTGCTCCATGGAGACGATGGAACTTTGACCTCTGAACGTCAGAACCAGTGACGTGCGGTGAGGTTCATGGCTGGTGAGGCACTGACTCCATCAGAATCAGATTTACAAATATATGAACCCAACAACAGAGTAGATTATTCACCATTTGACAGCAAGGGCTGGCTCAATTCGTGGCAGCGGCAGCGAGTAGTGGCACTTCCTGCTTCCTGCCTTCCACTCCAGTTGTCTGAGGCAGCTGCTACTGACCTGCCACTGACCTGCCACTTACTCTGCAGCTGCGGAGTAGCGTAAACATTTCTGGGCTCACCAGCGCCCCCTACGTTGAGGCAAGAAAACTGCCTGCCTCACCCAGTGCCTCTTCACTGCCGTTGTAAGATCGCTGAGCACACTAAACAGGTTACACACATATATTATATACATCAGCTAAACTATGGAAAGCCAGGGGGGCATATATTAAAAGTGTTTGAAAGTGTTTTATTGGCGACATACAGAGAGACAGTAACACGCTCTCATTGCATGGCAGAGCACAGTTTGTGAGGGATTGCGCAATCCAAGGTGAGGCTCAGCTTGCTGCTGCCTCACTGTGCGTCTCTTCCCCGTATTTGAACGGAAATGTGAAAATTCAGCGATTTTTAATAAAAAACGATCCAAATTGTTTAAGTTAAATGGAAAATCAGTTTATAGTTCAAACCATTTGATAAATATAACCATTTAATTTATTTGTTTATTATATATTTTATTTATGATGACAGGGGAAGGCTCTGCCTACCCTGCCTCTCCTGACCGCACGTCACTGGTCAGAACGTACAAGTGTAAACAAACAGGGTACGTGCTTCTGTGTGCATGGGGACCTGCGTTCGTTTGTCTGTTGAAGCTTCATTTATTGTATCCGGAGCTGATGCTGAAAAATTCAGTTTTGTCTGTTTAAAAGTTGATCACAATGAACTAATTGTCAGACACAGAATTGTAAACAAACACATCGGTGTTGTTAAGAACTTAAATGAACAAGATAAAATGAATGATGTCTCTTTCTACCTAAACTGATGTGTTTAATCATCACACAGTTTTGTCATGGTGGTATTACAGTCGCATCCTCTGCTTGTTAGAAAAAGTGTTTTATTCTGGAGGGAGGATAAAGTTATTTGTCACGTAGCTGGAGGACTGGATGTGCGCGCCCCGCGTCCAGCATGCGACCATCTCCACAGTGAAACGAAATCCATAAATTATTATTTTGGAGAAGCCATGTTGTTTGTTGCGCATAATTTAATCAGTGGTAATTAATGTAACCATGCTTTGGAGTGCGTAATGACGGGTATGATTAAATGCAAATGCAATATATTTAAGCAGTTTATTTCCAACCAGTGACAGTTTTTTCCACATAAAAGTGAAATCCTTATAATTATTAGTTCAGAAGGAAAGTATTTAACCGATGCACATTGTACAATAAATGATTGATGAGTGTATGGCCTGTTGACAATCTTTCATGTTGCTTACATTTTCGCAGATTGTTATTCTTCCTATTATTAATATGATTATTGTTATTATTATTGTGCTGAGAAAGTTGATATAGTTTTGATTCATGTTTTGATACACTGACTTTTTCACATCTTACAGTTATGGTTTAGAAGGTAAATCGCTGTACGAAGTTTGTGTAAGTCAGCTATGTGTGTAAATAAGCCAGTTTAACATGATTATTTTATATCTGCAATTATGTTTAGTTAATCATTTGTTACTAAAACTCTTTAACCATAGATATATGTGATTAAACTGACAATCTCAACCAAATTTCAATCATTATGAAAAAGTTTCCTTCGAAGTCGACTTATTAAAGCTCCTGTGAGAAGCTTTTAGCAGGTTACGAGACAGATCGAAATTAACACCATCAGCGAGAAGATCAATTATTTCTAGTAATTTTCAAGTTCACTTTGTAACTCTCGTTTTGAAAGGTGCATTATAAATAACGTTATTATTATTATTATTATTATTATTATTATTATTATTAGTTCAGTTCCTCGCCATGTTCGACGACTCTGATGACTCCGACTTCGAACCATTCAACCTTGAGGGGTTTGATGACGACGTTCGGCGCCTTGGACTTCAACGTCGACTGGGGTGAAAACATCGACAGCAAGGACACCGACAGCGAGGACAGCAGCAGATGGTGTGACTGTCCTGACTTGGAGTTCGACGACTCAGGGTACGTTGCAGAGGACGAGGACGAAGAGAATGGTGATGATGATGACATAAGACCTGGCTCCCCTCCTCAGCATTTTCCTTCTGTCTCCACAGGTCCTCCTGCAGGTCCTCCGGCTGGTCCTGGTCCAGAAGAGTCTGCTCCCTCCACCTTCGGCCTTGGCTCCTCTGCGAAGAGACGTAGGGCGGAGAGCTCTGCATCACAGGTAAGTGCGAAGAGGCAGAGACGGGATGAAGGTGAGGAGCAGCCTTCGAGCTGGGCTGACGACAGCGACTCAGATTAACACTGAGCTCCTGTCTTCAGGTAAAGTACAAAAACCAAGCCCAGGTCACCTTCCCACATGTCTGGTGGGGTTGGTGACAACGCAGGTAGTATGTTACCCTGCACACACACCTACACACACACCTACACACACACACACACACACACACACACACTGATGTCTGAAAGTGAACATGATTGTTTTTGATGTTATTAATGAAGCTGTAGATGTACCTGAGGTAAGTTAAATATTAATTACAGCATTAAATGTGTCCTACAAATTTAAATTCAATATGTTAAAATGTTTCTAGTAACTTTGTTTTTTTCTGTATAAAAGGTTTTAGAAGACGACGGTAAGTTTATACTTAATGACAACAGACAAAAATCGACTTCAAATCTTAATCCCTGTTAATTTAACTCAGTTTCCTGCTCCATGGTGTTTTCTTAGTTAGGTGTAGGTGGATGTACCAGACAGAGGTAAGTTGATGATAATTACCAACATTTAGAAAAATCGCTCTGTTTTACATTGATTTTTGTTTTGCCACAGGTGTGCAGATGGAGCAGGATTATGCTCATTCGTTCAACCTCCCCAGAACTCCAATCCTAGGATCTCCATGACGACATTTACTCCAGACCAGATGAAAAGGATGTACAACTAGAGGACCAGCTGGAGAGCGGTGGTCACCTTTCTTACAACAGACTAAGTAAGTGACCCCTTCTCTGAGATTACAAAAGTAGCAGGAGAGACAGAAAGAAGTGATGAGTTAAAATTAACTTTACTTTTGTATTATTTCCTTCTTTTATGTTGAACAATTATTTCATTGGAGTCTGAATTCATCTAAATATTTAACAAAAATGTACTCTAAACTGCCCATAGGTGTGGGTGTGTCTGTGTGTGCCCTGTGGTTGACTGGCGTCCTGTCCAGGGTGTACCCCGCCTTTCACCCAAAGACAGCTGGGATGGGCTCCAGCCCCCTGGCAACCCTGAACAAGATAAATGGTATACATAATGGATAGATGGATGTACCAAAAATGCAAAGCTGTTCAAACGTATTCACCACTTGTGTGTTTCTGTCTCACAGGACAGGACCTGACCCTCCACCCCCCCACCCTCTTCAGCCAGCAGTCAGCTGGGGAGCTCCTCATCGCTTTTTCAATCAGCTTCTTCTGTGCTTGTGGGTTTGAGAAGTTCCTCACACACCAACAAGGAAGTCGTCACCAACCTCTTTGTGTCTTTGCTCGGAAAGAAGAACTTCAAGAAGAAGACACAGAGCTCAGGATGGATCACAAAGATCCAACAATAGTATTATCTGATGTATTTTTCACTGCGTGACATTTTGAATAAATCCATTATTATATACATTTTCCTTAGACTCAGAAATGTTATTATTCTAAGTGTTATTATGAGTTGTGTGATTTGAAATAATTTGGTGAAACAAAAGTAGTTTATATAACAATAATAATACTACATGCTGATTATAAAAATTCTTGAATTCTGATCAAAATATTAGTTTTTATTCTCATTATTATGAGTACTTTATACTGTTTAATAATGCACAATCTCATTGTGTGACTGGTTTGGTTGATCAAGGCTTTGTAAAAACAGACACAGTTAATCAAGCAGTATAAGATACAAATAAGATTTGTGAAACTTAGGGCCCTTCAGGTGAGTGAAACAGCATGTATAGGCAGCTCTTTATGAAGGATCTAAACTTGAGAGTTTTTTTATGGTTACATTTAGAGAATTATCAATGAAGAAAGAAAAACCAGTATTAAATAATTGAACATCATAAACATATTGAATATAAAATGAAAACTTTGAACAATAGATGCTGAAAAACAAAATATATCAGACCACTCCATATGAAAATTATGCAGCAGAATAAATGATGTCCAATAGAATAAAAAAAAAAATGTTGGATTGAGCCTGTAGTCTAAAAATTCTCAGCATATTTTCATGTGGAGCTCAACAGTGAGAAACTTTAATAGAAACATTTACTTAATTAAGCAAGAGAACGGCATCTTTAACGGAGACGGTGAGCCCTCAGTGAAGGAAGCTATGCTAGCTTGTAAACTGAGTCACACCATTATCTAATCCTCCCCTGTCATAGTATCGGCTCCACAGTCGGGGCTTGTTTAGAAGACTAAGGCTAACAGGATTTTCAATTGAAACCTCATTAGCTTATCACTTTCTCTATAATAAGTCTGTACAACACCAGAAACAAGCCTGAGAAGTTCTTTTGACTCACTAGTGCTACACTGTAAAAAAGGATTTGAGGTTTTAGCTACCTCAGCTCACTTCTTTAAGTGGGCTCAACTTAAATGTTAGGTGTACTAAAAATATTAAGTTTAACTGTGCCCTACTAATCAGTTCAATCAGAGTAGCTCAGGCAACACAGATTTCTTAATTGACTCCACTCTATGTGTTGCCCCTGCAAAAATGCAAAGGCACCTCCACACAGCTAACAGGGGCTGCCCCCCCCCCCGACGATTTACAGGGGACTTAAATAGGGTAGGTAATTTGCGCTGGAACTTGTCGTTTACAAATTACGGACACGGCTAATTCGCTAATTCGCACAGAAGATCACAGACGACCTCCGCAATTATTACAAATTACTACAGGTCCCCAGGTAATACTAGTACCGTGCGAATAGGGCTTTAGCATGTGAAAGAATATGTCATACCTAGCAACGGGGTCAACCACGCCACTAAAATAAAAGTTTCGGTCTCTTCCTTGCTCAGAGTTGCTCTAAGAGTGTTCCTAAATCACTTGCTAGAAGTTTTTAAGCTAAGTTAAGAGCTCTCTGAGAGTGTTCTCAGAATGTTGAGTGAATAAAGGTTGTTAAAATGTGCTTTAACAAAATTTTTCTAAATAAGAAAACAATTCAATCCACAAAAATTTAAACATTCACCGTTACATCTTTTATTCAACAAGAAACAAAATACACAGGGACAGATAAACTTTGGTTCCTTCTCATGGCCAATAAACCTTCAAAAACTATGGGAACAGCAGTAAAATAAATCTTTCCAGTTACTCAATGGAAGACTGGGTTTCCATTTTTATCTAACTTGAAAATGACTCAATAAGTTGACACCTTCCCATCGCTAGATTCAAGTACATAGGAATGTAAGGATGAATTGACATGTTTGGGAGTGAAACTACAAATAGAGTAGTGGCACAATATCTTTTTTCATTTCCCTCCCTTACTGCCACTTGGCTCAGTCACTGCACCAAAATCCAGGGAAATGCCAAATGTTCAATGTCTAACAGCAACTGAGAGGCAATTAACAGGGCCCAAACCGAAGCAAAAGTAATTCTCCGCAGTTAGATATATTGTCTGTTTATAAAATACATCCACACAAGACAGTGGATATAATGAATATACATTCTTAGCTAAGTGCTTGTCAGTTCAAGAGGCAAGTATTGCATAGAGGTCCTTGAACATTCTCTAGTTAAACCTGATTACAAACTACTGCAATTATCAGGGCTGGGAGGAGACAATCATAGTCATGTAAGCTACACCTACAAAATACATGCCATTACACAAAGATGAAGTTCAACTAGTGGTGGTCATTTTAAGGTTGTAGGAATGAAAAACATTTAAAATTAATGTAGCTTAGAGCAAATGAAAAGTTAAGCATTAAGGTTGGTCATAATTCAAACACCTTTTCTAAATTACTAAAAAATTAACATGTATTTTTATATTGGTGCTCTGTAAGATACATATGCTTCAAACAATAAATACGCAGCTCAAAATGAAACACTGAAGGAGTGCGACTCAAACATGACACGAACATTTCCCTAAAAAGGACTACCAAAAACTGAAAATTGTGCCAAGTGTTCTGAACAGTTGGACAGTGTAAAGAGAAACAAAAATTCAATATGTATTTGATGAATATTCAATATGTTTCATATCAACATGTGAAATTTGTAGAACATTTGTGTTATTAAGAACAAAATTAGCTGAAGAAAAAAAAATGTTTTTGACATTTCTGGGAAGACTTCACCTGACAGAAACAGACCTGAAAGATATACATAAAGGTACTTTTAGGTCCTTAAGCCTAATACAAGCTATGAATACAAACCCTGCCAATCATATCAACATTGATGGTAGATGAAAATGAGACAGTGTGGCACCCTCAAACACACATTGTTTATCCTCTGATGAATCTACCTGTTTGTCTTACAACACCCCAAGCAGCACTGTTATTTATCTTGTCATGCAGTTCTGTTTTTGATGCCAGTCAAAAAGGGTAGTAATGTGTAGTAAACTGAACAGCACAAAAGTTGTCTGGGCATTTACATGCACAATAAAAAATGTGATTATAACAGATCTTTGCAGCTATCATGTAAACAGGGTTGCCTTAGTCAAGTTTAGGTTTAAATGGAAGATGGTTAACAGCTGGATAACTAGTCACTTATGTTTTTACTTATTACTATGTACATAAATATGTTTGTAAATATGTTGTGTTGATTTTGTTTACATTTTCAATCTCTTCCTATAGACAAGCAGTAGTATGTGTAGAATGGAATAATTTTACGACCAATTAAATTCATTTGTTCATCAACTTGAAAACCAAAAACCAAATAAAGGTGTGCAATTAAATGTGCTGATAGATGAGGCACAATCTTATTCTTAAAATAGTCTGCAGTGCATGCTGGTGGAACAGAAGTTAAACTTCCTATTTGATTGGTTCTGGACGGGTGATTAACATCAGCTTCATACAGCAGGAAGTAGTGGCTTGCAGACCAGGACATTAATGTTCAGTGGCTTGATGCTGTAGGAGAGAGAAGAGACTGTGAGCAACATAGCTTCATTCCTGTGCAGATACAGGCTGAGCCTTGGCCCCTCCCAATAAAGCATCTGTGTCCAGTTCTGGGTCAAAGTGGCAGGACTGGGAGCAGGGGGCGGTGTCTGGGACAGGGTTGCTCGCAGGCTCCAGCAAAGAGTCTGTAGGTGGTGGAGAAGGTGAGTCAGTTCCTGGGTCAGAGACTGGGGCACTTGCGGTGCCACTTTGCAGGTCACCAAGCTTCTGAACCTTCTTGTTGAGCTCATTGCGTTCTACTTTTAGTGCCCGCCGCAGCTTCTCAAGCCGCTGGACTTTACTTTGAAGTGCCTCAAACTCTTGGTCCCGCACAGATTTCTGTATCCAAAGCACACACACACACACACACACACACACACACACACACACACACACACACAAAAAATTATGCAAATGTCTTTATACTTAGATAAGATAAGATAAGCCTTTATTGATCCCACAACCGGGAAATTTTCTGTGTTAACAGCAGCAAAGATATGAAAAAGAAAGAATTAGGATTAGGATACAAACCAACTGTTACCATGTTATATAATAATTTGTAATCCACTATGAATACTCGCACGTCTTTCCTCTTGTATTGCAACCTGATTTCTGACAACTTCATGTTTGCAACTACATTTATGCAACCTCTGCATAAATAAAATCCAGTCACATTTCTATATGTTCTATCAGGCCCTATAAATTATTTCTTAACTCAATATAATTTACAATTTACATAATACCTGAGCCAATATTGTGCAAAAAATTATACAGATGACGTAAAATTTTGTGAGGCTCAAATAAAGTTCTGGTAAAATTACCAACAAATTTGTATTTTGTGATATGTCTGCCAGAAAATGCATTGCATGATTTCGGTCTAATAAATGGCTTCATTTTTACTTAATAATTATGTGTATAAAACACATTCCATAATCAAGCCATGTAAAGCTAGCAGTTTATTAGTCTCAATTTTTTTAGATAATGATGCTGGGATAGACCTTGATCACTGAAAACCTTCACAGATAGTCCATAAGATCACTGATGCTGTGTATCAACCTAAAGCTGATTTACCTCCTCTGCCATCTCCAGAAGAGCCTTGTTGCTGCTCTCCCATCTGGACCGATACATGGCTGTCTCCTTCTCCAGCTTTTTAATCTTTTTAGTCATCTGTAACAAAAAAAAGAAAAGAAGCAAGATCGTCATATTAACACATTCACCTAGGGTTGTCAAAAGTGATCATGAAAAATCTATCTGTAGGAGCCATTTTCATTGGTAGATTATATTTTGATATTTTAGTATTTTGTTCAGCTTGAATCGTGAATCTCAACTGTAGATTGAACTTATTGCCCGAGTACAACCCAAATGGAACAGTGCATCATTGGCCTTTTGTTGAACGTAATTATGTTTGAAGATCTCTTTTTAGTATTTTTGAAAAATAGCTACAGCAAAAGTAAAAAACTTTCTTTTGGAACAAAGTAAAGGACTCGCTGGTGGAACATTTCTTAGAACTGTTGTTGGATTGTTTGGATTACGCGTGGATGGGTAAACTTGGATGCACATGGCAAAAAGGCAAGCTTTCGCCAACCTGCCAAATAAATCACTGGTAAGCCACGCAAGATGAACTTTAATTAGCTATAGAAGGAGCGCACATCACAGCTGCTGCTGTCTGCCAAACACTTAATTACACTGTTGCAATTATTACTGGTCACTTGATTCTAATAAAATTGTTTTGACTGACAAGTTGAGACTTGCTTTATCTGTATATTTAAGAAGCACTCACCTGTGCTTCAAATCACTACGAGCGTGAGAAAGATGCAATACGCCACACAGACATTTATGGTTTAATAAATTAACAGATCAATGAATTACCTTTATATAGCCTACATTGCACTTTTACAGCAGAGCGATCTCCAAGATGCATTACAAATAGTGGGCAGTACTGTAGCCTACTGTTTTTGATTATTAACTGTTAAGAATTGGGTGAGCAAACTCACTAAAATATATAATAATAAATATCAGTGTATATTATTAGAGCCCGACCAATTTATCAGTCAACTGATTTTATCGGCCAACATTTACACTTCGCAGATATATTGGTATTGGCGTAAATGTCCTCCGATATGCTACAATATAAATTAATTTAATTTTTTGCACTGCTGTGGGAAAAAGCCATTACACCCTCTGACAAACAGATAGCGCAGTTTTAACTACGACAGCATGAGAGCTAAGCTCCAAGATTCCTCATATCAAAATACAGCTGAAGTCAAGAAATGAAACATCCACCTCACTCATGGTATAACAACACTGCTCAAAAAAATAAAGGGAACACTTAAACAACACATCCTAGATCTCGATGAATGAAATATTCCAGTTGAAAATCTTTATTTATTACATAGTGGAATGCGTTGAGAACAAAATAACATAAGAATGATCAATGGAAATCAAAATCATTAATCCATGGAGGTCTGGATTCAGAATCACTCAAAATAAAAGTGGAAAAATCAGATCACAGGCTCCAACTTCTGTGGAAATTCCTCAAGACAATTCAAAATGAGGCTCAGTAGTGCGTGTGGCCTCCACGTGCCTGTATGCACCCCCTACAATGTCTGGGCATGCTGCTGATGAGACGAAAGATGTTCTTCTGAGGGATCTCCTCCCAGACCTGGATCAGGGCATCAGTCAACTCCTGGACAGTCTATGGTGCGACGTGGCGTCGGTGGATGGAACGAGACATGATGTCCCAGAGGTGCTCGATCTGATTCAGGTCTGGGGAACGGGCAGGCCAGTCCATAGCATCAATGCCCTCGTCATGCAGGAACTGCTGACACACTCCAGCCACATGAGACAGAGCATTGTCATGCATCAGAAGGAACCCCGGGCCCACTGCACCAGCATATGGTCTGACAATGGGTCTGAGGATTTCATCCCAGTACATAATGGCAGTCAGGGTACCTCTGGCTAGCACATGGAGGTCTGTGCGGCCCTCCAAGGATATGCCTCCCCAGACGGTTACTGTCCCACCGCCAAACCGGTCATGCTGGAGGATGTTGCAGGCAGCAGAACGTTGTCCACGGCGTCTCCAGACTCTGTCACTTCTGTCACATGCTCAGTGTGAACCTGCTCTCATCTATGAAGAGCACAAGGCCCCAATGGCAACTGCCAATCCTGGTGTTCTCTGGCAAATGCCAATCGGGCTGCACGGTGTTGGGCTGTGAGCACAGGCCCCACTTGTGGACGTCGGGCCCTAATACCACCCTCATGGAGTCTGTTTTTTGACAGTTTAAGCAGAAACATGCACATTAGTGGCCTGCTGGAGGTCATTTTGTAGGTCTCTGGCAGTGCTCCTCCTGTTCCTCGTTGCACAAAGGAGCAGATAGCGGTCCTGCTGCTGGGTTGTTGTCCTCCTACGGCCCCCTCCACATCTCCTGGTGTACTGGCCTGTCTCCTGGTATCTCCTCCATGCTCTTGACACTGTGCTGGGAGACACAGCAAACCTTCTCGCCACAGCGCGCCTTGATGTACCATCCTGGATGAGCTGCACTACCTGAGCAACTTCTATGGGTTGCAGACACCGCCTCATGTTACCTCTAGTATTGAGGGCACTGGCAAAATGCAAAAGTGACCAAATATCAGCCAGAAAGGAGGAGGACAGGGAAATGGTCTGTGGCCACCACCTGCAGAACCATTCCTTTATAGGGGTTGTCTTGCTAATTGCCTCTCATTTCCACCTGTTGTATGTTCCATTTGCACAACAGCAGGTGAAATTGATTCACAATCAGTGTTGCTCCCTAACTGGACAGGTTGATATCCCAGAAGTGTGATTGTCTTGGAGTTACATTGTAATGATTATGTATTCCCTTTATTTTTTTGAGCAGTGTATAAACCAGCACAAAAATGACAAATGCCAACATATGCAGAACATATGTTCTAAACAGAACAAAATATTTTTTTGCATTTTGGAACATAAATGTCAAACTTAACTTAAACTACTCAGTCAGCACTAGGCAGCAGGCATGATGGGAAATGAGGACGTCATGAGTCGCTGCCAGAGTGCGCGTCACAGCTGAGCAGAGCAGCACACACAGCAAAGGGAAGCATTATCTTTCCCATACAGAATGAAACATTGTGAACAACAAACTCATGTTAAAATCAAAGTAATCAGCCAAAGAAAGCTTGCTTTCAGAGCACTGCTGTTTCTACCTCTATGCATCCAAACTGCGCATACGAGATCCCGTGTGTACAGTCTGGCTCTCAGTTACTTTTAAGTTCGATAGTGAAGAAGGTACAGGAACTTTATTGTCTGCTAGTTTCACAGCGGTTACACTCCAAACAACAAGCTTACACGTCTAATTTTCTGATCCTACTGTATTGGCAGTGAAGTGTGTGCAGCATTGGAGTCCAAGACAAATTCCTTAAGGGGACAATAAAGTGTATCGTATCGTATCGTATCGTACTCCTCCGTACAACCCCACAGGAAGATACAGGGTTTTGTTTTAATAAGCCATCGTCGCGCTGCTGCCAGGTGTGTGCGTCCGTCTACTCCGCCCACCGTCACACCTGCAGCTCCTTACAGCAGTGAGACACACGCGCGCGGACTGTTCTCATTCACAGAACGGCAAATGAAGACGTTTTGTGAAGTCCCTTTCACGTCTCATTAAGATGTTAAAGTAACGATGTTACGGTGTTACAGACAGACAGAGAGCATAGCAGAGAGACAGCCATGTCATCGTGATGCTACGTTCTGATTGAGCCCCGACCTGCAGACTGTTGGCTGAGCTCCAGACCACTGCCCCGTGATAGACAGTCCATAGATAGTGCAAAATGTCCCAAACAGAGCAGAATAATAAAAGAATAGAAACACAGACGAAGGGCAGATCCTCTGCAGATACAGACACCAGCTCACACTTCTCCTGGATTATGATGTTGATTAATAGGGAATATTTAATAAAGAAAATCCTGCTCATTAAGCCTTTTATTATTATTATTAACAGTATCAGTCTGTGAAATGAGTTGGTCTGTGTTTAGTGACTTTTATCTTCAGCAGCACTGTGTGAAGGTGGGAAAAACAAGAAAATCATTTTTGTTATTACTTTTGTGTGTTTTTGTGTTATACTCACTTCTATTTAATTTGATATTTTATTTTAGTGTTATTTAAGCTGCTACAGAAACACTTTTATTTGAATTTTGTATGTCATGCAAATGTGACAATAACTTTTCAGATTTGGAATTTTAATATTTTAATTTCAGACACATTTTGAACAAATGTGAATATATGGGCCGATATATATCGATATCGGAATTGTTTGACTCGGCCCAAAAAATCCAATATCGGCCGGGCTCTATATATTATAGAATAGTGGCATTAAAATGTGCCACAAGCCACCAAATTTGGGTTTTTACGGCCAAATTTATTCTCCCCTGGACCCCCCCTAGCTGGCTACTTTTTCCGACTGGCTGAGTATTTCCATATGTTTGTGGAACGCCCTGACATCACAAAGTAGAAACACTAGCAGAGACAGTATGTGACTGTAAAGCTGTATTGGATTATGGTGCAACGATTGGAGTTGACTCACGTTTTCAACGATCAGTACTGTCCTTTGGTAGTTTCAATTGTGTGAACCAGAATGTTGGTTGTCAGATTTGGGCTGATTGTTTGACATGTCATTGTTTGACCCCACTGTGCAGAAATATATCAGCAGCTGTATAATACATTGTTTCAATACCTGCTTGTATTTGTTTGTTTTAATGAGCCTATTTAGAAAGCATTGTGAATCTGTGCTAGTGATTTATATTTATGCTGCAGTGTTGGTCGCATTTGTTAAAAGGTATACACACAAGATGTCTGACATCATTGACAAAGGGAGGCATTTTTATGCCATCATAAAAAAGAGACACCACATACACTGCTAAGGGTCTGGTTTACCTCATGTAAAGGAGGAGAAGAGCAAAATGCAAGTAAGAAAGCAAACATAGGAAAGGCTTCAAGTGCAATGATGTGCATTGTGAACAGTCAAATTTCCTCAAGTGCTATGAAGAAGCAAAATATGAGCATGAATCGTTCCTCAGCTAACCAATACCCCAAGATGAAGTTGAAACCCAAACTAAGTGGTTTTAAACACAAATGGAATTGTACCAAGACTTTACAGAAAGGTGAAAAATGGCTTGTTGATGCTGATCAAGCCTAAAGATGTCTTGAGCATGAAGGACTGAGAGGAAGTTGGACCTGATGATAGTGTTTCAAATGTGTCTTCTGCTCTAGATCAAACCATATAAAGGATTAATCTCTGAAGTGTAACATGTCTCTTTAAAATCCTCTGCAAGCATCAAGGCTGAAGCTGAAAAGGCAGCTCTTATAGAACGTGTTGCAGCCCTGAAGAAAGAATAGAGGCACAAGAGGGACAACTGACGAAAGTAAAGGAGGTATTTTTACTGGAAACAGATGGCAACTGCTAAAATCCATGTATTGGAACTAATACGTCAAGGATAAGTGTCAGATGGAATGTGCTCTGATTTTGAAAAGGCAAATGCTGAAACCTCAATCATACAGCAGGTGTTAAAATTCCTGTAAAGGGGCTAACCGACTTCTTGCCTCCAACATCAGTTGTTCGCCAAAGGAAAGGACACAGGAAAAGGTTTCTACAATATTAGTCGGCACCGAACCCAGACTCAAGTAACAAAGCAAGTGCAAGAAACTCAACTGAGGTCCAGCATGCATAACAGTATACAAGGAAAGTCAGTGGGATATGTTTCCCTTTAAAACTCCTATACTGAGTGATAACAGTCAAAGGGACATTGTCAATATCATGCATAGACAAAATTATATTACTACTTTATTGGACCAACAATATCTCTCCTCTTCTCTCCCACCGACAGACATTCCAGAGTTCAATGGAGATCCTCTTCAGTATCATGCTTTTATCAGAGCATTTAGAAATGGAGTAGAGGAAAAGACAAACAACCTAGGTGACTGTCTGCACTTTCTAGAGCAATACACCAGGGGCGCGCGCGCACACGCACACGCACACACACACACACACACACACACACACACACACAGACACAGACACAGACACACAGACACACAGACACACAAGTCGCTGTTTTAGAAGCTTTTAAGTGCAGCTGTGTAGCGTCTGTCTTTAAGAACCATGCCAGATCTGATCGTTTCAACACGCAACATCTTTAACAATGAACCTTGTGCACGCGCGGCACTAGCTCAAGTGGACCTCCAGGTATGCCAACTCTCTCACTACTTTGTACCAATAGTGTAAACTTAGTTTTTCTAATTCCTGCAGGTAATATAAGAGTTGGATACATGAAATATTATTCCACCACTGCCTGAACTACAAATAATGTTGAGTTATGTGTTGTATGTGCCTTAAATATCCCCTTATATTTTAGTTTGACTGGCAGATATGAACATAAAAATTAGTCTGAGTAAAGAGTCAAAAGGGTAATAAGGTGCAAACCTATGCTTTCTTGGACCCTTGAAGTTATGATACATTGCACACAAATAGTCTGGTTGGATGTGAGTGGATGGAGAAGCCACATTCTGTTAGGAACAATGGGTCAGGAAAGGACTGAGGACAATCATGCGATATCAGGTTTGGACCCGTCTGGATTGGACAACTACGACTTCATTGAGTTGCCTGATGTTTTCATTCAAAGGTGTATGCCTGTGACCAAGCTGAATATTCCCAAGCAAGAAGAAGTTGATCACTGGCCATACTTGAGGGGGTAATGACCTTGAAATTGACTCTGACATTGACTTGCTCATTGGAACAAACGCATCAAAAGTGATGAAGCAGTGAGAGCTGGATAATAGCTAGAGAGATGTACCCTATGCAGTGAGAACCAAAGTGGGATGGGTTCTTAATGGTCCACTTCGAGGTGGAATCGACAGCAGTAAAGTTGAATATGGCATGACCATTCACCTGTTTGGAGCTGTGTCGTCACCTAGTTGTGCGAATCAAGCCCTTAAGAAGAATGCTGATGACAACTAGTCTCATTTCTTCACAGAAGTGGTCAGTACAGTCAAATGCAATTTCTATGTGGATGATTGCTTAAAGTCTTTATCATCAGAGGAGGAAGCAAAACAGATGGTTATACGGGGGGGTTAACCTCTAAAAGTGGATGAGCTACAACCAATGGGAAGAAACATGTGTCTGTAGAAACTAAATTTGAATTATTTATATTTGACTTTCTCAACTTGAAAAGTTACTTAAAGGATCTGCTACTAACGTCTTGGTGCCAGATACAACAGCATACCTTCAGAGGTCTAGTCTAGAGTCCATGCCTCGACGGGTCAGGGTTGTTTTGGTGGTAAAAGGGTGTCCTACACAAAATTAGGCAGGTGGTAATAATGTTATGGCTAATATACATGCACACATACATACACCTTACCTTCTCCATTTCCTGTTTGAATGTGGTGAAGACCTCATTACTCTTTGACAAAGTGGTCTGGAACTCTTCAAACTTCTCTGTGTAGAGTGACAGCTGGAAAACAACACATCAAACAGTTGTTCATATAAAAGGTATTTCATACATACTTTTTATTTCAAAGTTCCATACTTTATACTCAGGAATACTCAGCCTACGAGGCTTTACATTCGGAATGTCTTTGTAAAAAATTGCATTTGTCCAATGTGGCTGTCCAGTCCACACTTCTATTCATGGGCTATCTATTAACCGAACATCTTGAACAAAATAATGTCAAATACATAAAAGAAATTGGACCAAAAATAAGTTGAAAAAGTTAAGTAATTGTATGAACTACTCATTTTGCGAAATTCTGTATTTTCTACATCAAAACACAAAATGGGGCAAAAGTCTGGAGACAGATAATTTGCAAAACTGCCTGAACTTTTCCATACATATCCAACCTGTATGTAACGATAAACAAATTTGTTGCCTTTCCATACATTTCTATAGTGCGAAAGAACCCTGGGTAGTTGTTGAAAGAAAACAAAAATGTTGTCAGTAAAGACAATCCTCGTAGAGCTATAAACGTGAAGTGTAAAGACAGATGGGAAACCTGCTGTTTGAGGTGAACTTCCTGCTGCTTCATCAGCTCACACATCCTTTGAGACTCTACAGCTTCTTTTAGCAGCTAAAACCAAGGGAAAAAGACAATTTAAACATTCAATTAAAAAACAGGGCAACAAACTAACAGACAACTTCTTCTATATTGTATATTTATTAGTGCATGTTGAGCTGATAATTACAAAGTCTTTTTCTCTGTCGTGGCGTTCCTCAGACTCCTTTAGCAGCTCCTGAGCCTGGTGCAGCTTGGCATCCACCAGCTGTTGCTGAAGGTCTTTGTGTTTTACCACTTTGTCTATGTGCTGTTAAGGGTTTCAAAAGGTTAGAGATTAAAAAACATGCCTTTTAATTGAAAACTAATTGTAAATTTACACGATTGTGTGTTATAAAGGCGTGTTCACACAGAATGCGACTGTTGGATAATTTGTACTTATTAGTTGTGGTTACACATAACTCTTGGATATTCACCCCTCAATATATCTCAAAAATAAAGCAAAGCAAAATAAAAAACTGTCATATCTGAGTTAGTAACATACCCCAGAGGCAAGTTTTGGGAAAAAACAAACAAACAAACAAAAAAAAACTTAGCAGCTGCTGCAGCACTAGTTTCACCACGGTACTTCACATAGCATGAAAGCATTGAGGAGAGGTGATGCAAAGACAGGACTTGGTTGCTTAAGACATAATCCCAAAAGGAAAGCTCACCCTTTGTTGTGTGTTGTAGCTGTAACTCACATAACACCTGTGCTACAGGTGAAGCGGTGAAGCAAAATGCACTAAAATCCCCTGAATGAATGGTGTGGGAGTTGCATATTCACTGTAGCCATACTGCGACGTGAAAACCTTGCTTATTGTAAATTACAGCTCACTTGTAGTGTACTACAGTACACCAAGATAGATACATCTATAGCACAAATATGGAAAATCTCTTCAAACAATGGTGCAGCCTGTGTTCCTGGCATTGAAGCACAGAAAGCTTTTAAAAGACAATAAATAAATAAATACATGTGGTTTCCAAAAAAGTCAGAAGAGGAAAACTGTTTCATCTGCTTTTTAATTTATTTCTACTACTGATATCTTAGTGATTATTTAGGAACATAAATTAGAAGTGCTTCAAACCCATGCCATGCCCATGCTGTCCTGGTTTAATAACTACAGACTCTGCTATGTCTGAACTTGTCTGAACGTTATTTTACAAAGAGTCTCGAATTGACCACAAACCATAAAACTCATGTTTTACCCTATATTATATGTGCAATACACCCTCCTCCCCCTTCTAGTTGTGAGAAGCTATCACTCCCTAGTGGAAAAAATTATACGAAAGTGTAGTTAAAATATACCGAAATCTTATTGTGTATGTTACATTACTAACGGATTATGTACTTAATCCATATGTATTTAAAAAGTATTTTTCTTACATACTTTCATAATATACTGTACATGTAAGTGCACTTTGATTACACTTCAAAAAAATTGTACTATAGTATACTTTTAATAAATACATACTACTACTACTACTACTATATAATTCACAGCATATCTACGTTCTTTGATGTTGCTGACTCTAGAGCCTTCAGAAGTCAAACGAGATAGGGCATCAAAACGAAGCATTAAGAGGCATTTAAGAGAAGTATACCCTACTCAATATCGGGAGGTGAACAAACACAGACACTCGTAGCAATCAAATCGTTTCTGATGTAGCACATTGTACACCAGACCTTCGACCAATCAGTTGCAGAGATTTTGCGTCATTAAAAAATGACATTGTATAGTGAGTTAAAGATACCTGGTTTTAGAAGAAGAAGAAGAAGGTATACTTTATTAATCCCCAAGGGGAAATTCAATCTTTTCACTCTGTTTTTTACAAACATGCTACACACATTATACCCAATGTACAGACATGCACAAACAGGATCCTATGGACATGCATTAACGGACAGATGTCAGAATGACATGCGCCACAAGCAGTGGGGGATTCAGAACCCAGGAAGGGAACTGACACCTCTCAAGCTACCAGCCGCAATTCTATGCTTGGTCCGCAGCTGGACTTGAACTGGCCACCCTCCGGTTCACAAGCCAAGTCCCTACAGACTGAGCCACCGTCTACCTCAAGCTAATAATTATGCTAACAGTTGTTTGCAGCTAGCTAAGAACGTTTAACTGACTGTCTTGCTTTAAGATATAATCTGGAAGATTTCAGGTTAGTTCACTTTGGCGGCATCTAATGGCAATAAACAGTAAATGTGGGAGTACACTTCCCAATTTAACCAGACGTCAAAGGTTGGCTCCCTTTGTAACGGTTGTAACTCTTGATTTTCCTCGCTGACGGTCGCTTTCTATTTTAGACTGTTTCCCTTCATCTGAGTGGCGAATCATTTTTTTTCTTTGGATTTTCATTCATTTTAGAAGTTTATCTGTAGTCAGGGTTCTTTTCTTTGTTTCCTTAGCCATAGTAGATTACCGTTTACTCTCAACACTTGCAAAGACCGGAAATGCACTAATGGATGCTCCCAGTCCATAATAATACTATATACTGCAAATGCAAAGGCTTTCATCAGTGGGCCATAGGCTCAATCACCATTTTGACCTCAACAGAAGTAGGATGAGAATCTTCACACAGTAGCCAAGAAAGCTTTGAGGGAATCCATCCTCCCTGAAAGAACTTAAAAGGGAGCCCCACAAAGAAGACATCTGATGTATAGAAGGTACCATAAAAGGTAACCATGCACAATTGTCTCAACAATAATCTATTTTTCCATTTATCATATTTTTACTTATTTATATTATTTAGCATTTAGCTAGTACCAATGTCATTTGGAACAACAGGCTTACTGTAGAACTGTCCATGCTTAAAAATTAATTTATACCTTCCTTACATTATCAAACAAACATCAATATTTGTTATTTTCAGTGCTTTAAAAGTATAACAAAATAATAACTAAAGTATAAGTAAATGAAGCTGCATGATTAAGATTCTGCACTCAATCCTATACTATTTATCATTTATTTTCTTTGTGCAGTCATCGAAAGAGTTCCAAATACATCGACCTCATAAATGCTACCCTTTGAAAAACCTTAATTCAGTTTGCCAGGAAACGGATGAAAGATTTCTTTGATATGTTTATTTGATATGTTGATTGCATTCTTTATTTAAAAAATAATAATATAATTATTTGTTTAGTTTTTAATGTTAAGCACTTTTCTTTTAATTTGGAGTCAACACAGGATCTATTTGTACTGTGTAAAGAGCAGCAGTTTTGCTTAAAAAAAGCCTTTGACATACAGCGTTCAGAAAAATTTGTAATTTTTCACAAGTGATGACATACAAATATGTATAAACACACCTTTGAATTGTATTGAGTAGAGGGCTGCAACTAACAACTATTTTGATAAAAGCTCAGTTTTAGTATTTCCGGCATTGTATTCAAAACGCAAACATTGTGTTCTTGTAATGCAATGTTAATATATCAATAATGTAATTCAATTAATATCTTAATAATCTTGATTTACTTAATAATTGCTTATGTAAAGGAAAGTACAGACAAGGCCACTACAATAAAAAAAAGGACATTGGGGATGCAGCCATGAACTGTGTATAATATAAGTTTCTGTGAATAAATAAAAGATTCACTGAAGTCCATCTCTAACTAATGGCATGAAATATTCAAAAACTCCATAATGTTATGTTATATACCAGTGTCTCTCTGACCAAATATCAGCTAATAAGCGCTAGCTAAATCTGCTGTCTCTGGCAGATTTGTGTCCTTTCTGATGGACAAACCCGAGATTACAAGTTCCGCACTTCTGTGACGCAATCGGCCTTCAAATACGGCCTTTCGAAGGCTGCAGTCCCTGGGTAGGGACCAAGCTTATGTGTTTATCAGTGTTTAATGTTATAGAGACTGTGTCTGCCCCCCAACCTAGGCCTTTTATTACAGTTAATTCAAACTTATATAAAAAAGGAGTAAATCAAAAAAATGTAATAAAAATTTAAACAACAACCAAAGTTATGCCAAGAAATATGAGAATTAAATGTGGTCTGTTAAATATCAGATCCCTGTCATCTAAAGCTCTATTAGTGAATGATCTGATATGAGATTATCATATTGATTTACTCTCTTTAACTGAGACTTGGCTGTGTCAGGAAGAATATGTCAGCTTAAATGAATCCACTCCTCCCAGTCATCTTAATACACATATTCCTCGAGACACTGTTCGAGGTGGTGGAGTGGCAGCTATTTTCAGTTCTAGTCTTCTAATCAACCCGAGACAATAACTTAGTTTCAGCTCTTTTGAAAGCCTTGTTCTGAGTTTTTCACACCCAGCTTGGAAAACTTTACAGCCTGTTTTATTTGTGATACCCTAACCCTAACCCTCCTGGCGCATACTCTGGTTTTCTAACTGAATTCTCAGAGTTTTTATCAGATTTATTCCTGAGTTCAGATAAAATAATTATTGCAGGGGACTTCAAACTTCATGTAGATGTTGATAATGATAGTCTTAGCATGGCATTTATGTCCCTTTTGGACTCTATTGGTTTCACTCAAAGTGTAAACCAGCCTACTCACCGCTTTAACCACACCCTCGACCTTGTTCTATCTTATGGCCTTGAAACCGAAAACTTAATTGTCTTCCCACAAAATCCTCTTTTATCAGATCACTATCTAGTAACATCCAATGTCCTATTAACCGACTACTCTCCAGTTAACAAAAATGTACTCACAAGATGTTTGTCTGATAGGACTGTAGCTAAATTTAAGGAAACAATTCCAGCTGCTTTTAATTCTTTACCACATCTGTTTACTACAGAAAGCTCTTATGCTAATGTTAGTCCCTCTCAGCTTGAACAGTCTGTTGATAGTACTGCAGGTTCGCTGAGAAGTACTCTAGACTCGATTGCCCCCTTAAAAAAGAAGATTATTAAACGACAGAGGCTAGCTCCATGGTATGACTCAGAAACTCGTAACTTGAAGCAAATGTTGCGTAAATTTGAAAGAATGTGGCGATCCACCAAAACAGAAGAGTCTCGTTTAATCCGGCAAAATAGTCTTAATGAATACAGGAAGGCCCAACCGCATGCTCGAGGTGTCTACTACTCCTCTCTCATAGAAGAACATAAAAACAATCCCAGGTGCCTTTTCAGCACTGTAGCCAGGCTGACAGAGAGTCACAGCTCCATTGAGCCAAGTATTCCTATAGCCCTCAGCAGTGATGATTTCATGAGCTTCTTTAATGACAAAAACCTAAAGTTTGTAACCTCCTGCTGTTAACTGGTGCAGATGTATCTTTGGAAACTGCTCAAAAACCTGATGTTTACCTTGACTGTTTCTCTCCCATTGACCTTGTCTAAACCATCAACTTGTCTTTTAGACTCGATTCCAACCAGGCTGCTTAAGGAAGTCTTTCCCTCAATAAGCACTTCTTTACTAGATCAATATGTCTTTATCAACTGGCTATGTACTCCAGTCTTTTAAACTAGCTGTAATTAAGCCACTTCTTAAAAAGCCTACCCTAGATTCAGGCATCTTAGCTAACTATAGACCTATATCTAACCTTCCTTTTATCTCAAAGATCCTTGAGAAAGCAGTCGCTAATCAATTATGTGACTTTCTTCATAACTACAGTTTATTTGAGGACTTTCAGTCAGGATTTAGAGTCCACCATAGCAGTGAGACAGCACATGTGCGAGTTTCAAATGATCTACTTACTGCTTCAGACAGAGGACTTCTCTATGTACTCGTCCTGTTAGATCTTAGTGCCGCTTTCGACACGATAGACCATCACACCCTGTTACAGAGACTAGAACATTTAATTGGCATTACAGGATCTGCATTAAGTTGGTTTAAATCTTATTTATCAGCTCAATCTCAGTTTGTTAATGTTCATGATGTGTCCTCTATGCACACCAAAGTTAGTCATGGAGTTCCACAAGGTTCTGTGCTCGGATCGATTCTTTTTACCTTATATAAGCTTCCTCTTGGTAATATCATGAGGAAAGACTCCATTCATTTTCTTGTTATGCAGATAATACTCAATAATACTTATCAATGAAGCCACACGAAACCAATCAGCTATCTAAACTAGAAGCATGCCTTAAGGACATTAAGATCTGGATGACTAGAAACCTTCTGCTACTTAATTCAGACAAAACTGAAGTTATTGTGCTCGGCCCAAAACACCTTAGAGATTCTTTCTCTAATGATATAACTGCCCTAGATGGCATCAGCCTGGCATCCAGCACTACTGTTAGGAATCTGGGAGTTCTATTTGATCAGGATATGTCCTTCATCTCCCAAATAAAACAAATATCAAGGACAGCCTTCGTTCATCTTCGCAACATAGCAAAAATCAGACACATCTTGTCTCAAAACGATGCAGAAAAACTAGTCCATGCATTCATTAATTCCAGGTTGGATTATTGTAACTCGTTACTATCAGGCTGCGCTAATAAGTCACTAAAAACTCTGCAGCTGGTACAAAATGCTGCAGCACGTGTGCTGACAAGAACTAGGAAGAGAGATCACATCTCTCCTGTATTAGCCTCTCTGCACTGACTTCCTGTAAAATCTAGAATTGCATTTAAAATCCTTCTTCTTACTTACAAAGCTCTTAATGGTCAGGCACCATCATATCTTAAAGAGCTCATAGTGCCATATTACCCCTCTAGAACATTGCGCTCCCAGGATGCAGGCCTGCTTGTGGTACCTAAAGTGTTTTATCTGTAGTGTAGTAACACCGGGAGTTCTTGTGCTCCCTTGTCTTGAAGGTTCCTGGAGATCGTTGCTGCAGACCACCTGCTGCTGTGGACCTGCTCGACTGCAACAACTACTAACATCAGTCTTCCCCATAGTATCATTATTGTTACTGCTAGTGCTAATAGTAGACCTGTTGACTTCAACTGTTACAATTACGATTACCTCAGCCTTTATCATTACTCTTCTTCTCTCGCTAATTTATTATTTATTTATTTAGCTAATCTTCACCCTAGTCTACCACTATTATTGGCATTGTAACCATAAGTATGTGTCTGTTGTTGTTCATGTAACAAGGACATATGTTGTTGTTGTAACAAGAACATATGTTTTTGTTTCTCTCTTTGCCTGTCTCTATCCTGCATCTCCTTCTATCCCATTTTCGGCCCATCCAGCCAAGGCACATGGCTGTTCAAAATGAGTCTGGTTCTGCTCGAGGTTTCTGCCTGTTAAAAGGAAGTTTTTCCTTGCCAATGTGCCGAATATTGCTAAGTGCTACTCATGGTGATTCATGTGGGGCCTCTCTTTAAATAACATAACAAAGAGTCGGTCTAGACCTGCTCTTTTTGTGAAGTGTCTCGAGATAACTCTGGTTATGATTTGGCGCTGTACAAATAAATTTGATTGATTGATCTCTCTGCCTCCTGACAGAATTATCGAGATTTGACCATGACAGGGGGATTCATTTTATATTTTATTTTATGTTTGCCAAATTTTATTTTATGTTTTGCCGAAATGCAATTGCATTAGACTTTTTCTCATGGTGACTCATGGTGAGTTTTAAAACAGGCAATGACTATGAAAAAAATATTTAAACGCACTGTACACTGACGGACTGCTGGAGAGAGCGAGAGCAAGGGGGAGAGAGAGAGGGCACATACGGGTACATATAAGAACAGAAGTGTGGTTTTCTCTATGTCTGCTTTTCCTTGACTCACTTATTTTCTCCCACTGTGTCTCTGTAACTCTCCTGTCGGCTGGCTCTTCAGTCTGTATCTGTATTCTCACACACCCACTGGGTCAGTCGCGATGTTAATCTGAGTGACAGATTTGATTGGCTGAGAAGCGTCACGTGTGATGATTTACAACGAATGCATTGGTCTGCAAGTTTCTTGGACAGCAGTGGAAGTTTGTGATTGACAGGCGTTACATTACTTTTTTTCAAGACATAGCTTTGTCTCAAACGGTCGCCCCTACCTTAATTTAATACATAAATTGTGTTTTGAAGTGTGGCAAAATATATTGAAGTGTATTTGTTGAGTACTACCAACCTTTCCTGGAAGTGTACTATTTTGGTAATTTAAATAAACTTGAAGTATGATTACAAGTAAGCTATTATTGCATAATTAATGTATTTATTCTCTGTTGCTTGCACATTTAAAGTATGCTTGAAGTGCAACTGTTTTACATTATGTAAGGAAGTACATATGCAGTAGTATATTAGTAGTGTAATTAAGTTTACTTAAAAAAGTCCCATTTTAGTACAATAAAGTACACTAAAGACACTTACAATTGAAAATCCAACAAAGAATATTAAGTATAAAATTAGTTGTTCCATTTTAACACAATTTAAATATACTAACTATAAGTCTGTTGGCTGGTACACTTTTAGTATACTAACATTTAGTACAATTTAGAATACTATTTTTTCACAAGGGCTGAAGCACTTAAGCCCCTCAAGGATTTCACTGATGCCTCATCATTGGAGGAATAGGTCAGCATCTCTGATGTGAAGCCAGTCCTCCACCTACTAAATTTAGATATCTTGAAGCCAGAAGAGGACAAACAGGGCTGAGGGAGGATATTAAAAAGAAAGTCTTACATTACTTCCCCAAATATTCATTATTGCTCAGACCCAGGTTTGCTAACCAATACAGTTCACTCACAGCCCAAAACAGGGCAGGCTACTTCTCCCAAAACACATGAAGGCCAGGCCTTTACCTCGTTTTTATTTCATGCCCCCCCAAAAAATGATTTTCTCTGTGCTCAGATATGTTCCCATACAATGACAATAGAGATTGTTAATATATGTAATACCGTTACAGCAAAAAAAAAAAAATAGTCAGGAAGAAAAAAACAGTCTCTTTTTTTATTTTTTTTTGTTCTTGTTTTGTCCGTTACCTTCTTTCAACAGAGTATTAGGGCCCCATTAAAGAAAAAAAAAAAGAGAGATTATGAGAAAAAAGATGCAATATTACGAGAATAAAGTGGTAATTTTACGAGAATAATTTTAGACTGTTGTTAGCCTAAATATTATAAATATCAGAAGAGCAGCCAGCCACCTTCACTAAAATGAGGAACGTGTGAAGTATAACTTCACAGTGAACATCTTGTGAAGCTATGCTTGTAAATGATGCACAGGAGGCTAAACACAACTTGAGCCGGAGCTGTATTTATTGAACACACCCGTCAGCATGGAAGCATAGTGTTGGAACATTTTTGAAACTTCATAATCAACTTGAGTGTGAAGTAAATCATATTCTGTGTGAAAAACGTGTATTCTGGTAAAAATGTGTTTAAGGATCAAATGCTTTAATTTTAAAATGGTAATAGAACACAATGAAATCTGATGATATGTTTTCGGAGTGTTGCACTTAGACGATAGAGCAGCCTTGTAGCTGTGCCTGATATCACATGTAGCACCTCACAAGGCCACGAGACAGAAGGCGGCCTTGGAAAACTACTAGCAACTTAGGTCATCCTTAGAACTTCTGAGTCAGCATTATGCAAATGAAGAAGTACTTCAGAAGTACCAAATTTGTGTGACACCAATGATTCCAGGTTTAGGACTGGTTAGATTTCTAAAAGGGATGGAGGACCGAGTCAAGATAGGGGGAGCTTCACAGGGTAGTTAGTAACTCTCCGGAGCGACTCAGAGTTTGTTGCTTGTATAGAATGTCTGTACAGGAATAAACTCTCTTTGCATCAGATTCTGCCAGTCTCCATTGCCTGCTTGTCTGCTGAGCTTTTTTTGAAGACTTTGACTATATTTTTAAGAATGCTGTTAATTACTTTGTGGCAGGGGGTCCTGGCTTTAATTTGGCCCTTATGGCCAGACCTTTTAGACACAACAATAGCATACATGTACCTCGAGAGAACATGCGAGATTTCCTGCCTAGTAATGTGCAAGCACACTAAACGGCTATATATCAATACAATAGTATAGGTTTCACAATTACGAAATACTTAATCTTTCGGAACATCAGCATCACTTTGTCATAACCGTCAGGACTCTGAAAAGTGATTTTATTTGAAAATGACTCTTGATCTTAGTCATTTTAGCGCAGGCGGCTGGCTGCCCTTCTGATATTACCCTACAAATTAAGATGCAGCCTAAAATTACAACTTCATTCTCGTAAAATTACAATATTATGACTTAATTCTCAAAATCTTAGAGATTTTTTGTCCCTAATACTTCGTCATACCTTCTAACCTTGCTCCAACACCCCTGATTTGAAACAAGACTTCACTTGTCATGTACATCCTGGTCATTTATGCAATTATTACAATAAACAGCAATAAAGTTCTGCATCCAGCTAATTGATGCTGACAAGTGCTCAATTTTATGCACTTTTAGATATGTGAGGCCTGACTCTGCTCAAGGATTTTTCAGTTGGAAACCAACTAGCCAGCATTTTGTTTCATCTGCAGAGCGCCCGTTCATGACGTCAAGATAAACGTTGATATGTCTTCGCGACAGTGTCACACAAATTTCTTTCACGTTAAAAAATTTGGTCTGAACATATTTATGACATTCCACATGCAGTATAACATCACAGAGATGTACCGTACTTGAAAGTCAAAAGACTGACCACCCACCTCTTCTCGTAGTTTGTACTGTTCATAAAGCTTCTTCAGTTTCTCTGCCAGCTCTGTGTTCTCTTGTCGAAGACTGACATTTCTCTCGTTGTGCTGCTCCATCTGAGCCTGGATGTCATTTAGTGTCACCTGGAAATGGGAGGTTACTTCTTTCCTTTTCTCCTCCTCCAGACGTGTTCTTTGCACTCCTTCCTCCTGAAGAGGAAAAGAAGTGGAACATGATTACACTAGAAAGGAATGTTTGTAAAAGCATGAATAGCTGGATTTCCTCAGCATCAAACCTTTAAGATAAGTACTTATAAGTAATACACAAGACACTTCCTTTTTCTTCCTGTTCTTTTGGCGTTTGACCTGAATTCTTGCCAATTATGGAATTTCTTGAATACTCTCTATTTGGCCTCATTGTTGAAAGTTCTTTAATCAGTTTTGTATTCTGTAATCTTCCTGAGTTTATGCCTTTGCTTTGTCAAAGCACTTTGTAAACATTCTGGTTTTAAAGGTGCTATATAAAGTACTGTGCAAAAGTTTTAGGCAGGTGTGGAAAAAATGCTGTAAACTAGGAATGCTTTCAAAAGTGGAAGTAGTTTATTTTCATCAATTAACAAAATGCTGTGAATGAACAGAGGGAGGGAGAGAAATTTAAATCAAATCAATATTTGGTGTGACTACCCTTTGCCTTCAAAACAGCATCAATTCTTCTAGGTATACTTGCACTCAGTTTTTGAAGGAACTCGGCTGGTAGGCTGTTCCGAACATCTTGGAGAACTAACCACAGATCTTCTGTGGATGTATGCTTCCTCAAATCCTTCTGTCTCTTCAGGTAATCCCAGACAGACTTGATGATGTTGAGATCAGGGCTCTGTCAGGGCCACACCATCACTTCCAGGACTTCTTGTTCTTCTTTACGCTGAAGATAGTTCTTAATGACATTGGCTGTATGTTTGGGGTCGTTGTCCTGCTGCAGAATAAATTTGAGGCCAATCATACGCCTCCCTGATGGTACTGCATGATGGATAAGTATCTGCCTGTATTTCTCAGCATTGAGAAAACCATTAATCCTCACCAAATCTCCAACTCCATTTGTAAAAATGCAGCCCCAAACTTGCAAGGAACCTCCACCATGCGTTGCCTGCAGACACTCTATTATTATTGTACCACTCCCCAGCCATTTAAAATTTTGACTCATCAGTCCAGAGCACCTGCTGCCATTTTTCTTCACCCCAGTTCCTATGTTTTCGTGCATAGTTGAGTCGCTTGGCCTTGTTTCCATGTTGGAGGTATGGCTTTTTGGCTGCAACTCTTCCATGAAGACCACTTCTGGCCAGACATCTGCGGACAGTAGATGGGTGTACCTGGGTCCCACTGGTTTCTGCCAGTTCTGAGCTGATGGCACTGCTGGACATCTTCCAATTTCTAATTGAAATAAGCTTGATGTGTTTAACATCTGCTGCACTAAGGTTCCTTGGCCGACCACTGTGTCTACGATCCTCAATGTTGCCCGTTTTTTTGGTCTTCTTCAGAAGAGCTTGAACAGCACATCTTGAAACCCCAGTCTGCTTTGAAATCTTTGTCTGGGAGAGACCTTGCTGATGCAGTATAACTACCTTCTGTCTCGTCGCCGTGCTCAGTCTTGCCATGGTGTATGACCTGTGACATGAAACTGTCTTCCAAAACCTCACCTTGGTAGCAGAGTTTGGCTGTTCTTCACCCAGTTTGAAGCCTCCTACACAGATGTTTCTGCTACAATTAATGACTGTGTTTCAGCCTACATGTGAAAATGATGATCATTAGCACCTGTTTGGTATAACTGGTTTATCATACACCTGACTATAATCCTACAAAATCCCTGACTTTGTGCAAGTGTACCTATAAGAATTGATGCTGGTTTGAAAGCAAAGGGTAGTAACACGAAATATTGATTTGATCTAGATTTTTATTTTGGTTGCTCACTTATCATTTTGTAAATTGATAAAAATAAACAATTATTATTTATATTTTTGAAAGCATTCTTAGTTTACAGCATTTTTTTAAACCTGCCTAAAACTTTTGCAAAGTACTACTATAGGTATTATGAATGGACCTCCACAGACTACAGGTTGTTAGAAATTAGTGTCAGCCACTGAACTGATTTAAATTGTATTGTGATAAGAATCACAAAAGACTGCCTGAAACACAATATATTAGGAAAACTGTCAAGAAAGAAAACCGCTCGGGTTACTTCAGCCACACTCGCACATTGGATCAGGGCATTTCACATAAAAATATTAAACAGGAGAAAACAGCGACTAAATAAGAACTTCTACCATTTGGAAATATTTCGGATTTCAGAGAGAAGATGCTATAACAGGTGCAGTGTAAAATTTTAATGTTTTACCATATCACAGATTTTTCTCATTTGTTTCCGGCAAAGTAAACATCTGACAAAATCGATTACACATGGAGTAAATGCAAATACTTTTACTTGTTCTGTGTTATATATGATCCTTACAAACAAATTGGTTCCCTTTACCTTAAGAGTGCGGTTGTGTCTCTGCAGTTCTCTGCACAGACTTTCCAACTTGCTGCGAGCGAGGATGGCCTTGCTGTGTTCTGTCCTCAGGTTGTCTTTCTCCTGGACCAGCTGGTTCTGCTTCTTTTGTAGCACTCGCATCTGTTTTTCGGTGTTACGGTGCTCTTCCAGCTGTCCCAAACACAGAAATATGTTAATACCGTCATTACCGGGATAAAAACACATTTTGGTTTAACTGCACACAAGAGGTTGATTTGCTTCCCCCAACACCGATGACCTACGTAGCACCCAGCAGTGTTTCCCATACATGGACTATACCTGGGGAGGCCGTCCCGGTATAAAAACGCCGCTCAAGTATATTCAGGGACTAATTCTAGCATATTTTTTATTTTATCTGTCTAAGATCTTCATCCACAATTGAATGATTACTAAAAATAGTTATAGTTAATAGTTTTAATAGCTTTTAAGTACAGCCGTGTAGTTATGGTGTCATTTATAACCACGTCGGTTTTGTTTGTTTCAACACACAATATATTTAATGACAAGCCTCCTTCACACGCGGCTCACCTGCTGCTGTGTAAACGGAATCGCATGTGCATGATGGCTGCCCTGTGCTCCCTGCAGTGTCAGCTGTCCACGTCCTCAAACATTAACACAATGCTAACAGAAGATGCAGTACGCACATGAACAATAGGAGCAGTGTAGAGGCAGAGGAGATGTGACAGGGTCAACACAGCAGGAGGGACAACAATGGCAGAAAGTTTTAAAGACAAACTGCTAGAGAAAGTCCACAATTATCTGTACGAATTGTCATTGCCACTCCACAGCAACAAAAATTTCAATCAATCCGTTCCATTTTAGAAGTCGACATGGAAACCTGCAAAACTAAATGGAAACAGGTCTAAGACCGTTACATCCATGCATGGAGGAAAATGTTTGAGAAATGTAGTGTGGACAGTGCCGACAGTGTGTTCTGTGAACCAGTCATTAGTCACCTGCGCTGGCTACAGAATTTTGTCAGTCAACAGGCCATTGAGCATTTAGAATTAACATAATAGTATGCCCCTTGAGTGTCGCCATGTCTGTTGTTTCCATACTGCACATCCATTACTTTCATATGGCCTGTGTTCTCTGGTGTGCCCTCTAGAGGTATCCTCCAGTAACACACAGAGTGCATAGCCAAGTATGTGAACAATTACGTTCATGATGCAGCTGGTTGTGTACACGTACGCAAAGTTGAAAAGCACGTATATATGTCCGGTCTAAAATATACAGCTCATTATGAATGTCAACAGAGCAGACACATTTTAGGAGAGAGAAACAGAAAGAGGCAGGGTGAGACAAGCCGCTGTGTGCAGTTACAGCAGAGGTGTAGGTGTGTTGGGGAAAAATAACTCAAGAGATTTCCGTGCAATTAAACTACGCTCCAAATGAACAGTCGTTCGCCCGCTCTCCTTGTTGAGGAAGAGCACTGAAACAGTGACAGGATACACAGGACATCAGGACGCTCTCTGTCCGCACACAATGCAGTTCTGTAACGCAATGTAAACATTCCTACTGTGCATCTCCGTATGTCCCTATTGTAAATGCATTGATTGTCGCTGTTTATAAAGCTTAGAAAAAGGTGCAGATGTCATTCGATAACAATTGATCATTTTGAACATTACATCATTAATAAAGTCCCTTGGGCACACACGGCTCACGTGCTGTGAGAACTGAATAGCGAGAGAAAATATCTAACTTTTGTTACCTAAAAAGACTGCTGATAAAGACAGTCAACACAGCAGACAGAGAGACAGACAGAAAGAGGGGGGCGGGGCCAGCAGCTGTGCAGAGAGCTGAGGTGCAGGTGTGTTGGGGGGACTGCAAAGCAAAGTGATCAGATTAAAGTAGTTTGTGAATTAAAACGTGAATTAAGGTGAAGAAGAGAGTACAATTAAACTGTAGAAGGAAGAAATAAGCATCTAGAAAGAGGGGAATCCAGACTGAGTCTACATGTGATGTGCTTCTCACAGAAATCATTGATATATGCGATGATTGCCAAGTTATGCTTTCAGCATATTTTTTGAGCATGCAGTACCTTTGAGGTTATTCTGTAAAATATACTGGATAGTATTTTTCTTTGTTTTGGAATTTTGCAATAATAATAAACATAAATTTGCATAAAGGAAGCATATTTGTCCATTCCCATGTTGATAAGTGTATTATATAAAAAATATCTCTTTAAAAGGTACATTTACAACAGGTAAAATGTGCAATTAATTTGCAATTAATCACAGATTAAATATTTTAATTGAATGACAGCCCTAGTTATAACCTTCTTTAAATAGGGTCATGTATTACCCTATATTTGAAATATACCCCTGCCCCAAATTAAGATATCTTGAAGCCAGAAGAGGACAAAATAGGGATGAGTGAGGATATTAAGAAGAAAGTCTAAAATACTTCACTAAATATACTTAATTGCTCAGACCCATGTTGCTCACCAATACAGTTCACTCACAACTCGAAAAAATATAGCATGATATATATTTTAGGTCATATCGGCCACCCCTAAGACATACGTGTTTAATGAATATCTATAAAAATCTAGTGTGTGATGATTAAATGCATGTGTTAAAATTGTTAAGCAAACAGGCCAGTAGACGTTTTATTACAGAGCACTTCAAACCACATCAAAAATATGTGGCAGATGGTCAAGTTTTTACTCTATTTCTCCATTATGTAATCAGGCTGTTGTTGTAAATGGTGTCTAATATGTAAAATCTAAATAATGTTCAGATCGCCTGATTAGGGTACCTTCATTAATTTCTACTATTGATTTCTTAATGATTATTAAGGAACATAAATTAGAAGTGCTTAAAACCGATGCCCATGCTGTCCTGGTTTATTAACTACAGTCTTTGGTATGTCTGAATTCGTCTGAACATTATTTTACAAAGACTCTCAAATTGACCACAAAGCCAATGTATTACCCTTTCCAATTAAGAACAAGCTGTTGATACCGAACACTAAAAGAGAGAGCTGAAGAAAAGCTAGGTACGCAGATAAAAGACGTTTTTGACTAAACACTTAAATAAGGTAGACAATTGAGTAAAATGAAAATTGCAAATAGATTATTTAAATTAAAGTGACTCATATGACATGGATGCAAATTTTGCACATGGTGACACAAGTTTAGAGCCACAGGCTGACTATGGAAAAATATTGATCCCATTTGCAAAAAGTACTTACCAACTCTGCATACTTTTTACAAAGGCCTGCAAGTTTTTCCTCAGGGGTGCTCAATGTATTCAGAGTCTGCATGAGAAGAGTGATCTCTTTGCCTGCAAAAACAAGTAAAACAGACACAGGACAGAACACAACTCAACCTGGGATTACTTCCAAGACTTTTTGCCTCTGGTGGTCAGCAAAATGGATTCAGAGTGTATCCAGATGTTCCGAAAAAAGATTACATAAGAGCGAGTATCTCCTTACCAAGACCCTTCACTTTCCTCTTGTCTTGACTCTTCTTCTGCTCCTTCTCTATCTCGTTGTTTGCTCCACTGACTTTGCCCTGCCTTGGTTTGTCGCCCTCCCTCTCGTTGGTCAGGCCATTGAGCTCTGGGCTGTGTGACTGGCCATTGGGCAGGGTGCCGGCATCGTCAGAAATGCTTTCTCGACAGTAAGTGCTGAGGATGTCCTCCAGTTGCCGGCTCAATTCCTCAGCCATGTCACATTGAGACAGTGCTGCCTCTGCATCTGATGGGGTCAATGGTAAATGAACTGCACTTATATGGCACTTTTCGAGCCTTCAAACCATTCAAAGCGCTACACTGCATGTCATATTGACCCTTTCACACACAAATTTACACACTGTAAGCAGTGGCTGCTATGCAAAGTGCCAGACTGCTCATCAGTAACTTGTCTTACACATTCATGCTCAAGGACACATGGACATGAACTGCAGAGGCTGGGGATCAAACCACCAGTCTACCGCTAACCTAAAAGCAAAATTCTTTGACTGTAAAGAAAGACATGAACCTATAAAATACACACTACAACATTAGCTTGGTACTGCTACTGGCAACAACAACAACAGAAAAAGTCATTTGTCAATGAAATTCAACATTTGTACGATGATTACTTTGATCCCTAACATTAAATCTTTAGATACTGCCCTTATTTTGGACAAAGCAAATGCCTAGAATTTTAGGAGATGTTGGGACATGATTGGAGCAGATTGGTTACTAGTCAAATATTAATATTGAATAAAATGGTTATTGATATTTTAATTTGAAAAAATATGAATCGAAGTTTAAGTTTAAGGGTACTACCCTGGGATCAGGGAGTAATAACCAAAAAGGGTTAATAAGAAATCAGTCATTTACTTATGAAATGTCAATAGCTAAACATTATTTCACATTTGTTAGTGATAAGAGAAGGGTTGACTCTGAGAGCTGACTTTTACAATATAAAAAGGCACAGGCACAAATAAACAGCTCTTTAAAAAGTATAAAAGAATGTTTTAACAAAATTAGCATTAATAAAAATCAATGGCACTCAAGAAAAACAAACAAGTATCATCAAAAGAAACTACAAGCGACCAAGTCTATAAAACCAAATTAGAGGAGTGGCACGTGTGCCTCGTTAACTATTATTACAGCTAAAATTGAAGTCAAAGAGAGCAGGGGAGTCTCTCTGTCAAGAAACACTTATAACATGGTTATTTCATTCAGTCACATGTGAGGCTTATCATTAATAGGCGTCAGATTTGATTTCTATTTTCCCTGAAACTATTGACCTAATAAAAAACTTCCAGTGTTCATGAGAGACCATAAAAGTATTTGGGTTTATTAAATAATGAATTTGCAATCAGATTATCGGCAATTTTAAATAGTAAGTGAATAATATAAAAGCATGTGTCAGTAAAAATGTTTGTATGGTTAACAGTACAGTACAGTACAGGAAGCCTGTTCTTCATGTGCAGGTGTTTGTCAAACAGGATACAGAGAGAACACACTGTTGGTGCTTGTTTTAATTAGGATTAATAAAGTGCCCGTGTTTGCAGAGGCAAACAGCTGTTAAAGCCAATTGACAGCTTATCCAGCTGGCTCTGTCATCAGAAACGGACATCGCTTCACGTCGCTTGAAAAAAGGCAGTTTACGGAGTATTACCAAGGTGGTTGAGAGTAAATACTCACAAGCAGCAAAACAAGACGCAGCAAACACAAAGAAGTGGTTTAACAAGATGAAGCGGTTCCTCGACAGTAAAACACAGTACAGCAGTTTTCACAAACAGTTATGAACACTCTCTAACACCGTCTCTGCCCAGACAAAAGCCTCTTATTTAGCAGTGCTCTCTGTAGCCATCTGTTTGATTTGTCTGTTGTTCAGCATGGTCCTCGGCACTAACACAGATGGATCAGTGGACATTTTGTCCACAGATTTGGGCTGATCAAAGCAGCTGAAATCATCCACCTCAGCCTCAGGATCCACCACCACTTCCTTAATGTCAAATCGCAACCCGCATTCTGATTTTTTTCCTGACATTTTTCAACCACTCGGATGTATTTAATGAAAAATGGTGCAGTTTGGACCTGAGACGAACGACTTTTCACAGTATGTCAACATCACAAAACACAACAGTACAATAGTCAACCAAAATGACCAGCAGGTAGCAGTGTGAGGGAGATATTCCCTCTATAATTCATTAAATTAAAAGCCATTTTGGGGCACTGGTTTAGCTCAGTTGGTAGAGCAGGTGCCCCATGTACAGAGGCTATAGTCCTCAACATACTGATCGCAGGTTTGACCCCCGGTCTGCTGATAATTTGGTGCATGTCATCCCCCACTCTCTGTTCCCCATATTTCCTGTCTATCTTCAGCTATCCTATATAATAAAAGGCAAAAAAGCCCAAAAAATAATTAAAAAAAATAAAATACAGCCATTTTTCAAGAGAAAAAAACTGCAACTAATGTAGGGCTCATCAAGTTTCAAGAATGTAAATGTAACTGTAGCTGAGATTATCTGTGGATCACATGGAGTGTGAATAAACTACACTACTACTGCATGCACAGGAAACCATGTCGTTCAAAATAAAAGCGCAGCATAGAGCCACAACTTGTTTTTCTAAGCATACACCTGCAACCCACTAAAAACAGCTCCACGACCCACTTTTGGGTCCCTACTCCCCAGTTGAAAACCACGGGTCTAATCAAACAACACTGGGCCATAGGATTTATCCTTCTCGCTGACAAAGAAAATGTTCCTTTTCTTTCTCTCTTCTGCAGGCAAAAATGAGACGCTGTTTGGGCAGTGGTCTTTCCTGGAAACGTTCATGGACTGGAAAAATATTGTGAAAAAAAACAATCTGTGCTTGGCCAGCAAGTTGGGGACTGTGCCTAGGCAAATGAAAAAAAGGGGTACCAAGATAAAAAAAAAAGGGATAGTCTGATTTCAGATTGCAAGATCTCACACTTAGGAGAAATTTGCAGGGCTTGACAAGAATTCAGCACACTTTTGATGTTTTTCTTGTGGTTTAATTTTGTTTCAGGCTTTGGTGTTTCATGTAGGCCGCTCTTAGTTTGAGCCACATGGTGAGGTCCAACAAGGCTTATACACCAAATCCACCATAAAAGTCTTTTGTCCTTACTCTCGTCACATGACAGGTAATGGTGTCACGATTTAAATTCTAAACCAAAAAGGAATTGATGACATGAGAAAATGCTGCACATTTATAAGGCCTTGTTTGGGTTATCCAAATGGAGCTTACATGCTCTGCTTTATTGCTGCCATGTCTGTGCTGTAAATTTTTTGTAATAGACTTGCTTTACATCATGATTATTGTTTTAAACTACGCTGATTTTATTTTTGTAGTTTTTAAACTAGGCGAACAGATAACTTTTCATATTTACTTTATTGTTTATAAACTGCATTGTCCCTGAAAAATGACCTGACTAATAATAGGACTCATCAAATTCTGAAAATGTTCATATTCATAAACATAGTAAAACATCTGTCATATGATTCCACTGGCATAGCAATCAGTGGTTAAAAAATGTAATTGTGAACCTAGCAACCAGTCGAATTAAGATAATATAAGAAGATAAGAATTGTGGATTTGGAGACACATGACACACCTAATGTTAATAAAAATCTGACTGTCACATGCAGCAGACCTGTGTATTGTCTAATTGTGTCTCTGTTAATTTAGTAACTGTAGCATCGGTCATCAGAATTAGTATTGATAATAAGCAAATGAGTTTACATATGAGAGTTTTTGTATTTGATGAATATGGACACTGGTGTGCAAATTAACTAAATGGGTTTCACATCTTGTTTTTGTTTTTTAAATCATAAACGTGATGGGGGCACTAACTAAGTAATATAATCTGTGTGTAATAGGGGTACGCCCAAAACACATGACACCCACTACCACAGCAAATCACTTGCTTGTTGTAAACCATATGCATCCCTAGTGAGAAAGGTTCAACCCATAAGGAGTGAAAGTTACTAAAACTGTGACCTGATTTACAGATGGTCAAGAACAAGGGCTGATTTGGTTGATAATAAGCACCCCACTAATATGGCAGATTTAACAGTCAGAGGCTTAGGGCCGTGATCAGAGGTGCAACAGTTTGGCCCCTAATTGGAAGACAGGATCGCTGACTTCTGCAGCCCACATGTCCTAAGTGTCTTTGGGTAAGACACTGAATCCCAAATTACTCAAAAAGGCAAAGTCATCTATGCATAAATTCACATGTTTGTGCTTATTATATTAGATTGTGGTGGGCAGGTTGGCACTTTGAATAGTGTCGAGCACTGGTCAGAGACTACCAAGGCCCTATAAGTTTAAACGATCCATTCAATTTACCATTTACAACTAAGGTTTTTAGACAGCACCTTTTGCAAATTATTGTACATTACATCACTAAAGATTCATCTTTTGTTTAGATCCTGCTCTGAAGAAGAACTTAAAATGTTTTCAAAATTAAGTCAACTATGATCCACTACAATTCCTGCAGATAGAACCCAAAAAAAACTGCTGGGGTCCTCCAACTGTTCTTGAAATATGAAAAAGTTCCCCTAGTAAGAAAAATGCCTGTAGTCCACTCCCCTCTGTGAAGGATTCACATTTTCATGTAATAGAAACAACATAATTGTGTAAATAACTAAACTTTACCTTCACTTCCAGGCTCATCAACTTGTGGAGGTGTGTCTGTCTGTGATTCAGAGTCTTTGGGCCTGTTGATGTCCAAGTTCACTTCAGCACTTGCAGGTGACTCCACCCCCTCTGCTGTGGGTGGAGAATCCTCATTGCTCTGAGGGGCAGACTCTTCTGTGTCTTGTTTTATCATCTTTAGTATCTTTTAAAGTAGAAACACCAATGTTACATGGCTCACTGGCAATACCACAGAAGTAAAATTCTAAACAACAGGAAACCAAACTTTTTACAATTGAGCTATTTTAGTACTCTTAATTCAGTGCCTATCTATTAATGGTGCCTTCACAGATGTGTTGTTGTGCCATGGGCACTAATACACCCCCATACCATCACACATGCTGGTTTTTGAACTTTGCGTTGATAACAATCTGGATGGTCCTTTTCCTCTTTAGCCTGGAGGACTTGACGGCCATTATTTCCAAAAACAATTTGAAATGTGGACTTGTCAGACCACAGCACACTTTTCCACTTTAAATCAGTCCATCTCAGATGAGCTAGGGCCCAGAGAAGTTGGCGGCGCTTCTGGGAGTCTTAACTTACATTTGTAGATGCAGCGATGTACTGTGTTAAGTGACAATGGTTTTCCATAGTGATTTCTCCAGATTCTCTGAATCTTTTGATGATATTATGGACTGTAGATGGTGAAATGTCTTAATTCCTTGCAATTGCACGTTGAGGAATGTTGTTCATAAACTGTTGGACTATTTGGCCAGCCAGTCTTTCACAAAGTGGAGAACATATATGCGTTACATTAACGCACACTGAACTTTTATATTGTCTGTACACTGCACTATTTTTATTTTTAAGTTTAACTTTATACTGTAAGTTTTTGCACTCACCAATATCCTGCACATCTGTACAGTTTTTAATTCACACCTGTTGTACATATTTTGTATTATACGTATTGCTTTTTATATTTTTATTTTTTTTGCCTGTTTTTTAATGTTATTCTATTTAAGTCTTTTACTCATTTTTATTCTAGTTCTGTGTTAACTGCTCTGCACCAAAACCACCAAAACAAATTCCTTGTATGTGTAAACCTACTTGGCAATAAACCTGATTCTGATTCGGAACCTTGTGCCCTTGTTGATTGTGAACGACTGAGCCTTTCAGTAATGCTCCTTTTATACCCAATCATGGTACTATCACTTCTTACCGATTAAAGGCTTCCATGTGATTGTCTTACTTTCATGAGCTTCCTAATCCAGCCTCCAAATACAGTGTCTCTACTGAGACTCTATACAGTGATTTTAAAATAATAAATCCAATACTTTTCTTGTGAGTACAAGGCTTGGTACTTGGCCACACAAAACAATTACAGAAAATGCCCATGAAATCCATAAAACTGCATTTATCTGGTATAATTTCCTATACTTTTCACAAATCAAATCACAATATATATCGCAGAAACAAAACATATTGCAATGTTAGTTTTTTCCCAATATTGTGCAGTCCTTGCCTATCAACATTATATTAGGAAAAGTATGCTTATAATAACAATAACTACAGATGTGTTGGTAGGCTAAGTGTTTTAAGATTTTTGCTCGCAAGTTTATTTAATTCTGTTAAAAATCCTCATGCAAAATTAATTTACTCAATATAAGACTGAGATTCATACTGCTAAACATGGTCCTACGCGGAAAATATAGCTTAGGACGTGCCATTTAGACTAATTGAGGTGTCAGAATTTGGGATAATAGCTACAGTGTTAGTTTGGTAATAGTTGGACTGAAGCCTGGCATCTAATAAAAGCAAACAATGTAGATTCTAGAAATGACTTTTCTAACCGCCAGAATTGTAGCTAGTTTACTTTTTATGTAACCTAACCTTTATTTTGTGGTTAAATAACCTTGTCAGATGACCAATGACGATGCGTGTGCCTTGGATAATAACACCATTTAGTTAAGATAGTTTCAGATCGCATGTGGACTTAAAAATGTCATTGCAAATGTAACCAACGTTTCCTATCCAATGCCCCTTGTCCTCACAAGCTTTCGCTTTACCACTTGTACCACCTGGCATTCACATCACGTTAGCTAACACATGCTAACAATCGCTAGCTGCCAGATGCAACTAAAACAGCCGGCACGACCACTAGTTAGCTAATGTAACCTCGTGTAAACAGGGCACAAACATGTAAACACATTGGCAGACAAAACTTGTATTTCTTTCGACATTATTTACCGCTTTCTCAGATATTGGGGAATTGTTTACCTTCAGAATCGAGCAGGAAACCGCTAATGTGTTTCCGTCACAGCATAAGCTAGAGAAAATGACTTCCGGTGTTGTTGTTGTTCTTCTTCTTCTTCTTCTTCTTCTTCTTTTGTGTTTTACGGCAGCCGGCATCCACAAAGTTGCATTACTGCCACCTTCAGGCTTTACTTTTCTTCGTTTTCCAACTATTTTAAATCCGTTTGTTAAGTCCAGTCGCCCTTAAAAAGGCTAATATCCACTTTCTTCCCTGTTAACTGTGTCCACTTTGCAAAATACTTTTGACACTGTTCTCCACTCGCCTCATCGTCTGTAATCATTTTTTGTCTCAGGCACCCTGTTGGATGTTTTCCTATTAACTGTAGTGTACTGTTTAAATTGCTGTGCCCTATCAGCGGCCATCTGACAATGATTTACCTTCTTATTAATCTCTATAAACAGACATCTACATAACAAGTTCAGCTAACAATCCGTTCTTGATCTAAAATTCAACTTGAGATAAATTCCCTTGATATACCCAATACCCAATGATTAATTAGAAAATTAGAATGTAATAGCAGCTTAAAACGCAACTTTTATAGATGACATGAGTTGGAGTTGCATTTAAAGTCTGATGTGTAGGTGGTGAAAAGAAGTGGGTGAAGGGAGATAAAACAGTTCCCTAAGGGGCTCCGATGTTGCTCAAAAGATGGTCAGACACACAGCTCTGTAGCCTCACACACAATCCATGAGACCATGGGGGCTTCCACCAGCATGTCCTCCAGTAATTTTCCATTTAATTGCTAGCATTTCAACTGTGTATACTGCTAAATAATAGTAATCCTCTGGTTTCTATGTAACAAGTAATTCTTTCTGCAATCATCCTTTCCATTATTTTTCGAACATGTGAAGTTAGTACAATGGGTCTGTAGCTTGTAGGCTTTGTGGGGTCCTTTCCTGTTTTTAATATACTTATAAATTATGTAATAAGTTTTGTCTGAACATCCAAATATTTTAACATTTTATTGAATTGATAACTTTGCTGCCTTTAATATTATTCAATAATATATAATATTATTTTTAATTATAGATGATATAATATAATATAATATAATATAATATTATAAACTATTTTGTGATTTAAATCTATTTCCCCCTTTCCCTCTTACATAAATACACAAACTGATCCCATGCTTTACTAAATATCCACTTTGCTTCTCTTTCTTTGACCTCTACTTCTCTATCTACATGGATACTACTAAAAATTGAAAAATTATCACTAACAACTGTTGAGTCTTCCCATTATTCCCATTCACATCTGCCTGCCTCCATTAAAACCAGTGTTAAACCCATCACAGTCCTGGAGGCTGAAAACAGGATTTTGGTTGTCACATGTTGTGAGCAGAACCATCTTCAGCTCAACATGACAAAGACAAAGGAACTAATTGTGGATCTGAGGAGGGCAAACAGGTGACCCCTATTTTCACCCGTGTGGACATTGTGGAGGAATATTGGGGTTGTACTTAGATAATAAACTGCACTGGGCCAAGAACACTAAAGCCATCTACAAGGGCCTAAGTTGCCTCTACTTCCTGGGGAGGCTGAGGTCCTTTAACATCTGCAGGACAATGCTGAGGATGTTCTATGAGTCTGTGGTGGTTAGTGCTATCCTGTTTGCTGTTGTGTGCTGGGGCAGCAGACTGGGGGTAACTGATGCCAACAGACTGAACAAACTGATCTGCAAGGCCAGTGACGTTGTGGGGGTAGAGCTCGACTCTCTGACGGCTGTGTTAGAGAGGAGGATGCTGTCCAAGTTACATGTAATCTTGGACAATGTCTCCCACCCTCTCCATGATGTTCTGGTTAAGCACAGGAGCACGTTCAGTGAAAGACTAATTCCCCTGAGATTAGACCACAGAATGCCACAACAAGTAATTCCTGCCTGTGGCTATCAAACTTTTCAACTCCTCCCTCTGACTGTCAGACACTTATTTTCAACTGTGCACTGAACACTGTACATAAACTAGATAATAATATGTGGCATAAACCAACTGTACAATAACTCACCTGTACAATATTCTGACATACTGCATTTATACTGTCAATTTAACAATGTTGTGTTGCTGTATTTAACTTTTTAACTTGTATTTACCATTATTCTGGCAATCATATTAAATTCTGGCATTCATATTTAAGTCACCACAGAGCCCATATTTCAGCATTTTATATTTGACCTTTATTTCTTATTTTATATATAATGCATATATTTGACATATTTCTTACTATTTATAGTTCCTATATTCTTTATGCCATATATGTCTTCATGCTTCTCAACTGTAACGCCCAGATTTCCCACCGATGATAAGTAAAGCACTTCTGATTCTGAAATCAAGTGCTAAACTTACCCATGTGGACATCTATTCTTGACCTCATCCCATTATTAATACACACCAATTTACTGTCCTCCAAAAAGTCTTTTGTCATCCCCATAATGTGCTATGTGAAGTGAAATGTCCACACCAAAAGATATGATTTCTAGTCTGTCTTTGAATTTGCTTTTATTTGTTGATAGCTAGTTTTTGCATGGGTTATATTAATTTATGATGGTGAACAGTACTTCATTTGTCCATATTTCTATTACTATCTTCCTCTTTCCCCTTACTGACAACTTTGAATGGCATATTCTGCTTGATTAATGTAGCACACCCTCCACCTACTCCCTCCACCCTATCACACCTACCAGCAGTATAAATACAGATTGTAAAGTCTAGATGAGGTTTCAACCATGTTTCTTATACACAGACACAGATAACTTCTGGTATACTTGGTAATTGATGAATACTTAAATTTCTTAAATTCTTGTCCATTTTACTACTAACCTCCTTGCATTCCATTGTAATATAACAACCATGCCTTAGCCTTTTGCTAACCAACCCATAATGCCTGTTGAGTTGCCTGAGCATTGAGATTGTTCCTCGCTTTTCTCCATGTCAGTTTGTTAATGTTTAGATGATTTGTTGCTGCTTTTACTATAAACTATATTCTTTTAGTTTTTGTTTTGTTTCCATTGATTCATTTATGCATTTATGACTCCTGTTCTATCAGCATAATCTCTTCAAATCAATTAACACTTTACTATCTTTAGTTTGTTCTTGCTGTTTGTTTTGTTGACCATCATTTGTGTCTCCTGTATATCTCTCTCTCCCCTGGTTAATCACCTTGACAGCTTCTGAACATGCAATTTGCACTCTGACTTGTTGAACCTGTACCTTCCTTTTAAAAACCTCACATCCACCATATACCACATTGTGGTCATCTCTGCAAATAATAATAATAAGAAGAGATACTTTATGAATTCTATTTTTTCCCACTCTGTAAGGACAAACATGCTACACAGGCCCGAAATACACACATGCACAAACAGGACTCCATGGACATGCACAAATGGAGAGCTGTCAGAGTGAGGGGGCTGCACATGGACGTGTGCCCTGAGCAGTGGGGGATTTGGTGCCTTGCTCAAGGAGACCTCGCCAGAGCCCAGAAAAGGAGCTGGCATCTCTCTAGCTACCAGCCCCAATTCCACGCTTGGTCCATTTTGGGACTTGAACCGGCCACCCTCTAGTTCCCAAGCCAAGTCCGTATACTGAGCTGTCACTCAAAAACTCATTAGCCAATGGGGATGTACCCCTTAAAGAACCCGCCCACTCGAGAGGTTTGTGCCAGAACTCCAAACAAAAAATCAGGGAGCGCAAACGAGACAGCTGGGAGCGCAACCGTAAAGCCAGCAGTGAGAAAGAAACAAAGGGAACTGTAAACAAAATGATATGTTATGAAAAGAGTAAAAGACCAATACTTTACACAATTACACAGATAATTTGTTTGCAAGTGATAAGTTTTAATTTTGAGATTAATTTTTTTTGCTTGGGTGAGTTTTATTCTCTTTCAAATTCGTATTTTTGTTTGATATTTAAAAAGTTTTGTTTGATTATTTTGGCACAAATCTAATTCCATAAAAGAGGCAGAGCGCGACCGAGCTACAGCCTATGGCTGAGCTCTATGGGCGGGCCGCATGAATCAGCCAGCTACGGCTATGAAGCTAGGCTATATGCTCCTCAGTGTAGCTAACGGTTATTATCCATAGACTGTATAAATCATGAATGAGCTGGTTTGACTTTCCCAGGAGGAGATTCTGTCAGTGACTGACTGCAGGTGTTTAGTTATCAGACTAAAGAAGTAGCAGACTCGCTGCTCGCTCGCTCGCCCGGTGAGAGAGCGGCGAGCCGACACGTAACGGGAAACGTAAAAGAACCGGTCTCTTCATCACTACGATCCGCTGTAATCTCTCCGGGGAAACGCCAACAACTCCTGACTCCTATTTACTGACCAACGATTAAATAAACAAAAAATAAATAAATAGATTTACGTATTAATCCATTTAATCCCAAATTTTTCCCAGACATGAAAATATCCAAGTTAGTAGGCTAACCCTTTGAAATAATCAATCTTTTTTTTTCATTTTACAGTAATGGAAAAGTAGGTAAAAAAGTGTGTTTTATGATCAGTCACAATGGTGGCCGGTGGGCTAATGTCTATACTGAATTAACTTATTTCTCCTTCACATTTATCAGAATTCTTATATCCCATCCCAGTCCCAGACAATTTATATATACATACATACATACGTAAATGCATATAGACATAGACATATAGACAGACAGACAGACAGATATATAGACAGACACACAGACAGACACAGATATACACACAGACAGACATATAGACAAACAGACAGACAGATAGACAGACAGACACATAGACAGACTTATAGACAGACACACAGAAAGACGGGGCAGCTGTGGCTCAGTGGTAGAGTTGGTGGTCGAGTCGGTGGTCCTTGGGCGAGACACTGAACCCCAAATTGCTCCCAGTGGCAAAGCCAACAGGGATGAATGTGGTAATTGATTGACAGTTGGTCACTTTATGTAGCAGCCTCTGCCATCAGTGTAAGAATGTGTGTGTGTGGGACACTGGTTTAGCTCAGTTAGTAGAGCAGGCACCCCATATACAGAGGCTGCAGTCCTCGTTGCACTGCTCGCAGGTTCGACTCCCGATCTGCCGATCATTTGGTGCATGTCGTCCCCCACTCTCTCCTCCTTACATTTCCTGTCTATCATCAGCTGTCCTATCAATTAAAGGCAAATACCCCCCCCCAAAAAAAATCTTAAAAAAGTATGTGTGTGTGATTGGGTGAATGTCACATATAGTGTAAAAGCAGCTTTGAGTGGTTGCAAAGACTAGAAAAGCGCTATATAAGTACATTATAGACAGACATATAGACATATAGGCAAACAGACAGACATATAGACAGGTACACAGACAGACAGACATATAGACAAATAGAAAGGCAAACATACATATAGACAAATGACAGGCAAACAGACATATAGACAAACAGACAGACAGACATAGGCTATAGACAGACAGACAGACATATAGACAAACAGACAGAGAGACATATAGACAGACAGACAGATACACAGACCGGCAAACAGACATATAGACAAACAGACAGACAGACAGATACACAGACATAGGCTACAGACAGACAGACAGACATATCGACAAACAGGCAGACAGACATATAGACAGATACACAGACAGACATAGGCTATTGACAAACATATAGACAGACGAATAGACAGACAGACATGTAGACAGAGAGACAGACAGACAGACAGACAGACTACAATGTTGCATGCCTTGTCTGGATGGTTCTCCAGGTCCTACATATGCAATTCAAAGTTAAACTAAAAGAAAGACCAGAGTAGAAAGTTAGGTAGAACAAGACCTCTGTATATGTATAAGTATGTGTCTATCCAGATTCACTGTTATCCCACCGGTCACTTCTGTTTCCGTCAACATGTTTACTCATGCTGTGACCACACTGAACAAAGTTCAGTGATTGTATACATATATCAATACTACACACCTTAAAGATGACGTTTACCAAAAATTGTTGTTTTATCTTCATATTAAGATACTTCAGTAACCTTTTTTGTCAGAGCTGTGAAGCAGCCATCTTCCTCTAATGGTGCAACCAGGGAGTAATCTGGTAACTGGCAGGGCGTGTGACTCGCTGACGCGCTTAGCTGAAATAATGGCCAGTAGGAATGCGGTCTTACATGACACCCACTTCAATTCTGCCCGTGCCAAGGGCTCAAAAGGAGGCTGGCAAAGGGCATCCAGCACCAGAGGTAGGTCCCATGGTGGAGTTCTTGGAACTCTCGGGGGATGCAACCTTCGAGCCCCCCTAAGAAAGAGGGACACTAGATTGTGACCCCTTACTGTGCCATTATCGATTCTAGCGTGTCTACATGATATTGCCGCCACATACACTCTAAGGGTAGACGGAGACCGGCCATCATCCAGGAGGGACTGTAGGAACTCCAGGACAGTAGGCACAGAGCAGAGGACTGGGTCTTCCCTCCGGCCGATACACCAGTCAGAGAAAAGTTTCCACCTGTTGTCATACTGCAGATGGATGGATGGTGCTCTGGCGTTCATGATGGTCTGCCTGACAGGGTCCAACGCAGCTGCTCAGCAGCGGATCGGGCCCTCCAGTGGCCAAACCCACAGTTTGAGGCGCTGAGGGTTGGGATGCCAGATCCGACCACCCAGCAGGTCTGTCCGTTCGGGGAGGCACCACGGCGTGCTGCGACAGAGTCTGTGCAGCAGAGGGAACCATGTCCTTGCTGGCCAGAATGGGGCCACGAGTAACATCCTGTGACCCTCTTGAAGTACTCTCTGAAGTGTTGGCCAAATCAGAGGAAGCGGCGGAAAAGCATACAGAAGACCTTCTGGCCAAGGGTGGGCCAGTGCGTCTTGGCCCAGGGGGCTGGTTGCCTCTGCCAAGGAAAACCAGAGGGGGCAGTGGGTCGACATCCCTGAGGCAAAGAGATCCACCTCTGCTCGGCCGAAGAGGCGCTTTCAGGAGCTGACTCAGCCTGTTGAGGTATTTCCCTCTGCAGGCGCTCCAGGGCCATATGCATGGTGGCCTGCATGGAGCCGTCCCCAACATCACTGGATGAGCTCTGAGTTGAGGAATGGGAGCCCGGCTCAGAGGCTAGGGAAATGCTGTCCCTCTGGTCTTCATGGAAATAAGAGGCAGAAGCTGCCAGGGAGAGGACATCATCCTCTGGGACAGCAAGAGCACCCCTGCCTTTTCCGGGCCTGAGGTCTCCAGTTGACGAGCCTGGAAGAGGGACCTCATCTCTGCCAGTTCGGCTGACAGGCGATCCACTTTGGAAGAAAGCTTACCTTCTGTCTTCGCTGTCTTCTTGGAGGGGGCCGCTACAGCAGCGGGAGCAGCCCGGCGTCTTGAACGTCTAGGTTGGGCTGGAGGCAGCTGACCTGATGCAGGGAGGTCCCCAGCATCTACTGAGGGCCCAACCTGCGCCAATCTCGCAACTCTCAATGCCCGAGGCATGTAGCTGCAGTTCATGCATGGGTTCTCTGAGAGAGCCTCTTGCAGGTGGTCATGGCCATCATCAGCCTGAAGAGAAGCCGCGCAGCCAGCACAATAATGACAATCATCCATTGTGGCAGATGCTACCTAAGCTGAGGGAAGGGGGCGTAAAACGTTGCCTAAACAGCAGAGGTGGGAGTGATTAGACGTCGGTTCAGATGCGACCGTGAACTAGACAAATATAACAGTAAGCTGAGGGAAGGGGCATAAAAACGCCGCTTGAACAGCAGATGTTGGAGTGATGAGCTGTCGGTTCGGATGTGACCATGAACCAGACCAATATAACCATAAGCTGAGGGAAGGGGGTGCGGACGCCACCTACAACAGCAGAGGTTTACGTTATTGCTCCTCTAACTTTACGCACGTTTAATTCCAGTCAGCCTGATCATGGATGCCACAGGAAATTTAGCCTCTCACTATAACCTAGGGTTAGAGAGTAGCTAACAGTACACTGTAACCGGCTAGCTGCGGCTAACCAAACAATTTCGGCACCATAAGCCGGGAGAAGAGGGCGCTTACGCCACCTATACCGGGGGAGATTGCAGTAAATTTAGCAGAACAAAAGTAATGCACCCTCTCTCAGCACTGTGAAGCCACGGCTGGCTAAGGTAATAATAAGTACCCTCAGCGGGAGGAAGAGACGAGCACGCCGCCTATGCCCGCAGAGGCTTATAAAGTATAAACAAAATACCCACCGTTACCGGGAGCGGGAAGCACAAAGCTGACTTCACCGTCAAGGGTTAGGGACAACTTAACTTTGGCTAATCAGCTTCGGCGAAACACAGTAATTTCATTAAAGCAAACACACGTACCTTACATCTGTGGAGGGGAGTGTAGGCCCACCACACCGGTGTCGGGTACAAACAAAGAACACAAACAAACCGTTTCCCGAAGAGGGCTAGACGGCCGTCGCAGCCCTTGGAGGGCGAAAAACTTCGCTGCTCCGACCGACACGGTCCCAAGGCTACTAGCGACTGTTATTGAGTAATCCAAGTTGTTATTCCTTTCTTAGTAAGTTTCATACGATTAGCTTAGAACTTCGAAAGCATGATCTCCTTTAGTTTTCATTCGGACACGAGGGACGACAAGTAGACCCTGGTCAGAAGACCTGAGGGATCTGCAGGGGATGTAGGGATGGAGCAGGTCTGAGATGTACGAAGGTGCCTGATCATGCAGGGCTTTATAAATGAAAACAAGGACCTTAAAATGTATTCTGAATAAGTGGAAGCCAATGTAATGAAAATAAGATTGGTGTAATGTGACTTCAATCAATCAATCAATCAATCAATCAAATTTTATTTGTATAGCACCAAATCATAACCAGAGTTATGTCAAGACACTTCACAAAAAGAGCAGGTCTAGACCGACTCTTTGTTATGTTATTTAAAGAGAGGCCCAACATGAATCACTATGAGTAGCACTTAGCAATAATCATCCAGTCCTTTATGGCAAACAGAGAGTTGTGCAGCACAGAAAGTTTTTCAGTGTCACCAGGCTTAAAGGATACATACAACTAAATGTCATCAGCATAGATAAGATTCCTTGAAATTTGCTGATAACATGGCCTATTGGGAGCATATATAAGGAAAATGAAATGGGACCCAAGACAGAGCCCTGACGCACACCACAGGACAGAGTAGCAGTCTCAGACATGTATGGATCAAGTGTCACAGAATTTTTGTATTATCTGAAGTTCGATTGGTGAAACGCAGGCTTTTTATTTATGTCAGTTTAGTTATGATAAAGTTGCTCTATGTTTCGTACTGATTAAAAACATATGTAGCCTTATGATTTAGCGAGAGCTGTCACTGGCTTTATTTCTTTGCTTATTTACACAAACAATGTGTGTGGTTGTGAGTATATTACGGTGGAGGTTTAGGGAGAGTGTGAAACAGCCACCATAAACTGTCTGGTGCGCTCTGTGCGCCTGACGGCGTATTTCTACATCGAATCGAATGTAGAAATTCAAGATTCAGTCTCTTCTCTCTGCTCCGGGTGAAATGTGAAGGTGACACTGCTGACCCATTCACATCGTGTCTGACATTTTAGACAATGGATATTCGTCTTAATTTCCCCAATGGTTAACAAAAAATGTTGACACTTCCATCAAGAAAGTGCCCACCTTGATATAAAGACACTTGTCAGTTTGTTCAATGCTGTATCACTGTAAATGGAAATACAGCAACAGTTCTTCACACAGCATGCCAGTGATGAAAGAAGACACATTTGCATTAAAGGGTTGCATCATAGCTTTATTTGTTTAGTACAGTATTTCCACTGAACAAATTTAGATTCAATATATTTTCTTTTTATTTTAAATATATTTGCTTTGTCCTGTATGTATTTTTATTTTTTGAGTATCATGTTCAGTTGAAGTGAATTAGTTTCTCATCACTCATTCAAACCGTCGGTAAAGTCACATCAAGTCACAGTATATGATGGGAAATTTTGAGTAAATATAATATCATAAACAAGAGTAGCGAAAATAAATAAATGTAATAGAAATGAGAGGACCAGAGCAGACACTGGTCAGTGATGGCATATGAAAAGTATTTTACAAACATGTAGCATTGTAAACATCTGTAGCGAAGACAACATTATTTGACCAAGCCAAGCATGGCTTTAGATTTTGATAAAGTCATGAACAGCTTCTAGGACGGAAGACAAGTCAGATTTGAGATATTCAGTGACATCTGTTCATTCACCTATTGATAACAAAGGTTCCAGATCATGCAGCTCGACTAGAACAAACTTTTACTCTAAACATAACTATCGAAAAATATAGCCCAGAAAATCCTGATCAGGAAAGAGATTATCAAAAGCAGAGGAGGCTTGCATCCTCAACTCTGATTTTCTTTTCTTTTTTCTTCCCATGACATGTTCTAATGAGGCTTTTTCTCCACTTCTCAGAAGTGATTAGAAATGCATCTGAATCCCTGTCATTGTATCAGAACATACATATAGGTTAACTTATAATACTTTTTAATGTAAATCACTGCACAGTTTCTGAATCCCAGATTTTATCTAAAACAAAAAAAGTATAGTAGTTGCTTCTCTTAACTGCACAAAGAGGAAGGAGTGTCACCTGTGAGAGCAGTTAGGGGGAGGATCTTGCCTCTGGGGTGCCATATTTTGGTCAATATTTATTACTGTCTTCTTGGACTCTATAAATGGTACTTAAATAAAAAAACAAAACAAAGGTGAGTGAGAATAGAGGGACTAGGATATTGCAGCTTTTAAAGAAGAGGAGAAAGTTTTTAACTTGAACAATTTCTCAGTCCTACTTAAGGAAACTACGACAATAAGGTTTTTACCTTCAATTGTCTGCTCTGATGGTCACTAACATACAGTATTCTCAGTTTACATTATGTGCCACATTAATGTGCTATCATATTTGTATCGGCACCGTTTTTTTCCTCTCTCTTCTTTGCACAAAGAGGGACTGACTATAGGTCATGAAGTAAAAAAAAAAGCTGAATATTTCATTCTATTGTATGCGCCACATAAGATCAATTATTTGATTCCAAAACATTTGCAGCTTAACTATGCACAGTTAAAACCATTAGAAGACTGCAATAGTTAGGGATCTTCCCATCAATGGACAACAGTTTGCTCGGGAAAAAAAGTTTTAGGCAATTAGAATACTTATTTTTCCTCCAGACAATTACACTGCCTTAATTCAATTCCTCATTTGAGTGTCTACAGTATAGAATTCCACTTTTCCAATGAAACAATGGCACATAATGTTACTTTAAAAATAAGGAAAGTAGAGCAGCAATGTTCTGCACAAAATGTGTGCACATTCAAGTAAAGAAAAATATAAAGGAAAAAAACAAGTCAAACACAGACACATAAGAGCCTCCAGTCTTTGTGGTTAGATTGGCACTTTTGTGAATAGGAGTGCATTTTCCTTTTTTCAGAAATAAAGATATTTTTTCTTGTTGATGCACGGATTCTTTTTTTTTTACATTGCAATTCCGGCATTATTTGTAGGCCAAGCACAGAATTGGCCTTGAAATTGTAGACTTCAGTTATAAATGCTGTTCTACACATCTGTCATGTAGAGGTTAAGTTCTGTTCTTAATGCTCAATTATTCATTCATGATTTAAACTCATGTCTTATAGGTGCACACATGTTCTGTGAAAAACATCTCAAACTCATTTCATAGCAGCACCATAGGCTGACATTAAAGGCATTTGTAAAAACTTAATGATGAAATCGTTTTTTTTAAATAAAAAAAACAAGTGTTTTTCCGTGTAAACACAATATTCAGAATGATCAACCAAATTTTGGTTGGGATTAACATAATTCTGTTCCTGGTTCCATTATTCAAAGTTGGCTGGTTCAGCAATTCACAGAACAGGGGCCCCTACACTCTGATGGGGAAAGTAATCACAGAGTAAACCAAACTCTTCCTCACGCAGCGCCTGTCAGTCAAACATCACAAGACCATACCTCTGCTGCATCCACAAAGCCTAAACCCTGATCCAATTCAGCTTCTGTCGAGGCAGCGCGATTCTGAGGTCAGGGTTTACAGAGCTAATTAAAACCATCATAAGTCAGATGAGAAGGCTAGAAACAACAAAAAAAGTTTCCATCAACTATATGTGTGCGGTCAAATTACTTTTAAATTAATCTCTTTCCAATGCCTTAATTAAAACAGAAAACAATCTTTATTAAATTGAACAAAGGCCTATATTTTAATAAATAAAGAAATAGCAAAGTGCTCGAAAACAAAAAAGCCAATATGGCAATATTCACACACTGGTGAAACGCAAAACTTTTTTTTATTTATAAGGCTATGGAAACCATCTTTTTTGCTACTAGCCACTCATCTGTGTGAGGTGTGGGTTATGCGTCTGCTGGTGTTGTATGCAAGTGTGCATGAAGTTTGCATATAACATCTAAACTCAAAAATAGATGTTGCAGTTGTCACTTGTCACTTGAGATATATCCCTAGCCAAACTCTGATTGGGTTGTTGTTATCCCACAAAGGGACAAAGTAGCGGCATAGACTATCCTAGCCAGGCAGAGGATAGGCTATTTACAAAAAACCTATTCATAACATAAATGAACCGTGCAAAATCTATTTTAGCCGTCATTACCATTCCTTAAAAATATAGTGATATATAATGCTATTTTTAATATTAACTATACAAAACACAACCACTGCCACTAAACTATCACTGTTAACATCACCAAACCAACTAGTTGTGGCCCACTTCCTGCGCTGTAACTCGAAATTCTGTTCTCTATCTCTCCGTGCCAACTGTTTGCTTGGCCAGGGATACTAAGTGACTATAAGAAGGAACATATAACACCATGCAAAAACCCTACCACAAACATCTGGGAGGGTGAAGGGGGCATAGTATCTCCTAACTATAAATGTTTGTCTTATGAAATTCCCAGGACATGTCGAAACAGAAAGTGAAACTTCACCCTTTTCTTTAAACATTTGCCTCCCCTTGAATGTATTCCAATATAAAAATATTTTTTGGTTGCTGCAGAACCAGCCTTATTCTAATAGTTATATCACTTCATAATTCAAATATATTGTTGTTATAACACTGCACACAACAAACATTGGATCTGTAACTATCCCAACCTCAAACCCTTGATTTTTTTTTACTAGATGTTTAAACATATCCTCTAAAACACCAATCCATTTTCCAATATCCTATTAGGAGCCCTTCCTAAATGTTTGTCTCTCTTTAAAAGGTACAGATAAAATTCTTTAGTCCATTGGCCCCAAGCTAGTCAAGAACAAGAAAAATCAAAAGAACTAACAAAGAGCAGATAAATAAAGGATTTGGTGAAAATACCTAATAAAACAAAAATATTTTTTTTCTTTGAATTGCACTCATTCTAACTGACATCAAGAGCTAGGTGTATTTCGCCTCATGCACCCACACTGTAGACTTCACATGGGGATACATGGGTAATTCTGGAAATAAGAATGTCCAATAGAAAAAGGAATTTGAGTGTACATAAAGATTTTTGCTAATAAACTATGGTTACTGCGAATGACAGGATCTAAGAGCTATCAAATGGCAGAAAGATGTCAGTGTGTGCATTTTATGGTAGGGTAGACATAATTGGCTGTGAGGTGATCACTTCTCTGTAAGTGTAATGGAGTTTATCTGACACAATTCCCTTGGCCAAGTAACAAATAAAACTATATTTCTTGAGTCTGCCTTACAAGAAGTCAGACCACTGGTAGAGGAGCATAAAGAGGGGCATTCATCCCAGGAGAGTGGGACAGTTTCAGCCTTCAGGGGTCAGAATGAGAATATGTTTAGGAGATGGTAGAGGTGGAGGGTAGTGGAAGATCAGGAAAGAGGCATAAATGTATGACTCAGGGATCTAGGGGCCGTCCATGAGATGGGGAGTTATGAAGTGAAGATGTTTTAGAGGAGAAGGGCAACTTATAGCTGGAAACCCTCCATGGGGGCCTCCTGCTGGGGGAATAGGAACTGCTGGTTGGCTTGGTCAACCTGAGGTGCTAGACTGCTGTCCTCGTCCTCAACCCCAAAGTAGTGCTCAATTAGGTCAAAGGCCTTCTGGTAGATCTCTTGGTTGTCATGGCTCTGGAGGAACTCTATCTTATCAAGACCTGGAAAAAAAAAAGTTAGATCACGGGTTACGTTTTATCTTTGATAAAATCCCTCGTAAGAATAAATGACTGCTTCCATTATTTTTTAGGCTTGAATACATGGTCTTAAAGTCTTTAAGATTAAAAGATTAACAGATTAAACATAGTTTGTGTGCAGTAAATTATCTACTATTAGCTTCTTTTCCAACAGTGTTGAAATGTATACAAAATATCAAACTCATATCATGTGTGTGGGTGGACTTCATTAACAGTACCATAGGCTTCTTCAATAAGGCTGCAGTAAGGATTAACTCCACTGCCGTTGTTTTCCTGCTTGGCCTCTTGCTCACCCAGCCTCAGGATATTCTCTAGGCCGTTTAGAGCTACCTGAACGATCTTAGAGTCCATCACAGTCAGCAGATCACACAGTGGCTTAATGCAGCCCAGGTTCACCAGATATCTACATGCAAACAGACAAACAAGCACAAGATACATTTAAAGATTTGACTCTCAATGTTGAATTTCAAGCTCCCAAATTAATTAAAAATATGAAAGCTTTCAAGCAGTGACATGGACACTGCATTGCATTTCCATGCTTAGAAATGATTAAAAATAAATAAAGAACCTGCCACTGTGTGCAAAATGTGTGAAAGAGCAAGTCTGGAATACTTGAAGACCTAATTGCCTGGAGAATGTTCAGAGTTCAAATATAAAATGGCTTGTGTCCAAAGCAAACATGAACTCTTGACTAATTCAGCATACTTTGCCAAAAATTAAAACAAACATGGGTAAAACAAAGGGGGCTCAAACTGTAGCAAACAGATAAGTAACTGCTGCCATGGAAAAAGTAGGGTATTTTTCCTGTTTACATCCCAAAGTCTCCCAAAAACATACAGAAAAATGTCAAAAGAAATAGCTGCTCTGTTGTAACCTAGAGCTGAGTACACTGTTTGTCTTGCATGCAGGAGTATCTTTTGCACCTAGGATGGAACAGGTGCAGGTTTTGAAAGTCAGACTTAAATCCAAGATAAAGCAAAAAGTAAAAGTAACAGTCACAAAACTTAAGAAAAACACAATGGCAGCGCTTGTGTTTACAGAATGATAAATGAAAGAGCATTCAAACAAGAGAGTCGTACTTGACCGGACCAACCCACCTACTCGGACAGTGAGCTGATTTAAAGGTTCTATTTAGGCAGACGAGCCCTACTTGAATTAATTGAAGAGCTCCCTCCTCAGCTACAGCTACAAAATGCAGCACTGTCTCCCACCCTGCGGGCGCTGATTGCACTCAGATTTTATGACATGCATTTCAAAACACCGTGGGAGACAAGTTAAATGTACATCGGACAACAGCATGCTTGATTATCATTAACGATTGTAGCGGTGATCAATTTCCTTGTCGATAGCTGTTGTTTGTTTGTGTGTGTCTGTGAGACAATGCTGATCAAGTGGACAGCTCTAAGCACAGCTGTTCACATCTAGCATTAATGAGCCACTCAAATTAGTCTTCAGTGACCACTTGTGATCGGATCTCACCTTCCTGCTCAGTATGCAAATAAACACAGAGCCTGGTTCACCTTCATTAGACTTTAAAAATATATAATTAAAAAAACTGATGCAGACTGGCAGCAAAGAGAGGGGGAGAGCTGCGTTCATGTGCATGAGCACAGAGGGAGGGAGCAGATGATCACAGATTCAAGTGATGACGTGATATAAAACTTTGTTTGATCCTGAAGCCTGATAATCCTTTGCAGTTCTGTGTTCATCAGTGAAATATGTGAACTCCACTGCAGTCTTGGAGTCCATTTGTAGACGGACGAGGAAAGACTTACTGAGGCAAGTGAAAAGAGAATTGCAGTATTTAAGCCGAGAACAAACAAAAGCATGAATGAGCATCTCTAACTCAGCTTGTGAGAAAACAGATTTTGTATTGGCAAGGTTTCTTAAATTAAAGAAACATGAACGGGTTAATGACATAATATGTTGACCAAAGAGAATCGCCTGATCAAATATGAGTTTTTTTAAATTTGATTTTACAGAAAAAGAAAGGATCCAATACACTTGGCAACCTTGGAAGCAATGATATCAGTGGCAATGATAAGGACCTCAGTCTTATTAGTATTTAACTGAAGGCAGTTGTCATTAATCCAATCCTGAATGGCAGTCAGACAGTTGTGCAAAACAGTACGTTTTTCAGTGTCATCAGACTTAAAAGATATGTACAGTTGCATGTCAAACGCATAGCAGTGATATGAAATTCCTTGAAATTTGCTGATAACATGGCCTAGTGGAAGCATATTTAAAGAAAATAAAATGAGACCCAAGACACATATAAAATAAGGTGGGACACAACCGGATTGTAGGGAGCTATTTTTTAATTGAGAGTAGGGAAGAACCTATTGATGTAAGGGCATTTTGGCAGGACCAAAACAGCCTCAGGATCTGGAACACTAGTGGTCATGGAGCCGGACCACAGAACAGTAAGATCACTGTGCATGTCTTAAGTTGGCGGAGCAGAGCAGTGAGATAGGCTGGTCGCATTACGGTAGCCATAGCCAGATGAGCTCAGGACTGGGAGATGTTTTGCTTGGGTTATGATGACAGTGGAACAGTGAAAACAGATCAGGCTAGCTGCAGTCAAGGCAGTCTAGGAGGCACTCAGCCGACAGGCAACCTATAACCAAAAGATCTAGTCTGCTGACAAAAAATATTAAACCATCAGGGTAAAAGAAGACAAAAAGTGGGATGCTGAGACACTGCCCTAAGTGACAGCTGCCGTCAAGCAAGAGACGGTGACAGCACTGGATAAGAGCATTTTTAAATTCTGATAAACTTGCTCTTGGTTTACAGCTCTCATCATCGCATGTCAAAAGATTGACCATAAAAGACTTTCAAGTGACTAATTCCCTGTTGACACAAATTATCTGGTATTGTGAAGTTTAAATTACTGAAAAAACATAGATATTGAATATAAGGCAATCTTTTCCAAATCAATCAGCTTATTAGATGAGGGGGTAGTACTGTTACTGTAGTTCTGACCTTATCTGTTCTGGTGTTCCTCCAGAGGTGGCGTTAGTGATGGCCCAGGCCGCCTCTTTCCTTGTCCTGAATTCTGCTTTCTGTAGGATGTCAATCAGCACTGGAAATATGTTGGCATCGATAACTGTCTGTTGGGTAAGATGAAATTTAAAATCAGTCTCAAAAATGCAGCTTCATGGCATCTTCACTTTTGCAAATTAAACCCCTGAAGCAGTTATTTTAAGAATAAAAAATCAGTTTGCACAGTACAGTAAGAGTCATTCTCTATCAACCCAACATTATTTATTCTGGATGTTGTCCACATGTTAGTCATAAACTATGGTGTATGCTTCACCTGTATTTGCGCTCGGTTTCCTGCTGTAATGTTTGAGATGGTCCAGCACGCCTCTTTGCGAATGGACTCTTTAGCACTGCTGAGAAGGTGCAGCAGACAGGGCAAGGCGGAGCAGTTCAACACCACCTATGCACAGCAAAAGATACAGAGCTTATGTGGTTATGGCAAAATAGGTACCCCTTTCTGCATGATTCTGTAGAGTCCAAGTTAGCTGAAACAGTTTAGGTAAAAAGTGAAAATTTGTGTATATGTCCCTCATCAGCAGTATGTTTTATAAAGTCCCCCCAATTAACACTACTTTTTTTATCATTTCTAATTTTTTCTCCCATGATTCAGTTTTCAGGTGAACCTTGTGTGGAGAAAGATTGTTATTAATGATTTTTAAAACAACATGCGCTTATACGCTTTTAAAACAGAAGCATACAACATGTCACATTCACCCATTCACACACTCATTCACACACTGATGGCAAAGGCCTAACTTCCGATCTACAATCAGAATTCTATGCCCATTCAAACACCGTAGGCTATGCTTTCGGGAGCAATTTGGGGTTCAGTGTCTTGCTCAAGGACACTTCGCCATGTGACTGTAGCAGTCAGGGATCGAACCCCCAACCTTCCAATTGAGAGACGACTGACTCAGCCACAGAGGAATGTCCATGGACAGAAATAGAATCAGCAGAAACTGAATTTGAATTATTCATATTTGAACTGCACAACTTAAATAATTGAATTCAAAATTTGAATGACATCATTTGAAACTGAATTAATTAGTTTAAAACTGAATTCCAATAAACCTTACCCAGGTCTACTGCAGATTCATTTGACCCAGGTCTGAATGACGATTGTAACCTTTCCCACTAAGCAAAAAAGCCGGATGTTAGTGGGTTTTTTGACCAGTGGGAAAGCAGCTTAACTATAAACATTTACAAATATTTAAAGTTCCTATCAAATTCCATGGTGAATTCAATGGATCAAAATCATTTACAACTCACCATCTGCATCGGTTATAAACAACAACTACACCTCTCAGCGTTTCATACTACAACGGGGCAAAAGACAAGGATGTCTCTCCACTACTGTTTGCCATTTTCATTGAACCTCTTGCGGCTGCCATCCGACAAAACACCACCATTACAGGCATACAGACTAGACATTTTCACCACAAAATTAGCTTATATGCAGATGACATCATGTTATTTCTAACAACATATTCAACATCCCTCCCAGAAGTCTTCAGTTTCATATCCACATTCTCCAAAATTTCTGATTATTCTAAAATTCTCCCACTTTGCGAGGAAGGTTGGAATGCTGCTTCCAAAAAACTCCCCCTGACAATAATAGCAGGCAACATCAAATACCTCGGCATCAATGTTTCCACCAAGCTGTCAAGAGTTATTTGCACTGAATTACTCACCACTACTAAAAAGCGTTAAAGAGGATTTCACCCGCTCGAACAACCTGCCCATCTCACTAATTGGAAGAATAGCAACAATAAAAATGACGTAAATATCTCAATTGATAGCAACTCCTGTACGCATATATGCAATAACATCTTCTCAATGTCCCGTGAGTCCAAAGTGCAACTTATTCAATACAAAGTTTTACACAGAGTTCATCGCACACAATATAAATACAAAAATGGGACTCACAGACAATGACAATGTACACACTGCACTTTTAACACTAGAGATAATTACATTCATGCCTCCTGGCTCTGCCCACCTATCCAAACATTCTGGACAACATTAACCTCAGACCAACACAAAGAAGCTCTTCTGCTGTTAAATACGCCGGCATGTGGGATCCTTGCTGTTTTTTTATAAGTGTGTGTTTTGGTTAGTTCAATGTTCAATCAGCTTCAAATTTCACATGTATTATGACAGACTGAACAAGATCTACATCTAAATTTGGGTCATGCTAAAAGCATAACCTACTGGTGCACAGCCCGTGGCTGTAGCACATCCTGCGGCTGCAGCACACCCCAACATGCACAAAGGTGCAAGGGCCTGTTCATCGCCGCTTGTGGCTTAATATCATATTAATTTCAAGCCCTTGAAAATTCAATCATAACAAACATATATGAAGAAGAAGAGTCGATAAAAACAAATAGAATGGTCGAAGCTGTAATATTGATATTTAAGGTTGGTTGGTGCTATTTGAAACACTACAACACTACATGTGGCCCTGTTGACATTTGGTATTATAATGTGTCCTGGGTGATCCGTTCACAAGTGGACAGCTCTGAGCACAGCTGTTCACACCTGAAATGCGTCTTCAGTGACCACTTGTGATTTGATCTCTCTTTCCCACTCTGTCTGAAAATTAACATTGATCCTCAGTCACCTTCATCAGGACTTAAAAATCTTCTAAATCTTCTTCTTCTAAAGATTCTAAAGATTATCGTGCCAGATTTTCCTGTGGTGTGAGGTATGTTAAGAGTGATTTTTCTTGCCCCGGTCTGCTCAGCAGAACGCCAATCACAAAAACCACATGTTCATACCAGGTCTGGGCGGGGCATTTGTCAAAAAGTATTATTTGGGGGTACTGGTTTATCTCATTTTGTAGAGAAGGCGCCCCATATAAGGAGGCAAAGTCCTCATTGCATCGGCAGCGGGTTTGACTCCAACTCGCATCCCTTTGATGCCTGTCACTCAGTCTCTCTTCCCAATATTCACTGTCCTATCGAATTCCTGAAAAGTCACTTCGCATTACTCACTGACTGAGTGTATCTCATTACATTCAACTTAATTTTATTATACTCTCACCTGTGTCTGGATGTCATCACCAGTAACAATGTTTCCTACAGCTCTTAAGGCAGGGGAGGCCACCTTATAGTCAGTGTGCCTGGAAGAATGGAGGTTTAATAGAGAGAAAATTGTAAATGTTTACAAGCCATATTCACTGTGACAAGGACTATGGAAAGTATGGCTTCACTTACATGAGTAGTTCTACAAGGCGCCTGCAGACGCCAGAATCAATAACAGCTTGGATCTTGTCATTGGGTCCGTCTGAGAGGTAGGATAGGGCCCAGCAGGCATCTGCCAGCAAGTCTGGGTCACTGCTAAATAAAAGCCTGGACAGTACTGGCAGACAGGGTGATACCTAGACGCCAAAGATAAAATTCATACTTATGATGGTAAACAGCATGATTTCAACAACTCCCAAGAACCCAAAAAGAAAATTACATAAAAACACATCTAACTTCTGCCCCTGTTACCCCGAAATTCTGCTTCTTGAAACCTCATGGACTATTTCAGGTGTAGATTTTTAAAATTATTTTTAACCAACAAGGACCAACTTAACATAAATCCTATAAAATTACTATAATGTCCTCACTGCAAAATGTTAACATACACAGTATGAATATGGTTTAAACCACTCATGCTGAACCTAAAGTGGAATATATCTATCTTTTACGGTTAAGAATAATTAAACTTGAGTTGGAGACCCTGGTTTACAGGTTGGCAGTTGAGGCAGTGAGTTTCATCCTAACAAGCACAGGCTATACACCCTGCACCTGATTATGTATCAAAGGAGAATTAACCATTATGCACAAGCAAAAGAACTGATCTCAAATTGTGAAAGTGTTTTAAAAGTTAACCCCATAAAGGGAAGTATACCTTTTCAAAAGCAGGTGGAGGGTTTTTTCCCCTGCAGAGATTAGACAGAGCCCACACAGCATTTCTAGTCATGGTCAATCTAGTGGATTTGGTCAAAAGCCTGAAATGTCCAAGAAAATCAAAGCTCAGAACATGAGATAGTACCAGAAATATGTAATTTTAGAAAGGTAAAGGTCTGATAAAGAATCATCTCTACTGAGCCAAAGAGGCCTACGTTAATAGTGGTGGAAGGATGTTGCAGTTGAGCACGTAGTCCCTGCACACTGCACTATCCCCTGCGATATTACCCAAGGCCCAAACAGCCTGCGGGAAAAAAAAGTTACACACCAAACCGTGGTTACCTACTGACATAGGATACAAAACTATGATTGAATGCAGACAAAATGTTATTTTCCCAATGGACACAGTACATCATGGAAACACACTTTGTGTGTTACCTGTTCTTGGACGTCCTCAAAGTCTGAGTTAAGTAGTTCTATAAAGATTGGCACTGCTCCAGCCTCAATCACTGTCTTTGTTTGCATTGATGTGCCTGATGCTATGTTGGTCAATGCCCAAGCAGCTTCAAACTGCAAGGGGACAAAGTGTCAGATGGAAAACAGTAGGTTTTTTTTACAACAATATCAATATGTCTTTGTTGAATATAGGAAAACTTTTTAAAACATTGTGTCACCTCAACAAAGATTAATTCCAGTTTAAACTCATTTTAAATTCGTTAGCCATTCAGGTATTACAGATAAAAGATACACCTTACTACTACACTGCTCAAAAAAATTAAGGGAACACTTAATCGTACAGTATAACACCAAGTCAGTTAAACATCAGGGATATCAATCTGTCCATTCAGGACAGTTTAGCCTTCGCCAGATAACACCAGAATTGGCAGGTCTGCCATTGGCACCCTTCTCTTCACAGATGAGAGCAGGTTCACACTGAGCACATGTAACTGACATGAAAGAGTCTGGAGATGCCGTGGTGAACGTTATGCTGCCTGTAACATCATCAAGCATGACTGGTTTGGCGGTGGGTCAGTGATGGTCTGGGGAGGCATTTCCTTGGAGGGCCACACAGCCCTCCATGTCATAGCCAATGGTTCCCTGACTGCTGTTAGGTACCGGGATGAAATCCTCCAAGCAATTGTTGGACCTTATGTTGGTGCAGTGGACCCTGGGTACCTCCTGGTGCAGGACAATGCCCGGCCTCATGTGGCCAGAGTGTGTAGGCAGTTCCTGGATGAGGAAGGCATTGATGATATTGACTGGCCCTCTCTCTCCCCTGACCTAAATCCAATTTAGCACCTATGGGACATTATGTATCGGTGCATCAGACGCCGCCAAGTACTGCCACAGACTGTCCAGGAGCTCACTGATGCCCTGATCCAGGTCTGGGAGTAGATCCCCCAGGACACTATCCGCCGACTCATCAGGAGCATGCCCAGACATTGTCGGGAGTGCATGCGAGCTTGCCGGAGCTATACACACTACTGAGTCATCATGAGTTGCCATGATGACATTCACGCAAGTTGGATCAGCCTGTGATTTCATTTTTTTACTTTGATTTTGGGTGTAATTTTGAATCCAACCCTCAATGGGCTGATGATTTTGGTTTCCACTGACCGTTGTTACATCATTTTATTCTTAACAAATTATTCAATGTACATCAGTAAAGATTTTCCACTTGAATTATACGTTCATTAAGATCTGATGTTTGATTTAAGTGTTCTCTTAATTTTTTTGAGCAGTGTATGTCCACATGTCCAAAGCAGCAACAAATTTGGTCTATCAGGAACTTGGTTAACACAGAGCTATTGTTTTGCTTATCATCAGATAATGTGTAAAGGGACTTCAAGCAACATAACTAGCAAAGTATGTGCTTTTACCGGCATGAAATACATATCGACACCCTCTTAAAATAATGGCCTACGTAATTTTTTCCAAGTTTTTCAGAAAACACAAAAAACTGAACCAAATATTGTTGACTTAGGCAATTTTAAACCTTAAACTCTGTCAACAATAAAGCATAACTAACAAACCAGCTAAACATAATGCTGAGTAGGCATGTGCTCCTCACTTCTCCCTCCAGCTCTTCTTTGCTGGGTTCTTGAGTGATGCATATTAATGTAGCAAATTGTCAAAGAAGTGATGACACTCGACGGGCATGACGTGTTTCATTGACAGGAGGTCCTAGACCTTTCTCTCCTTGATTGGCAGAGCACATGGAAACATTCTTATCCATGCTATCGGCTATCGGCAATGATTTGGGCACGAGGGACGTAATTATTGACGTAGCGATCAAAACACTCGATCGTTACCAAATGACATCATCTCTTATAAGCTTTATAAAGAGCGACAATCAATGTATTTGCAGTAGGGACGTACGGAGATTCTGGAGCCTATATTATAGTAAACCTCATCACTTACCAATAGGGGACGAGCCCTGAATCATGAAAATAACTTCAGTGGCTAGGTAGATTTTCGTTCTTCTTGAAGCAGCCACCATCTTGAAATGCTTGTAAAATTGCCTAAGTCACATTGTCTTTTGACTTAGGCAAAATAAAACGGCCTAAGTCACACTCTTGACATAGGCCATTATACTACAGCGGTAGAATCACATGATCTGTTCAACTGAGGACGTAGGCTATTTTACCAGAGGTGGCCAGCATCATGAGGAGATGATTTAGGCAAAAAAATCCTTTTTGTCAAAAAATGACACAGGCCATTATTTTAGGAAGGTGACGATATGGTATTGTTTGAAAACACTACCAGCAAACATGGCAGGTAGCAGTGGATACTGTTGGGTCTCGGTAAATAATATTACAAAAAGTAACCTATAACTGCCCCGTCTGGCACTACTTAAATAATTGACATTAATTGATGGACAGTGTAATTTTTTTCCTCTTCTCTCAAATAACACTGTCGATCAATACATGTTTTGCATGCAGAGCAGGTCTAGGTTACTTTTTGACCAGGAATTCTAAGTTGATGTAGAATATACACCGTATGTACATGGCATAGAAGGTGTTTTGTACTGTGCAAGTATTTTTACAAACTGACCTGTAGTGTGCAGTTGATACTCTTCTTTAAAAATTCCACAAACCTCTCTACCACTCCAGGTGTGTTTATGACTTCATCAATTGGTGGGTTGGGCTCTGTAATAAACGGGGACAAAACTGGATTTAAGTATTTATAATTGGTCTTTGGTGACCTCATGATTAGTCCCACAATTCAGTTGCATCACAATTGATACACATCTACCTTTGGAAAGTAGTTTTCGGAATTTTTGTGTTGTGGAAAGCTGAAGCTCAGGGTCCTCTGAGAAAAGCATCTCAACCATGTCTCTGGTAATGACTCCTTCCTGGAACAACATGATCACTCTTTACAGTTGATCCACTCGGCACTGACTACACTATTCCCTACCGGAAAAGAGGCTTAACGATAACTGCCTGAACAGAAACGTATTATAAACCTCTGATTCCTCCTATGTCAGCTGCTCTTGTCTAAGTTGTATGAGTGGTATTAGGAAAATAGACACTTACTGTTAATGGAGAGCTGAGGTAGGAGTCCACCAGAGGACTCTCGAACATGGTCTCCTCTTCATTGAGAATGTCAACATTCCTCCTCTTGAAAAGCTGCAATTATAACATTGTCAGAGCTCACATAGACACAATATACACAGACTGCATGCTGATGATATAATGTCAAATAGGGAGATCAAAGAACTGTTGACTGGGATGGAGCAGTTTTGATATAATACCTGCTGTTCTCGTTTCTGTTTCCTGAGTTGGATGCCCTCCTCCTCTCTCCTGCGCCTCATCTCTTCTGGATTCAGTGCTTTGTTCTTGTAACGGTTCATCCTGTAGTTATCTTTGGCCGGACTGGCTGACGGATCTGGTTGTCCACAGATACAGGTAAAAACATGATTAAGAAAAAAGGTAGGAGACAAAGTTTTGCACCAAACACTTCACAAGTAGAACTTTACAAGTGTACCATGTGTAGGGAAGAATAAATGAATATGTGACATATGTTTTATTTGCTGAAGTAAATAGACTACATGTGTACATACATTGCTCATTTTTTGCCTTCCAACTACTCAAGAGCTGTTCACTAAATGCAATTCGCCCCATTCGCATTCACAAACACACAAGCCGAAAGCAAAGCTTTTTGGGGTTTGGAATTCAGTATCTTGTCAAATGACACTTTAACACATAGATGGAAAGGCACATTCAAATGAAATTTTCACAAGTACCTGTACTTAATGTTGCAATAAAATTCTTCTCAAAAGAGTATCTACTTTGTTTAAATGAGAGATACAAAAATAATAGAAAATATGTATATATTTTTTAAACTTTTATTGAGTAAAACAAATTTTCTGTGGGTCAAAAGTTTAAAAGGTGCTATATGTAACTTTCAGGAAATCCTCATCCCTAGCGACACGGTCGGCCATTGAGGGAACTGCAGTCAACCTTCTTGTACGCACTCGCACGCATGAACGAGCATCCGGGGTTTTTGCAGAAGACACACAAAACTGATCATGCTCAGTCTCAGAACTCATCAGCTCTGTTTACTTTTCACTTACGAGACGTGTTCATTGACTGGTATCATGTTGACTGGCATCATGTTGTCCAAAATCAACACTGTTTGTCATAATACTTAAGTTAATATCATGTTAGGTGGTGTAAGTTATTTGTCAAGCTAGACTGACAACACTGACATTCACACTCGGATAGTATGAGTATTCATAACATTAGCGAGTATGCTAAGGTTAGCCAACTAGCTCTAACATAACTACATTGCATGGATCTGGCATTGCGCTTTGTAACCAAATGGCAAATTACTCTATTACCAGCCGGATCAGCCCCGGGAGTCTGCATGAGTTAGCTGATGTTATCTACTCGACAGTGCTTTGCTACATTGCCCAACTGGCAAATCGTCTAACGGTGGCTTGTTGCCAGGTTCTAACCTTAGCCTAGACGGGTAATGCAATGATATTGGCTAATAGAAAACAATTGGTAGTTATACACATTTGCTTTGTTCTGCTAGTTGTGGGTCTGTTTTGATCGCAAAAGCAATCAAAGGTCTCCATGATTTGCATGCCCTGACGATGTTGACTCTAGTTTTTCCCCTGACGTTGATCACATTCCTGTTCAGTTAGATGTGCTCACTAGATAAAATGTTTTTATTCTTGTGTGTGGTTTGTGTTGGTGTTGTTGTGGGTGCCGGTCGTTTGTTGGCATTATCCAGGTCCATTTCACAGCTTGCGTTGTCTCGTGTTGTAAAGGCAGAGAATGAGCTCTCGGCAGAGGTACTCGCGAACGCACAGATACGTCACATCCTCTTGTTTAGTGGAAAAACCTGCCCGAGTGCTTTACATAAAAATCAGCCCACAGGTTGTTAGGGCCAATGGAGGAAGTTGGGGAAGGTCTCAATTTATCAGTTCCCCTACTATCCCTTCACACATTGGCAATAAAAAATATTTGATTGATAAATGTATGTGAAATCTTACAATCTTATAGCCCCTTTAAATACACTCTGTTAGTATTTGTTGATTTGAATGACCTTTCATAGCTTTACAATGAGACGCTTAGGCTAGCCTTCCATATATTTCTCAAAATACCATGGCAAAATTTTGACCCATTTCTCCTTACAGGATTGTGGGCCTCCCTACTCTGATATGTTTTTCATTTCAGTTTACAAATTGTTGACTGGATTCAGGTCAGGGCTTTGTGGTGGTCACTCAAATACTTTTACTTTGTCTGTGAGCCATTTACAACTTAGTGACTTTGTAGAGTTATGCTTAGAGCTGTTGTCATGATGGATGCCTACTAAGCTAGTTGATGGGTAAAGATCCTGCTTCAGTTATTGCAGATAATCGTCCTTCCTCATGATGATGTCAACTTTTTTGAGTGCACTACAGTAATCCCTTCTCCAGCAAAACACCCCCAACCAACATAATGCTGCCATCCCTGTGCTTCACAGGAAATATGGTTTTATTTTAGTCGAAGAGCCTCACTCTTTCACCACCACACACATCATTGGTCATTGTGGCCAAACGATTATTTATTGCTTCATATGACTGGAGAACACTCATCTAAATGGCTATGTCTTTGTCCTGGAGATCATTTGCAAACTTCCTTCTCGCTGTATAATACCAGTCTTAGAGTAGGGGCTTATTTTCCATTTCTTGTCTTGGGGTTGAACCTTTTTTGGGAAAAGCTTATTCAGCACTGGGCGCTGAGGGGTCCTACTCCCTGAACAATCCAGTGACTGTATGATACCAAAATATTTTTATACCATTGTGCAGTGTCTTGCATTGACTCTTGAGGGAACCTACAATCGTATGGAAATTTTTCCTAAACATGAACCAGACTTGTTCAGGGCCCCAATTTATTTTCTAAGGTCTTTCTGAGCTAACTTACCTTTTTTCCTATTGTATTGAAGGGCAAAAGGACTGTCTCTACGAATAGGCCCTTCAATGCAGGTGCAATCCCTATTAAAATACAGGTGCATTACCAGTTAGTTTTACATTGTGACTATTGGCCTATCAGACACTTTCAAATGTAATTCCAACAGTTTCTGGAATCTTCCATACAAGAGACAGTGTAAACATACATTAAATTTTTTGAACCATAGTTTTTGTTTTGATACAAAAAAAGCTGAATTAAGTTCTTTGATGGCTATTTTTTTTCTTATGGAAATAATTTTTTTTCTACCATGAGAAAACATGGTGACATGGAAAAATGTTTCGTTGTGAAAAATTGAGTTTTAATATCTTGAAACTAGGTGTATTTGAATACATGACCTCAACTTTATCAAAACCTATGTAGTAGCATGTTGTGTGTGGTTTTGATAAATCAAGCTAAACATTATCTCATAATCATAAGTTAATTAACGAGTTATAACACTTTTTAAACAAATAAATTAACGTAGCATTAGGGAGGGTATTTCAAGACTAGACAAGAACAGATAATATTACATTAATCTTGTCATTCAATTTGAGGTAATGATATAGTCATTTGCAGATAAAAACACAAAATGAAACAAAAAAGCAATCCCAAAGCATAATCCTCTGCGAGACTCACATCTGAACACATGACCACTCCGATACATTAGTGTGCTGCTAGGTATGTCAACATAATGCTAACCGTTGTGAACAAGCAGAAGAAAATGTTTCATGTATTCCACGTTGAATTTTCTAGTTTAATAAATACAAGATAATTGCAGTATTCAAAGAATAAAAAAATACGAATCAAAAAATGTATTAATTCTACGATGTGATTATATTGGCTTGAAGAACATGGTTGAAATATTCTTAACGGCAGAGCTAGCGAGCTGTGGAAAGCTAATATCACCGCTAGACACTGCACTAACAAATCTGTGTCCATTTAACATGAATATTAAAATGTATCATCTTATAGGTAGTGACTTTAAACATGTTATTGCTCGGTGGAAGTCACTTGCAAGTTAACATTCACATAACAAAAAGTGCTGAACGAACAGCTAGCTTCATAACGTTGGCTATCTACACCAACGTTGCACAGCCCTGTCGTTGCACCTACACCTCAATAGCGTGTTGGCGTTACTGTTACTAAAACCTGTTTTGTAAAGAAACTCGGGAGTCGGACAGACTATGGAATTACAAATGCCAACAGGCAATATCTTCAGATAACGGACAATACCTTTAGAACTAGGGTAGACGTGTGTCTGCCTGTAAGAAGACGTTACAGGGCAATGCTAATGTAGTCAGCTATGAGCTAAGTTTGCTAACAGATGAAACTGGTTGTTTTCGCGGGTTGTATTATGCAAGAACACCTTGCATGATATCCGATAGTAGATAAAGCATCGTCATTATACTAAACTGCTTTATGACGGATGAATATATAGTAATTGAACTTGTGCTAATGCGTAACATCGTTAACTAGCTACCTCGCTAACACTGACGACAGGATTTCATAATCATTACTTCTGACTGACCCAGCCGAACTTCACCACCTGAATGTACATGTGAACTCCGAGCAGCTTACCCATTGTGTCCTGCGTTGTTTATGTGTATCGAGTAGTAATGTTATAAATCAATTTTAAATCCTTTCTCTTTTGTAGCTTTCCCAAATTTGCTCCTGCAAGCAATATGTCTGCCAGAGACGGAAACGACGAACTATAATGCCGACTTCCTGCCACCAGAGGACGCACCGGCCTTACAAATTACTCCTTTCTAACGTTCGGCGTCCCAGAGTAAAGGATTCAATATAACCCCTAAACAATACCAAATGGGCCTTCTTTTAAAATCCATTTGGGACCGGATTTATATAATCCTCTAATGGGCACATTGGCGAAAATTGATAAACTGAACCACAAATTCAATCAATTATTGATTATCCTGTCTGTACCACATCAGTTAGGCCTATTTGGGGAGGGCAAGGGGTTCCAAAGTCTGTTTCTCACTCTTCTCTTAACTATGACAGATAGTTCAGATGCTTCTCTGTTCAGATGTATGGTTCAAATGCTTCTATCACCTTGGATCTGCATATCTCTGCTGCTGTGAGTGTGAACAGCCATGGTCAACCAGTATTTTTCTGAAAGTAGGGTAAATGTGACAGATTTACACAGAAGAAGTGCATCTCTTGTCAATTTCTTGGGTGCTGGTAGTGGTAAATAACTGGGCTATATCTGAGTGCAGCATTGTCCTCTGACACTGTCTCACAAGGGGGCCTGCAAAGATAGCCTACACCAGAAAACAACTTTAGGGGGCAGTGTTGTACGGATAGGCCATACTGCTGTCAGGCTGTCTCTTTCCCAGGGGCGTCACCAGGAATTCTGGGCCCCATGAAAAGATATCTCATTGGGCCCCATCACCACAGCCCAAGCCACTCCTGCACAATTTTATAACCGCACCTGCATTACCCAATGACGCATTAAAAGCAATAAATAACTATAACTTTGCTTTACACCCCTGAGTGGAGTGAGTGTAATATTTCCTCAGCAAGATCTGTAGTCATATTTTTTTTTACAAACACAGAAACACACTTTAACATTAACATATGTACAGAAAGTAAACACTTTATTTAAGTAGCAGTTAAACACAGAATATTCCTCAAACATAAATCTCTATATCATATAACCTTTAAATACAAAGTAGCTAATATAGGCTACATTAAATACTTACAGAACTTTTGCTTATTATGTGTTTTATATGTTTGTATTTAGTTTACAAGTGTTGTATGTGCTTTTGTGTTTTAGATATTTTACTATGTATTTATTTCTGCTTTTTATTCACTGTGTAGTGCTTTGGTAAACTTGAATGTTTTTTAAAATGTGCTCCATAAATATAATTCCTGGTTAACTGCCTCCAATCGAAGCTGCATATTAATCTTAGTTTTACAATTTCTAAACTGTAACTGCAAGTGTTTCATTCAGGATGAGCACATGCTCTTTACCTGCCTATCATGCAAAATATTGCCCTTCCGACTGCCCACCTCTTTAAACAAGATTTCTTGAACCCAAGTGACTTGTTGAATAACAACAAGGGGGTCTTATTTGGTATAATCTAACCTCTAAACGTGAAGAAACTCAAAAAACTAAAGTTTACTTTCAATCAGATTCAGCCACACTTGATGCTCTGACCCTAATTTACCGAATTCCCCCTCTTTGGATCAATAAAGTGCTATCTTAATCTTAAAATTGGAATTTTTCAGTTCTTAGATAACTTCTTTTAACACACCAAAAATAATAGAAAATAATCTTATATGAAATTAAATACAACGTGTTTGTAGGGCATTAGCGGGCCCAGTTTTAAACTTCAAAGTTTAAAATATCGCTCCAAAGTTGACTGACTTTACCGCAAGGGAATAGGCCTATTTATAAATATATTATGAGATTGTACGTATGATCTGAGTAATGATGATGATGAGTAATTTATGAATATGATAAACTTTTAATTAAAACACAAATATAATCCAAGCTAGACTCCTGATGGCTGACTTTAGCTTAAACCATTCTTAACTGTAAATTGTGCTCACCTTTCTTTTGAAAGAAACTCATTTAAAGCTGTTTTCCCTCAGCTTTCTTTTTTTACATTTTTTTTTTAAACCTCGACTTTGCTTTATTTGAGGGAGACATGGTGCTGCAGCATCACTCACTTAGCTCTTGAGACTGACTGCTGACAGATCAGTTGACTGGCGCAGGGCAGACTAAACCATTTTGTGCATTTAGTAGAGGTGAGAGGGGCCTCTTAGAGAGAATCCACATTTTTTCAAGAAAGGAATTCTGAATGTTTGTTTATTTATTAAGACAATGTTAGTTAATTTATGACAGTTATAATTTAGAGGGAAAAAAAATCAAATAAAAAATATATTTGTATTTCATGCCCATTAAGGGACCCCCTCCACAATGGGGCCCTGGGTAGTCAGTCCCACTATTCCCACCACTATGAGGCCATTGCTCTTTCCCCTATCAGAAATTGTTTGGGAGGTCAAGTCAACTATTTCATAATAGAAATACCTACCCAGGATTATAATTCCTCGGCAGAGAACAATAGATATTGTTCACACATCATATTCTCAAAAAGTAGCAATGTCTCGATCCACATGTGGGCTGAGAATTCACAGTGTTAAGCAGGTGTGTTGATACAAAGATGAATCAAATGACATTGCTTGTTAAATAGCAGGTATCCACTGGTATGAATAACAAAAACACTCAGGGCCAATTTGTGCCACAGAGGAGGCATTTAAATGCTCCAAGATCCAATTTGCAGGGCTCATGGAGTCTGATTTTACAGAGCCTCCTTTCAGAGTTCTTTACCATTTTCATCCCAGGCCTGCTAAAGAATATCATACAGAACCCTTGCAAATTAGCAAAGGCTATCCATTAGTTAATGCCACAAAGTAAGGACTACCTTTGTAAATGGTAAATGGACTGTACTTATACAGTCATTGACAAAAGTCAATCAATTGTTACAATAAATGGTTCATTTTAATGTCAAGGGCTTTCACATTAATAACTGGGTGCAAAATTAAACTGTCAAAAAGTGTCCTGATGTTCACAGCACATCTGTTTTTCCAAGGACAAAAGTCTTGTTGTGTCTTTAAATGATTCAACCAATCACAGATTAGAGCTTCATCTGTGACAAATACTGTAATTAACACATTCCCAGTTGTGTATAAAATGAACCCCAGCACATCAGACCTTCATGTGAAGTGCAACCTGACCTCTGACAACATGCCAAAGATTCAACCACAGACCAAATTGCTGATCATCAAGAGCCTGAAGACCAAGTCTGCTGCTGAGGTGGCAGACATCTTTAATGTATCCCAACGTCAAGTGGAGAGGATAAGAAAAAGATTGGAAGAAACTGGTGGCCTTCATGACAAGCCCAGGTCAGGCAGACCACGTAAGACAACTGTTCGAGAGGACTGTTTGTTGCTTCAACAGTCTAGGGCCAGCCCTTTTTCAACTGCAGCGGAGCTACATGAGAACTGGTCAACAGAAACCCCTGTATCAACAAGAACAGTTTGTTGAATTCTCTCACGCAGTGGTCTCCATGGAAGAATTAGTGCTCAGAAACCAGCATTAAACAGAAGACAACAAAAAAATCATGTTGCATTTGCCAAGGCCCACAGCTTGCAGAAAGGATGGACAGTGGAAAAGTGGCAGAAGGGTGATTTTTCTGATGAATCATCCATTGAACTGCATCCCAGTCGCCACAAATACTGCAGAAGACCTGTTGGAACCCGCATGGACCCAAGATTCACCCAGAAAACAGTCAAGTTTGGTTGAGGAAAAATCATGGTTTGGGGCTACATCCAGTATGGGGGTGTGCGAGAGATCTGCAGAGTGGATGGCAACATCAACAGCCTGAAATATCAAGAAATTCTCGCTGCCCATTACATTCCAAACCACAAGAGAGGGCAAATTCTGCAGCAGGATGGCGCTCCTTCTCACACTTCAGCCTCCACATTGAAGTTCCTGAAAGCGAAGAAGGTCAAGGTGCTCCAGTCACCAGACATGAACATTATTGAGCATGTCTGGGGTAAGATGAAGGAGGAGGTTTGGAAGATGAAACCTAAGAATCTTGATGAACTCTGGGAGTCCTGCAAGACTGCTTTCTTTGCCATTCCAGAGGACTTTGTCAATAAGTTATTTGAGTCATTGCCGAGACGTATGGATGCAGTCCAAGCTCACGGGAGTCATACAAGATATTAATTATTTTTTCCAAGGCACCATGACTTTATGTTCTGATGTTATTGTAGCATGTTTGTGTATTCAAAATAAAGTATATTGTTTAGTTTTTACATTATTTTTGTATGCAACAAGACTTTTGTCCAAGCAAAATCTGACCTTTCTGTCCTAATTAAATGAAACAACTCAATGAATGATAAAAAACTTTATTTTGGTATAATAAGCATAATTTAGAGGGCTTTGCCTTTAATATAAGCCATTTCAATCAATCAATCAAATTTTATTTGTATAGCGCCAAATCATAACCATAGTTATCTCGAGACACTTTACAGAAAGAGCAGGTCTAGACCAACTCTTTGTTAAGTTATTTAAAGAGAGGCCCAACATGAATCCACCATGAGTAGCACTTAGCGATTCGGCACATTGGCAAGGAAAAACTTCCTTTTAACAGGCAGAAACCTCGAGCAGAACCAGACTCATGTTGAACAGCCATCTGCCTCGACTGGATGGGCCGAAAATGGGATAGAAGGAGATGCAGGATAGAGACAGGCAAAGAGAGCAACAACAACATATGTTCTTGTTACAACAACAACATATGTCCTTGTTACATGAACAACAACAGACACATACTTATGGTTACAATGCCAATAATAGTGGTAGACTAGGGTGAAGATTGGCCAAATAAATAAATAAATAAATTAGCGAGAGAAGCAGAGTAATGATAAAGGCTGAGGTAATCGTAATTGTAACAGTTGAAGTCAACAGGTCTACTATTAGCATTAGCAGCAACAATAATGATAGCAGCAACAATAATGATACTATGGGGAAGGCTGATGTTAGTAGTTGTTGCAGTCGAGCAGGTCCACAGCAGCAGGTGGTCTGCAGCAACGATCCTCAGGAACCTCCAAGACAAGGGAGCACAAGAACTCCCGGGAAGATATGTGGTTAGTAATGTTAATGGGACCAGAAGATACAGAGTTAATGAGCTGCATTAATATGACAGAGAGAGAGAGAGAGAGAGAGAAGCTTGGTGTGTCAGATCCCCCGGCAGTCTAAACCTATAGCAGCATAACTATAACTCCAGAGGAGGGGGGGCCTGGTAATTGAAGGCTCTACCTCCAACACTACTCTTAGAGACTTTAGGTACCACAAGCAGGCCTGCATCCTGGGAGCGCAATGTTCTAGAGGGGTAATATGGCACTATGAGCTCTTTAAGATATGATGGTGCCTGACCATTAAGAGCTTTGTAAGTAAGAAGAAGGATTTTAAATTCTATTCTAGATTTTACAGCAAGCCAGTGCAGAGAGGCTAATACAGGAGAGATGTGATCTCTCTTCCTAGTTCTTGTCAGCACACGTGCTGCAGCATTTTGTACCAGCTGCAGAGTTTTTAGTGACTTATTAGGGCAGCCTGATAGTAACGAGTTACAATAATCCAACCTGGAAGTAACGAATGCATGGACTAGTTTTTCTGCATCGTTTTGAGACAAGATGTGTCTGATTTTTGCTATGTTGCGAAGATGAAAGAAGGCTGTCCTTGATATTTGTTTTATGTGGGAGATGAAGGACATATCCTGATCAAATAGAACTCCCAGATTCCTAACAGTAGTGCTGGATGCCAGGCTGATGCCATCTAGGGCAGCTATATCATTAGAGAAAGAATCTCTAAGGTGTTTTGGGCCGAGCACAATAACTTCAGTTTTGTCTGAATTAAGTAGCAGAAAGTTTCTAGTCATCCAGATCTTTATGTCCTTAAGGCATGCTTCTAGTTTAGATAGCTGATTGGTTTCGTCTGGCTTCATAGATAAGTATAATTGAGTATCATCTGCATAACAATGAAAATTAACGGAGTGTTTCCTCATGATATTACCCAGAGGAAGCATATATAAGGTAAAAAGAATGGGTCCGAGCACAGAACCTTGTGGAACTCCATGACTAACTTTGGTTTGCATAGAGGACACATCATGAACAAACTGAGATCGATCTGATAAATAAGATTTAAACCAACTTAGTGCAGATCCTGTAATGCCATTTCTGATTTCAATTGATTAACTACAAGTAAAGTTGTTATTTCTTGTTCCTACAACTTGGATAAGTAACAAGACTAACAAGACACTGCTACGTAAAGTGCCCAACTGTCAACCAGTCATCACATTTGTTATGGCCACAACAAAGGAAATGTTTGGCTTACCATGTGGCCAGTAACATATGAAGAAGGACACCATAATCAAGTACAAGTTTCAAAAAGATAAAGAATTTTTATTTACAAAGAAAACAATGCTATGATAATTACCAAAACTATGGGAGTCTGGAGGTCTGGCCAAAAAGAACAAAAGGAGTGAGGAAGTCTGGGCAACCGTAGGACCCAGCTCTTCCCCCCCTAACCTAGTAAAAGTTCTAAATAAACTAAACTAGAAATGAAGCAGCGAAAACTAGACTACCAAACCTCCAGCGTCAAAAGGAAAAGAAAAACCAATGTAACTTAAGTTCTAAACTAACATGGTGTGCAGGCTTGCAGGATCAGACGGATTTCAATCATTCTTCTATAAACTGGGCTTGGGCTGGCATATTTAACTCCCTTTCTTCCACTGTGCCCCTGTACACACAGAGTGTGTGTGTTTTGAGTACGAGATACATCGATGCATGAATTAATGTTAAAGCACTGAAGCAATCCCACTGCCCAGCAGAAACGAAATTTGAGAGAGAGACGCTGGTTACTTTTTGGAACAAGGCACAGCAGCGTAATCCCCTCTGGGGATCAATAAAGACTTATCTTATCTTATCTTATTTCATTATTTAAATCTCCAGACATGCCGTCAGGATCAGACTGGATCTTATGTTTTGTTCAAGTTCTGTGTGCCTACCAACAAATAATGGTAGGCTGTAAATGTTTATTTACTGTTTTTTGCTGCTGGATCACATGGATGTATTCTCCAGTCCATGCGTAATAATCACTAGACAGTGTATTAATATCTGTGGGCAGGATTGTCAGTGCCACAGGGTTATGTTTGAGAAAATACATTTACCTCATCTACCTGAGGTGAAATGGTCGTGTAAGAGGTAGTGGTGAGCTTGTCCACGGCTTCTTTCATAACCAGATTGGCACCAAACCGAAAGCAGTGTCATGATGTAAGGAGATGAGGAAAACCAAAAGCTTGCTGTCTCACAGTCCTCTGTCCCATAAACCACTTCATTTCACTGTGTCAGCAAATACGCTGCCTTTTTCCTTATGACTAGAAGCCCTGCTGTGTGTCCCCATGTGTAACAAGCAAAGATTCGCGTGTTGTGAACTTTCCGCTATATGCCCATAATGCACCTTTTCAGTTTGGTTTCTGTCTCAGCAATCTGTCTATCAATCTATCTAAATAGCAGAGACAGACTGCATCATCTCTTAAGACTTTAGACCAGGTTTTTGTTGGTCTATGGTGCAATCGTTTTCTGCGTACTCAAGATAGCAACGCACCACCCGTTTGCCTGAGCACACCTTTATTTTAAGACCAACACGTCCATGGGCGTAAAGTGGGCACACGATCAATTGCTATTCACACAACGTAGGAGCTGGGCGTGAAAATGACAACTAGAAAATAGTGATGACACTTGCACGGGGTGTACGATAGGGCCCAAAGTCTTTCCAGATAAGTCTTTCCACATAAAAAAAGCCAATAACATCAAGGATAATGTTTTTAGATAAAAAATTCAATTATGAAGAGTCAAAAGTAATTTAGTTTTGATGGTACTTTTTGTGAAAATATAACCACTACTGCTCATTAATTAAATTACACTCAAATGTTAATGGGGCTAGTATCTATACATAGGAGAATGTCCTTATACCTCTGGGAGAGAAAGTCTGCAAGGTTCTGTGCTTTGTATGAGAGTAAAAAAGGATGAGGGAGATAATACAATGAGGGGGGTATGGTGGGAAGAATATTGTGTCAGTGCATGTGGGGCATAAATTGAAAAGAGAAGATATGTTTTCATATAATAGTGTTGAGAATCCATTCAGTGCTGTCCATTCTTCACTTTGTAATCAAAAAACTGGTGTCCTCTCTCCCTCTCTCTGTCTCATTGCATCCTTCTCAATTTCTGACATCTACCAGGTTGTGGGCCGATTGGTAAGATGGGTAGGTTGTTTTACAATATTCAATTGAATATTTGATCATTCCTTGTTAATATTAATCTATAACTTTTACCTAAAAACCCAACATATACACATTTTTCTGCTAATACTTTTGTAGTCATACTAACAGTAATACAGTTTGGAATATCTACCTAACCCAAGTAAATAATTTAAAAACTTTTTCCACCACTCTTTTTATGTAAATGCCACTAGTTTAGTAATGCCATGGTAAAAAAAAATATGAATATAGAGTGCAAAAGCAGTGATACACACTAAAAATGTTCTCGGTCAACTAGTTCTCTGTCAATATAAATTCCAATACAACTGCTCTGAAATAAAATCTGTATAGCTCATTGTGTTGAACTCAGTGACCCAAAATACAGACCCAAAATTCCTACATATTCATGCTATACCCCTCTTCCTGTGCATGCTAGTCTTTGGCAGCGCTTGGTTGCTTGATAGCCTTTTAACCTGGACAAATTATGCCATGAAATGACAGTAATTTCACAGCTTGGGCTGAAATGGCAGTAACACACTAGCCTGATGTCAGAGCGAGAGAGAGGTAGGCACACAGACAAGAGAGACGAGAGAGGACATAGACAGGTGTTTGGGAGTTAGACAGTATTGCATCAGAAACACTTTGGGAAGCCTACAGAGAAGATGAAGCAAAGAGATCAATATGGCACAAATATTTGTATGCACACGAAATTGATAAACACATGGCTTAAAAGGGCTTCCTCTCAACTCTCTAACCCCTTCAAGCCAATTTTGGTGCAATCTAACCAGCTTGATAAGGTCTTTTAACGGCTTCTATTTAGTTGTGATATGCTTTGCCATATATGATATGCTTTAGTATTAGAGAATGTCATCTATGTACCATAAGAAGCACACACCAACAAAATGCTCTGAAGTCCTTGGAAATCAAGTGAGATTCCACCATACCTAATACTTTTCTATATGCAATATAGCACATTCAGCCATGTTTATTCCCTGAAATATCAGCTTTCTCAGCTCAACCTTTTGACATGTTTCCTCCAATTATTAAGCTTTGATTGGCAGACTGTAATAAAAACTGTTCAATGTATGCTCTCAAACATCAAGAGCCACACTATGGCTGGCTGCAAGAGTGGAACAGGAGTGACCATTAAAGTGATGTGTATTGCTGTGAAAGTGCTGGAGCACTTAACTACCTTACTATGGGTCTTTGGTGGCCCACCTGTGGGGACAATAAATCCTCCCTGTGATTGGGGAGATGTGGTAATGAGGGGTCTGTTGCTATGCCACTCACACACACTCGGAGACATCCCAAAGCAGACACTTTTCCGTAAATAAGACCACCACTGACCCTGACAGCTGTCTGGTGATCTTGGTCTGCCACAATCACCTTCCTCCAGTAAATCTAATTATCTCCCCAGCTGAAACCGAAGAGACTCTCCTCCAGTCAATCAGAGGTATCTGAAGCTTAATAATAGTTTGTGACAAGACACAAAATGAAGAAAGCAAGTGATTGAATACAATTAAGTCTTTTCATTTGGTGTTCTTTTCTTTTCGATACTAATTGTTGCTTTCAAAAGTGTTGGACATGTAGAATTGATGCCCACAGAAATATTTACTTTGAGGGGATAAATGGCTTTTAAGTTCACTTCAAACAACAAAGCCTGAATTTTAAATGACAGCGTGTCACTTAGCTAGATGTATTCCTGTACTGTGCTTACAGCGATGCTGCCTTGCTTGTCAAGCATTTTAATAGTCAGATTGAGTTGAAAATGAAAAACAAAACAAAACGCATGATGATGAGGATTGGCAAATTGTCTCAAACCCACATTTAGGCCTGAAAAGTGACTTATTTATTAATTCCTTTTTTTACCAAACAACTTCTGTTGACCTTTGGCATGTATCATATATGCTGTTGTGAGAACATGGATAATATAAACTGGCTGTACACTGAAATTTGCTTATAATCAGGGTCGCCAGGTCCGCTGTTTTCCCGCTGAATTGGGCTACTTTTTAAGTTTTGCCGCGGGTGGAAATGTTTGTGCGCTGGTTGGGTAGACCTATTTGGCATGCAAATTACATGAATAATAGGCTATCTATAAATAGAAATCCTTAATTTGTAGTATTATTTTAGATTAAATAATTTGTTTATACCCAAATCCTACCAAACGGACTCCACATCATTCAGCACTACACACAATGGACATGGACATGGGACATGCATGCCCACATGACAAACCCACACACTCTACTTTGCCACACAGTTAGCGACCTTAAACTGCACACAGTCCGCATCCGTTCGGGGGACTGTGTGCTGTCAGCTAGCCAGCTATTGTCAGTAGTGACACCAGCAGCGGAATCCGTGAACATGCCGGACAATTCAAGCTAGCAACTCCGGCCGGGGAGAAACATGACGCCCGGTAAGTGGGAAAAATACAGGAAGAAATACACAACGGACTGGTAAAGTGAAAACGGAATAAAAGACTGGATAGGAAGTGTGGTTGGAGATAATACAAAAGCTTTTTGTCGGTACTGTATGACCGAGATCACAGGGGGTGAAAGGAGTTGTCCATGATGGATGCCAGTTTTGATAGCATCCTCCTCTCACCCACCTCTATGACCGTCTGAGTTTAATTAATCTGTGTATTTTATAATGCATTTGGCAATGATAGCAATGCTGTTAGACTTTAAAAGCAGTGTATATGGTTTGACAGGGGTACATTTTGAGTTCTAGTATTGGGCTGGTTTTAATGGCCATTGGGCTGGTTTTGTCACACAGACCTGGCAACCCTGCTTATAATTACACAGAGAACAAGAGTCTCTACATCACCATCTAGTTATGGGTGAACACTTGAAAGGAGTGACGACAGGATCCTCATAAGTGAGTTTCTTAGAGTGCATCTGTGTGTGTGTGTGTGTGTATGTGTGTGTGTATGTGTGTGTGTATCATGCAAGTATTTGTTACCCTCAGTTGTGCATCATCATCTTTTCACCTAATTTACCTTTTTTTTGCAGGCACACACACACTTTACCACCCAGCATGGCAGGAACTCAATTTTAAAGAAATAAAGGAAGCTGGGGTGCAATTAGATTAAGTTTGAGACATTTTAAGGTGTATTTTTTTCCAACACAAGGTAGCTTTCAAATATAGTAGCTGTGATCATTTATAGCCATATGGCATGGCATGGACAGTCATGGACCAACATGGTGAATGTATACACGGCTGCTTCATTAATGTCTGCAATATCAAACAATGCAAAACTAATTTAAATGTACTTTCATAAAAATTCAACCAATAAAAGTCAGTAACTCCAAGGTTGTTTCCTAAAACAATTGAAACATTATAATTGTCGTCAAGGTAGAATCCTCTATCTGTGCCTCCCTTCATAACAAGGTAGGGAGGCATTGCCATTCTGGGGGGTTATGGCTCTTAATCATTCTGCTGGTGAAAAGGGTAAAGCAGAGCTTAGTGTATGTTAAGCCCATGAACTAAACTTTACATTGCTTTGTTGTCCTGTTCAGAGCTGTTTCTGTGCCAGGTAGTGGTGTTCCAATCCAGGCACTCTCATGAAGGATTAAAATTTCCTCAGTATTTGCTGGGAAAATGTCCTCAATAACTGAGGTTAAACTGTCTCTGCCATCTTTTTTTTTATCATGCTGAGTATGCAGGTAGTTCAAGTTCATGCAGATAAAGTTTGTAAAGATCCAACAAGGCAACCTTGTGTTCAACTGTGGTAGGATGTAGACTGCTGTAATAATAAAAAACTACTGGTCTGCTTTTGATTGACCAGATCTCTAGATATCTGAGCTTGAATGAGATATCATTTTTATATTCCAACAATAAACACACACCTCTTTTTTTTTCTTGCCAGTCTTCTATTCTGTCAGATCGGTATACAAAAAAAGAGTCATGTGCTTGAATGGCGCTGTCTGGTATTCCAGAACTTGGCCACGTTTTGTGAAACAGGTCATTTTCTCATACAGTTTCTCATATCCTATTAGAAACTGATGCAGGCGCAGAGGTTATCTAATTATTTATCCATTGCCTGTACATTGGCTAGCAGGATGCTTGACAAAGAAGATCCATGTGGCCAGCACTGCTGATGTCTAATCTATCCAAGTTTACATCAGTGTTTTCTCTGATGTTAAGATGAAGGCAGAGAAAAATTTGAGCAGGCCAGCTAGCAGCAATAATAATAATAATATTACATTTTATTTATATAGCGCTATAAAAGGTTGGCAGGAGTCTGAGTTTAACATAGCCTCTCCAATGTAAGTTGTTTGTGGGTTTGTAGTTTGATCATGGCAATTAAGTTTGCAGCCCTTGTATGGGTTAAAAGGGGCAAAATTGCAAATTGCCAAGCATGCACATCCAATTTAAGATCAAACATACGTCAATAAACTGAGAATTAAAAGACTTGGCTGTCAGCATATATTTCAGGAATCCAACGAAGGATTTTCCGACTTTTCTCTTATTGCTTTGTGCATAACAAATTGAAGAGAAAAATGAAACATTTATGCATAAGGTCCATTCAACATTTGAATAGCTTGAAACAATGACAAATATATATAATTTAAATATGCAGCTATTCAGGCTGTTTATATTTACCTGTCACACAGCTATGCCAAGCTAAAATACGCAAAGCTAAGCTAATCCTCTTCTATCTCCAGCTTTATATTTAACATGCAAGAAGCAACGTTGTGTATTCCCAAAATATGGAATTCTTCTGATAACACAAGCTTTACTCTAGTACCTCACAACATTTTAAAATGCAGCAATTACAGACTGAAATTTGTCTTTCTTTGAATCACCTTACTTTAACATTATTCATATTGGTACCCTGTACATATTTAGAAATACATTCATTATGCTATATAATTATCCTGTATTGTGACCATGGTTGGCTAGTTTTAATTGGAGTAGGCTTTTCTTCGGTAATGTCCCAAAAGTAGATTTTTGATTTCTTTTCCAAACCTCCCTCAGAGCCGAGAGAGAGAGAGACAGAAAGTGCCTGAGAGAGAGAGAGACAGAACCCTCAGCTGAAAAGTTGACACCGGCACTGGCACCTCCCAGATCTGTGCCAGTAAAGGCCGATAGCAACTCTTTCTCCCCCAATCCCCACTCCTGCCAACAAGTGCAATGCGGGCTGTTTGCCAACACGGCCACAGTGGCATAGTGTGCAATACTGCATTTAAGGGTACATAAACCTTACGCACATGACAGCTCATTTTGGTCAATGCAGCCAAAAGGCATAGTAGATAATGGAGTAGGTGTCGAGTGTGAGATGTGCGTGACAGCATGCACATACAGTTGATCGGGCAGCGAAAGTGTATACAGTTTAGGCTATTTGTCAGATGATTTCATAGAGCACACAATTCATTATACATCTAGGCTCTTAATTTTGCTCTCACAGTGCACCAGATTGATACATTTAACACAGCCTCCCCTCCCAGAAAATAGTTCCAACATCCCTGTTCCCAAGCCGTTCTGTGGCAGCATAAGTTAGGCTGCTAAATCCAAGGCACAGCTATGACCCGGACAAACCAACACAGGAAGGAATCTCACCTCTAGTTAGTCACAGCAGGACAGTTGTTAAGTCACAGAGAAAACTGTTACAGCTGCTTCCAGGTCAGTGCAAGGATAACAGGATAGCATGTTCTTTTTTTAGGTCCATAAACAAAGTGGGGTGCAGACAGAGCCATTCAGATTACTAATGAAGGAAAGTAACTGTGTATTTAACTGTAACTGTGTCTCTGCTTTTACTTGTGATATACACTGAGGCAAATATTGAACGTTTTTCTCTTTTGAATTTTTTGATAAACTTATTATGATTGAATACTATACATAAAAATTGTATGTATAGTCCCAATTTTTTGATGGTTCTAAAGATAATCTTGCCTGATTTTCCAGTGGTGTAAGAGTGATTTTTACTTTTCGATCTGATCTGAAGAACGTCAGGACCGCTCTGATTTTAAACTGTAAATTAAAACAGCAAGCAATCTGTGGATTGTCACGTGGAACTTAACGATACACAATTGGGAAGCGAGCTGACTGAGGAAGGAAGCACAACTCCCACTGTAAAGTACAAATCATGCTGTTACATGTACAGCCCATATTCAGACCATGTCCACGACTTCATCCATAGTTTTTTTCTTTTTTATCTTTGTGAATTTTCAGTAAAAAGTAGTTCATTGCCAATCCTTCCTGCCAGTCATGTTTGTTTACTCTAAATTTGCGCTTGACCGCAAGACGTTTTGCAATATTTTCCAGTGTTGCGAGTGGGGACTGATGAATGATGGATGGAATCAGTTAGTGTGTGGTGTGCTGTTTTGGTCATATCGTTGTTCTCCACACACTATAGGAACCAAACTGTTATATATATAATTATTTGTTGTCATGTGGAGGGTCTCTCACATTTTCAACATCTTTTAAGATTTAAAAAATCTTATGTGTGGGCCAGGCCTTAAGGAATTGGACTTGTTTGACAATGGAGGTGGCTGTGGCTCAGTGGTAAAGTTGAACTCTCTCAATCGGAAGGTTGGCGGTTCGTTCCCTGACCGCTCAGTCACTTGAACCCCAAATTGCTCCCGGTGGCATAGCCATCGGGTATGAATGCATAGATCACTAAGTACAGATGTACTTTGCTTTGGACAAAATCGTCTGCTAAATGAAATTGTAACATTGTAATGGCTTTGACTGAGTTGTGTAATAAGTAATCTAATTATTTCACTAATTACTTTTATATATTGTATTTTCAGGTTCATATATTGTATTTTCTACTTCCATGCATTTTCCAGGATTATTTCCGTAAAAGAATTCTAGTTACTAGCAGAAAGTAATCACCTTTTATCACCTCACTGGAGCTCATTTTTATAACTGCTAGACTATGGTTCAGATGCTTTGCTTATAATAAGATTAAGACACGTTAGATATGTCGATGCCATGATATGAATTTATTGACTTGGCCTATTACTGTGCATATAGATTAGGGAGCATTACAATTTCTCCCTACCTTTCACCCTTTGCCATTTCTTCATCCTTTTGCTTGCATTATTATATCGACCCTCTCACCTTCCAACCCACCCCCTTTAGTCCTCGAAGTCTGGAAACCCTCTCACTTATTCCTATCTCCTTCCCTCACTTTGTAATTTTACTACCTGGCATTACACCTCTCTTCCATCTTCCTCTGTCTCCCCCTCTATTCTGCACAACCCTTAAAGCACCCCTCCTGTATCTTTTCCCTCCCTGCTGCAATCTCCATCTCATTTCTGTAAATCTCTTCCCATCTCTCAATGTCTGTGTGTGTACCAGTTGTGATCCGGGTGACATTTCAACAGTCACGCCTGTCACGTTACACAGAGGGAGGTATTGCCATCCATGCATAACCAAGGGAACAGAGGTGACATTAATGTTTGAATGTAATGCTCATACAAATGGAGGGAAGGTTCTCATTAATGTGTAGGCTTTTATTTGAAAATACAGCTTTAAAGGGCAAGTGTGTTTCATTGAGTATGCAAGAGCAAAAAAAAAAGAGAGGCAGGAAGGAAAGAGCATCTAATTACATGACAGACTTAGCCTCTGGATCTCTGTGAATGAATAGGGCCCCCTTTCCTGATATTACTCCACACAGATTTAATAATATCCTCTCTCTACCTCTCATACTGGTTAATTCTCCTCCACAGCTTCTGAATCTATTGCAACAGTCTCTGTGTGTATGTGTGTGTTCAGCCATTTTGTCCCCAACAGGACCGCCAATTCTAGGCTTTTCACTCTGGTCCCTAGCCTTCCCCAGGCTCTCTGCTCAGGTTATATTAACCCCCAATATATTGACCCAGAGAATGACATGAGGTATGGGTTGTGTGCTGTGTGTTTTCTTTTTTGTGCAAGTCCTAAGGGAATAACTAGCTGTTACTCACCTGCTGATGTTGCACTGCAGCGGTTCCTAGTTTTTCTTCCACTGGATAACAAGGTTGACTCACCGCTGAAGGAACACTCAGCTTCAACTCTGTCTGGCTAAACAGACTCTGTGGGCATTCAGCTGCTTGCTGCTGTGTCTCACGTTTCGAGTATATACAAAAATGGAGAGGACCCAAATGCAGATGAAAATAAGTTTAATGAACAACTAGACAAAAGACTTACATAAGGTTTAAACAAAAAAAAATCCAACAAAGGGAGAAAACATAAGGAGCCACGAAGAGAATCCACAATCGTACAGGTATCACAGGGAAAAACTAGATGACGGGTTTTGACAGAAGTTTAACAAAGATAGACAATGAACAGGCACAGACACATGGGAAGACAGAGACTACGTTCAAAATGGCATACTATATATATTGTATACTAAATACTTCATACTGCGTTTGCCAGTAGTATGTAGTATTGAGCTGTTCAAATTTATTTGGCAGTATGGCGCCAGTTTCCGGTTTTGTAAAGGGGAAGTAAACAATAGCCCGCCAAAAGCAAATATTCTTTAGCTATAGCAACCCCTTCTGCTCTTTTGGAATATGGCTTCTGTCCGCCACTTCAACTGCCGTTGTGACATTCCAGCACTTTGCATTGTGGTATACAGTAGGCGAGGCAGACTGGTCCGACGCATACTGGAGATTTTTTCTGAATCTGTACGACATCCGGGCATTTTTGGCATACTGTAAATTTAGCTTATGTTTGCATACTGCATACTACATTTTGGACAAATCAGTACATACTGCTAGTATAGTATACCATTTCAAACACAGCCAAAGACTTAATACACCAGGGAGATGAGGCTAATCAGACACAATTGAGGCAATCAAGAGGCAGATGAAAACAGTAAAGACAGGGAACATAATCAAACAAGCGGGAAAACACACATAGGCAGGAATTGGAACATCGCAGGAGACAAGGTGACAAATTAGAACAGAAATTATCCAAACAACAAAATACAAATGAAATACATATCTCAAAAAGATTAAATCATGACAAGAAGAAGGAATACATTAAAAACTACAGACAGATTCCATAGAATGTCAGTGGAAGATTTGGTGAATGTGAGGACCAAAAAATGCCACATACATGCATGGATTACCTCTTGGCCCCCTGATGAGGTCTAGGTTGAAATTAATACAGAATTATATAGCCTGAGGGAAACAGCTATTTTGAAATATTACATATTTTATTAAGAATATTATATTTTCCAGGAGCAAACAATTAATACTTGACATATTGTCCATGAGCCAGACCCCCAGAATTTGGCCGTCATGCCAATTTGGAGGGACCATGTCTCATAATGATTTTTATAAAGGTGTAAGTCTCTAGTGTTGGAAAATGAATGATAGCATTGCAGCAATGGTAGCTTTCTATGTGCTATCACTCCTTTTTTCACCTCTCCATCATGACAATTTTTTCATGTTTTTTTTTGCCATTTTTCACATAGAGCCAATATAAAAGACTTTGTGCAGTTTGATTCTGATAGAATGTTCAGAATTTTGCATTGGATTCTGTTTTTGGGGCAGCTGCAAATGGCTTTGTCAGCAACAGAAACACAAAATAATACAAAAACTCAAAACCTTTCCTACGAAAGTTATCATAAAAGGACACGTTTTGCAGTAGTTTAGTCATTGTCTGCTGATGCTGATATGTCATTTTCAAGCCATAATCTGCAGATACCAATAACGTGCTGATAATATCATGCATCCCTAATTACAGTGTTACAGTTTTATTTAGTAGATGCTTTTGTCCAAAGCGACGTACATCTGAGAGCTAATACACAAGCAACGATCAAGACAGGAGGGAACAAAGTCAGTAAGAGCCAACAAACAGCTTCAAACACCATCAGACACTGGTGCTGACAGGGAGTGCACAGAGCACAGCGCAGATTGTAAAGAAGTACTTTTTTTGTATATCATCATCATCATCAACAATATCAACAAGGTCAGTATCATCACCAATATCATAAAGGTCAGAGGTGTTCATAAAGAGCTGTAATGTTATTTCTTGTTTTCTGGAGCCTCAAGTGGCCACTCGAGGAACTGCAGTTTTTTGTACTTCCGCATTGGCTTCATTTTTCCACACCAGAGGTTGCCGCTTGTGCAAGCTCTGAAAGGTAGGGTCTGATCTTCCTGATGTTGTACAGGGCAAATCGACATGACCGAGCAATCGAGGCCATATGAACCTTAAAGGTTAGCTGGTCATCAATTATGACGACCAGGTTCCGGGCAGACTTAGTGGGTATGAGTTTCGTTTGTCCAAGCTGGATATTGATCTGTGGTTGCATAGAGGGACTGGCCGGTATGACAAGGAGCTCAGGCTTGGATAGGTTGACCTGAAGGTGGCGTTCTTTCATCCATTCAAAGATATCGGCAAAGCATGACGAGATCCATGCCGAGGCTGTAATGTCCTCTGGTGGGAATGACAGGAAGAGCTGGGTATGTCTGCAAAGCAATGGTATGAGAAACCATGAGAGCGAATGATTGCACCAAGTGAGGTGGTATATACTGAAAAGAGAAGGGGACCGAGCACTGACCCTTGAGGCACCCCTGTGGATGAGATGTGGGGTTTGGACACTTCTCCTTTCCAAGATACTCTAAAAGATCTCCCTGAGAGGTAGGATATGAACCAGAGGAGGGCAGATCCTGAGATACCAAGCTCAGAGAGAGTGGAGAGGAGCATTTGGTGGTTCACTGTGTCAAAGGCAGCTGACAGATCTAGCAGCAATAGAGCTGGGGACTGTCCAGCAGCTTTAGCCAGACGCAATGATTCTGTTACCGACAGTAGTGCCGTTTGGTTAGAGTGACCCCGCTTAAAGCCTGACTTATTTGGGAACAACAGATTGTTCTTGGATAGGAAGTCATAGACTTGATTAAAAACTGTGCGCTCAAGTATTTTTGACAGGAAGCGTAGAAGTGAAACTGATCTGTAGTTTTCAACCTGTTTTAGGTTGAGGTGGGTTTTTTGAGAAGTGTGGTGACCTGAGCTTGCTTGAATGCAGTGGGGAACACACCCGTTGACAGTGAAAAGTTGAAAATGTGCCTGACTGCAGGATTAAGTGTAATATATGCCTGTAAGTGTGAGTGTATATGTGTTGTTTAAGTGTGTTTAGTAAAATAGATTGTTTGTATAGTTAAAATGACAACGATCACAATGCTAATTCTGCTAGCCCGTTATGTGTATTTTTGTTTTACAGTACCTTTATTTGGAAGGCAACAAATAAACAGCCTGAACTTAGAAGACACTGTCTCTCATTGAAGGACTGTCTACCTTTCTTCTGCCAAACTAATGATCTCCATCAATGATAAAAGTTATTTTTGAATTATTCCTCAGGTCATGACTGGTATGCAGGCTTCTTACACAGATTTACTGTAACTTGCTGGTGACAAAGACTGGCAAAGAAGACCCAAATGCACGACTTTGTTGATGAATAACAAAAAGACTCTTTATTTTCAAGATTAAAAAAACAAAGTGTCAAAGCAAAATCACAGCCACGATGGAACAATCTAAATTCAAAATGACAAAAACAAACTTGGAACAAAGGCTCTTGACTTGGACGGCACACGAATGACTGACATGACGATCTGGCACAAGACCAGGGGAGAGGAAGTGAAGTTACCTGAAATGAGAGGAGAGACGTGACTACAAAATAAAAGCTGACATGACAAACATGAAATGAAAATAAAAAGGTGGAAACTTAACATAACTGACAGGACATGACAGCTGGCTGTAGTGACTTTTTCTGTGTTCTTACTGGCTGGTGAAATCATAACTGTTTAAATGAATCATTAGCTAATGATTTAGAGAGATATAATTATGTTATGACTTTACTGGGTGAGGCACGATTATTAACTCACTATGAAGTACAAAGGGGCAGCGGCTCATTGTGGTAATTAACACATGAATATACGGTATCAATTAATACTAGATATTAACAATTAATCAATTAATACAGACATAATTAATAGTAATTCATGTATTAGTATGTGAATTATCATGACTCTTTACTAGTTGCTGATGTGATAATCATTAATGCATGTCTTAGTTCCTCATGAGTCATACATTAATTAAGCATAATAAATGCTTATGAGCGCACCAGTGTTGTAGTTTTTAGAATGTAAAGTTGAAATATTTGACTTTACATTTTTTTCAGAGGCCTGTTTTAGGAGATTTTTTAGATCACTGACTTTGTGGCCACAACCATGAACAATTAAAGTTTTGAAAAATGAAAAAACATATGTATATAACAGTTTAGAGGAGCTGTCTTAAAGTGTTTTTTTTTGCCAAAACATTTTACTTTTGTGTAATAATTTATTTACATTTGATCAACCTTGACCCCCCATGTAGTTCTCATTACAAATGGGAGCCACAAAAAGCAGAACTGTTCCAAGTACATAATAAAGGATTTATTAACCTTAATAAGGCACTGTTCTTGCTTTAGATCCAGTAGCTGCAAAAAGCATAATTAACTGTTAATAAGGGCATAGTTATTTGCTAATTACTGCATAATAAAGTATGTATTCATCTTAATAAAACAACTGTAAAGTGTAGTAAAGGCTGAACAATGGCATACCGGTAATAGGTAAGTGAGTAAGACTCACTGAATGAGTTTGTAATGCTATTATAAACAATTATGAGAAACATATAAGGCTTTTATTAATGCTCTAAAGCTGACTAAAAATAGTTTACAAGTTTCTTATAAGTGCTTATAAATGTCTTATAATCTAACAATAATCATGATTATAATACTATTATTAACACTTATATACTGTAGTCTTATTAATATATATTTAATGTTAATAAGCATCTTATAAGGACTTATAAGGGTCTTATTACCTATTAACTAACGGTTATTAGGACCATAAGATAAAGCATTAACGTTTTGAGTTTTTGTATTATTTTCTGTTTCTGTTGCTGACAAATCCATTTGCAGCTGCCCCAATAACAGAATCCAGTGCAAAATTCAGAACATTCTATCAGAATCAAACTGTACAAAGTTAAGTTTATTCTGATAAGAAATCTTGTTATCGTTGTTATCATGTAATACATGATTTTAAAGCTCTTTTTGTGTTCTTTATGATGAGCTATCCGTATGCATATCAGATCAATATGAAGTTAGTTAAAAGGGCATTTGCAAAGGCATGCGGAGAAACAGAGTGTCCAAGAAGAACTGGAGAGGAGCAGAGATTCCAACCAGCAGCTGAGCCAGAGGTACGAGCGTGACGTCCTCAGTCTGCGACAGCAGGCTAAGAGAGTCCAGCGTCGCCTTGAGACACAACTCAAGGCTCACTCGGAGAGGCTGTCGGAGAGCCAGCAACTCATCTGCAGCATGAGGGCTGAGCACGAGGCTCTGTGTCAGAAGATGGCAGAGGAGGTCAACATCATGCAGCAGCACAGCGCAGAGAAGGAGAGCCGTCTTTTGAGGGAGCTGCAAGCTCAACTCCATGTTCAGCTCCAGAAAAATGTCTCGCTCTCCAAAGACCTGCAGGCTGACAGAGAAGACTTCATGCCTCCTAAGAGGAAAAGTGCAAGGCGAGAGGAGCAGCCGGAGGAGCAGATGTGCCTGGAAGAGTACCTTCCCGGGGCATCCGCACCTGAAGCTGTGGAGGAGCCTGGAGTGTCAGAGGAGAATGTTTCCAAAGTGGAAAACAGACCGTCCATCTGGAAGCAGGCCAGACACTTCCTCAGGTTGAGGAAGCCTCAGAGGTGGAAGAACAAGTAGAAGACCTCTACTTGTTCTTCACCTCTCCTTCCCCCTCTCCTTCCCCCTCCCCCCTCCCTCCCTCCTTCTCCCTTCTTCCTCCCTCCGTTTCCCTCCACCTTCTTCCTTCTCCCTCCCTCCGTCTCCCTCCACCTTCTTCCTTCTCCCTCCCTCTGTCTCCCTCCACCTTCTTCCTTCTCCCTCCCTCTACCTCCCCCCTCCTCCTTTCTCCCCCCTACTCTCCCCTGCTCCTTTCTCCCCTCTACTCCCCCGTACTTTTCACCTCCCCTTTTCTCCCCCCTACTCTCCACCCCCCCACTACCACCACCACCTCAATAAACCTTTCTCACAGCAGACATTTTGAGTTGCCGTAGCAACAATCCAAAATATCAGCTGTTTCAAAGGTTTATTCTAAAACATGACATCAAAACAAACATGGTATCATGTAAGGGGGGCATGGCGGTGCAGTGGTTAGCACTGTCACCTCACAGGGAGAACCTGCTGACCAGCTGGTGACTTCCTGTGTGGAGTTTGTATGTTCTCCCCATGCCTTTGTGGGTTTTTCCCCGGGCCCTCCGGTTTCCTCCCACACATCCAAAGACATGCAGAGCAGGTTATTTGGCTACTATAAATTGTCCCTAAAAAATAAATAATTAGTAAACATAAAATAAATGCATATAAAGTTATTGACTTTCATCTGTGCAACTTTGTGGTAACAGTGCTCAATAAAAAATGAAAGAAAATCACATTTTGGGATACAAATATGATTTTTAACAACTAAATAAGTGATTGTTGATAAAAAATCAAAAGGTTGTTTTATACACGTTGCTGTAAACAGCAGGGCTTACATTACTTTGTTTAAATCACAGAAGAAGGTCATATAATATGGATTATGTTAATTATATGCAAATTATTGACAGCTTTCCAGTTAAATCTTGTCCTTACCTGTCCTCTGGTGTGAAGCATCCAAACATCAATCAATCAATCAATAATTCAATCAATAGTTATCTCGAGACACTTTACAAAAAGAGCAGGTCTAGACCGTACTCTTTATGTTATTTAAAGAGAGGCCCAACATGAATCACCATGAGTAGCAATATTCAGCACATTGGCAAGGAAAAAATTCCTTTTAACAGACAGAAACCTTGAGCACTCATGTTGAACAGCCTCGACTGGATGGGCCGAAAAATGGGATAGAAGGAGATGCAGGATAGAGACAGGCAAAGATAGCAACAACAACATATGTCCTTGTTACAACAACAACAACAACAACAACATATGTCCTTGTTACATCAACAAGAACAGGTAATACATACTTATCAATCAAATTCAATCAATCAATCAAATTTTATCTGTATAGCGCCAAATCATAACCAGAGTTATCTCGAGACACTTTACAGAAAGAGCAGGTCTAGACCGACTCTTTGTTATGTTATTTAAAGAGAGGCCCAACATGAATCCACCATGAGTAGCACTTAGCAATATTCGGCACATTGGCAAGGAAAAACTTCCTTTTAACAGGCAGAAACCTCGAGCAGAACCAGACTCATGTTGAACAGCCATCTGCCTCGACTGGATGGGCTGAAAATGGGATAGAAGGAGATGCAGGATAGAGACAGGCAAAGAGAGCAACAACAACATATGTCCTTGTTACAACAGCAACATATGTCCTTGTTACATGAACAACAACAGACACATACTTATGGTTACAATGCCAATAATAGTGGTAGACTAGGGTGAAGATAGCAAAATAAATAAATTAGCGAGAGTAATGATAAAGGCTGAGGTAATCGTGATTGTAAAAGTTGAAGTCAACAGGTCTACTATTAGCATTAGCAGCAACAATAATGATACTATGGGGAAGGCTGATGTTAGTAGTTGTTGCAGTCGAGCAGGTCCACAGCAGCAGGTGGTCTGCAGCAACGATCTCCAGGAACCTTCAAGACAAGGGAGCACAAGATCTCCCAGGAAGATATGTGGTTAGTAATGTTAATGGGACCAGAAGATACAGAGTTAATGAGCTGCATTAATATGACAGAGAGAGAGAGGGAGAGAGGGAGAGAGAGAGAGAGAGAGAGTCAGAGAGAGAGAGAGAGGGGGACAGAGAGGGAGAGAGACAGAGAAACACAGACAGAGAGAGAGAGAGAGAGAGAGAGAGAGAGAGAGAGAGAGAGAAGCTTGGTGTGTCAGATCCCCCCGGCAGTATAAACCTATAGCAGCAGAACTATGGGCTGGTCCAAGCCTGAGCCAGCCCTAATTCTAAGCTTTACCAAAGAGGAAGGTTTTAAGTCTACTCTTAAAAGAAGAGAGGGTGTCTGCTTCCCGTACCCTGACTGGCAGATAGTTCCAGAGGAGGAGGGCCTGATAATTGAAGGCTCTACCTCCCACACTACTCTTAGAGACTTTAGGTACCACAAGCAGGCCTACATCCTGGGAGCGCAAGTAAGAAGAAGGATTTTAAATACAATTCTAGATTTTACAGGAAGCCAGTGCAGAGAGGCTAATACAGGAGAGATGTGATCTCTCTTCCTAGTTCTTGTCAGCACACGTGCTGCACAGTTTTTGTACCAGCTGAAGAGTTTTTAGTGACTTATTAGGGCAGCCTGATAGTAACAAGTTACAATAATCCAGCCTGGAAGTAACGAATGCATGGACTAGTTTTTCTGCATCGTTTTGAGACAAGATGTGTCTGATTTTTGCTATGTTGCGAAGATGAAAGAAGGCTGTCCTTGATATTTGTTTTGTGTGGGAGATAAAGGACATATCCTGATCAAATAGAACTCCCAGATTCCAGTAGTGCTGGATGCCAGGCTGATGCCAGGGCAGCTATATCATTAGAGAAAGAATTTCTTAGGTGTTTGGGGCCGAGCACAATAACTTCAGTTTTGTCTGAATTAAGTAGCAGAAAGTTTCTAGTCATACAGATCTTTATGTCCTTAGGGCATGCTTCTAGTTTAGATAGCTGATTGGTTTCATCTGGCTTCATTGATAAGTATAATTGAGTATCATCTGTGTAACAATGAAAATTAATGGAGTGTTTCCTCATGATATAACCCAGAAGAAGCATATATATGGTAAAAAGAATTGGTCTGAGCACAGAACCTTGTGGAACTCCATGACTAACTTTGGTGTACATAGAGGACACATCATGAACATTAACAAACAAATTAAAATTTAAACCAACTTAATGCAGATCCTGTAATGCCAATTGAATGTTCTAGTTTCTGTAACAAGATGTGATGGTCTATTGTGTCGAAAGCAGCACTAAGATTTAACAGGACGAGTACAGAGAGAAGTCCTCTGTTTGAAGCAATCAGTAGATCATTTGAAACTCGCACAAGGGCTGTCTCAGTGCTATGGTGGACTCTAAACTGACTGAAAGTCCTCAAATAAACTGTTATGAAGAAGGTCACATAATTGATTAGCGACTGCTTTCTCAAGGATCTTTGAAATAAAAGGAAGGTTACATATAGGTCTATAGTTAGCAAAGGTGCCTGTACCTAGGCTTTTTAAGAAGTGGCTTTATTACAGCTAGTTTAAAAGACTGTGGTACATAGCCAGTCGATAAAGACATATTGACCATATCTAGTAAAGAAGTGCTAATTGAGGGAAAGACTTCCTTAAGCAGCTTGGTTGGAATCGGGTCTAAAAGAAAGGTTGATGGCTTAGACGAAGAGATCAGAGAATTTAGCTCAGGAAGGTTAATTGGAGAAAAACAGTCAAGGTAAACATCAGGTTTTTGAGCAGTCTCCAAATATACATTTGCACCAGTTAACGGCAGGAGGTTACAAATTTTGTCTCTAATCTTTAGGATTTTGGCATTAAAGAAGCTCATGAAATTATCACTGCTGAGGGCTATAGGAATACATGGCTCAATGGAGCTCTGACTCTCAGCCTGGCTAGAGTGCTGAAGATATACCTGGGATCGTTTTTATTTTCTTCTATAGGGGAGGATTAGTACACACCTCGAGCATGCGGTTGGGCCTTCCTGTATTTATTAAGACTATTTTGCCAGAGTAAACAAGACTCTTCTGTTTTGGTGGAGCGTTTTTGCATAAGGTTACGAGTTTCTGAGTCATACCATGGAGCTAGCCTCTGTCGTTTAATAATCTTCTTTTTTATTGGGGCAAATGAATCAAGAGTACTTCTCAGCAAACCTGCAATACTATCAACAAACTGATCAAGCTGAGAGGGACTAACATTAGCATAAGAGCTTTCTGTAGTAAAGGGTTACCCTAACCCTTATCCATAACAAATGTCCAATTCACAAATTCAAGTTAAGGGAACAATTTAGCCTTTTGGTACTTTAATTACAACAACAAAAAACAACAACAGAAAACATGACAATAGATCAAGAAACTGAAATTGTTAATTAATAATATAATTCTTTACAAGAATAACAATTAGTCACCTTAGTCTAGAAAAAGCCCATACAATCAGCCCCAAAATTGCTAAAAATATACTCCTCCATGGCAGGTCATCAGTGGATGAAACCAACACAGTAAATAATAATGAAAAACTTGGTGTTTACAATAAGTACACTACAAGTCAAAAGTTTGGACACATTTTCTCATACAAGTGAATGGAAAAGTGTGTTCAAACTTTTGACTGGTAGTGTACATTCCAAATCAAAATGAGATAATTCATCAAGACTGTTTGGGGAATGTGAATCCAGTAAGCCTTACGGTGTTTAAGCAGTTTGTCATAATCACCAACCCTAAGAGGAAGAGTGACTTTTTCAGTCACACAGAAACGCAGAGAGGAGATGTCATGGTACGCATCATTAAAGTGCACAACGATGGCGTAATCCTGATCATTTCTGTGTATAGTGCTTTTGTGCTCACTGATCCTTTGTTTCAGTTTTCTGTATCATATATATAATGTGTGTTTATGCACAAGTGATAACGCTGTTAGTAAGAAATGTTCAGTTTTCACACTGAGCACAAGTGCCACAGTGGTAGTTTCCCTTTGGAAGAGGATGCAAGCGTGTCTGTGTCGTGACTGGATGTCTCCTCGTGAAGAAAACTGGCACTGACCAGGTGAGCCTTGATGTTTTTCTCTGTTTTGTTTACTTGCTGGCACCCTCTTCCAAAGGAAAACTAACATTGTGGCAGTTGTGCTCAGTGCACAACTTGCTCAGTGCAGTAACACGATTTTGGTCTGTTAATATGGGCAGAAATATGTCAGTAGAAACTGAATTTGAACTATTTATATTTTAATTTCAGTTGCTCAAATTTTAATTTTATTTTAAAAAAGAATTTTAGTTTTAAGCTGAATTCCAATAAACTTGAAACTGTATGTAATATTTTAAAAATTCAAATTCCACATTCAGTTTTTGCAATTCAAAATCAGTTCTCACAATTCAAATTCACTTCATGAATTTCAATTACAGTATACTGAGACCCTTGTTGATAACGAAGAGCAATCAAGTGCAGATTCACAGCACTCCTTCTTGGCCAATCCAGCATCTACGTATGTTTTTGACTATTTCCTTAACTACATTATATTATTACTTCTGGTGGCTACCGAGACCTGCCAGTGGAACTGTTGTATCCACTGTGACCTGCCAACATTTGTGGTATTAATTTTATTTCCTGCTTTTTATAGATCAAACATACCTACAAAGAATGACACCCCAACAGTACAGTATTGGTGACAATACTGTGCTGTTGTGTTTCTAAGAAGACAGTTAAGAAGTAATAACCATATCTCAGCATCCTGTATATTCCTAATGACAATGGGGCGGCTGTGACTCAGTGGTGGAGTCGGCTGTCTCTCAATCGGAATGTTGGGGGTTCGATCCCTGACTGTTACTGTCACATGTCAAAGTGTCCTTGGGCAAGACACTGAACCCCAAATTGCTCCCAGTGGCAGTCCCAATGCATAGATCATGATTGGAAATTGGCACTCAACGTTTTCGGAAGACTAGAAAAGCACTATATAAGTACAGTCCATTTACTAGTCCATTTACACTCCAGGGCGAACATCACCCCCAGGTTCCGACACCTATACATTCCTAAGTGAATCCCTATTTAATAATGCTGTTGTGTTAAAAAAACACGCAGGCTCACTCGTCGCCAAAATGTAGTGTTGATACTCGAGTGTTGATACACGAGTTGCAAACTATACGCTTCTCCTCTGTTGTCCTCCAGTGGTGGAATGAGTTACCAAACTCCATACTTAAAGATCTAGCTATTTCATGAACACCTCTGCACTAAAAGATATTGATGCGATTGATGATGATGACATTGGGGATGTTGTTGATGATGATGATTAAAAAAACAAAAAAAAAACCCACAAAAAACCCCCACACAAAAACTAAATAAAAAAATAACGCCCTGTGCACTGCCTGTCAGCATTTGTGTCCGGTCACACTTGAAGCTGTTCGTTGGCACTTACTGACTTTGTTCCTTCCTGTCTTGATCGTTGCTTGTGTTGTATTAACTCTCAGATGTGCGTCGCTTTGGACAAAAGTGTCTGCTAAATGAAATTGTAACATTGTAACTTCAAGCTCACATGTCACAAGTGTGACATTAATTCCCAAGGGTCTTTCTATTCATTTATTTCTATTTTTCCTTCTACTGCCAGCTGTAGGATTAGCTGTATACTGGTATTTACAAACCATCAGAAATCCCCCCATTCACATTTTGATGAGGAGAAGGTGTCTTCTTTGGATAAATGTAAGTAAGTGTCTGATTTAAGAAATACAATTTTTTCTATGTCATGATTGTCATAACTATCATTGATATAGTATTATCACATTTTTTATACAGCAATTTTCCGTGGGTTTACAAATAATGTTGGGAATATAGAAATGACATGTGCTTAACAGACTTACAATCTTAGTAATTATAAAATATTAACTCCAATTAGTTATTTTATTTTTTGCAGAGAAATATCACGGTATCAATGACATTTTTTTAAAGCAACTAAATGCCTACTGAGACCTGGGATGCACTCTTTTTCACGTCCTTGTCAGGAGGCGCTAAGTTGTGAGGAAAGAGATGCAATTGAGGAGACAAGTTAGCATTTAAATGAACACCTGTGTCTGAGGAGTGGTTGTGGTTGTCCCTTTTTGACTCTCCTTGATCATGGAGAGTTGCTGTTACTGCAACCTTGCCAAACCTTCATCAAATTTCCTCCATTCTGTTCCACATTGTTATCTGTACTGTACTGTACTGAAAATACATTTTAGGAAAATAGCTGAATGCTTGTACATTGTGCATTAGTTAGTTAGGAACAAAATTGCTCATTCACAAGTTAACTTGAGCATTTCAAATAATGTGGTCTTTAAGACCTTGAGTCGTGAATAGATAAAGGCCGTTTCCTCTTTAGATGAGATTAGAGGGAGGATTAAAATGTTCAGTGAGCAATCACCAATGAAATATCACTTCTGCAGACAGCTCAGCACAGATCAAAGCAGGATGGATTCTGGCAGATTTCAAAGAGCAGACGTCATCTCATTACATCCAAAGCATTCAAGTAAAATGTTGATGAAACAGGCTGTCTACTCCCTGTCTTTCCATCATTCACTACACTACTATACCACAATCAGATCACATAGATCTCACTGTATTCAGTCTTTAAACTTCACATATTTCACATCCCAGGCGACTGGACCAGGGTTGATCAGACTGCCCTTGCAGCAACCTACAGATCTTGTTTCTTTAGCTAGAGCCATCTTGATGCTTTTCTGGCTGCGTCAGTGGTGTTGGAAATGGCTCTCTTCTGTCTCTCTCCTGTGATGCGAAGTGCTGTATGTTCTACAGAAAGAAAGAATGACTTTGTAGAGTCTCAGCTGACTGACTGGTTGCCATGATGCAAGGCTTTCACGGTCACTGCACCACATCAATAAATAACCCGCACATAGGCCTAACCATCCGTATTCATAGTTTCCGAGTCAGAGTCCTCAAGGTTTAATTTTGATAAAACTAAGCTGAGCTTTAACTCTCCATCATCTGTGAGTCCACTTTTATACTGTACCCAGGTCTTAGAGGGTGTGATATTGTTAAAACATGGAGCCAAATGATCAATAAATTATCATAAATGACGTTGAGCAGTTTTCAGGTGATTTCTTTATTGCATTGTATTGATGTATGAATGTCCTCTTCAACTTTTTACCTTAAAAGATTAGAGAAGCTGTTTACAGCAGTTATAATTGTTTCCATGTGTGCAGTGATGTCACTGCAAAAAATATCGTGGGACATTTAAGCAGCAAAACTAAAAACTGATTTAAACTGTTAAAATAACATTCTGAAGACAGCTCTGATGGAGCTCAGAATTTCAATCCAAACTATTTCACTCCAGACTATTTCACTGTAACCTCGACTGGTGTGTGGGACCTTTTGGATGTGTAGAAAACACATTTCATTTAATTATAATTAGATACTGACTGATCCTGTCTAGAGATTTAAATAATCAATTAAGTAACAGGGCTTTGTGTACGTCAGTGCACATCGCGCCGGGGAGACGCACTCCTCGTTTCTGCTGCGGTGTGATCACTGCAGGTGTCTAATAAACTTAAAAATATATGCAACCCACCCGCTATTAACAAAAGTTTAAATTTTTAATAACCCATTATCCCCATCCACAGTGATATGACTGCAATTGCATATCACTATGACACATCTAATGCTGCATCCACATATCTACAAATTTACAGTGACAGTAATGTAGCTGTACATTAAACTTTGTTTAATTAGCATCACAAATCATCCAAGTATGCTGATAGTCTTTTTGTGCACTTGCACTCCCAAAAAATCCAGGTAGCTTTCTAAAATTTGGGTTAAATCTTTACAAAGCAAAATGCACGAGTAAGTGCGCATGCAAATAAATGCATGTGACAGCCCTCATTTCAAACTCAATAAATTATTCAAAACAATGAAACATTACTTATCAATAAATAAGTCAGAGTCCTCCTCTCCGTCTTCCGAGTCCGAATGTGTCAATGTGCGAGTCAGAGTCAGAGTCCAAGTCCGAGTCATCACTGCTCGAGTCCAAGTCGAGTCGCAAGTCCTGGATTTGAGTACTACAAGACTGGTAGATGGTGAGTAGAATTGGTTGCCTTTGGACAAAGCCTGGCCCATTGTTTTCCCCTGTCTTCAGTTTGTGCACTATGTAGGGCTGCACAATTGATCGAATATACATTTTGATCACATCACGATTTTGGCTCCCGACGATTAATGGCTATGCCAACGAGAGCAATTTGGGGTTCAGTGTCTTGCCCAAGGACACTTCGACATGTAGACTGAGGGAGCTGGGGATCAAACCTCCCACCTTCTGATTGAAAGATGACTGACTCTACTACTGAGCCACAGCTGCCCCATCACGATCTCAAAATCTGTTACATCTTATAAGTCGCACTTCTAACGCTGCTTGCTGTTGTGCTAAAACAGGAAGAGAGTATGTCCCTCGTTAAACCAAAACACTACAAAATTGAATTGAAAGCATTGCTTTGTTTATTTATATGTGAAATTACATTAAAAATGTCCCGTAAATGAATAAATAATAGTGATTACTCAATATTGATCAAAATAATCGGGATTATCATTTTGGCCATAATTGTGCAGTTCTATCACTAAGCTAACAAACTGGCTGCTTGCAGTAGCTTTGTTGTTCTTTGGGGGTTTTTTGTGCAGACATAGGATTGGTATACATTTTTCTTATCCTTCTCTTAGTAGAACTGCGAATAGGCCTGTTTCCCAAAACATCAAAGTAGTCCTTAATAAACAGATCTTACAAGTTATAGTCTCCATTATGCTTTTCCAATAAACAAAACGTCCCCCTGCACGTTTCCATGGTACAACGCTATTGAGTGAAATAATCAAGCCTATTGGTTAATATTCGACTTTATCATTTTGTGAAAGAAAGTTATGGGCAGAAATATTCTGAGAATGGATTCAGTTTCTCTGAAAATTTGAATTCCACATTCAGTTTTTGCAATTCAAATTCAGTTCTTGAAATGTAATTTCAGTTCACTGAAACACATCTGGTTGATGAGGAAGAGCAATCTCGTGAGGATTCACAGCACTCCTTTTTGGCCAATCAGCACTAGGTTCTGGTAGCTTCCAGAAGTAATGATATTTAGTTATATTATAAGTAATGATTATATGGTTAAAACTGGTGGCTGCTTCAATTTCAGTTTCAAGTTTATTGGACTTCAGTTTCAAACGAATAAATTCAATTTCAAATTATGGTATTTCAGATTCAATTTTAAAATGCAATTATTCAAGCTTAACAAATTCTAATTATGTGAATATAAATATTTTAAATTTAGTTTTTACTGACACATATTTCTGCCCATAGAAAATACGTGTCTTGCTTATCATATCATGTCTGTAGCTACACTGGTCTGTTGAAATGAAGGCCACGAATCATACAGATGTCTTTTGATGATTTTATTTATCTCTCTCTCTCTCTTTTTCGTCAGCAGACACCGTGAAAACTACAAGAAAATTAAAGACATAACTTTAACTGTCATTTTAAAGTCTCTCAAGCTAGCATCTGTTCACAAACAGGCTCAGACACGCCAGCATAAAAGAAATGCACTGAAAACATAAAACCAATACAAATGTCTCACATTGTCCATGAATAAAGCATATTAACAGACATTATGCACAAATATGAAACAAATTAAAGACAATTTACCATGTGCGCCTCTTAGACCACGTGTAGAATGAGATTCTTTTGGGGCCTTACGCTTTCCTCTGCAGCCATGTAGATCCTGACCCATAATACCACGGTGTATATTCTTAACTAAAAACTGGTCATGTGAGCTGTAACACCATACATATCAAAATAAAATCTTATATAAACAATGTTTTATGGTGGTATTTTTAGACAAGGTTTGATCAGCTACCCTTTTTTAATATGTTATTTATTACATTTTTAAACCATTTTTTAAAGGATGTATGAACTCAATATTAGGAATTATAACAAATAACATGAAATAAAGAACTCAATGTAATATGTCTCTGAGACAGTTACAATGTCAATCTTTTTGTTTTTTAAAATTTTGAAATTGCTTTAACTGTTCAGTGTTGTTTTTTTCAACTCTTTTTATAGAGAGTGGCTGTGATGCCCTTAACTTATTAGGTCCCACCACTAAGCACGCCAACAGCTCTTGCCACACACCCTTAACCTCTCCCCGACCCCGTTATTACGGTGACTCATAGCAGGAATTTCTTTCATCCTACCTACCAGTACTGCCTATTCTCATCTTCTATTTCTGTTTGGTTCAGTGTATTGCTTGTTGAATATAACCTCAGGATGCCATTGTTAATATAGCGGAGGTGGAAAACACTAAAGCAGTTTTTATACAGAAATTCTGCAACAGCCCCATAAGGAAGCTCTGTCCTTGCCCTGACCTACCTCCGCTGCCGGCTTAATGACAGAATGACTTAAAAGGCAAGACAGAATAATGACATAACTGTCCTGTCAGTAAAAACATTTTTAAGATGAAAAAAACTGCTGGGTGTTTTTGCTGAAGAAGTGGCAGCATTCTCATGTAAATGTCAAAGGTGTCATGTTATAGGTGTCAAGTGTAGAACATGCCAGTGTTGTAGTACTTGAGTCCAGGACTCGGACTCGAGTCTGACTCAAGTCCTGATTTTCAGGACTCGTGACTCGACTTGGACTCGAGCAGTGATGACTCGGACTTGGACTCTGACTCTGACTCGCGCATTGACACATTCAGACTCGGAAGATGGAGAGGAGGACTCCGACTTATCTACTGTTTTATTGTTTTGAATAATGTATTGAGTTTGGAATGAGGGCTGTCACATGCATTTATCTGCATGCGCGATTGCTTGCTGTCTTGTTCAGCAACTGTTCTGGCTCCACAAATCGTGCGTTTTGCTTTCAAAGATTTAACCCAAATGTTAGAAATCTACCTGGATATTTTGGGAGTGCAAGTGCACAAAAAGAATATCAGCATACTTGGATGATTTGTGATGTAAATTAAACAAAGTTTAATGTACAGCTACATTACTGTCACTGTAAATTTGTAGATATGTGGATGCAGCATTAGATGTGTCATAGTGATACACACATTGCAGTCATGTCACTATGGATGGGGCTAATGGGGTCTTACAAATGTAAACTTTTGTTAATAGCGGGTGGGTTGCAGGTATTTTAAAGTTTATTAGACACCTGCAGTGATCACACCACAGCAGAAAAAAAAATGAGGAGTGCGCACAGCGCTGTTACTTAATTATTTAAATCTATAGACACGCAGACGGGATCAGTAAGTATCTTATTAATATAATATAATATAATTAAATGAAATGTGTTTTCTACACATCCAAAAGGTCCCATACCTCAGTCGAGGTTACAGTGGTTTGGAGTGAAACTCAGTTAAAGCTCAGCTTAGTTTTATCAAAATTAAACCTTGAGGACTCGGATAATGGGGACTCGACTTGGATTCTTTTTTGGTGACTCAGACTCAACTCGGACTTGAACACTGGGGACTCGAGACTCGACTTGGACTCGAGGTTTGGTGACTCGACCACAATACTTGAACATGCACACAAACAGTGCAACATATTTAATGAAAATTATTTTTATAAAATAATTGATGATAAATTCAAATAACTATTAGGTGTGAACATGATCTTTTAGGGCCCTATTGTACAGCGCAGCGCAAGTGTCATTGCTATTTACTACCCAATGCAGTTGACATTTTCACGTCCAGTGCCCACGTTGTGTGATTAGCAAGTGATCTTGGTGGCGCGTTGCTCTGGACAGAGGACTGAGAGACGGCAAGCTTACATCATGATACTGCTTTCAGTTTGGTTCCGATCTGGTTATGGCGTCATGCGCGCTAATTCTGATAAAAACATACACACACAAGCAACTAAGAGTAACTTTAGGTAAATTATAATCCTCAAGCATAACTACATGTGGCACTTACAATCGTGTAATCGCACAGATATTAATACACTGTCCAGTGTCCGTTACGCACACACTGGAGTCATGTGATCCTGCAAAAAATAAGTAAATCAACATTTGCTGCCGACCTTTCATTGTTGGTCACAGAACTTTAATACACATAAGATCCTGTCCGATCCTGGCAGCGTGTCTCGAGATTTAAATAATTAAATAAGTTACGCTGCTGTGCCTCGGTCGTAAATGTACACAGCGTCTCTCTTAATTTCAGTTTCTGCTGGGCAGTGGGACATTAATCTGTACATCAATATATACAGTGACCTGTGTGTGATCTGCATTTGCAGAGGCACAGTGTAGGGAAAGAAGTTAAATAAGCTGGCCCAAGCCCGGTTAATATTAGAACAAAGGCTAAAATCCGCCATGTAAATAGCAACACGTTGAACGATGAACAATCAAGGGACTTAGGCCAACCTCTTTACATCTTCCGCCTAACTTTGCACCCAGATTTTGCGCCGCTTAACTAGCTAAAGTGGGTAGGGCACGCCCTAAATCACTTAGCATGTAGTTGTTAATAGCTAGTAACATATGTTGTATCCATTGGGAGTCTAGCAGCAACTTTACTACTACGGCCAGTGTGCCCATGTATGTGTTTCTTTTAACTTAACATTTCCCCCTCATTAACCTTTAGTTTCTTTCTCTATCCTGTTGTCTGTGAAGTCAAAGCTTCGAATAAGCCCACAGTTTTCGCCACACTAACATTTTCAACTCCTGTGGACGTCTTTGCCTCGGTTATATATTTGAAGATGGGCTATTAATGATGTGACAGAGACTAATTCAAACTAAAATTCTCACAAATATGCCCACACACAGTTGGTCACTCACACACACACACACACAAACACACACACATAGTAAGACTCCTGGGAGCTATGGATCTTGATTAAATGTGGAGAAAGTGGAAGTGAGGGAAGCAGAGGTTGTTTAACGTAAAGTTTGACATTTTTATGAGGCCTGCTTTATAAATTGGCGAAAACAGTACACAAACACACTCTCTCACATAAACACAGTCACATCTATGTCTGGCTCAACGACACAGTCTTTTACATGGCACATAACTGGCTACAAATCAAGCATACTGATAGACTGTAATCCATTTTTCTGGTACTCTTGTGTGTGCTGGATCGTATCTCTCTCACGTCTCACAGTTTATTTTGCAGCCTATCTTGATGGAATGACCTTGGATGGAAGACTGTCAGACGTTTAGGTTTCTGTGTGATCATAGAAACCCCTATGTGTGGTAGCCTGTCATGTTTCCTGGAAAAAAAGAAGAAATCCTTTGTGCTTTGCCTCATGCACATAGTCTGAAACTCCCACACGTTTGTCCTTCAACACATTCAGAGTCTGTCAATCAATAGCCTCCAATTACGAAAATAATGCACTCAATTGACCTAATGGGCTGGTGGCTAGATTGTGACATGGAAAGCTATTAAAGTGGTGCAGTGTGGCATGCAGAGAGGAGAGCCCGGAGAGTTTGTGTGAGTGTGCATGGGGAGGGGCGCAGACAGGGCAGAATGGAGGATGTTGTCAGGAACTAATAGCTTTGGGATGTAGTGCTGGGCTGTGTGTGTACAGCAATCTCAGTATGTCTTAAGGAGAAAGTAAGATGCAAGGTGTGGCCCCTCCACAGACGGTACAGAGAGGGTTTCAGCACAAAGGATGGCTTGGGGATAGAAGGATTTTATGAGATATCTGCATAAATGTGCTAACGTGTGTGTGTGTGTGTGTGTGTGTGTGTGTGTGTGTGTGTGCGTGTGCGTGTGTGTGCGTGTGTGTGTGTGTGTGTGTGCAAGGAACATTGTTTCATGGCATGTTCAGGGCAGTTTTGAACGCAGCCCCTTACCTGACTCCTCGTCAGGTGGTGTAACCCTTGTAAAGTCTTTGTTGCCATACCTGGCATGCTGCTGTGTTGTTGGTGTTGCTGCAGGTATGAAAAACTCCAATTTAAATTTTAGTTTGTGTTTTTAAACAGGTTTTTAATGTGGTCTTTTTTTTTTTGGTTTTAGCTTTTCTGTGTAACAAACCTCACCCTGGCCCCTGCTAAACAATGCATAGTGAAGCCCCATGGTGGTGAGTACTTGGCTCAGTGGCTCAGCATGTAGTTAAATTGCGGCATTATGAGCCTTAATTGTTATTGTTGTTTCCCCTTTAGGCTGACATACCATAATACTGCTGCTGTTTTTACCCCCTTTATACTTTTAGTTTTTGCCTTGTTCATCATTGGTTTTTGCCCCTTTAATATTCTATTTTGATTTGTTGTTTTGTTTGAGTAACTGTTACAGCTGCTTTGTTGATTTATTTGAGTAATAGTTTTGATCATTTTGTTTATTAGTTGGTTTATATGCGTTAACTTGCCCATTAACCAACTGGGTTGTTTGTGTTTATTCTGTTTTGGTTGTTAATTATTTTCGTATTAGTTCCTTTTCTTACAGAAGCTTAGAGTCACTTTGATAGGACGCTAGGCATTTATGGTGAGGTCCCTGCACGTATGGCATGTGAGTTAAGAGCACTGGGACACAAACAGACTGCACCATAGTTGCTGTAGTCTAGTAGGAAGATAGGGTCCCCATGCACCCCATGGATATATTTTTCGAACTTAGATTTTGTAATCCTCAAGGTGTCTAGTAACCCAATTTTGATGTTCCCAACTCGAAATATTGTCCCAAGGGTCTGTTTGTCAGCCACATTTGCAGCTTGGATTTCTGAAGAAAATTTAAAATCTACATAACTTTTTAACTAGACATCATACAGAGACAAATGACCCCATTCTGTGTAAATGTGTCAACATCTCGGTCATCATCACTGTTATCATCACCGTTATTAAAGGCCAAACTTTGATAAAAGAGTACACTGTGATAAAAGGCCACACTGTGATGAAAGGTTACACTGGGATAAAAGGCTACAACATGATAAAAGGCTACACTTTGATAAAGGCTACAACGTGATAAAAGACTACACTGTGATGAAATGTTACAACGTGATAAAAGGCCACACCCTTAAAAAAGGCTACACTTTGATAAAAAACTTCACTGTGATAAAAGACTACAATGTGATAAAAGGTTACACTGTGATAAAAGGCTACAACGTGATAAAAGGCTATACTGTGACGAAAGGTTAAACTGTGATAAAAGGTTACACTGTGATAAAAGGCTACAATGTGATAAAAGGCCACACTTTGATAAAAGAGTACACTGTGATAAAAGGCCACACTGTGATGAAAGGTTACACTGTGATAAAAGGCTACAACATGATAAAAGACTACAAAGTGATAAAAGGCTACACTGTGATAAAAGGTGACACCGTGAAAAAAGACAACACTGTGATAAAAGACTACACTGTGATGAAAGGTTACACTGTGATAAAAGGTTAAACTGTGATAAAAGGCTACAACATGATAAAAGGCTACACTGTGATTAAAGGTTACACCGTGATAAAAGGTTACACTGTGATAAAAGACTACACTGTGATAAAAGATTACACTGTGATAAAAGGCTACAAAATTATAAAAGGCTACACTGTGATAAAAGCCTACACTGTGATTAAAGGTTACACCGTGATAAAAGGTTACACTGTGATGAAAGGTTACACTGTGATAAAAAGCTACAACATGATTAAAGGTTACACTGTGATAATAGGCTACACCATGATAAAATGCCACACTTTGATAAAAGAGTACACTGTGATAAAAGGCCACACTGTGACGAAAGGTTACACTGTGATAAAAGGCTACACTGTGACGAAAGGTTACACTGTGATAAAAGGCCACACTATGATGAAAGGTTATACTGTGATAAAAGGCTACAACATGATAAAAGGCTACAATATGATAAAAGGTTAGACTGTGATAAAAGGCTACAACGTGATAAATGGCTACACTGTGATAAAAGGTTACACTGTGATAAAAGGCTGAAACGTGATAAAAGGCTACACATTGATAAAAGACTACACTGTGATAAAAGGCCACACTGTGACGAAAGGCAACAAAATTATAAAAGGCTACACTGTGATAAAAGGCTACAACATGATAAAATGTTACACTGTGATAATAGGCTACACCATGATAAAATGCCACACTGTGATAAAAGGCCACACTGTGATGACAGGTTACACTGTGATAAAAGGTTACACTGTGATAAAAGGCAAATAAATTATAAAAGGCTACACTGCGATAAAAGGCAGCACTGTGACGAAAGGTTACACTGTGACAAAAGGTTACACTGTGATAAAAGGCAAATAAATTATAAAAGGCCACACTGTGATAAAAGGCTACAACGTGATAAAAGGCTACACTGTGATAAAAGGCAGCACTGTGACGAAAGGTTACACTGTGAAAAAAGGTTACACTGTGATAAAAGGCTACACTGTGATAAAGGCTACATCATGATGAATAGCGACACTTTGATAAAAGAGTACACTGTGATAAAAGGCCACACTGTGATGAAAGGTTACAATGTGAAAAAAGGTTACACTGTGATAAAAGGCTACACTGTGATAAAGGCTACATCATGATAAAAGGCTGCACTGTGATAAAAGGCTACAACATGAAATAAGGTTACACTTTGATGAAAGAGTACACTGTGATAAAAGGCCACACCGTGATGAAAGGTTACACTGTGATAAAGGCTACAACATGATAAAAGGCTACACTGTGATAAAAACCTACTACATGATAAAAGGTTATACTGTGATAAAAGGTTACATAGTGACAAAAGGCTACAACATTATAAAAGGCTACTTTGTGATAAAAGGCTGCACTGTGATAAAAGGTTACACCGTTATAAAAGGCCACACTGTGATAAAAGAGTACACTGTGGTAAAAGGTCACACTGTGATGAAAGGTTATACTGTGATAAAAGGTTACACTGTGATAAAAGGTTACACTGTGATAAAAGGCTACACTGTGATAAAGGGCTACAACGTGATAAAAAGCTACACTGTGATAAAGGTCAGCACTGTGACGAAAGGTTACAATATGATAAAAGGTTACACTGTGATAAAAGGCCACACTGTGATGAAAGGTTACACTGTGATTAAAGGCTACACCATGATAAAAGGGTACACTGTGATAAATGACTACACTGTGATAAAAGGTTACACTGTCATAATAGTCTACACCATGATAAAAAGCCACACTTTGATAAAAACCTACTACATGATAAAAGGTTACACTGTGATAAAAGGCTACACATTGATAAAAGACTACACTGTGATAAAAGGCCACACTGTGATGAAAGGTTACACTGTGATAAAAGGTTACACTGTGATAAAAGGCAACAAAATTATAAAAGGCTACACTGTGATAAAAGGCATCACTGTGACGAAAGGTTACACTGTGATAAAAGGTTACACTGTGATAAAAGTCTACAACATGATCAAAGGCCACTCTGTGATAAAAGGCCACCCTGTGATAAAAGGTTACACCAATATAAAAGGCCACACTGTGATAAAAGGCTGAACCGTTATGAAAGGCTACACATTGATAAAAGACTACACTGTGATAAAAGGCTATACTGTGATAAAAGGCCCTACTGTGATTAAATGTTACAACGTGACAAAAGGCCACACCGTGATAAAAGACTACACTGTGATAAAAGGCTACACCATGATAAAAGGCAACACTTTGATAAAAGAGTACACTGTGATAAAAGGTTACACTGTGATAAAAGGCTACACTGTGATAAAAGGCCACACTTTGATAAAAGAGTACACTGAAAAAAGGCCACACTATGATGAAAAGTTACACTGTGATAAAAGGTTACACAGTGACAAAAGGCTAGAACATTATAAAAGGCTACACTGTGATTAAAGGATATACTGTGATAAAAAGTAAAACTGTGATAAAAGGTTACACCATTTTAAAAGGCCACACTGTGATAAAAGGTTACACTGTGATAAGAGGCCATACTGTGATAAAAGGTTACACTGTGATAAAAGGCCATACTGTGATTAAATGTTACAACGTGATAAAAGGCCACACCGTGATAAAAGGCCACACCGTGATAAAAGGCTACACTTTGATAAAAGAGTACATTGTGATAAAAGGCCACACTTTGATAAAAGAGTACACTGATGAAAGGCCACACTATGATGAAAAGTTACACTGTGATAAAAGGTTACACAGTGACAAAAGGCTACAACATTATAACAGGCTACACTGTGATAAAAGGTTACACTGTGATAAAAGGTTACACCATTTTAAAAGGCTACACTGTGATAAAAGGTTAGACTGTGATAAAAGGCTACAACGTGATAAAAGGTTACACTGTGATAAAAGAGTACACTGTGATAAAAGAATACACTGATAAAAGGCCACACTATGATGAAACGTTACACTGTGATAAAAGGTTACACAGTGACAAAAGGCAACAAAATTATAAAAGGCTACACTGTGATAAAAGGCATCACTGTGACGAAAGGTTACACTGTGATAAAAGGTTACACTGTGATAAAAGTCTACAACATGATCAAAGGCCACTCTGTGATAAAAGGCCACCCTGTGATAAAAGGTTACACCAATATAAAAGGCCACACTGTGATAAAAGGCTGAACCGTTATGAAAGGCTACACATTGATAAAAGACTACACTGTGATAAAAGGCTATACTGTGATAAAAGGCCCTACTGTGATTAAATGTTACAACGTGACAAAAGGCCACACCGTGATAAAAGACTACACTGTGATAAAAGGCTACACCATGATAAAAGGCAACACTTTGATAAAAGAGTACACTGTGATAAAAGGTTACACTGTGATAAAAGGCTACACTGTGATAAAAGGCCACACTTTGATAAAAGAGTACACTGAAAAAAGGCCACACTATGATGAAAAGTTACACTGTGATAAAAGGTTACACAGTGACAAAAGGCTAGAACATTATAAAAGGCTACACTGTGATTAAAGGATATACTGTGATAAAAAGTAAAACTGTGATAAAAGGTTACACCATTTTAAAAGGCCACACTGTGATAAAAGGTTACACTGTGATAAGAGGCCATACTGTGATAAAAGGTTACACTGTGATAAAAGGCCATACTGTGATTAAATGTTACAACGTGATAAAAGGCCACACCGTGATAAAAGGCCACACCGTGATAAAAGGCTACACTTTGATAAAAGAGTACATTGTGATAAAAGGCCACACTTTGATAAAAGAGTACACTGATGAAAGGCCACACTATGATGAAAAGTTACACTGTGATAAAAGGTTACACAGTGACAAAAGGCTACAACATTATAACAGGCTACACTGTGATAAAAGGTTACACTGTGATAAAAGGTTACACCATTTTAAAAGGCTACACTGTGATAAAAGGTTAGACTGTGATAAAAGGCTACAACGTGATAAAAGGTTACACTGTGATAAAAGAGTACACTGTGATAAAAGAATACACTGATAAAAGGCCACACTATGATGAAACGTTACACTGTGATAAAAGGTTACACAGTGACAAAAGGCTACAACATTATAAAAGGCTACACTGTGATAAAAGGTTACACTGTGATAAAAGGTTACACCATTTTAAAAGGCCACACTGTGATAAAAGGTTAGACTGTGATGAAAGGCTACAACGTTATAAAAGGCTACACTGTGATAAAAGGTTACACCATGATAAAAAGTCACACTTTGATAAAAGAGTACACTGTGATAAAAGGCCACACTGTGATGAAAGTTTACACTGTGAAAAAAGGTTACACTGTGATAAAAGACTACACTGTGGAAAAAGGTTACACTGTGAGAAAAGGCTACAACATGATAAAAGGCTACACTGTGATAAATGACTACACTGTGATAAAAGGCTACACACTGACAAAAGGCTACATCATTATAAAAGGCTACAACATTATAAAAGGCTACAAAGTGATAAAAGTCTACACTGTGATAAAAGGTTACACCATCATAAAAGGCCACACAGTGATAAAAGGCTACAACGTGATAAAAGGCTACACTGTGATAAAAGGTTACACTGTGATAAAAGGCAACAACATGATAAAAGGTTACACTGTGATAAAAGGCTATACTTTGATAAAAGACTACACTGTGATAAAAGGTTACAGTGTTAAAAGGCCATACTGTGATTAAATGTTACAACGTGATAAAAGGCCACACCGTGATAAAAGAGTACACTGTGATAAAAGGCTACACCATGATAAAAGGCAACACTTTGATACAAGAGTACCCTGTGATAAAAGGCCACACTTTGATAAAAGAGTACACTGAAAAAAGGCCACACTATGATGAAAAGTTACACTGTGATAAAAGGTTACAAAGTGACAAAAGGCTACAACATTATAAAAGGCAACACTGTCATAAAAAGCTATACTGTGATAAAAGGTTACATTGTGATAAAAGGTTACACCATTTTAAAAGGCCACACTGTGATAAAAGGTTACACTGTGATAAGAGGCCATACTGTGATAAAAGGTTACACTGTGATAAAAGGCCATACTGTGATAAAAGGCTACACTTTGATAAAAGAGTACACTGTGATAAAAGGCCACACTTTGATAAAAGAGTACAGTGATGAAAGGCCAAACTATGATGAAAAGTTACACTGTGATAAAAGGTTACACAGTGATAAAAGGCCAAACATTGATAAAAGACTACACTGTGATAAAAGGCTACACTGTGATAAAAGGCAGCACTGTGACGAAAGGTTACACTGTGATAAAAGTCTACAACATGATAAAAGGCTACACTGTGATAAAAGGCTAATCCGTGATAAAAGGCTACACTTTGATAACAGACTACACTGTGATAAAAGGTCATACTGTGATTAAATGTTACAACGTGATAAAAGGCCACACCATGATAAAAGACTACACTGTGATAAAAGGTTAGACTGTGATAAAAGGCTGAACCGTTATAAAAGGCTACACATTGATAAAAGACTACACTGTGATAAAAGACTACACTGTGATAAAAGGCCACACTGTGATAAAAGGCTACACTTTGATAAAGACTACACTGTGATAAAAGGTTACACTGTGATAAGAGGCCATAATGTGATAAAAGGTTACACTGTGATAAAAGGCCATACTGTGATTAAATGTTACAACGTGATAAAAGGCCAGACCGTGATAAAAGACTACACTGTGATAAAAGGTTAGACTGTGATAAAAGGCTGAACCGTTATAAAAGTTTACACATTGATAAAAGACTACACTGTGATAAAAGGCCACACTGTGATAAAAGGTTACACTGTGATGAAAGTCTACAACATGATAAAAGGCTAATCCGTGATAAAAGGCTATACTTTGATGAAAGACTACACTGTGATAAAAGGCTACACTGTGATAAAAGGCTACACAGTGACAAAAGGCTACAACATTATAAAAGGCTACAACGTGATAAAAGGCCACACCGTGATAAAAGGTTACACTTTGATAAAAGACTACACTGTGATAAAAGGCTACACTGTGATAAAAGGGTACAATGTGATAAAAGGCTAAACCGTGATAAAAGGCTACACTTTGATAACAGACTACACTGTGATAAAAGGCCACACTGTGATAAAAGGTTACACTGTGATAAAAGGCTACAACATGATGAATGACTACACTGTGATAAAAGGCTACAACATTATAAAAGGCTACACTGTGATAAAAGGTTACACTGTGATCAAATGCAAAAACACGATCAAAGGCAACAACATGATAAAAGGCTACACTGTGATAAAAAGCCACACTTTGATTAAAGAGTACACTGTGATAAAAAGTTTACACTGTGATAAAAGGCTACAACATGATAAAAGGCTACACTGTGATAAAAGGTTACACCATTATAAAAGGCCACACTGTGATAAAAGGTTAGACTGTGAAAAAAGGCTACACTGTGACGAAAGACTACACTGTGATAAAAGGTTACACCATTATAAAAACTACACTGTGATAAAAGGCCACACTGTGATAAAAGGTTACACTGTGAAAAAAGGTTACACTGTGATAAAAGGCCACACTGTGATGAAAGGTTACACTGTGAAAAAAGGTTACACTGTGATAAAAGGCTACAACATAATAAAAGGCTACACTGTGATAAAAGGTTACACTGTGATAAAAGGTTACATCATTATAAAAGGCCACACTGTGATAAAAGGTTAGACTGTGATAAAAGGCTACACTGTGACGAAAGACTACACTGTGATAAAAGGTTACACCATTATAAAAACTACACTGTGATAAAAGGCCACACTGTGATAAAAGGCTACACTTTGATAAAAGAATTCACCGTGATAAAAGGCTACACTTTGATAAAAGACTACACTGTGAGAAAAGACTACACTGTGAAAGAAGATTACACTCTGATAAAAGGCTACAACATGATAAAAGGCTACACTGTGATAAATGACTACACTGTGAAAGAGGGTTACACTCTGATATAAGGCTACAACATGATAAAAGGCTTCACTGTGATAATTGACTACACTGTGATAAAAGGCTACACAGTGACAAAAGGCTACAACATGATAAAAGGCTACACTGTGATAAAAACCTACTACATGATAAAAGGTTACACTGTGATAAAAGGTTACACTGTGATCAAAGGCAACAACATGATAAAAGGCTACACTGTGATAATAGGCTACACCATGATAAAAAGCCACACTTTGATAAAAGAGTACACTGTGATAAAAGGCCACACTGTGATGAAAGGTTACACTGTGAAAAAAGGTTACACTGTGATAAAAGGCTACAACATGATAAAAGGCTACACTGTGATCAAAGGCAACAACATGATCAAAGGCAACAACATGATAAAAGGCTACATTGTGATAAAAGGCTACACCATGATAAAAAGCCACACTTTGATAAAAGAGTACACTGTGATAAAAGGCCACACTGTGATGAAAGGTTACACTGTGAAAAAAGGTTACACTGTGATAAAAGGATACACTGTGATAAAGGCTACAACATGAAAAAAGGCTAAACTGTGATAAAAGGCTACAACATGATGAATGACTACACTGGGATAAAAGGCTACAACATTCTAAAAACTACACTGTGATAAAAGGCCACACTGTGATAAAAGGCTAAACTTTGATAAAAGAATTCACCGTGATAAAAGGCTACACTTTGATAAAAGACTACACTGTGATAAAAGGCTACACTGTGATGAAAGGTTACACTGTGAAAAAAGGTTACACTGTGATAAAAGGTTACACTGTGATCAAAAGCAACAACATGATCAAAGGCAACAACATGATAAAAGGCTACACTGTGATAATAGGCTACACCATGATAAAAAGCCACACTTTGATAAAAGAGTACACTGTGATAAAAGGCCACACTGTGATGAAAGGTTACACTGTGAAAAAAGGTTACACTGTGATAAAAGGCTACAACATGATAAAAGGCTACACTGTGATAAAAGGTTACACTGTGATAAAAGGTTAGACTGTGATAAAAGGCTACACTGTGACGAAAGACTACACTGTAATAAAAGATTACACCATTATTAAAAATACACTGATAAAAGGCTGAACCGTGATAAAAGGCTACACATTGATAAAAGTCTACAACATGATAAAAGACTACACTGTGATAAAGGCTACAACATCATAAAAGGCTACACTGTGATAAAAACCTAATACATGATAAAAGGTTACACTGTGATAAAAGGTTATACTGTGATCAAAGGCAACAACATGATCAAAGGCCACACTGTGATGAAAGGTTACACTGTGAAAAAAGGTTATACTGTGATAAAAGGCAACAAAATTATAAATGGCTACACTGTGATAAAAGGCTACACTGTGATGAAAGGTTACACAGTGATGAAAGGTTACACTGTGATAAAAGGCTACACTGTGATGAAAGGTTACACTGTGAAAAAAGGTTACACTGTGATCCAAGGCAACAACATGATCAAAGGCAACAACATGATAAAAGGCTACAACATGATAAAAGGCTACACTGTGATAAAAGGTTACACCATTATAAAAGGCCACAGTGTGATAAAATGTTAGACTGTGAAAAAAGGCTACACTGTGACGAAAGACTACACTGTGATAAAAGGTTACACCATTATAAAAACTACACTGTGATAAAAGGCCACACTGTGATAAAAGGCTACACTTTGAAAAAAACCTACTACATGATAAAAGGTTACACTGTGAAAAGAGGTTACACTGTGATCAAAGGCAACAACACGATCAAAGGCAACAACATGATAAAAGGCTACACTGTGATAATAGGCTACACCATGATAAAAAGCCACACTTTGATAAAAGAGTACACTGTGATAAAAGGCCACACTGTGATGAAAGGTTACACTGTGATAAAAGGTTACACTGTGATAAAAGGCAACAAAATTATAAAAGGCTACACTGTGATAAAAGGCTACACTGTGATGAAAGGTTACACAGTGATGAAAGGTTACACTGTGATTAAAGGTTACACAGTGATGAAAGGTTACACTGTGATAAAAGGCTACACAGTGACAAAAGGCTACAACATTATAAAAGGCTACACCGTGATGAAAGGTTACACTGTGATAAAAGGCTACACTGTGATAAAGGCTACAACATGATAAAAGGCTACACTGTGATAAAAGGCAACAACATGATAAATTGCTACACTGTGATAAAAGGCTATACTTTGATAAAAGACTACACTGTGATAAAAGGTTACACTGTGATAAAAGGCTGAACCGTGACAAAAGGCTACACATTGATAAAAGACTACACTGTGATAAAAGGCCACACTGTGTTGAAAGGTTACACTGTGATAAAAACCTAATAGATGATAAAAGGTTACACTGTGATCGAAGGCAACAACATGATCAAAGGCCACACTGTGATGAAAGGTTATACTGTGAAAAAAGGTTACACTGTGATAAAAGGCAACAAAATTATAAAAGGCTACACTGTGATAAAAGGCTACACTGTGATAAAAGGTCACACTGTGATAAAAGGCTACTCTGTGATAAAAGACTACACTGTGAAAGAAGGTTACACTCTGATAAAAGGCTACAACATGATAAAAGGCTACACTGTGATAAATGACTACATTGTGATAAAAGGTTACACCATTATAAAAGGCCACACTGTGACAATGGGTTAGACTGTGATAAAAGGCTACAACGTGATGAAAGGCTACACTGTGATAAAAGGTTACACTGTGACGAAAGACTACACTGTAATAAAAGATTACACCATTATAAAAAATACACGGTGATAAAAGGCCACACTGTGATAAAAGGCTACACTTTGATAAAAGAATCCACTATGATAAAAGGTTACACTGTGATAAAAGGCTACACAGTGACAAAAGGCTACAACATTATAAAAGGCTACAACGTGATAAAAGGCCACACCGTGATAAAAGGTTACAATGTGATAAAAGGCTAAACCGTGATAAAAGGCTACACTTTGATAACAGACTACACTGTGATAAAAGGCCACACTGTGATAAAAGGTTACCCTGTGATTAAAGGCTACAACATGATAAAAGGCTAAACTGTGATAAAAGGCTACAACATGATGAATGACTACACTGTGATAAAAGGCTACAACATTATAAAAGGCTACACTGTGATAAAAGGTTACACTGTGATCAAATGCAAAAACATGATCAAAGGCAACAACATGATAAAAGGCTACACTGTGATAAAAAGCAACACTTTGATAAAAGAGTACACTGTGATGAAAGGTTACACTGTGATAAAAAGTTACACTGTGATAAAGGCTACAACATGATAAAAGGCTACACTGTGATAAAAAGCTACAACGTGATAAAAGACTACAATGTGATTAAATGTTACAACGTGACAAAAGGCCACACCGTGATAAAAGGTTACACTGTGATAAAAGGCTACACTGTGATAAAAGGGTACAATGTGATAAAAGGCTAAACCGTGATAAAAGGCTACACTTTGATAATAGGCTACACCAGGATAAAAAGCCACACTTTGATAAAAGAGTACACTGTGATAAAAGGCCACACTGTGATGAAAGGTTACACTGTGAAAAAAGGTTACACTGTGATAAAAGGCTACAACATGATAAAAGGTTACACTGTGATAAAAGGTTACACCATTATAAAAGGCCACACTGTGATAAAAGGTTAGACTGTGATAAAAGGCTACACTGTGACAAAAGACTACACTGTGATCAAAGGCTACAACATTATAAAAGGCTACACTGTGATAAAATGTTACACTGTGATCAAAGGCAACATGGTCAAAGGCAACAACATGATAAAAGGCTACACTGTGATAAAAACCTACTACATGATAAAAGGTTACACTGTGATAAAAGGCCACACTGTGATCAAAGGCAACAACATGATCAAAGGCAACAACATGATAAAAGGCTACACTGTGATAATAGGCTACACCACGATAAAAAGCCACACTTTGATAAAAGAGTACACTCTGATATAAGGCCACACTGTGATAAAAGGCTACACTGTGATAAAAGACTACACTGTGAAAGAGGGTTACACTCTGATATAAGGCTACAACATGATAAAAGGCTACACTGTGATAAATGACTACACTGTGATAAAAGGCTACACTGTGATAAAAGGCTACACAGTGACAAAAGGCTACAACATTATAAAAGGCTACACCGTGATGAAAGGTTACACTGTGATAAAAGGCTACACTGTGATAAAGGCTACAACATGATAAAAGGCTACACTGTGATAAAAGGCAACAACATGATAAATTGCTACACTGTGATAAAAGGCTATACTTTGATAAAAGACTACACTGTGATAAAAGGTTACACTGTGATAAAAGGCTGAACCGTGATAAAAGGCTACACATTGATAAAAGACTACACTGTGATAAAAGGCCACACTGTGTTGAAAGGTTACACTGTGATAAAAACCTAATACATGATAAAAGGTTACACTGTGATCAAAGGCAACAACATGATCAAAGGCCACACTGTGATGAAAGGTTACACTGTGAAAAAAGGTTACACTGTGATAAAAGGCAACAAAATTATAAAAGACTACACTGTGATAAAAGGCCACACTGTGTTGAAAGGTTACACTGTGATAAAAACCTAATACATGAGAAAAGGTTACACTGTGATCAAAGGCAACAACATGATCAAAGGCCACACTGTGATGAAAGGTTACACTGTGAAAAAAGGTTACACTGTGATAAAAGGCAACAAAATTATAAAAGGCTACACTGTGATAAAAGGCTACACTGTGATAAAAGGTCACACTGTGATGAAAGGCTACACTGTGATAAAAGACTACACTGTGAAAGAAGGTTACACTCTGATAAAAGGCTACAACATGATAAAAGGCTACACTGTGATAAATGACTACATTGTGATAAAAGGTTACACCATTATAAAAGGCCACACTGTGACAATGGGTTAGACTGTGATAAAAGGCTACAACGTGATGAAAGGCTACACTGTGATAAAAGGTTACACTGTGATAAAAGTCTGAACCGTGATAAAAGGCTACACATTGATAAAAGACTACACTGTGATAAAAGGCCACACTGTGTTGAAAGGTTACACTGTGATAAAAGGCTACAACGTGATAAAAGGCTAGACTGTGATAAAAGGCAGCACTGTGACGAAAGGTTACACTGTGATAAAAGTCTACAACATGATAAAAGGCTACACTGTGATAAAGGCTACAACATGATAAAAGGCTACACTGTGATAAAAACCTAATACATGATAAAAGGTTACACTGTGATAAAAGGTTACACTGTGAAAAAAGGTTACACTGTGATAAAAGGCAACAACATGATCAAAGGCAACACTGTGAAAAAAGGTTACACTGTGATAAAAGGCAATAAAATTATAAAAGGCTACACTGTGATAAAAGGCTACACTGTGATGAAAGGTTACACAGTGATGAAAGGTTACACTGTGATAAAAGGCTTCACTGTGATGAAAGGTTACACTGTGAAAAAAGGTTACACTGTGATAAAAGGCTACACTGTGATAAAAGGCTACACTGTGATAATAGGCTACACATTGATAAAAGACTACACTGTGATAAAAGGCCACACTGTGATAAAAGGCTACACTGTGATTAAAGGTTACACAGTGATGAAAGGTTAGACTGTGATAAAAGGCTGAACCGTGATAAAAGGCTACAACGTGATAAAAGGCTACACTGTGATAAAAGGCAGCACTGTGACGAAAGGTTACACTGTGATAAAAGGCAACAACATGATGAAGGGCTACACTGTGATAAAAGGCTATACTTTGATAAAAGACTACAGTGTGATGAAAGGCCATACTGTGATTAAATGTAACAACGTGATAAAAGGCCACACCGTGATAAAAGGTAAGACTGTGATAAAAGGCTGAACCGTGATAAAAGGCTACACAATGATAAAAGACTACACTGTGATAAAAGGCTACAACGTGATAAAAGGCTACACTGTGATAAAAGGTTACACTGTGATAAAAGGCAACAACATGATAAAAGGCTACACTGTGATAATAGGCTACACCAGGACAAAAAGCCACACTTTGATAAAAGAGTACACTGTGATAAAAGGCCACACTGTGATGAAAGGTTACACTGTGAAAAAAGGTTACACTGTGATAAAAGGCTACAACATGATAAAAGGCTACACTGTGATAAAAGGTTACACCATTATAAAAGGCCACACTGTGATAAAAGGTTACACTGTGATAAAAGGCAACAACATGATAAAGGGCTACACTGTGATAAAAGGCTATACTTTGATAAAAGACTACAGTGTGATAAAAGGCCATACTGTGATTAAATGTTACAACGTGATAAAAGGCCACACCGTGATAAAAGGTAAGACTGTGATAAAAGGCTGAACCGTGATAAAAGGCTACACAATGATAAAAGACTACACTGTGATAAAAGGCCACACTGTGATGAAAGGTTACACTGTGATAAAAGGCTACACTGTGATAAAAGGCTACAACGTGATAAAAGGCTACACTGTGATAAAAGTTTACACTGTGAAAAAAGGTTACACTGTGATAAAAGGCAACAACATGATCAAAGGCAACAACATGATAAAAGGCTACACTGTGATAATAGGCTACACCAGGATAAAAAGCCACACTTTGATAAAAGAGTACACTGTGAAAAAAGGCCACACTGTGATGAAAGGTTACACTGTGAAAAAAGGTTACACTGTGATAAAAGGCTACAACATGATAAAAGGCTACACTGTGATAAAAGGTTACACCATTATAAAAGGCCATACTGTGATAAAAGGTTAGACTGTGATAAAAGGCTACACTGTGACAAAAGACTACACTGTGATAAAAGGCTACAACATTATAAAAGGCTACACTGTGATAAAAGGCTACACTGTGATGAAAGGTTACACAGTGATGAAAGGTTACACTGTGATAAAAGGCTTCACTGTGATGAAAGGTTACACTGTGAAAAAAGGTTACACTGTGATGAAAGGCTACACTGTGATAAAAGGCTACACTGTGATAATAGGCTACACATTGATAAAAGACTACACTGTGATAAAAGGCCACACTGTGATAAAAGGCTACACTGTGATTAAAGGTTACACAGTGATGAAAGGTTACACTGTGATAAAAGGCTACACTGTGATAAAAGGTTACACTGTGATAAAAGGCTACACTGTGATAAAAGGTTACACTGTGATCAAAGTCAACATGATCAAAGGCAACAACATGATAAAAGGCTACACTGTGATAAAAGGCCACACTGTGATAAAAGGCTACACTGTGATGAAGGCTACAATATGATAAAAGGCTAAACTGTGATAAAAGGCTACAAATGATGAATGACTACACTGTGATGAAAGGCTACAACATTATAAAAGGCTACACTGTGATAAAAGGTTATACTGTGATCAAAGGCAACAACATGATCAAAGGCCACACTGTGATGAAAGGTTACACTGTGAAAAAAGGTTACACCGTGATAAAAGGCTACAACATCATAAAAGGCTACACTGTGATAAATGACTACACTGTGATAAAAGGCTACAAAATTATAAAAGGCTACACTGTTATAAAAGGCTACACTGTGATTAAAGGTTACACCGTGATGAAAGGTTACACTGTGATGAAAGATTACACTGTGATAAAAGGTTACACTGTGATCAAAGGCAACAACATGATCAAAGGCAACAACATGATAAAAGGCTACACTGTGATAATAGGCTACACCATGATAAAAAGCCACACCTTGATAAAAGGCTACACTGTGATAAATGACTACACTGTAATAAAAGGCTAAAAAATTATAAAAGGCTACACTGTGATAAAAGGCATCACTGTGACGAAAGGTTACACTGTGATAAAAGGCTACACTGTGATAATAGGCTACACCATGATAAAAAGCCACACTTTGATAAAAGAGTACACTCTGATAAAAGGCCACACTGTGAAAAAAGGTTACACCATTATAAAAACTACACTGTAATAAAAGGACACACTGTGATAAAAGGCTACACTTTGATAAAAGAATTCACCGTGATAAAAAGTTACACCATTATAAAAACTACACTGTGATAAAAGACCACACTGTGATAAAAGGCTACAGTTTGATAAAAGAATTCACCGTGATAAAAGGCTACACTTTGATAAAAGACTATACTGTGATAAAAGGCTACACTGTAATAAAAGGGTACAATGTGATAAAAGGCTAAACCGTGATAAAAGGCTACGCTTTGATAACAGACTACACTGTGATAAAAGGCAACACTGTGATAAAAGGTTACACTGTGATAAAAGGCTACAACATGATGAATGACTACACTGTTATAAAAGGCTACAACATTATAAAAGGCTACACTGTGATAAAAGGCTACACTGTGATGAAAGGTTACACTGTGATAAAAGGTCACACTGTGATAAAGGCTACACCATGATAAAAAGCCACACTTTCATAAAAGAGTACACTGTGATAAAAGGCCACACTGTGATGAAAGGTTACACTGTGATGAAATGTTACAACGTGATAAAAGGCCACACCGTGATAAAAGGTTAGACTGTGATAAAAGGCTACAACATTATAAAAGGCTACACTGTGATAAAAGGTTACACTGTGATCAAAGGCCACACTGTGATAAAAGGCTACACTGTGATAAAAGGCAGCACTGTGATAAAGGCTACAACATGATAAAAGGCTACACTGTGATAAAGGCTACAACATGATAAAAGGCTACACTGTGATAAAGGCTACAACATGATAAAAGGCTACACTGTAATAAAAACCTAATACATGATAAAAGGTTACACTGTGATCAAAGGCAACAACATGATCAAAGGCCACACTGTGATGAAAGGTTACACTGTGAAAAAAGGTTACACTGTGATAAAAGGCAACAAAATTATAAAAGGCTACACTGTGATAAAAGGCTACACTGTGATGAAAGGTTACACAGTGATGAAAGGTTACACTGTGATAAAAGGCTACACTGTGATAAAGGCTACAACATGAAAAAAGGCTAAACTGTGATAAAAGGCTACAACATGATGAATGACTACACTGTGATAAAAGGCTACAACATTATAAAAGGCTACACTGTGATAAAAGGTTACACTGTGATAAAAGGTTACACCATGATAAAAAGCCACACTTTGATAAAAGAGTACACTGTGATAAAAGGCCACACTGTGATGAAAGGTTACACTGTGAAAAAAGGTTACACTGTGATAAAAGGCAACAAAATTATAAAGGCTACACTGTGATAAAAGGCTACACTGTGATGAAAGGTTACACGGTGATGAAAGGTTACACTGTGACCAAAGACTACACTGTAATAAAAGGTTACACCATTATAAAAAATACACGGTGATAAAAGGCCACACTGTGATAAAAGGCTACACTTTGATAAAAGAATCCACTGTGATAAAAGGTTACACTATGATAAAAGGCTACACAGTGACAAAGGCTACAACATTATAAAAGGCTACAACGTGATAAAAGGCCACACCGTGATAAAAGGTTACACTTTGATAAAAGACTACACTGTGATAAAAGGCTACACTGTGATAAAAGGGTACAATGTGATAAAAGGCTAAACCGTGATGAAAGGCTACACTTTGATAACAGACTACACTGTGATAAAAGGCTACAACATGATAAAAGGCTACACTGTGATAAAAGGTTACACTGTGATCAAAGGCAACAACATGATCAAAGGCAACAACATTATAAAAGGCTACACTGTGATAAAAAGCCACACTTTGATAAAAGAATACACTGTGATAAAAGACTACAACATGATAAAAGGCTACACTGTCATAAAGGCTACAACATGATAAAAGGCTACACTGTCATAAAGGCTACAACATGATAAAAGGCTACACTGTGATAAAAAGCTACAACGTGATAAAAGACTACAATGTGATTAAATGTTACAATGTGATAAAATGCCACACCGTGATAAAAGGCTACACTGTGATAAAGGCTACAACATGATAAAAGGCTACACTGTAATAAAAACCTAATACATGATAAAAGGTTACACTGTGATCAAAGGCAACAACATGATCAAAGGCCACACTGTGATGAAAGGTTACACTGTGAAAAAAGGTTACACTGTGATAAAAGGCAACAAAATTATAAAAGGCTACACTGTGATAAAAGGCTACACTGTGACGAAAGGTTACACAGTGATGAAAGGTTACACTGTGATAAAAGGCTACACTGTGATAAAGGCTACAACATGAAAAAAGGCTAAACTGTGATAAAAGGCTACAACATGATGAATGACTACACTGTGATAAAAGGCTACAACATTATAAAAGGCTACACTGTGATAAAAGGTTACACTGTGATAAAAGGTTACACCATGATAAAAAGCCACACTTTGATAAAAGAGTACACTGTGATAAAAGGCCACACTGTGATGAAAGGTTACACTGTGAAAAAAGGTTACACTGTGATAAAAAGCAACAAAATTATAAAGGCTACACTGTGATAAAAGGCTACACTGTGATGAAAGGTTACACAGTGATGAAAGGTTACACTGTGACGAAAGACTACACTGTAATAAAAGGTTACACCATTATAAAAAATACACGGTGATAAAAGGCCACACTGTGATAAAAGGCTACACTTTGATAAAAGAATCCACTGTGATAAAAGGTTACACTGTGATAAAAGGCTACACAGTGACAAAGGCTACAACATTATAAAAGGCTACAACGTGATAAAAGGCCACACCGTGATAAAAGGTTACACTTTGATAAAAGACTACACTGTGATAAAAGGCTACACTGTGATAAAAGGGTACAATGTGATAAAAGGCTAAACCGTGATGAAAGGCTACACTTTGATAACAGACTACACTGTGATAAAAGGCTACAACATGATAAAAGGCTACACTGTGATAAAAGGTTACACTGTGATCAAAGGCAACAACATGATCAAAGGCAACAACATTATAAAAGGCTACACTGTGATAAAAAGCCACACTTTGATAAAAGAATACACTGTGATAAAAGACTACAACATGATAAAAGGCTACACTGTCATAAAGGCTACAACATGATAAAAGGCTACACTGTCATAAAGGCTACAACATGATAAAAGGCTACACTGTGATAAAAAGCTACAACGTGATAAAAGACTACAATGTGATTAAATGTTACAATGTGATAAAATGCCACACCGTGATAAAAGGTTATACTGTGATAAAAGGCTAGAACTTGATAAAAGACTACACTGTGATGAAATGTTACAACGTGATAAAAGGCCACACCGTGATGAAAGGTTACACTGTTATAAAAGGCCACACTGTGATAAAAGGCTACACTGTGATTAAAGGTTACACAGTGATGAAAGGTTACACTGTGATAAAAGGCTACACTGTGATGAAGGCTACAATATGATAAAAGGCTAAACTGTGATAAAAGGCTACAAATGATGAATGACTACACTGTGATCAAAGGCAACAACATGATCAAAGGCAACAACATGATAAAAGGCTACACTGTGATAAAAAGCCACACTTTGATAAAAGAATACACTGTGATAAAAGACTACAACATGATAAAAGGCTACACTTTCATAAAGGCTACAACATGATAAAAGGCTACACTGTGATGAAGGCTACAATATGATAAAAGGCTAAACTGTGATAAAAGGCTACAAATGATGAATGACTACACTGTGATAAAAGGCTACAACATTATAAAAGGCTACACTGTGATAAAAGGTTATACTGTGATCAAAGGCAACAACATGATCAAAGGCCACACTGTGATGAAAGGTTACACTGTGAAAAAAGGTTACACTGTGATAAAAGGCTACAACATCATAAAAGGCTACACTGTGATAAATGACTACACTGTGATAAAAGGCTACAAAATTATAAAAGGCTACACTGTGATAAAAGGCTACACTGTGATTAAAGGTTACACCGTGATGAAAGGTTACACTGTGATGAAAGGTTACACTGTGATAAAAGGTTAGACTGTGATCAAAGGCAACAACATGATCAAAGGCAACAACATGATAAAAGGCTACACTGTGATAATAGGCTACACCATGAGAAAAAGCCACACTTTGATAAAAGAGTACACTGTGATAAAAGGCCACACTGTGATGAAAGGTTACACTGTGATGAAATGTTACAATGTGATAAAAGGCCACACCGTGATAAAAGGTTAGACTGTGATAAAAGGCTACAACATTATTAAAGGCTACACTGTGATAAAAGGTTACACTGTGATCAAAGGCCACACTGTGATAAAAGGCCACACTGTGATAAAAGGCTACACTGTGATAAAAGGCAGCACTGTGATAAAGGCTACAACATGATAAAAGGCTACACTGTGATAAAGGCTACAACATGATAAAAGGCTACACTGTGATAAAGGCTACAACATGATAAAAGGCTACACTGTAATAAAAACCTAATACATGATAAAAGGTTACACTGTGATCAAAGGCAACAACATGATCAAAGGCCACACTGTGATGAAAGGTTACACTGTGAAAAAAGGTTACACTGTGATAAAAGGCAACAAAATTATAAAAGGCTACACTGTGATAAAAGGCTACACTGTGATGAAAGGTTACACAGTGATGAAAGGTTACACTGTGATAAAAGGCTACACTGTGATAAAGGCTACAACATGAAAAAAGGCTAAACTGTGATAAAAGGCTACAACATGATGAATGACTACACTGTGATAAAAGGCTACAACATTATAAAAGGCTACACTGTGATAAAAGGTTACACTGTGATAAAAGGTTACACCATGATAAAAAGCCACACTTTGATAAAAGAGTACACTGTGATAAAAGGCCACACTGTGATGAAAGGTTACACTGTGAAAAAAGGTTACACTGTGATAAAAGGCAACAAAATTATAAAGGCTACACTGTGATAAAAGGCTACACTGTGATGAAAGGTTACACAGTGATGAAAGGTTACACTGTGACGAAAGACTACACTGTAATAAAAGGTTACACCATTATAAAAAATACACGGTGATAAAAGGCCACACTGTGATAAAAGGCTACACAGTGACAAAGGCTACAACATTATAAAAGGCTACAACGTGATAAAAGGCCACACCGTGATAAAAGGTTACACTTTGATAAAAGACTACACTGTGATAAAAGGCTACACTGTGATAAAAAGGTACAATGTGATAAAAGGCTAAACCGTGATGAAAGGCTACACTTTGATAACAGACTACACTGTGATAAAAGGCTACAACATGATAAAAGGCTACACTGTGATAAGAGGTTACACTGTGATCAAAGGTAACAACATGATCAAAGGCAACAACATTATAAAAGGCTACACTGTGATAAAAAGCCACACTTTGATAAAAGAATACACTGTGATAAAAGACTACAACATGATTAAAGGCTACACTTTCATAAAGGCTACAACATGATAAAAGGCTACACTGTCATAAAGGCTACAACATGATAAAAGGCTACACAGTGATAAAAAGCTACAACGTGATAAAAGACTACAATGTGATTAAAGGTTACACTGTGAAAAAAGGCTACACTGTGATCAAAGGCTACAACATGATCAAAGGCAACAACATGATAAAAGAGTACACTGTGATAAAAGGCTACACTGTGATAAAGGCTACAACATGATAAAAGGCTAAACTGTGATAAAAGGCTACAACATGATGAATGACTACACTGTGATAAAAGGCTACAACATTATAAAAGGCTACACTGTGATAAAAGATTACACTGTGATCAAAGGCAACATGATCAAAGGCAACATCATGATAAAAGAGTACACTGTGATAAAAGGCTACACTGTGATAAAGGCTACAACATGATTAAAGGCTAAACTGTGATAAAAGGCTACAACATGATGAATGACTACACTGTGATAAAACGCAGCACTGTGACGAAAGGTTACACTGTGATAAAAGTCTACAACATGATAAAAGGCTACACTGTGATAAAGGCTACAACATGATAAAAGGCTACACTGTGATAAAAGGCCACACTGTGATAAAAGGCTACACTGTGATAAAAGACTACACTGTGGAAGAAGGTTACACTCTGATAAAAGGCTACAACATGATAAAAGGCTACACTGTGATAAATGACTACACTGTGAAAAAAGGTTACACCATTATAAAAGGCCACACTGTGACAATGGGTTAGACTGTGAGAAAAGGCTACAACGTGATAAAAGGCTGAACCGTGATAAAAGGCTACACATTGATAAAAGACTACACTGTGATAAAAGGCCACACTGTGTTGAAAGGTTACACTGTGATAAAAGGCTACAACGTGATAAAAGGCTACACTGTGATAAAAGGCAGCACTGTGACGAAAGGTTACACTGTGATAAAAGGCTACACTGTGATAAAAGGGTACAATGTGATAAAAGGCTAAACCGTGATAAAAGGCTACACTTTGATAACAGACTACACTGTGATAAAAGGTTACACTGTGATAAAAGGCCATACTGTGATTAAATGTTACAACGTGATAAAAGGCCACACCGTGATAAAACGTAAGACTGTGATAAAAGGCTGAACCGTGATAAAAGGCTACACATTGATTAAAGACTACACTGTGTTAAAAGGCCACACTGTGATGAAAGGTTACACTGTGATAAAAGGCTACACTGTGATAAAAGTCTACAACGTGATAAAAGGCTACACTGTGATAAAAGGTTGCACTGTGATAAAAGGCAACAACATGATCAAAGGCAACAACATGATAAAAGGCTACACTGTGATAATAGGCTACACCAGGATAAAAAGCCACACTTTGATAAAAGAGTACACTGTGATAAAAGGCCATTCTGTGATGAAAGGTTACACTGTGAAAAAAGGTTACACTGTGATAAAAGGCTACAACATGATAAAAGGCTACACTGTGATAAAAGGTTACACCATTATAAAAGGCCACACTGTGATAAAAGGTTAGACTGTGATAAAAGGCTACACTGTGACAAAAGACTACACTGTGATAAAAGGTTACAACATTATAAAAGGCTACACTGTGATAAAATGTTACACTGTGATCAAAGGCAACATGGTCAAAGGCAACAACATGATAAAAGGCTACACTGTGATGAAAAACCTACTACATGATAAAAGGTTACACTGTGATAAAAGGCCACACTGTGATCAAAGGCAACGACATGATCAAAGGCAACAACATGATAAAAGGCTACACTGTGATAAAAGGCTACACTGTGATAATAGGCTACACCATGATAAAAAGCCACACTTTGATAAATGAGTACACTCTGATAAAAGGCCACACTGTGACAAAAGACTACACTGTGATAAAAGGCCACAACATTATAAAAGGCTACACTGTGATAAAATGTTACACTGTGATCAAACGCAACATGATCAAAGGCAACAACATGATAAAAGGCTACACTGTGATAAAAACCTACTACATGATAAAAGGTTACACTGTGATAAAAGGCCACACTGTGATCAAAGGCAACAACATGATCAAAGGAAACAACATGATAAAAGGCTACACTGTGATAAAAGGCTACACTGTGATAATAGGCTACACCATGATAAAGAGCCACACTTTGATAAGAGAGTACACTCTGATAAAAGGCCACACTGTGATAAAAGGCTACACTGAGATAAAAGGCTACACAGTGACAAAAGGCTACACTTTGAAAAAAACCTACTACATGATAAAAGGTTACACTGTGATAAAAGGTTACACTGTCATCAAAGGCAACAACATGATGAAAGGCAACAGCATGATAAAAGGCTACACTGTGATAAAAGGCTACAACATGATAAAAGGCTACACTGTGATAAAAGGTTACACCATTATAAAAGGCCACACTGTGATAAAAGGTTAGACTGTGATAAAAGGCTACACTTTGATAAAAGAATTCACTGTGATAAAAGGCTACACAGTGACAAAAGGCTACAACAATATAAAAGGCTACACCGTGATGAAAGGTTACACTGTGATAAAAGGCTACACTGTGATAAAGGCTACAACATGATAAAAGTCTACACTGTGATAAAAGGCAACAACATGATAAAGGGCTACACTGTGATAAAAGGCTATACTTTGATAAAAGACTACACTGTGATAAAAGAGTACACTGTGATAAAAGGCTGAACCGTGATAAAAGGCTACACATTGATAAAAGACTACACTGTGATAAAAGGCCACACTGTGAAAAAAGTCTACAACATGATAAAAGGCTACACTGTGATAAAGGCTACAACATGATAAAAGGCTACACTGTGATAAAAACCTAATACATGATAAAAGGTTACACTGTGATAAAGGCTACAACATGATAAAAGGCTACACTGTGATAAAAACCTAATACATGATAAAAGGTTACACTGTGATAAAAGGTTACACTGTGATCAAAGGCAACAACATGATCAAACGCCACACTGATGAAAGGTTACAGTGTGAAAAAAGGTTACACTGTGATAAAAGGCAACAAAATTATAAAAGGCTACACTGTGATAAAAGGCTACACTGTGATGAAAGGTTACACAGTGATGAAAGGTTACACTGTGATTAAAGGTTCCACAGTGATGAAAGGTTACACTGTGATAAAAGGCTACACTGTGATAAAGGCTACAACATGAAAAAAGGCTAAACTGTGATAAAAGGCTACAACATGATGAATGACTACACTGTGATAAAAGGCTACAACATTATAATAGGCTACACTGTGATAAAAGGTTACACTGTGATCAAAGGCAACATGATCAAAGGCAACAACATGATAAAAGGCTACACTGTGATAAATGACTACACTGTGATAAAAGGTTACACCATTATAAAAGGCCACACTGAGACAATGGGTTAGACTGTGATAAAAGGCTACAACGTGATGAAAGGCTACACTGTGATAAAAGGTTACACTGAGATAAAAGGCTGAACCGTGATAAAAGGCTACACATTGATAAAAGACTACACTGTGATAAAAGGCCACACTGTGTTGAAAGGTTACACTGTGATAAAAGGCTACAACGTGATAAAAGGCTACACTGTGATAAAAGGCAGCACTGTGATAAAGGCTAAAACATGATAAAAGGCTACACTGTGATAAAAACCTAATACATGAAAAAAGGTTACACTGTGATCAAAGGCAACAACATGATCAAAGGCCACACTGTGATGAAAGGTTACACTGTGAAAAAAGGTTACACTGTGATAAAAGGCTACAACATGATAAAAGGCTACACTGTGATAAAAGGTTACACTGTGATAAAAGGTTACACCATTATAAAGGGCCACACTGTGATAAAAGGTTAGACTGTGATAAAAGGCTACACTGTGACGAAAGACTACACTGTAATAAAAGATTACACCATTATAAAAAATACACAGTGATAAAAGGCCACACTGTGATAAAAGGCTACACTTTGATAAAAGAATCCACTATGATAAAAGCTTACACTGTGATAAAAGGCTACAACGTGATAAAAGGCCACACCGTGATAAAAGGTTACACTTTGATAAAAGACTACACTGTGATAAAAGGCCACACTGTGATAAAAGGTTACACTGTGATTAAAGGCTACAACATGATAAAAGGCTAAACTGTGATAAAAGGCTACAACATGATGAATGACTACACTGTGATAAAAGGCTACAACATTATAAAAGGCTACACTGTGATAAAAGGTTACACTGTGATCAAATGCAAAAACATGATCAAAGGCAACAACATGATAAAAGGCTACACTGTGAAAAAAAGCAACACTTTGATAAAAGAGTACACTGTGATGAAAGGTTACACTGTGATAAAAGTCATAAAAGGCTACAACATGATAAAATGCTACACTGTGATAATAGGCTACACCATGAGAAAAAGCCACACTTTGATAAAAGAGTACACTGTGATAAAAGGCCACACTGTGATGAAAGGTTACACTGTGATGAAATGTTACACTTTGATAAAAGACTACACTGTGATAAAAGGCTACACTGTGATAAAAGGGTACAATGTGATAAAAGGCTAAACCGTGATAAAAGGCTACACTTTGATAACAGACTACACTGTGATAAAAGGCCACACTGTGATAAAAGGTTACACTGTGATTAAAGGCTACAACATGATAAAAGGCTAAACTGTGATAAAAGGCTACAACATGATGAATGACTACACTGTGATAAAAGGCTACAACATTATAAAAGGCTACACTGTGATAAAAGGTTACACTGTGATCAAATGCAAAAACATGATCAAAGGCAACAACATGATAAAAGGCTACACTGTGAAAAAAAGCAACACTTTGATAAAAGAGTACACTGTGATGAAAGGTTACACTGTGATAAAAGTCATAAAAGGCTACAACATGATAAAATGCTACACTGTGATAAAAGGCAACACTGTGATAAAAGGCTACACTGTGATAAAAAGCTACAACGTGATAAAAGACTACAATGTGATTAAATGTTACAACGTGACAAAAGGCCACACCGTGAAAAAAGGTTACACTGTGATAAAAGGCTACACTGTGATAAAAGGTTACACTGTGATAAAAGGCTACACTGTGATAAAAGGGTACAATGTGATAAAAGGCTAAACCGTGATAAAAGGCTACACTTTGATAATAGGCTACACCAGGATAAAAAGCCACACTTTGATAAAAGAGTACACTGTGATAAAAGGCCACACTGTGATGAAAGGTTACACTGTGAAAAAAGGTTACACTGTGATAAAAGGCTACAACATGATAAAAGGCTACACTGTGATAAAAGGTTACACCATTATAAAAGGCCACACTGTGATAAAAGGTTAGACTGTGATAAAAGGCTACACTGTGACAAAAGACTACACTGTGATAAAAGGCTACAACATTATAAAAGGCTACACTGTGATAAAATGTTACACTGTGATCAAAGGCAACAACATGATCAAAGGCAACAACATGATAAAAGGCTACACTGTGATAATAGGCTACACCATGATAAAAAGCCACACTTTGATAAAAGAGTACACTCTGATATAAGGCCACACTGTGATAAAAGGCTACACTGTGATAAAAGACTACACTGTGAAAGAGGGTTACACTCTGATATAAGGCTACAACATGATAAAAGGCTACACTGTGATAAATGACTATACTGTGATAAAAGGCTACACTGTGATAAAAGGCTACACAGTGACAAAAGGCTACAACATTATAAAAGGCTACACCGTGATGAAAGGTTACACTGTGATAAAAGGCTACACTGTGATAAAGGCTACAACATGATAAAAGGCTACACTGTGATAAAAGGCAACAACATGATAAATTGCTACACTGTGATAAAAGACTACACTGTGATAAAAGGCCACACTGTGTTGAAAGGTTACACTGTGATAAAAACCTAATACATGATAAAAGGTTACACTGTGATAAAAGGCAACAAAATTATAAAAGGCAACAACATGATAAAAGGCTACACTGTGATAATAGGCTACACCAGGATAAAAAGACACACTTTGATAAAAGGCTACACTGTGATAAAAGGTTACACCATTATAAAAGGCCACACTGTGATAAAAGGTTAGACTGTGATAAAAGGCTACACTGTGACAAAAGACTACACTGTGATAAAAGGCTACAACATTATAAAAGGCTACACTGTGATAAAATGTTACACTGTGATCAAAGGCAACATGATCAAAGGCAACAACATGATAAAAGGCTACACTGTGATAAAAACCTACTACATGATAAAAGGTTACACTGTGATAAAAGGCCACATTGTGATCAAAGGCAACAACATGATCAAAGGCAACAACATGATAAAAGGCTACACTGTGATAATAGGCTACACCATGATAAAAAGCCACACTTTGATAAAAGAGTACACTCTGATAAAAGGCCACACTGTGATAAAAGGCTACACTGTGATAAAAGACTACACTGTGAAAGAGGGTTACACTCTGATATAAGGCTACAACATGATAAAAGGCTACACTGTGATAAATGACTACACTGTGATAAAAGGCTACACTGTGATAAAAGGCTACACAGTGACAAAAGGCTACAACATTATAAAAGGCTACACCGTGATGAAAGGTTACACTGTGATAAAAGACTACACTGTGATAAAGGCTACAACATGATAAAAGGCTACACTGTGATAAAAGGCAACAACATGATAAATTGCTACACTGTGATAAAAGGCTATACTTTGATAAAAGACTACACTGTGATAAAAGGTTACACTGTGATAAAAGGCTGAACCGTGATAAAAGGCTACACATTGATAAAAGACTACACTGTGATAAAAGGCCACACTGTGTTGAAAGGTTACACTGTGATAAAAGGCTACAACGTGATAAAAGGCTACACTGTGATAAAAGGCAGCACTGTGACGAAAGGTTACACTGTGATAAAAGTCTACAACATGATAAAAGGCTACACTATGATAAAGGCTACAACATGATGAAAGGTTTCACTGTGAAAAAAGGTTACACTGTGATAAAAGGCAACAACATGATCAAAGGCAACAACATGATAAAAGGCTACACTGTGATAATAGGCTACACCAGGATAAAAAGCCACACTTTGATAAAAGAGTACACTGTGATAAAAGGCCACACTGTGATGAAAGGTTACACTGTGAAAAAAGGTTACACTGTGATAAAAGGCTACAACATGATAAAAGGCTTCACTGTGATAAAAGGTTACACCATTATAAAAGGCCACACTGTGATAAAAGGTTACACTGTGATAAAAGGTTACACTGTGATAAAAGGCAACAACATGATAAAGGGCTACACTGTGATAAAAGGCTATACTTTGATAAAAGACTACAGTGTGATAAAAGGCCATACTGTGATTAAATGTTACAACGTGATAAAAGGCCACACCGTGATAAAAGGTAAGACTGTGATAAAAGGCTGAACCGTGATAAAAGGCTACACAATGATAAAAGACTACACTGTGATAAAAGGCCACACTGTGATGAAAGGTTACACTGTGAAAGAAGGTTACACTCTGATAAAAGGCTGCAACATGATAAAAGGCTACACTATGATAAAGGCTACAACATGATAAAAGGCTACACTGTGATAAAAGCCTAATACATGATAAAAGGTTACACTGTGATAAAAGGTTACACTGTGATCAAAGGCAACAACATGATCAAAGGCCACACTGTGATGAAAGGTTACACTGTGAAAAAAGGTTAGACTGTGATAAAAGGCTACAACATGATAAAAGGCTACACTGTCATAAAGGCTACAACATGATAAAAAGCTACACTGTGATAAAAAGCTACAACGTGATAAAAGACTACAATGTGATTAAATGTTCCACAGTGATGAAAGGTTACACTGTGATAAAAGGCTACACTGTGATGAAGGCTACAATATGATAAAAGGCTAAACTGTGATAAAAGTCTACAAATGATGAATGACTACACTGTGATAAAAGGCTACAACATTACAAAAGGCTACACTGTGATAAAAGGTTATACTGTGATCAAAGGCAACAACATGATCAAAGGCCACACTGTGATGAAAGGTTACACTGTGAAAAAAGGTTACACTGTGATAAAAGGCTACAACATCATAAAAGGCTACACTGTGATAAATGACTACACTGTGATAAAAGGCTACAAAATTATAAAAGGCTACACTGTGATTAAAGGCTACACTGTGATTAAAGGTTACACCGTGATGAAAGGTTACACTGTGATGAAAGGTTACACTGTGATAAAAGGTTAGACTGTGATCAAAGGCAACAACATGATCAAAGGCAACAATATGATGAAAGGCTACACTGTGATAATAGGCTACACCATGAGAAAAAACCACACTTTGATAAAAGAGTACACTGTGATAAAAGGCCACACTGTGATAAAAGGCTACACCATGATAAAAAGCCACACTTTGATAAAAGAGTACACTGTGATAAAAGGCCACACTGTGATGAAAGGTTACACTGTGAAAAAAGGCTACACTGTGATCAAAGGCAACAACATGATAAAAGAGTACACTGTGATAAAAGGCTACACTGTGATAAAGGCTACAACATGATAAAAGGCTAAACTGTGATAAAAGGCTACAACATGATGAATGACTACACTGTGATAAAAGGCTACAACATTATAAAAGGCTACACTGTGATAAAAGGTTACACTGTGATCAAAGGCAACATGATCAAAGGCAACAACATGATAAAAGAGTACATTGTGATAAAAGGCTACACTGTGATTAAGGCTACAACATGATAAAAGGCTAAACTGTGATAAAAGGCTACAACATGATGAATGACTACACTGTGATAAAAGGCTACAACATTATAAAAGGCTACACTGTGATAAAAGGCCACACTGTGATAAAAGGCTACACTGTGATAAAAGACTACACTGTGAAAGAAGGTTAGACTCTGATAAAAGGCTACAACATGATAAAAGGCTACACTGTGATAAAAGGCTACACTGTGATAAAGGCTACAACATGATAAAAGGCTAAACTGTGATAAAAGGCTACAACATGATGAATGACTACACTGTGATAAAAGGCTACAACATTATAAAAGGCTACACTTTGATAAAAGGCCACACTGTGATAAAAGGCTACACTGTGATAAAAGACTACACTGTGAAAGAAGGTTAGACTCTGATAAAAGGCTACAACATGATAAAAGGCTACACTGTGATAAATGACTACACTGTGATAAAAGGTTACACCATTATAAAAGGCCACACTGTGACAATGGGTTAGACTGTGATAAAAGGCTACAACGTGATGAAAGGCTACACTGTGATAAAAGGCTGAACCGTGATAAAAGGCTACACATTGATAAAAGACTACACTGTGATAAAAGGCCACACTGTGTTGAAAGGTTACACTGTGATCAAAGGCTACAACGTGATAAAAGACTACACTATGATGAAATGTTAGAACGTGATAAAAGGCCACACCGTGATAAAACGTTAGACTGTGATAAAAGGCTGAACCGTGATAAAAGGCTACAACGTGATAAAAGGCTACACTGTGATAAAAGGTTACATTGTGATCAAAGGCAACAACATGATCAAAGGCCACACTGTGATGAAAGGTTACACTGTGAAAAAAGGTTACACTGTGATAAAAGGCAACAAAATTATAAAAGGCTACACTGTGATAAAAGGCTATACTTTGATAAGAGACTACACTGTGATAAAAGGTTACACTGTGATAAAAGGCCATGCTGTGATTAAATGTTACAACGTGATAAAAGGCCACACTGTGATGAAAGGTTACACTGTGAAAAAAGGTTACACTGTGATAAAAGGCTACAACATGATAAAAGGCTACACTGTGATAACAGGTTACACCATTATAAAAGGCCACACTGTGATAAAAGGTTAGACTGTGATAAAAGGCTACACTGTGACAAAACACTACACTGTGATAAAAGGCTTCAACATTATAAAAGGCTACACTGTGATAAAAGGCTACACTGTGATAAAAGGCTACACTGTGACGAAAGGCTACACTGTGATAAAAGGTTACACCATTATAAAAACTACACTGTGATAAAAGGCTACACTTTGAAAAAAGAGTACACTGTGATAAAAGGCCACACTGTGATGAAAGGTTACACTGTGAAAAAAGGTTACACTGTGATAAAAAGCTACAACATGATAAAAGGCTACACTGTGATAATAGGCTACACCATGATAAAAAGCCACACATTGATAAAAGAGTACACTGTGATAAAAGGCCACACTGTGAAAAAAGGTTACACTGTGATAAAAGGCTACAACATGATAAAAGGCTACACTGTGATAAAAGGTTACACTGTGATAAAAGGTTACACCATTATAAAAGGCTACACTGTGATAAAAGGTTAGACTGTGAAAAAAGGCTACACTGTGACGAAAGACTACAGTGTGACAAAAGGTTACACCATTACAAAAACAACACTGTGATAAAAGGCCACACTGTGATAAAAGTCTACACTTTGAAAAAAACATACTACATGATAAAAGGTTACACTGTGATACAAGGTTACACTGTGATCAAAGGCAACAACATGATCAAAGGCAACAACATGATAAAAGGCTACACTGTGATAAAAGGCTACACTGTGATAAAAGGCTACACTGTGATAATAGGCTACACTTTGATAAAAGAATTCACCGTGATAAAAGGCCACACTGTGATGAAAGGTTACACTGTGAAAAAAGATTACACTGTGATAAAAGGCTACAACATGATAAAAGGCTACACTGTGATAAAAAGCTACAACGTGATAAAAGACTACAATGTGGTTAAATGTTACAACATGATAAAAGGCCACAACGTGATAAAATGCTACACTTTGATAAAAGACTACACTGTGATAAAAGGCCACACTGTGTTGAAAGGTTACACTGTGATAAAAGGCTACAACGTGATAAAAGGCTACACTGTGATAAAAGGCAGCACTGTGACGAAAGGTTACACTGTGATAAAAGTCTACAACATGATAAAAGGCTACACTGTGATAAAGGCTACAACATGATAAAAGGCTACACTGTGATAAAAGGTTACACTGTGATCAAAGGCAACAACATGATCAAAGGCCACACTGTGATGAAAGGTTACACTGTGAAAAAAGGTTACACTGTGATAAAAGGTTACACCATTATAAAAGGCCACACTGTGATAAAAGGTTAGACTGTGAAAAAAGGCTACACTGTGATAAAAGGCTACAACATGACAAAAGGCTACACTGTGATAAAAGGTTACACTGTGATAAAAGGTTACACCATTATAAAAGGCCACACTGTGATAAAAGGTTAGACTGTGATAAAAGGCTACACTGTGACGAAAGACTACACTGTGATAAAAGGCCACACTGTGATAAAAGGCTACACTTTTATAAAAGAATTCACCGTGATAAAAGGCTACACTTTGATAAAAGGCTACACTGTGATAATAGGCTACACCATGATAAAAAGCCACACTTTGATAAAAGAGTACACTGTGATAAAAGGCCACACTGTGATGAAAGGTTACACTGTGATGAAATGTTACAACGTGATAAAAGGCCACACCGTGATAAAAGGTTAGACTGTGATAAAAGGCTACAACATGATGAATGACTACACTGTGATAAAAGGCTACAACATTATAAAAGGCTACACTGTGATAAAAGGTTACACTGTGATCAAAGGCAACATGATCAAAGGCAACATGATAAAAGGCTACACTGTGATAAATGACTACACTGTGATAAAAGGTTACACCATGATAAAAAGCCACACTTTGATAAAAGAGTACACTGTGATAAAAGGCCACACTGTGATGAAAGGTTACACTGTGAAAAAAAGTTACACTGTGATAAAAGGCTACAACATGATAAAAGGCTACACTGTGATAAAAGGCCACACTGTGATAAAAGGTTACACTGTGAAAAAAGGTTACACTGTGATAAAAGGCCACACTGTGATGAAAGGTTACACTGTGAAAAAAGGTTACACTTTGATAAAAGACTACACTGTGAGAAAAGACTACACTGTGAGAAAAGACTACACTGTGATAAATGACTACACTGTGGAAGAGGGTTACACTCTGATATAAGGCTACAACATGATAAAAGGCTTCACTGTGATAATTGACTACACTGTGATAAAAGGCTACACAGTGACAAAAGGCTACAACAATATAAAAGGCTACACCGTGATGAAAGGTTACACTGTGATAAAAGGCTACACTGTGATAAAGGCTACAACATGATAAAAGGCTACACTGTGATAAAAACCTACTACATGATAAAAGGTTACACTGTGATAAAAGGTTACACTGTGATCAAAGGCAACAACATGATCAAAGGCAACAACATGATAAAAGGTTACACTGTGATAATAGGCTACACCATGATAAAAAGCCACACTTTGATAAAAGAGAACACTGTGATAAAAGGCCACACTGTGATGAAAGGTTACACTGTGAAAAAAGGTTACACTGTGATAAAAGGCTACAACATGATAAAAGGCTACACTGTGATCAAAGGCAACAACACGATCAAAGGCAACAACATGATAAAAGGCTACATTGTGATAAAGGCTACAACATGATAAAAGGCTACACTTTGATAAAAACCTAATACATGATAAAAGGTTACACTGTGATCAAAGGCAACAACATGATCAAAGGCCACACTGTGATGAAAGGTTACACTGTGAAAAAAGGTTACACTGTGATAAAAGGCAATAAAATTATAAAAGGATACACTGTGATAAAAGGCTACACTGTGATGAAAGGTTACACAGTGATGAAAGGCTACACTGTGATAAAGGCTACAACATGAAAAAAGGCTAAACTGTGATAAAAGGCACAACATGATGAATGACTACACTGTGATAAAAGGCTACACTGTGATAAAAGGCTACACTGTGATAAAAGAATTCACCGTGATAAAAGGCTACACTTTGATAAAAGACTACACTGTGATAAAAGGCTACAACGTGATAAAAGGCTACACTGTCATAAAAGGCAGCACTGTGACGAAAGGTTACACTGTGATAAAAGTCTCCAACATGATAAAAGGCTACAACATGATAAAAGTCTACACTGTGATAAAAACCTAATACATGATAAAAGTTTACACTGTGATAAAAGGTTACACTGTGATCAAAGGCAACAACATGATCAAAGGCCACACTGTGATGAAAGGTTACACTGTGAAAAAAGGTTACACTGTGATAAAAGGCAACTCAATTATAAAAGGCTACACTCTGATAAAAGGCTACACTGTGATGAAAGGTTACACAGTGATGAAAGGTTACACTGTGATAAAAGGCTACACTGTGATAAATGACTACACTGTGATAAAAGGTTACACCATGATAAAAAGCCACACGTTGATAAAAGAGTACACTGTGATAAAAGGCCACACTGTGATGAAAGGTTAGACTGTGAAAAAAGGTTACACTGTGATAAAAGGCTACAACATGATAAAATGCTACACTGTGATAACAGGCCACACTGTGATAAAAGGTTACACTGTGAAAAAAGGTTACACTGTGATAAAAGGCCACACTGTGATGAAAGGTTACACTGTGAAAAAAGGTTACACTTTGATAAAAGACTACACTGTGAGAAAAGACTACACTGTGAGAAAAGACTACACTGTGAAAGAAGATTACACTCTGATAAAAGGCTACAACATGATAAAAGGCTACAACATGATAAAAGGCTACACTGTGATAAATGACTACACTGTGAAAGAGGGTTACACTCTAATATAAGGCTACAACATGATAAAAGGCTTCACTGTGATAATTGACTACACTGTGATAAAAGGCTACACAGTGACAAAAGGCTACAACAATATAAAAGGCTACACCGTGATGAAAGGTTACACTGTGATAAAAGGCTACACTGTGATAAAGGCTACACTGTGATAAAAACCTACTACATGATAAAAGGTTACACTGTGATAAAAGGTTACACTGTGATAAAAGTCTACAACATGGTAAAAGGCTACACTGTGATAAAGGCTACAACATGATAAACGGCTACACTGTGATAAAAGGCAATAAAATTATAAAAGGATACACTGTGATAAAAGGCTACACTGTGATGAAAGGTTACACAGTGATGAAAGGTTACACTGTGATAAAAGGCTACACTGTGATAAAGGCTACAACATGAAAAAAGGCTAAACTGTGATAAAAGGCTACAACATGATGAATGACTACACTGTGATAAAAGGCTACAACATTATAAAAGGCTACACTGTGATAAAAGGTTACACTGTGATCAAAGGCAACATGATCAAAGGCAACAACATGATCAAAGGCAATAACATGATAAAAGGTTACACTGTGATAATAGGCTACACCATGATAAAAAGCCACACTTTGATAAAAGAGTACACTGTGATAAAAGGCCACACTGTGATGAAAGGTTACACTGTGAAAAAAGGTTACACTGTGATAAAAGGCTACAACATGATAAAAGGCTACACTGTGATCAAAGGCAACAACATGATCAAAGGCAACAATATGATAAAAGGCTACATTGTGATAAAAGGCTACACCATGATAAAAAGCCACACTTTGATAAAAGAGTACACTGTGATAAAAAGCCACACTGTGATGAAAGGTTACACTGTGAAAAAAGGTTACACTGTGATAAAAGGCTACACTGTGATAAAGGCTACAACATGAAAAAAGGCTAAACTGTGATAAAAGGCACAACATGATGAATGACTACACTGTGATAAAAGGCTACACTGTGATAAAAGGCTACACTTTGATAAAAGGCTACAACGTGATAAAAGGCTACACTGTCATAAAAGGCAGCACTGTGACGAAAGGTTACACTGTGATAAAAGTCTCCAACATGATAAAAGGCTACAACATGATAAAAGTCTACACTGTGATAAAAACCTAATACATGATAAAAGTTTACACTGTGATAAAAGGTTACACTGTGATCAAAGGCAACAACATGATCAAAGGCCACACTGTGATGAAAGGTTACACTGTGAAAAAGGTTACACTGTGATAAAAGGCAACTCAATTATAAAAGGCTACACTGTGATAAAAGGCTACACTGTGATGAAAGGTTACACAGTGATGAAAGGTTACACTGTGATAAAAGGCTACACTGTGATGAAAGGTTACACTGTGATAAAAGGCTACACTGTGATAAAAGGCTACACTGTGATAAAAGGGTACAATGTGATAAAATGCTAAACCGTGATAAAAGGCTACACTTTGATAACAGACTACACTGTGATAAAAGGCTACACTGTGATAAATGACTACACTGTGATAAAAGGTTACACCATGATAAAAAGCCACACTTTGATAAAAGAGTACACTGTGATAAAAGGCCACACTGTGATGAAAGGTTACACTGTGAAAAAAGGTTACACTGTGATAAAAGGCTACAACATGATAAAAGGCTACACTGTGATAACAGGCTACACTGTGATAAAAGGTTACACTGTGAAAAAAGGTTACACTGTGATAAAAGGCCACACTGTGATGAAAGGTTACACTGTGAAAAAAGGTTACACTTTGATAAAAGACTACACTGTGAGAAAAGGTTATACTGTGATCAAAGGCAACAACATGATCAAAGGCAACAACATCATAAAAGGCTACACTGTGACAATAGGCTACACCATGATAAAAAGCCACACTTTGATAAAAGAGTACACTGTGATAAAAGGCCACACTGTGATAAAAGGCTACACTGTGATAAAAGACTACACTGTGAAAGAAGGTTACACTCTGATAAAAGGCTACACATTGATAAAAGACTACACTGTGATAAAAGGCCACACTGTGTTGAAAGGTTACACTGTGATAAAAGGCTACAACGTGATAAAAGGCTACACTGTGATAAAAGGCAGCACTGTGACGAAAGGTTACACTGTGATAAAAGGCTACACTGTGATAAAGGCTACAACATGATAAAAGGCTACACTGTGATAAAAACCTAATACATGATAAAAGGTTACACTGTGATAAAAGGTTACACTGTGATCAAAGGCAACAACATGATCAAAGGCCACACTGTGATGAAAGGTTACACTGTGAAAAAAGGTTACACTGTGATAAAAGGCAACAAAATTATAAAAGGCTGAACCGTGATAAAAGGCTACACATTGATAAAAGACTACACTGTGATAAAAGGCCACACTGTGTTGAAAGGTTACACTTTGATAAAAGGCTACAACGTGATAAAAACCTAATACATGATAAAAGGTTACACTGTGATAAAAGGTTACACTGTGATCAAAGGCAACATGATCAAAGGCAACAACATGATAAAAGGCTACACTGTGATAAAAGGCTATACTTTGATAAAAGACTACACTGTGATAAAAGGTTACACTGTGAAAAAAGGTTACACTGTGATAAAAGGCAACAAAATTATAAAAGGCTACACTGTGATAAAAGGCTACACTGTGATGAAAGGTTACACAGTGATGAAACGTTACACTGTGATAAAAGGCTTCACTGTGATGAAAGGTTACACTGTGAAAAAAGGTTACACTGTGATAAAAGGCTACACTGTGATAAAAGGCTACACTGTGATAATAGGCTACACATTGATAAAAGACTACACTGTGATAAAAGGCCACACTGTGATAAAAGTCTACACTGTGATTAAAGGTTACACAGTGATGAAAGGTTACACTGTGATAAAAGGCTACACTGTGATAAAAGGTTACACTGTGATCAAAGTCAACATGATCAAAGGCAACAACATGATAAAAGGCTACACTGTGATAAAAGGCCACACTGTGATAAAAGGCTACACTGTGATAAAAGACTACACTGTGAAAGAAGGTTACACTCTGATAAAAGGCTGCAACATGATAAAAGGCTACACTGTGATAAATGACTACACTGTGATAAAAGGTTACACCATTATAAAAGGCCACACTGTGACAATGGGTTAGACTGTGATAAAAGGATACAACGTGATGAAAGGCTACACTGTGATAAAAGGTTACACTGTGATAAAAGGCTGAACCGTGATAAAAGGCTACACATTGATAAAAGACTACACTGTGATAAAAGGCCACACTGTGTTGAAAGGTTACACTTTGATAAAAGGCTACAACGTGATAAAAACCTAATACATGATAAAAGGTTACACTGTGATAAAAGGTTACACTGTGATCAAAGGCAACAACATGATCAAAGGCAACAACATGATAAAAGGCTACACTGTGATAAAAGGCTATACTTTGATAAAAGACTACACTGTGATAAAAGGTTACACTGTGATAAAAGGCTGAACCGTGATAAAAGGCTACACATTGATAAAAGACTACACTGTGATCAAAGGCCACACTGTGATAAAAGGCTACAAAATTATAAAAGGCTACACTGTTATAAAAGGCTACACTGTGATTAAAGGTTACACCGTGATGAAAGGTTACACTGTGATGAAAGATTACACTGTGATAAAAGGTTACACTGTGATCAAAGGCAACAACATGATCAAAGGCAACAACATGATCAAAGGCAACAACATGATAAAAGGCTACACTGTGATAATAGGCTACACCATGATAAAAAGCCACACTTTGATAAAAGAGTACACTGTGATAAAAGGCCACACTGTGATAAAAGGCTACACTGTGATAAATGACTACACTGTGATACAAGGCTAAAAAATTATAAAAGGCTACACTGTGATAAAAGGCAGTACTGTGACGAAAGGTTACACTGTGATAAAAGGCTACACTGTGATAATAGGCTACACCATGATAAAAAGCCACACTTTGATAAAAGAGTACACTCTGATAAAAGGCCACACTGTGAAAAAAGGTTACACCATTATAAAAACAACACTGTAATAAAAGGCCACACTGTGATAAAAGGCTACACTTTGATAAAAGAATTCACCGTGATAAAAAGTTACACCATTATAAAAACTACACTGTGATAAAAGGCCACACTGTGATAAAAGGCTACGCTTTGATAACAGACTACACTGTGATAAAAGGCAACACTGTGATAAAAGGTTACACTGTGATAAAAGGCTACACTGTGATGAAAGGTTACACTGTGATAAAAGGTCACACTGTGATAAAGGCTACACCATGATAAAAAGCCACACTTTGATAAAAGAGTACACTGTAATAAAAGGCCACACTGTGATGAAAGGTTACACCATTATAAAAGGCCACACTGTGACAATGGGTTAGACTGTGATAAAAGGCTACAACGTGATGAAAGGCTACACTGTGATAAAAGGTTACACTGTGATAAAAGGCTGAACCGTGATAAAAGGCTACACATTGATAAAAGACTACACTGTGATAAAAGGCCACACTGTGTTGAAAGGTTACACTGTGATAAAAGGCTACAACGTGATAAAAGGCTACACTGTGATAAATGACTACACTGTGATAAAGGCTACAATATGATAAAAGGCTAAACTGTGATAAAAGGCTACAAATGATGAATGACTACACTGTGATAAAAGGCTACAACATTATAAAAGAGTACACTGTGATAAAAGGCTACAACATGATAAAAGGCTACACTGTGATAAAAAGCTACAATGTGATAAAAGACTACAATGTGATTAAATGTTACACTGTGATAAAAGGCCACACTGTGATAAAAGGCTACACTGTGATTAAAGGTTACACAGTGATGAAAGTTTACACTGTGATAAAAGGTTATACTGTGATCAAAGGCAACAACATGATCAAAGGCCACTGTGATAAAAGGTTACACTGTGATAAAAGGTTACACCATTATAAAAGGCCACACTGTGATAAAAGGCTACACAGTGACAAAAGGCTACAACATGATAAAAGGCTAAACTGTGATAAAAGGCTACAACATGATGAATGACTACACTGTGATAAAAGGCTACAACATTATAAAAGGCTACACTGTGATAAAAGGTTACACTGTGATCAAATGCAAAAACATGATCAAAGGCAACAACATGATAAAAAGCTACACTGTGATAAAAAGCAACACTTTGATAAAAGAGTACACTGTGATGAAAGGTTACACTGTGATGAAAAGTTACACTGTGATAAAAGGCTACAACATGATAAAATGCTACACTGTGATAAAGGCTACAACATGATAAAAGGCTACACTGTGATAAAAAGCTACAACGTGATAAAAGACTACAATGTGATTAAATGTTACAACGTGACAAAAGGCCACACCGTGATAAAGGTTACACTGTGATAAAAGGCTACACTGTGATAAAAGGGTACAATGTGATAAAAGGCTAAACCGTGATAAAAGGCTACACTTTGATAATAGGCTACACCAGGATAAAAAGCCACACTTTGATAAAAGAGTACACTGTGATGAAAGGCCACACTGTGATGAAAGGTTACACTGTGAAAAAAGGTTACACTGTGATAAAAGGCTACAACATGATAAAAGGTTACACTGTGATAAAAGGTTACACCATTATAAAAGGCCACACTGTGATAAAAGGTTAGACTGTGATAAAAGGCTACACTGTGACAAAAGACTACACTGTGAATAAAAGGCTACAACATTATAAAAGGCTACACTGTGATAAAATGTTACACTGTGATCAAAGGCAACATGATCAAAGGCAACAACATGATAAAAGGCTACACTGTGATAAAAACCTACTACATGATAAAAGGTTACACTGTGATAAAAGGCCACACTGTGATCAAAGGCAACAACATGATAAAAGGCTACACTGTGATAATAGGCTACACCATGATAAAAAGCCACACTTTGATAAAAGAGTACACTCTGATATAAGGCCACACTGTGATAAAAGGCTACACTGTGATAAAAGACTACACTGTGAAAGAGGGTTACACTCTGATATAAGGCTACAACATGATAAAAGGCTACACTGTGATAAATGACTACACTGTGATGAAAGGCTACACTGTGATAAAAGGCTACACAGTGACAAAAGGCTACAACATTATAAAAGGCTACACCGTGATGAAAGGTTACACTGTGATAAAAGGCTACACTGTGATAAAGGCTACAACATGATAAAAGGCTACACTGTGATAAAAGGCAACAACATGATAAATTGCTACACTGTGATAAAAGGCTATACTTTGATAAAAGACTACACTGTGATAAAAGGTTACACTGTGATAAAAGGCTGAACCGTGATAAAAGGCTACACATTGATAAAAGACTACACTGTGAAAGAAGGTTACACTCTGATAAAAGGCTGCAACATGATAAAAGGCTACACTGTGATAAATGACTACACTGTGATAAAAGGTTACACCATTATAAAAGGCCACACTGTGACAATGGGTTAGACTGTGATAAAAGGCTACAACGTGATGAAAGGTTACACAGTGATGAAAGTTTACACTGTGAAAAAAGGTTACACTGTGATAAAAGGCAACAACATGATCAAAGGCAACAACATGATAAAAGGCTACACTGTGATAATAGGCTACACCAGGAAAAAAAGCCACACTTTGATAAAAGAGTACACTGTGATAAAAGGCCACACTGTGATGAAAGGTTACACTGTGAAAAAAGGTTACACTGTGATAAAAGGCTACAACATGATAAAAGGCTACACTGTGATAAAAGGTTACACCATTATAAAAGGCCACACTGTGATAAAAGGTTAGACTGTGATAAAAGGCAAAACTGTTACAAAAGACTACACTGTGATAAAAGGCTACAACATTATAAAAGGCTACACTGTGATAAAATGTTACACTGTGATCAAAGGCAACATGATCAAAGGCAACAACATGATAAAAGGCTACACTGTGATAAAAGGCCACACTGTGATAAAAGGCTACACTGTGATAAAAGACTACACTGTGAAAGAAGGTTACACTCTGATAAAAGGCTGCAACATGATAAAAGGCTACACTGTGATAAATGACTACACTGTGATAAAAGGTTACACTATTATAAAAGGCCACACTGTGACAATGGGTTAGACTGTGATAAAAGGTTACACTGTGATAAAAGGCTGAACCGTGATAAAAGGCTACACATTGATAAAAGACTACACTGTGATAAAAGGCCACACTGTGTTGAAAGGTTACACTTTGATAAAAGGCTACAACGTGATAAAAGGCTACACTGTGATAAAAGGCAGCACTGTGACGAAAGGTTACACTGTGATAAAAGTCTACAACATGATAAAAGGCTACACTGTGATAAAGGCTACAACATGATAAAAGGCTACACTGTGATAAAAACCTAATACATGATAAAAGGTTACACTGTGATAAAAGGTTACACTGTGATCAAAGGCAACAACATGATCAAAGGCCACACTGTGATGAAAGGTTACAGTGTGAAAAAAGGTTACACTGTGATAAAAGGCAACAAAATTATAAAAGGCTACACTGTGATAAAAGGCTACACTGTGATGAAAGGTTACAGTGTGATAAAAGGCTACACTGTGATGAAGGCTACAATATGATAAATGACTACACTGTGATAAAAGGTTACACCATTATAAAAGGCCACACTGTGACAATGGGTTAGACTGTGATAAAAGGCTACAACGTGATGAAAGGTTACACAGTGATGAAAGTTTACACTGTGAAAAAAGGTTACACTGTGATAAAAGGCAACAACATGATCAAAGGCAACAACATGATAAAAGGCTACACTGTGATAATAGGCTACACCAGGATAAAAAGCCACACTTTGATAAAAGAGTACACTGTGATAAAAGGCCACACTGTGATGAAAGGTTACACTGTGAAAAAAGGTTACACTGTGATAAAAGGCTACAACATGATAAAAGGCTACACTGTGATAAAAGGTTACACCATTATAAAAGGCCACACTGTGATAAAAGGTTAGACTGTGATAAAAGGCAAAACTGTTACAAAAGACTACACTGTGATAAAAGGCTACAACATTATAAAAGGCTACACTGTGATAAAATGTTACACTGTGATCAAAGGCAACATGATCAAAGGCAACAACATGATAAAAGGCTACACTGTGATAAAAGGCCACACTGTGATAAAAGGCTACACTGTGATAAAAGACTACACTGTGAAAGAAGGTTACACTCTGATAAAAGGCTGCAACATGATAAAAGGCTACACTGTGATAAATGACTACACTGTGATAAAAGGTTACACCATTATAAAAGGCCACACTGTGACAATGGGTTAGACTGTGATAAAAGGTTACACTGTGATAAAAGGCTGAACCGTGATAAAAGGCTACACATTGATAAAAGACTACACTGTGATAAAAAGCCACACTGTGTTGAAAGGTTACACTTTGATAAAAGGCTACAACGTGATAAAAGGCTACACTGTGATAAAAGGCAGCACTGTGACGAAAGGTTACACTGTGATAAAAGTCTACAACATGATAAAAGGCTACACTGTGATAAAGGCTACAACATGATAAAAGGCTACACTGTGATAAAAACCTAATACATGATAAAAGGTTACACTGTGATAAAAGGTTACACTGTGATCAAAGGCAACAACATGATCAAAGGCCACACTGTGATGAAAGGTTACACTGTGAAAAAAGGTTACACTGTGATAAAAGGCAACTCAATTATAAAAGGCTACACTCTGATAAAAGGCTACACTGTGATAAATGACTACACTGTGATAAAAGGTTACACCATTATAAAAGGCCACACTGTGACAATGGGTTAGACTGTGATAAAAGGTTACACTGTGATAAAAGGCTGAACCGTGATAAAAGGCTACACATTGATAAAAGACTACACTGTGTTGAAAGGTTACACTTTGATAAAAGGCTACAACGTGATAAAAGGCTACACTGTGATAAAAGGCAGCACTGTGACGAAAGGTTACACTGTGATAAAAGTCTACAACATGATAAAAGGCTACACTGTGATAAAGGCTACAACATGATAAAAGGCTACACTTTGATAAAAACCTAATACATGATAAAAGGTTACACTGTGATAAAAGGTTACACTGTGATCAAAGGCAACAACATGATCAAAGGCCACACTGTGATGAAAGGTTACAGTGTGAAAAAAGGTTACACTGTGATAAAAGGCAACAAAATTATAAAAGGCTACACTGTGATAAAAGGCTACACTGTGATGAAAGGTTACACAGTGATGAAAGGTTACAGTGTGATAAAAGGCTACACTGTGATGAAGGCTACAATATGATAAAAGGCTAAACTGTGATAAAAGGCTACAAATGATGAATGACTACACTGTGATGAAAGGCTACAACATTATAAAAGGCTACACTGTGATAAAAGGTTATACTGTGATCAAAGGCAACAACATGATCAAAGGCCACACTGTGATGAAAGGTTACACTGTGAAAAAAGGTTACACCGTGATAAAAGGCTACAACATCATAAAAGGCTACACTGTGATAAATGACTACACTGTGATAAAAGGCTACAAAATTATAAAAGGCTACACTGTTATAAAAGGCTACACTGTGATTAAAGGTTACACCGTGATGAAAGGTTACACTGTGATGAAAGATTACACTGTGATAAAAGGTTACACTGTGATCAAAGGCAACAACATGATCAAAGGCAACAACATGATAAAAGGCTACACTGTGATAATAGGCTACACCATGATAAAAAGCCACACTTTGATAAAAGAGTACACTGTGATAAAAGGCTACACTGTGATAAAGGCTACAACATGATAAAAGGCTACACTGTAATAAAAACCTAATACATGATAAAAGGTTACACTGTGATCAAAGGCAACAACATGATCAAAGGCCACACTGTGATGAAAGGTTACACTGTGAAAAAAGGTTACACTGTGATAAAAGGCAACAAAATTATAAAAGGCTACACTGTGATAAAAGGCTACACTGTGATGAAAGGTTACACAGTGATGAAAGGTTACACTGTGATAAAAGGCTACACTGTGATAAAGGCTACAACATGAAAAAAGGCTAAACTGTGATAAAAGGCTACAACATGATGAATGACTACACTGTGATAAAAGGCTACAACATTATAAAAGGCTACACTGTGATAAAAGGTTACACTGTGATAAAAGGTTACACCATGATAAAAAGCCACACTTTGATAAAAGAGTACACTGTGATAAAAGCCCACACTGTGATGAAAGGTTACACTGTGAAAAAAGGTTACACTGTGATAAAAGGCAACAAAATTATAAAAGGCTACACTGTGATAAATGGCTACACTTTGATAAAAGAATCCACTGTGATAAAAGGTTACACTGTGATAAAAGGCTACACAGTGACAAAGGCTACAACATTATAAAAGGCTACAACGTGATAAAAGGCCACACCGTGATAAAAGGTTACACTTTGATAAAAGACTACACTGTGATAAAAGGCTACACTGTGATAAAAGGGTACAATGTGATAAAAGGCTAAACCGTGATGAAAGGCTACACTTTGATAACAGACTACACTGTGATAAAAGGCTACAACATGATAAAAGGCTACACTGTGATAAAAGGTTACACTGTGATCAAAGGCAAGAACATGATCAAAGGCAACAACATTATAAAAGGCTACACTGTGATAAAAAGCCACACTTTGATAAAAGAATACACTGTGATAAAAGGCTACAACATGATAAAAGGCTACACTGTCATAAAGGCTACAACATGATAAAAGGCTACACTGTGATAAAAAGCTACAACGTGATAAAAGACTACAATGTGATTAAATGTTACAATGTGATAAAATTCCACACCGTGATAAAAGGTTATACTGTGATAAAAGGCTACAACTTGATAAAAGACTACACTGTGATGAAATGTTACAACGTGATAAAAGGTCACACCGTGATGAAAGGTTACACTGTTATAAAAGGCCACACTGTGATAAAAGGCTACACTGTGATTAAAGGTTACACAGTGATGAAAGGTTACACTGTGATAAAAGGCTACACTGTGATGAAGGCTACAATATGATAAAAGGCTAAACTGTGATAAAAGTCTACAACATGATGAATGACTACACTGTGATAAAAGTCTACAACATTATAAAAGGCTACACTGTGATAAAAGGTTATACTGTGATCAAAGGCAACAACATGATCAAAGGCCACACTGTGATGAAAGGTTACACTGTGAAAAAAGGTTACACTGTGATAAAAGGCTACAACATCATAAAAGGCTACACTGTGATAAATGACTACACTGTGATAAAAGGCTACAAAATTATAAAAGGCTACACTGTGATAAAAGGCTACACTGTGATTAAAGGTTACACCGTGATGAAAGGTTACACTGTGATGAAAGGTTACACTGTGAAAAAAGGTTACACTGTGATAAAAGGTTACACCATTATAAAAGGCCACACTGTGATAAAAGGTTAGACTGTGAAAAAAGGCTACACTGTGACGAAAGACTACACTGTGATAAAAGTTTACACCATGATAAAAACTACACTGTGATAAAAGGCTACACTGTGATAAAAGGCTACACTTTGAAAAAAGGCTACTACATGATAAAAGGTTACACTGTGATTAAAGGTTACACTGTGATCAAAGGCAACAACATGATCAAAGGCAACTACATGATAAAAGGCTACACTGTGATAAAAGGCTACACCATGATAAAAAGCCACACTTTGATAAAAGAGTACACTCTGATAAAAGGCCACACTGTGATAAAAGGCTACACTGTGATAAAAGACAACACTGTGAAAGAGGGTTACACTCTGATATAAGGCTACAACATGATAAAAGGCTACACTGTGATAAATGACTACACTGTGATAAAAGGCTACACTGTGATAAAAGCCAACACAGTGACAAAAGGCTACAACATTATAAAAGGCTACACCCTGATGAAAGGTTACACTGTGATAAAAGGCTACACTGTGATAAAGGCTACAACATGATAAAGGGCTACACTGTGATAAAAGGTTATACTTTGATAAAAGACTACACTGTGATAAAAGGTTACACTGTGATAAAAGGTTACACTGTGATAAAAGGCTGAACCGTGATAAAAGGCTACACATTGATAAAAGACTACACTGTGATAAAAGGCCACACTGTGTTGAAAGGTTACACTGTGATAAAAGGCTACAACGTGATAAAAGGCTACACTGTGATAAAAGGCAGCACTGTGACGAAAGGTTACACTGTGATAAAAGTCTACAACATGATAAAAGGCTACACTGTGATAAAGGCTACAACATGATAAAAGGCTACACTGTGATAAAAGGTTACACTGTGAAAAAAGGTTACACTGTGATAAAAGGCTACACTGTGATGAAAGATTAAACAGTGATGAAAGGTTACACTGTGATAAAAGGCTACACTGTGATAATAGGCTACACCATGATAAAAAGCCACACTTTGATAAAATAGTACACTGTGATAAAAGTCCACACTGTGAAGAAAGGTTACACCGTGATAAAAGGTTAGACTGTGATAAAAGGCTACAACATTATAAAAGGCTACACTGTGATCAAAGGCAACATGATAAAAGGCAACAACATGATAAAAGGCTACACTGTGATAAATGGCCACACTGTGATAAAAGGATACACTGTGATAAAAGACTACACTGTGAAAGAAGGTTACACTCTGATAAAAGGCTACAACATGATAAAAGGCTACACTGTGATAAATGACTACACTGTGATAAAAGGTTACACTGTGATACAAGTCTGAACCGTGATAAAAGGCTACACATTGATAAAAGACTACACTGTGATAAAAGGCCACACTGTGTTGAAAGGTTACACTGTGATAAAAGGCTACAACGTGATAAAAGGCTACACTGTGATAAAAGGGTACACAGTGATGAAAGGTTACACTGTGATAAAAGGCTACACTGTGATAAAGGCTACAACATGAAAAAAGGCTAAACTGTGATAAAAGGCTACAACATGATGAATGACTACACTGTGATAAAAGGCTACAACATTATAAAAGGCTACACTGTGATAAAAGGCTACACTGTGATAAAAGGTTACACTGTGATCAAAGGCAACATGATCAAAGGCAACAACATGATAAAAGGCTACACTGTGATAAAAGACCACACAGTGATAAAAGGCCACACTGTGATGAAAGGTTACACTGTGAAAAAAGGTTACACTGTGATAAAATGCAACAAAATTATAAAAGGCTACACTGTGATAAAAGGCTACACTGTGATGAAAGGTTACACTGTGATGAAATGTTACGTGATAAAAGGCCACACCGTGATAAAAGGTTAGACTGTGATAAAAGGTTGAACCGTGATAAAAGGCTACACATTGATAAAAGACTACACTGTGATAAAAGGCTACAACATTATAAAAGGCTACACTGTGATAAAATGTTACACTGTGATCAAAGGCAACATGATCAAAGGCAACAACATGATAAAAGGCTACACTGTGATAAAAGGCCACACTGTGATAAAAGGCTACACTGTGATAAAAGACTACACTGTGAAAGAAGGTTACACTCTGATAAAAGGCTGCAACATGATAAAAGGCTACACTGTGATAAATGACTACACTGTGATAAAAGGTTACACCATTATAAAAGGCCACACTGTGACAATGGGTTAGACTGTGATAAAAGGTTACACTGTGATAAAAGGCTGAACCGTGATAAAAGGCTACACATTGATAAAAGACTACACTGTGATAAAAAGCCACACTGTGTTGAAAGGTTACACTTTGATAAAAGGCTACAACGTGATAAAAGGCTACACTGTGATAAAAGGCAGCACTGTGACGAAAGGTTACACTGTGATAAAAGTCTACAACATGATAAAAGGCTACACTGTGATAAAGGCTACAACATGATAAAAGGCTACACTGTGATAAAAACCTAATACATGATAAAAGGTTACACTGTGATAAAAGGTTACACTGTGATCAAAGGCAACAACATGATCAAAGGCCACACTGTGATGAAAGGTTACACTGTGAAAAAAGGTTACACTGTGATAAAAGGCAACTCAATTATAAAAGGCTACACTCTGATAAAAGGCTACACTGTGATAAATGACTACACTGTGATAAAAGGTTACACCATTATAAAAGGCCACACTGTGACAATGGGTTAGACTGTGATAAAAGGTTACACTGTGATAAAAGGCTGAACCGTGATAAAAGGCTACACATTGATAAAAGACTACACTGTGTTGAAAGGTTACACTTTGATAAAAGGCTACAACGTGATAAAAGGCTACACTGTGATAAAAGGCAGCACTGTGACGAAAGGTTACACTGTGATAAAAGTCTACAACATGATAAAAGGCTACACTGTGATAAAGGCTACAACATGATAAAAGGCTACACTTTGATAAAAACCTAATACATGATAAAAGGTTACACTGTGATAAAAGGTTACACTGTGATCAAAGGCAACAACATGATCAAAGGCCACACTGTGATGAAAGGTTACAGTGTGAAAAAAGGTTACACTGTGATAAAAGGCAACAAAATTATAAAAGGCTACACTGTGATAAAAGGCTACACTGTGATGAAAGGTTACACAGTGATGAAAGGTTACAGTGTGATAAAAGGCTACACTGTGATGAAGGCTACAATATGATAAAAGGCTAAACTGTGATAAAAGGCTACAAATGATGAATGACTACACTGTGATGAAAGGCTACAACATTATAAAAGGCTACACTGTGATAAAAGGTTATACTGTGATCAAAGGCAACAACATGATCAAAGGCCACACTGTGATGAAAGGTTACACTGTGAAAAAAGGTTACACCGTGATAAAAGGCTACAACATCATAAAAGGCTACACTGTGATAAATGACTACACTGTGATAAAAGGCTACAAAATTATAAAAGGCTACACTGTTATAAAAGGCTACACTGTGATTAAAGGTTACACCGTGATGAAAGGTTACACTGTGATGAAAGATTACACTGTGATAAAAGGTTACACTGTGATCAAAGGCAACAACATGATCAAAGGCAACAACATGATAAAAGGCTACACTGTGATAATAGGCTACACCATGATAAAAAGCCACACTTTGATAAAAGAGTACACTGTGATAAAAGGCTACACTGTGATAAAGGCTACAACATGATAAAAGGCTACACTGTAATAAAAACCTAATACATGATAAAAGGTTACACTGTGATCAAAGGCAACAACATGATCAAAGGCCACACTGTGATGAAAGGTTACACTGTGAAAAAAGGTTACACTGTGATAAAAGGCAACAAAATTATAAAAGGCTACACTGTGATAAAAGGCTACACTGTGATGAAAGGTTACACAGTGATGAAAGGTTACACTGTGATAAAAGGCTACACTGTGATAAAGGCTACAACATGAAAAAAGGCTAAACTGTGATAAAAGGCTACAACATGATGAATGACTACACTGTGATAAAAGGCTACAACATTATAAAAGGCTACACTGTGATAAAAGGTTACACTGTGATAAAAGGTTACACCATGATAAAAAGCCACACTTTGATAAAAGAGTACACTGTGATAAAAGCCCACACTGTGATGAAAGGTTACACTGTGAAAAAAGGTTACACTGTGATAAAAGGCAACAAAATTATAAAAGGCTACACTGTGATAAATGGCTACACTTTGATAAAAGAATCCACTGTGATAAAAGGTTACACTGTGATAAAAGGCTACACAGTGACAAAGGCTACAACATTATAAAAGGCTACAACGTGATAAAAGGCCACACCGTGATAAAAGGTTACACTTTGATAAAAGACTACACTGTGATAAAAGGCTACACTGTGATAAAAGGGTACAATGTGATAAAAGGCTAAACCGTGATGAAAGGCTACACTTTGATAACAGACTACACTGTGATAAAAGGCTACAACATGATAAAAGGCTACACTGTGATAAAAGGTTACACTGTGATCAAAGGCAAGAACATGATCAAAGGCAACAACATTATAAAAGGCTACACTGTGATAAAAAGCCACACTTTGATAAAAGAATACACTGTGATAAAAGGCTACAACATGATAAAAGGCTACACTGTCATAAAGGCTACAACATGATAAAAGGCTACACTGTGATAAAAAGCTACAACGTGATAAAAGACTACAATGTGATTAAATGTTACAATGTGATAAAATTCCACACCGTGATAAAAGGTTATACTGTGATAAAAGGCTACAACTTGATAAAAGACTACACTGTGATGAAATGTTACAACGTGATAAAAGGTCACACCGTGATGAAAGGTTACACTGTTATAAAAGGCCACACTGTGATAAAAGGCTACACTGTGATTAAAGGTTACACAGTGATGAAAGGTTACACTGTGATAAAAGGCTACACTGTGATGAAGGCTACAATATGATAAAAGGCTAAACTGTGATAAAAGTCTACAACATGATGAATGACTACACTGTGATAAAAGTCTACAACATTATAAAAGGCTACACTGTGATAAAAGGTTATACTGTGATCAAAGGCAACAACATGATCAAAGGCCACACTGTGATGAAAGGTTACACTGTGAAAAAAGGTTACACTGTGATAAAAGGCTACAACATCATAAAAGGCTACACTGTGATAAATGACTACACTGTGATAAAAGGCTACAAAATTATAAAAGGCTACACTGTGATAAAAGGCTACACTGTGATTAAAGGTTACACCGTGATGAAAGGTTACACTGTGATGAAAGGTTACACTGTGAAAAAAGGTTACACTGTGATAAAAGGTTACACCATTATAAAAGGCCACACTGTGATAAAAGGTTAGACTGTGAAAAAAGGCTACACTGTGACGAAAGACTACACTGTGATAAAAGTTTACACCATGATAAAAACTACACTGTGATAAAAGGCTACACTGTGATAAAAGGCTACACTTTGAAAAAAGGCTACTACATGATAAAAGGTTACACTGTGATTAAAGGTTACACTGTGATCAAAGGCAACAACATGATCAAAGGCAACTACATGATAAAAGGCTACACTGTGATAAAAGGCTACACCATGATAAAAAGCCACACTTTGATAAAAGAGTACACTCTGATAAAAGGCCACACTGTGATAAAAGGCTACACTGTGATAAAAGACAACACTGTGAAAGAGGGTTACACTCTGATATAAGGCTACAACATGATAAAAGGCTACACTGTGATAAATGACTACACTGTGATAAAAGGCTACACTGTGATAAAAGCCAACACAGTGACAAAAGGCTACAACATTATAAAAGGCTACACCCTGATGAAAGGTTACACTGTGATAAAAGGCTACACTGTGATAAAGGCTACAACATGATAAAGGGCTACACTGTGATAAAAGGTTATACTTTGATAAAAGACTACACTGTGATAAAAGGTTACACTGTGATAAAAGGTTACACTGTGATAAAAGGCTGAACCGTGATAAAAGGCTACACATTGATAAAAGACTACACTGTGATAAAAGGCCACACTGTGTTGAAAGGTTACACTGTGATAAAAGGCTACAACGTGATAAAAGGCTACACTGTGATAAAAGGCAGCACTGTGACGAAAGGTTACACTGTGATAAAAGTCTACAACATGATAAAAGGCTACACTGTGATAAAGGCTACAACATGATAAAAGGCTACACTGTGATAAAAGGTTACACTGTGAAAAAAGGTTACACTGTGATAAAAGGCTACACTGTGATGAAAGATTAAACAGTGATGAAAGGTTACACTGTGATAAAAGGCTACACTGTGATAATAGGCTACACCATGATAAAAAGCCACACTTTGATAAAATAGTACACTGTGATAAAAGTCCACACTGTGAAGAAAGGTTACACCGTGATAAAAGGTTAGACTGTGATAAAAGGCTACAACATTATAAAAGGCTACACTGTGATCAAAGGCAACATGATAAAAGGCAACAACATGATAAAAGGCTACACTGTGATAAATGGCCACACTGTGATAAAAGGATACACTGTGATAAAAGACTACACTGTGAAAGAAGGTTACACTCTGATAAAAGGCTACAACATGATAAAAGGCTACACTGTGATAAATGACTACACTGTGATAAAAGGTTACACTGTGATACAAGTCTGAACCGTGATAAAAGGCTACACATTGATAAAAGACTACACTGTGATAAAAGGCCACACTGTGTTGAAAGGTTACACTGTGATAAAAGGCTACAACGTGATAAAAGGCTACACTGTGATAAAAGGGTACACAGTGATGAAAGGTTACACTGTGATAAAAGGCTACACTGTGATAAAGGCTACAACATGAAAAAAGGCTAAACTGTGATAAAAGGCTACAACATGATGAATGACTACACTGTGATAAAAGGCTACAACATTATAAAAGGCTACACTGTGATAAAAGGCTACACTGTGATAAAAGGTTACACTGTGATCAAAGGCAACATGATCAAAGGCAACAACATGATAAAAGGCTACACTGTGATAAAAGACCACACAGTGATAAAAGGCCACACTGTGATGAAAGGTTACACTGTGAAAAAAGGTTACACTGTGATAAAATGCAACAAAATTATAAAAGGCTACACTGTGATAAAAGGCTACACTGTGATGAAAGGTTACACTGTGATGAAATGTTACGTGATAAAAGGCCACACCGTGATAAAAGGTTAGACTGTGATAAAAGGTTGAACCGTGATAAAAGGCTACACATTGATAAAAGACTACACTGTGATAAAAGGCTACAACATGATGAATGACTACACTGTGATAAAAGGCTACAACATTATAATAGGCTACACTGTGATAAAAGGTTACACTGTGATCAAAGGCAACATGATCAAAGGCAACAACATGATAAAAGGCTACACTGTGATAAAAGGCCACACTGTGATAAAAGGCCACACTGTGATGAAAGGTTACACTGTGAAAAAAGGTTACACTGTGATAAAAGGCAACAAAATTATAAAAGGCTACACGGTGATAAAAGGCTACACTGTGATGAAAGGTTACACAGTGATGAAAGGTTACACTGTGATAAAAGGCTACACTGTGATAAAGGCTACAACATGAAAAAAGGCTAAACTGTGATAAAAGGCTACAACATGATGAATGACTACACTGTGATAAAAGGCTACAACATTATAAAAGGCTACACTGTGATAAAAGGTTACACTGTGATCAAAGGCAACATGATCAAAGGCAACAACATGATAAAAGGCTACACTGTGATAAAAACCTAATACATGATAAAAGGTTACACTGTGAAAAAAGGTTACACTGTGATAAAAGGCTACACTGTGATGAAGGCTACAACATGAAAAAAGGCTAAACTGTGATAAAAGGCTACAACATGATGAATGACTACACTGTGATGAAAGGCTACAACATTATAAAAACTACACTGTGATAAAAGGCCACACTGTGATAAAAGGCTACACTTTGATAAAAGAATTCACCGTGATAAAAGGCTACACTTTGATAAAAGACTACACTGTGATAAAAGGCTACACTGTGATAAAAGGGTACAATGTGATAAAAGGCTAAACCGTGATAAAAGTCTACACTTTGATAACAGACTACACTGTGATAAAAGGCAACACTGTGATAAAAGGTTACACTGTTATAAAAGGCTACAACATTATAAAAGGCTACACTGTGATAAAAGGCTACACTGTGATGAAAGGTTACACTGTGATAAAAGGTCACACTGTGGTAAAGGCTACACCATGATAAAAAGCCACACTTTGATAAAAGAGTACACTGTTATAAAAGGCCACACTGTGATGAAAGGCTACAACATTATAAAAGGCTACACTGTGATAAAAGGTTACACTGTGATCAAAGGCAACATGATCAAAGGCAACAACATGATAAAAGGCTACACTGTGATAAAAGGCCACACTGTGATAAAAGGCTACACTGTGATAAAAGACTACACTGTGGAAGAAGGTTACACTCAGATAAAAGGCTACAACATGATAAAAGGCTACACTGTGATAAATGACTACACTGTGAAAAAAGGTTACACCATTATAAAAGGCCACACTGTGACAATGGGTTAGACTGTGATAAAAGTCTACAACATGATAAAAGGCTACACTGTGATAAAGGCTACAACATGATAAAAGGCTACACTGTGATAAAAACCTAATACATGATAAAAGGTTACACTGTGATAAAAGGTTACACTGTGATAAAAGGTTACACTGTGATAAAAGGCAACAACATGATCAAAGGCAACACTGTGAAAAAAGGTTACACTGTGATAAAAGGCAATAAAATTATAAAAGGCTACACTGTGATAAAAGGCTACACTGTGATGAAAGGTTTCACAGTGATGAAAGGTTACACTGTGATAAAAGGATTCACTGTGATGAAAGGTTACACTGTGAAAAAAGGTTACACTGTGATAAAAGGCTACACTGTGATAAAAGGCTACACTGTGATAATAGGCTACACATTGATAAAAGACTACACTGTGATAAAAGGCCACACTGTGATAAAAGGCTACACTGTGATTAAAGGTTACACAGTGATGAAAGGTTAGACTGTGATAAAAGGCTGAACCGTGATAAAAGGCTACAACGTGATAAAAGGCTACACTGTGATAAAAGGCAGCACTGTGACGAAAGGTTACACTGTGATAAAATGTTACACTGTGATAAAAGGCAACAACATGATAAAGGGCTACACTGTGATAAAAGGCTATACTTTGAAAAAAGACTACAGTGTGATAAAAGGCCATACTGTGATTAAATGTAACAACGTGATAAAAGGCCACACCGTGATAAAAGGTAAGACTGTGATAAAAGGCTGAACCGTGATAAAAGGCTACACAATGATAAAAGACTACACTGTGATAAAAGGCTACAACGTGATAAAAGGCTACACTGTGATAAAAGGTTACACTGTGAAAAAAGGTTACACTGTGATAAAAGGCAACAACATGATCAAAGGCAACAACATGATCAAAGGCAACCACATGATAAAAGGCTACACTGTGATAATAGGCTACAACGTGATAAAAGGCTACACTGTGATAAAAGGCAGCACTGTGACGAAAGGTTAAACTGTGATAAAAGTCTACAACATGATAAAAGGCTACACTATGATAAAGGCTACAACATGATAAAAGGCTACACTGTGATAAAAATCTAATACATGATAAAAGGTTACACTGTGATAAAAGGTTACACTGTGATCAAAGGCAACAACATGATCAAAGGCCACACTGTGATGAAAGGTTACACTGTGAAAAAAGGTTACACTGTGATAAAAGGCAACAAAATTATAAAAGGCTACACTGTGATAAAAGGCTACACTGTGATGAAAGGTTACACAGTGATGAAAGGTTACACTGTGATAAAAGGCTTCACTGTGATGAAAGGTTACACTGTGAAAAAAGGTTACACTGTGATAAAAGGCTACACTGTGATAAAAGGCTACACTGTGATAATAGGCTACACATTGATAAAAGACTACACTGTGATACAAGGCCACACTGTGATAAAAGGCTACACTGTGATTAAAGGTTACACAGTGATGAAAGGTTACACTGTGATAAAAGGCTACACTGTGATAAAAGGTTACACTGTGATCAAAGTCAACATGATCAAAGGCAACAACATGATAAAAGGCTACACTGTGATAAAAGGCCACACTGTGATAAAAGGCTACACTGTGATAAAAGACTACACTGTGAAAGAAGGTTACACTCTGATAAAAGGCTGCAACATGATAAAAGGCTACACTGTGATAAATGACTACACTGTGATAAAAGGTTACACCATTATAAAAGGCCACACTGTGACAATGGGTTAGACTGTGATAAAAGGCTACAACGTGATTAAAGGCTACACTGTGATAAAAGGTTACACTGTGATAAAAGGCTGAACCGTGATAAAAGGCTACACATTGATAAGAGACTACACTGTGATAAAAGGCCACACTGTGTTGAAAGGTTACACTTTGATAAAAGGCTACAACGTGATAAAAGGCTACACTGTGATAAAAGGCAGCACTGTGACGAAAGGTTACACTGTGATAAAAGTCTACAACATGATAAAAGGCTACACTGTGATAAAGGCTACAACATGATAAAAGGCTACACTGTGATAAAAACCTAATACATGATAAAAGGTTACACTGTGATAAAAGGTTACACTGTGATCAAAGGCAACAACATGATCAAAGGCCACACTGTGATGAAAGGATACAGTGTGAAAAAAGGTTACACTGTGATAAAAGGCAACAAAATTATAAAAGGCTACACTGTGATAAAAGGCTACACTGTGATGAAAGGTTACACAGTGATGAAAGGTTACACTGTGATAAAAGGCTACACTGTGATGAAGGCTACAATATGATAGAAGGCTAAACTGTGATAAAAGGCTACAAATGATGAATGACTACACTGTGATGAAAGGCTACAACATTATAAAAGGCTACACTGTGATAAAAGGTTATATTGTGATCAAAAGCAACAACATGATCAAAGGCCACACTGTGATGAAAGGTTACACTGTGAAAAAAGGTTACACCATGATAAAAGGCTACAACATGATAAAAGGCTACACTGTGATAAAAACCTAATACATGATAAAAGGTTACACCGTGATGAAAGGTTACACTGTGATGAAAGGTTACACTGTGATAAAAGGTTACACTGTGATCAAAGGCAACAACATGATCAAAGGCCACACTGGGATGAAAGGTTACAGTGTGAAAAAAGGTTACACTGTGATAAAAGGCAACAAAATTATAAAAGGCTACACTGTGATAAAAGGCTACACTGTGATGAAAGGTTACACAGTGATGAAAGGTTACACTGTGATAAAAGGCTACACTGTGATGAAGGCTACAATATGATAAAAGGCTAAACTGTGATAAAAGGCTACAAATGATGAATGACTACACTGTGATGAAAGGCTACAACATTATAAAAGGCTACACTGTGATAAAAGGTTATATTGTGATCAAAGGCAACAACATGATCAAAGGCCACACTGTGATGAAAGGTTACACTGTGAAAAAAGGTTACACCATGATAAAAGGCTACAACATCATAAAAGGCTACACTGTGATAAATGACTACACTGTGATAAAAGGCTACAAAATTATAAAAGGCTACACTGTTATAAAAGGCTACACTGTGATTAAAGGTTACACCGTGATGAAAGGTTACACTGTGATGAAAGATTACACTGTGATAAAAGGTTACACTGTGATCAAAGGCAACAACATGATCAAAGGCAACAACATGATAAAAGGCTACACTGTGATAAAAGGCTATACTTTGATGAAAGACTACACTGTGATAAAAGGTTACACTGTGATAAAAGGCCATGCTGTGATTAAATGTTACAACGTGATAAAAGGCCACACCGTGATGAAAGGTAGACTGTCATAAAAGGCTGAACCGTGATAAAAGGCTACACTTTGATAACAGACTACACTGTGATAAAAGACTACACTGTGATAAAAGGTTACACTGTGATCAAAGGCAACAACATGATCAAAGGCAACAACATGATAAAAGGCTACACTGTGATAATAGGTTACACCATGATAAAAAGCCACACTTTGATAAAAGAGTACACTGTGATAAAAGGCCACACTGTGATAAAAGGCTACACTGTGATAAATGACTACACTGTGATAAAAGGCTAAAAAATTATAAAAGGCTACACTGTGATAAAAGGCAGCACTGTGACGAAAGGTTACACTGTGATAAAAGGCTACACTGTCATAATAGGCTACACCATGATAAAAAGCCACACTTTGATAAAAGAGTACACTCTGATAAAAGGCCACACTGTGAAAAAAGGTTACACCATTATAAAAACTACACTGTAATAAAAGGCCACACTGTGATAAAAGGCTACACTTTGATAAAAGAATTCACCGTGATAAAAAGTTACACCATTATAAAAACTACACTGTGATAAAAGGCCACACTGTGATAAAAGGCTACACTTTGATAAAAGGCTACACTTTGATAAAAGACTATACTGTGATAAAAGGCTACACTGTAATAAAAGGGTACAATGTGATAAAAGGCTAAACCGTGATAAAAGGCTACGCTTTGATAACAGACTACACTGTGATAAAAGGCAACACTGTGATAAAAGGTTACACTGTGATAAAAGGCTACAACATGATGAATGACTACACTGTTATAAAAGGCTACAACATTATAAAAGGCTACACTGTGATAAAAGGCTACACTGTGATGAAAGGGTACAATGTGATAAAAGGCTACACCATGATAAAAAGCCACACTTTGATAAAAGAGTACACTGTGATAAAAGGCCACACTGTGATGAAAGGTTACATTGTGATGAAATGTTACAACGTGATAAAAGGCCACACCGTGATAAAAGATTAGACTGTGATAAAAGGCTACAACATTATAAAAGGCTACACTGTGATAAAAGGTTACACTGTGATCAAAGGCCACACTGTGATAAAAGGCTACAGTGTGATAAAAGGCAGCACTGTGATAAAGGCTACAACATGATGAAAGGCTACACTGTGATAAAGGCTACAACATGATAAAAGGCTACACTGTGATAAAAAGCTACAACGTGATAAAAGACTACAATGTGATGAAATGTTACAATGTGATAAAATGCCACACTGTGATAAAAGGCTACACTGTGATAAAGGCTACAACATGAAAAAAGGCTAAACTGTGATAAAAGGCTACAACATGATGAATGACTACACTGTGATAAAAGGCTACAACATTATAAAAGGCTACACTGTGATAAAAGGCTACACTGTGATAAAATGTTACACTGTGATCAAAGGCAACAACATGATCAAAGGCAACAACATTATAAAAGGCTACACTGTGATAAAAAGCCACACTTTGATAAAAGAATACACTGTGATAAAAGGCTACAACATGATAAAAGGCTACACTGTCATAAAGGCTACAACATGATAAAAGGCTACACTGTGATAAAAAGCTACAACGTGATAAAAGACTACAATGTGATTAAATGTTACAATGTGATAAAATGCCACACCGTGATAAAAGGTTATACTGTGATAAAAGGCTACAACTTGATAAAAGACTACACTGTGATGAAATGTTACAACGTGATAAAAGGCCACACCGTGATGAAAGGTTACACTGTTATAAAAGGCCACACTGTGATAAAAGGCTACACTGTGATTAAAGGTTACACAGTGATGAAAGGTTACACTGTGATAAAAGGCTACACTGTGATGAAGGCTACAATATGATAAAAGGCTAAACTGTGATAAAAGGCTACAAATGATGAATGACTACACTGTGATAAAAGGCTACAACATTATAAAAGGCTACACTGTGATAAAAGGTTATACTGTGATCAAAGGCAACAACATGATGAAAGGCCACACTGTGATGAAAGGTTACACTGTGAAAAAAGGTTACACTGTGATAAAAGGCTACAACATCATAAAAGGCTACACTGTGATAAATGACTACACTGTGATAAAAGGCTACAAAATTATAAAAGGCTACACTGTGATAAAAGGCTACACTGTGATTAAAGGTTACACCGTGATGAAAGGTTACACTGTGATGAAAGGTTACACTGTGATAAAAGGTTAGACTGTGATCAAAGGCAACAACATGATCAAAGGCAACAACATGATAAAAGGCTACACTGTGATAATAGGCTACACCATGAGAAAAAGCCACACTTTGATAAAAGAGTACATTGTGATAAAAGGCCACACTGTGATAAAAGGCTACACCATGATAAAAAGCCACACTTTGATAAAAGAGTACACTGTGATAAAAGGCCACACTGTGATGAAAGGTTACACTGTGAAAAAAGGCTACACTGTGATCAAAGGCAACAACATGATCAAAGGCAACAACATGATAAAAGAGTACACTGTGATAAAAGGCTACACTGTGATAAAGGCTACAACATGATAAAAGGCTAAACTGTGATAAAAGGCTACAACATGATGAATGACTACACTGTGATAAAAGGCTACAACATTATAAAAGGCTACACTGTGATAAAAGGCCACACTGTGATAAAAGGCTACACTGTGATAAAAGACTACACTGTGAAAGAAGGTTAGACTCTGATAAAAGGCTACAACATGATAAAAGGCTACACTGTGATAAATGACTACACTGTGATAAAAGGTTACACCATTATAAAAGTCCACACTGTGACAATGGGTTAGACTGTGATAAAAGGCTACAACGTGATGAAAGGCTACACTGTGATAAAAGGCTGAACCGTGATAAAAGGCTACACATTGATAAAAGACTACACTGTGATAAAAGGCCACACTGTGTTGAAAGGTTACACTGTGATCAAAGGCTACAACGTGATAAAAGACTACACTATGATGAAATGTTAGAACGTGATAAAAGGCCACACCGTGATAAAACGTTAGACTGTGATAAAAGGCTGAACCGTGATAAAAGGCTACAACGTGATAAAAGGCTACACTGTGATAAAAGGCAGCACTGTGACGAAAGGTTACACTGTGATCAAAGGCAACAACATGATCAAAGGCCACACTGTGATGAAAGGTTACACTGTGAAAAAAGGTTACACTGTGATAAAAGGCAACAAAATTATTAAAGGCTACACTGTGATAAAAGGCTATACTTTGATGAAAGACTACACTGTGATAAAAGGTTACACTGTGATAAAAGGCCATGCTGTGATTAAATGTTACAACGTGATAAAAGGCCACACCGTGATAAAAGGTAGACTGTCATAAAAGGCTGAACCGTGATAAAAGGCTACACTGTGATAAAAGACTACACTGTGATAAAAGGCCACACTGTGATGAAAGGTTACACTGTGATAAAAGGCTACACTGTGATAAAAGGCTACAACGTGATAAAAGGCTACACTGTGACAAAAGGTTAGACTGTGATAAAAGGCTACAAAGTGATAAAAGGCTACACTGTGATAAAAGGTTACACTGTGACGAAAGGTTACACTGTGAAAAAAGGCAACAAAATTATAAAAGGCCACACTGTGATAAAAGGCAACAAAATTATAAAAGGCTACACTGTGATAAAAGGCTACACTGTGATGAAAGGTTACACAGTGATGAAAGGTTACACTGTGAGAAAAGGCAACACAATTATAAAAGGCTACACTGTGATTAAAGGCTACACTGTGATGAAAGGTTACACTGTGAAAAAAGGTTACACTGTGAAAAAAGGTTACACTGTGATAAAAGGCAACAACATGATCAAAGGCAACAACATGATCAAAGGCAACAACATGATAAAAGGTTACACTGTGATAATAGGCTACACCATGATAAAAAGCCACACTTTGATAAAACAGTACACTGTGATAAAAGGCCAACCTGTGATGAAAGGTTACACCATTATAAAAGGCCACACTGTGATAAAAGGTTAGACTGTGAAAAAAGGCTACACTGTGACGAAAGACTACACTGTGATAAAAGGTTACACCATTACAAAAACTACACTGTGATAAAAGGCCACACTGTGATAAAAGTCTACACTTTGAAAAAAACATACTACATGATAAAAGGTTACACTGTGATAAAAGGTTACACTGTGATCAAAGGCAACAAAATTATAAAAGGCCACACTGTGATAAAAGGCAACAAAATTATAAAAGGCTACACTGTGATAAAAGGCTACACTGTGATGAAAGGTTACACAGTGATGAAAGGTTACACTGTGAGAAAAGGCAACACAATTATAAAAGGCTACACTGTGATTAAAGGCTACACTGTGATGAAAGGTTACACTGTGAAAAAAGGTTACACTGTGAAAAAAGGTTACACTGTGATAAAAGGCAACAACATGATCAAAGGCAACAACATGATCAAAGGCAACAACATGATAAAAGGTTACACTGTGATAATAGGCTACACCATGATAAAAAGCCACACTTTGATAAAACAGTACACTGTGATAAAAGGCCAACCTGTGATGAAAGGTTACACCATTATAAAAGGCCACACTGTGATAAAAGGTTAGACTGTGAAAAAAGGCTACACTGTGACGAAAGACTACACTGTGATAAAAGGTTACACCATTACAAAAACTACACTGTGATAAAAGGCCACACTGTGATAAAAGTCTACACTTTGAAAAAAACATACTACATGATAAAAGGTTACACTGTGATAAAAGGTTACACTGTGATCAAAGGCAACAACATGGTCAAAGGCAACAACATGATAAAAGGCTACACTGTGATAAAAGGCTACACTGTGATAATAGGCTACACCATGATAAAAAGCCACACTTTGATAAAAGAGTACACTGTGATAAAAGGCCACACTGTGATGAAAGGTTACACTGTGAAAAAAGGTTACACTGTGATAAAAGGCTACAACATGATAAAAGGCTACACTGTGATAAAAGGTTACACCATTATAAAAGGCCACACTGTGATAAAAGGTTAAACTGTGATAATAGGCTACACTGTGACGAAAGACTACACTGTGATAAAAGGCCACACTGTGATAAAAGGCTACACTTTGATAAAAGAATTCACCGTGATAAAAGGTTACACTGTGATAAAAGGCTACACTGTGATTAAAGGTTATACAGTGATAAAGGGTTACACTGTGATAAAAGGCTATACTGTGATGAAGGCTACAAGATGATAAAAGGCTAAACTGTGATAAAAGGCTACAAATGATGAATGACTACACTGTGATGAAAGGCTACAACATTATAAAAGGCTACACTGTGATAAAAGGTTATACTGTGATCAAAGGCAACAACATGATCAAAGGCCACACTGTGATGAAAGGTTACACTGTGAAAAAAGATTACACTGTGACAAAAGGCTACAACATCATAAAAGGCTACACTGTGATAAATGACTACACTGTGATAAAAGGCTACAAAATTATAAAAGGCTACACTGTGATAAAAGGCTACACTGTGGTTAAAGGTTACACTGTGATCAAAGGCAACAACATGATCAAAGGCAACAACATGATAAAAGGCTACATTGTGATAAAGGCTACAACATGATAAAAGGCTACACTGTGATAAAAACCTAATACATGATAAAAGGTTACACTGTGATCAAAGGCAACAACATGATCAAAGGCCACACTGTGATGAAAGGTTACACTGTGAAAAAAGGTTACACTGTGATAAAAGGCAACAAAATTATAAAAGGATACACTGTGATAAAAGGCTACACTGTGATGAAAGGTTACACAGTGATGAAAGGTTACACTGTGATAAAAGGCTACACTGTGATGAAGGCTACAACATGAAAAAAGGCTAAACTGTGATAAAAGGCTACAACATGATGAATGACTACACTGTGATAAAAGGGTACAATGTGATAAAAGGCTAAACCGTGATAAAAGGCTACAACATGATGAATGACTACACTGTGATAAAAGGCTACACTGTGATAAAAGGGTACAATGTGATAAAAGGCTAAACCGTGATAAAAGGCTACACTTTGATAACAGACTACACTGTGATAAAAGGCAACACTGTGATAAAAGGTTACACTGTGATAAAAGGCTACAACATGATGAATGACTACACTGTTATAAAAGGCTACAACATTATAAAAGGCTACACTGTGATAAAAGGCTACACTGTGATGAAAGGTTACACTGTGATAAAAGGTCACACTGTGATAAAGGCTACACCATGATAAAAAACCACACTTTGATAAAAGAGTACACTGTGATAAAAGGCCACACTGTGATGAAAGGCTACAACATAATAAAAGGCTACACTGTGATAAAAGGTTACACTGTGATCAAAGGCAACATGATCAAAGGCAACAACATGATAACAGGCTACACTGTGATAAAAGGCCACACTGTGATAAAAGGCTACACTGTGATAAAAGACTACACTGTGATAAAAGGTTACACCATTATAAAAGGCCACACTGTGACAATGGGTTAGACTGTGATAAAAGGCTACAACGTGATGAAAGGCTACACTGTGATAAAAGGTTACATTGTGATAAAAGGCTGAACCGTGATAAAAGGCTACACATTGATAAAAGACTACACTGTGATAAAAGGCTACACTGTGTTGAAAGGTTACACTGTGATAAAAAGCTACACTGTGATAAAAGGCTACACTGTGATAAAAGGCTACAACATTATAAAAGGCTTCACTGTGATAATTGACTACACTGTGATAAAAGGCTACACAGTGACAAAAGGCTGCAACAATATAAAAGGCTACACCGTGATGAAAGGTTACACTGTGATGAAAGGCTACACTGTGATAAAGGCTACAACATGATAAAAGGCTACACTGTGATAAAAAGCCACACTGTGATAAAAGGCTACACTGTGATTAAAGGTTACACCGTGATGAAAGGTTACACTGTGATGAAAGATTACACTGTGATAAAAGGTTATACTGTGATCAAAGGCAACAACATGATCAAAGGCAACAACATCATAAAAGGCTACACTGTGACAATAGGCTACACCATGATAAAAAGCCACACTTTGATAAAAGAGTACACTGTGATAAAAGGCCACACTGTGATAAAAGGCTACACTGTGATAAAAGACTACACTGTGAAAGAAGGTTACACTCTGATAAAAGGCTACAACATGATAAAAGGCTACACTGTGATAAATGACTACACTTTGATAAAAGAATTCACTGTGATAAAAGTTTACACTGTGATAGAATGCCATACTGTGATAAAAGATTACAATGTGATAAAAGGCTACACTGTGACGAAAGACTACACTGTGATAAAAGGTTACACCATTATAAAAACTACACTGTGATAAAAGGTCACACTGTGATAAAAGGCTACACTTTGAAAAAAACCTACTACATGATAAAAGGCTACACTTTGAAAAAAACCTACTACATGATAAAAGGTTACACTGTGATAAAAGGTTACTCTGTGATCAAAGGCAACAACATGATCAAAGGCAACAACATGATAAAAGGCTACACTGTGATAATAGGCTACACCATGATAAAAAGCCACACTTTGATAAAAGAGTACACTGTGATAAAAGGCCACACTGTGTTGAAAGGTTGCACTGTGATAAAAGGCTACAACGTGATAAAAGGCTACATTTTGATAACAGACTACACTGTGATAAAAGGCCACACTGTGATAAAAGGTTACACTGTGATAAAAGGCTAAACTGTGATAAAAGGCTACAACGTGATAAAAGGCTACACTGTGATAAAAGGCAGCACTGTGAAAAAAGGTTACACTGTGATTAAAGGCAACAACATGATCAAAGTCAACAACATGATCAAAGGCAACAACATGATAAAAGGCTACACTGTGATAAAAGGCAACATGATCAAAGGCAACAACATGATAAAAGGCTACACTGTGATAAAAGGCCACACTGTGATAAAAGGCTACACTGTGATAAAAGACTACACTGTGGAAGAAGGTTACACTCTGATAAAAGGCTACAACATGATAAAAGGCTTCACTGTGATAATTGACTACGCTGTGATAAAAGGCTACACAGTGACAAAAGGCTACAACAATATAAAAGGCTACACCGTGATGAAAGGTTACACTGTGATAAAAGGCTACACTGTGATAAAGGCTACAACATGATAAAAGGCTACACTGTGATAAAAACCTACTACATGATCAAAGGTTACACTGTGATAAAAGGTTACACTGTGATCAAAGGCAACAACATGATCAAAGGCAACAACATGATACAAGGTTACACTGTGATAATAGGCTACACCATGATAAAAAGCCACACTTTGATAAAAGGTTACACCGTGATGAAAGGTTACACTGTGATGAAAGATTACACTGTGATAAAAGGTTACACTGTGATCAAAGGCAACAACATGATCAAAGGCCACACTGTGATGAAAGGTTACACTGTGAAAAAAGGTTACACTGTGATAAAAGGCAACAAAATTATAAAAGGCTACACTGTGATAAAAGGCTACACTGTGATGAAAGGTTACACAGTGATGAAAGGTTACACTGTGATAAAAGGCTTCACTGTGATGAAAGGTTACAATGTGGAAAAAGGTTACACTGTGATAAAAGGCAACAACATGATCAAAGGCAACAACATGATAAAAGGCTACACTGTGATGAAAGGCTACACTGTGATAATAGGCTACACCATGATAAAAAGCCACACTTTGATAAAAGAGTACACTGTGATAAAAGGCCACACTGTGATGAAAGGTTACACTGTGATAAAAGGTTACACCATTATAAAAGGCCACACTGTGATAAAAGGTTAGACTGTGATAAAAGGCTACACTGTGACGAAAGACTACAATGTGACAAAAGGCCACACTGTGATAAAAGGCTACACTTTGATAAAAGAATTCACCGTGATAAAAGGCTACACTGTGATAAAAACCTAATACATGATAAAAGGTTACACTGTGATAAAAGGTTACACTGTGAAAAAAGGTTACACTGTGATAAAAGGCAACAACATGATCAAAAGCAACACTGTGAAAAAAGGTTACACTGTGATAAAAGGCAACAAAATTATAAAAGGCTACACTGTGATAAAAGGCTACACTGTGATGAAAGGTTACACAGTGATGAAAGGTTACACTGTGATAAAAGGCTTCACTGTGATGAAAGGTTACACTGTGAAAAAAGGTTACACTGTGATAAAAGGCTACACTGTGATCAAAGGCCACACTGTGATAAAAGGTTAGACTGTGATAAAAGGCTACACTGTGACGAAAGACTACACTGTGATAAAAGGCCACACTGTGATAAAAGGCTACACTTTGATAAAAGAATTCACCATGATAAAAAGCCACACTTTGATAAAAGAGTACACTGTGATAAAAGGCCACACTGTGATGAAAGGTTACACTGTGATTAAAGATTACACCATTATAAAAACTACACTGTGATAAAAGGCCACACTGTGATAAAAGGCTACACTTTGATAAAAGAATTCACTGTGATAAAAGGCCACACTGTGATGAAAGGTTACACTGTGAAAAAAGGTTACACTGTGACAACAGGCTACAACATGATAAAAGGTTACACTGTGATAAAAGGTTACACCATTATAAAAGGCTTCAGTGTGATAAAAGACTACACTGTGAAAGAGGGTTACACTCTGATATAAGGCTACAAGATGATAAAAGGCTTCACTGTGATAATTGACTACACTGTGATAAAAGGCTACACAGTGACAAAAGGCTACAACAATATAAAAGGCTACACCGTGATGAAAGGTTACACTGTGATAAAAACCTAATACATGATAAATGGTTACACTGTGATCAAAGGCAACAACATGATCAAAGGCCACACTGTGATGAAAGGTTACACTGTGAAAAAAGGTTAAACTGTGATAAAAGGCAATAAAATTATAAAAGGCTACACTGTGATAAAATGCTACACTGTGATGAAAGGTTACACAGTGATGAAAGGTTACACTGTGATAAAAGGCTACACTGCGATGAAAGGTTACACTGTGAAAAAAGGTTACACTGTGATAAAAGGCAACAACATGATCAAAGGCAACAACATGATAAAAGGCTACACTGTGATAAAAGGCTACACTGTGATAATAGGCTACACCATGATAAAAAGCCACACTTTGATAAAAGAGAACACTGTGATAAAAGGCCACACTGTGATGAAAGGTTACACTGTGAAAAAAGGTTACACTGTGATAAAAGGCTACAACATGATAAAAGGCTACACTGTGATAAAAGGTTACACCATTATAAAAGGCCACACTGTGATAAAAGGTTAGACTGTGAAAAAAGGCTACACTGTGACGAAAGACTACACTGTGATAAAAGGCTACACCATTATAAAAACTACACTGTGATAAAAGGCTACACTGTGATAAAAGGCTACACTTTGAAAAAAACCTACTGCATGATAAAAGGCCACACTGTGACAATGGGTTAGACTGTGATAAAAGGCTACACTGTGATAAAACGTTACACTGTGATAAAAGGCTGAACCGTGATAAAAGACTACACATTGATAAAAGACTACACTGTGATAAAAGGCCACACCGTGATGAAAGGTTAGACTGTGATAAAAGGCTACAACATTATAAAAGGCTACACTGTGATCAAAGGCAACATGATCAAAGGCCACAACATGATAAAAGGCTACACTGTGATAAAAGGCTACACTTTGATAAAAGACTACACTGTGAAAGAAGGTTACACTCTGATAAAAGGCTACAACATGATAAAAGGCTACACTGTGACGAAAGACTACACTGTAATAAAAGCTTACACCATTATAAAAAATACACGGTGTTAAAAAGCCACACTGTGATAAAAAGCCACACTTTGATAAAAGAGTACACTGTGATAAAAGGCCACACTGTGATGAAAGGTTACATTGTGAAAAAAGGTTACACTGTGATAAAAGGCTGCAACATGATAAAAGGCTACACTGTGATAAAAGGCTACACAGTGACAAAAGGCTACAACATTATAAAAGGCTACAACGTGATAAAAGGCCACACCGTGATAAAAGGTTACACTTTGATAAAAGACTACACTGTGATAAAAGGCTACACTGTGATAAAAGGGTACAATGTGATAAAAGGCTAAACCGTGATGAAAGGCTACACTTTGATAACAGACTACACTGTGATAAAAGGCCACACTGTGATAAAAGGCAGCACTGTGATAAAAGGCTACAACATGATAAAAGGCTAAACTGTGATAAAAGGCTACAACATGATGAATGACTACACTGTGATAAAAGGCTACAACATTATAAAAGGCTGCACTGTGATAAAAGGTTACACTCTGATCAAAGGCAACAACATGATCAAAGGCCACACTGTGATGAAAGGTTACACTGTGAAAAAATGTTATACTGTGATAAAAGGCTACAACATCATAAAAGGCTACACTGTGATAAATGACTACACTGTGATAAAAGGCTACAAAATTATAAAAGGCTACACTGTGATAAAAGGCTACACTGTGATTAAAGGTTACACCGTGATGAAAGGTTACACTGTGATGAAAGGTTACACTGTGATCAAAGGCAACAACATGATCAAAGGCAACAACATGATAAAAGGCTACACTGTGATAATAGGCTACACCATGATAAAAAGCCACACTTTGATAAAAGAGTACACTGTGATAAAAGGCCAAACTGTGATAAAAGGCTACACTGTGAAAGAGGGTTACACTCTGATATAAGGCTGCTACATGATAAAAGGCTTCACTGTGATAATTGACTACACTGTGATAAAAGGCTACACAGTGACAAAAGGCTACAACAATATAAAAGGCTACACTGTGATAAAAACCTACTACATGATAAAAGGTTACACTGTGATAAAAGGTTACACTGTGATCAAAGGCAACAACATGATAAAAGGCTACAACTTGATAAAAGACTACACTGTGATGAAATGTTACAACGTGATAAAAGGCCACACCGTGATGAAAGGTTACACTGTGAGAAAAGACTACACTGTGAAAGAAGATTACACTCTGATAAAAGGCTACAACATGATAAAAGGCTACACTGTGATAAATGACTACACTGTGATAAAAGGCTACAAAATTATAAAAGGCTACACTGTGATAAAAGGCAGCACTGTGACGAAAGGTTACACTGTGATAAAAGGCTACACTGTGATAATAGGCTACACCATGATAAAAAGCCACACTTTGATAAAAGAGTACACTCTGATAAAAGGCCACACTGTGATAAAAGGCTACACTGTGATAAAAGACTACACTGTGAAAGAGGCTTACACTCTGATATAAGGCTACAACATGATAAAAGGCTTCACTGTGATAATTGACTACACTGTGATAAAAGGCTACACAGTGACAATAGGCTACAACAATATAAAAGGCTACACCGTGATGAAAGGTTACACTGTGATAAAAACCTACTACATGATAAAAGGTTACACTGTGATCAAAGGCAACAACATGATCAAAGGCAACAACATGATAAAAGGCTACACTGTGATAACAGGATACACCATGATAAAAAGCCACACTTTGATAAAAGAGTACACTGTGATAAAAGGCCACACTGTGATGAAAGGTTACACTGTGATAAAAGGCTACAACATTATAAAAGGCTACACTGTGATAAAAGGTTACACTGTGATCAAAGGCAACATGATCAAAGGCAACAACATGATAAAAGGCTACACTGTGATAAATGACTACACTGTGATAAAAGGTTACACCATTATAAAAGGCCACACTGTGACAATGGGTTAGACTGTGATAAAAGGCTACAACGTGATGAAAGGCTACACTGTGATAAAAGGCTGAACCGTGATAAAAGGCTACACATTGATAAAAGACTACACTGTGATAAAAGGCCACACTGTGTTGAAAGGTTACACTGTGATAAAAGACTACAACGTGATAAAAGGCTACACTGTGATAAAAGGCAGCACTGTGACGAAAGGTTACACTGTGATACAAGTCTACAACATGATAAAAGGCTACACTGTGATAAAGGCTACAACATGATAAAAGGCTACAATGTGATAAAAACCTAATACATGATAAAAGGGTTACACTGTGATAAAAGGTTACACTGTGATCAAAGGCCACACTGTGATGAAAGGTTACACTGTGAAAAAAGGTTACACTGTGATGAAAGGTTACACAGTGATGAAAGGTTACACTGTGATAAAAGGCTACACTGTGATGAAAGGTTACACTGTGAAAAAAGGTTACACTGTGATAAACGGCAACAACATGATCAAAGGCAACAACATGATAAAAACTACACTGTGATGAAAGGCCACACTGTGATAATAGGCTACACTTTGAAAAAAACCTACTACATGATAAAAGGTTACACTGTGAAAAAAGGTTACACTGTGATCAAAGGCAACAACATGATCAAAGGCAACAACATGATAAAAGGCTACACTGTGATAATAGGCAACACCAGGATAAAAAGCCACACTTTGATAAAAGAGTACACTGTGATAAAAGGCCACACTGTGATGAAAGGTTACACTGTGAAAAAAGGTTACACTGTGATAAAAGGCTACAACATGATAAAAGGCTACACTGTGATAAAAGGTTACACTGTGATAAAAGGTTATACCATTATAAAAGGCCACACTGTGATAAAAGGTTAGACTGTGATAAAAGGCTACACTGTGACGAAAGACTACACTGTAATAAAAGATTACACCATTAAAAAAAATACACGGTAACAAAAGGCCACACTGTGATAAAAGGCTACACTTTGATAAAAGAATCCACTATGATAAAAGGTTACACTGTGATAAAAGGCTACACAGTGACAAAAGGCTACAACATTATAAAAGGCTACAACGTGATAAAAGGCCACACCGTGATAAAAGGTTACACTTTGATAAAAGACTACACTGTGATAAAAGGCTACACTGTGATAAAAGGGTAAAATGTGATAAAAGGCTAAACCGTGATGAAAGGCTACACTTTGATAACAGACTACACTGTGATAAAAGGCCACACTGTGATAAAAGGTTACAGTGTGATAAAAGGCTACAACATGATAAAAGGCTAAACTGTGATAAAAGGCTACAACATGATGAATGACTACACTGTGATAAAAGGCTACAACATTATAAAAGGCTACACTGTGATAAAAGGTTACACTGTGATCAAATGCAAAAACATGATCAAAGGCAACAACATGATGAAAAGGCTACACTGTGATAAAAAGCCATACTTTGATAAAAGAGTACACTGTGATGAAAGGTTACACTGTGATAAAAAGTTACACTGTGATAAAAGGCTACAACATGATAAAATGCTACACTGTGATAAAGGCTACAACATGATAAAAGGCTACACTGTCATAAAAAGCTACAACGTGATAAAAGACTACAATGTGATTAAATGTTACAACGTGACAAAAGGCCACACCGTGATAAAAGGTTACACTGTGATAAAAGGCTACACTGTGATGAAAGGTTACACTGTGATAAAAGGTCACACTGTGATAAAGGCTACACCATGATAAAAAGCCACACTTTGATAAAAGAGTACACTGTGATAAAAGGCCACACTGTGATGAAAGGTTACACTGTGATGAAATGTTACAACGTGATAAAAGGCCACACCGTGATAAAAGGTTAGACTGTGATAAAAGACTACAACATTATAAAAGGCTACACTGTGATAAAAGGTTACACTGTGATCAAAGGCAACATGATCAAAGGCAACAACATGATAAAAGGCTACACTGTGATAAAAGGCCACACTGTGATAAAAGGCTACACTGTGATAAAAGACTACACTGTGAAAGAAGGTTACACTCTGATAAAAGGCGACAACATGATAAAAGGCTACACTGTGATAAATGACTACACTGTGATAAAAGGTTACACCATTATAAAAGGCCACACTGTGACAATGGGTTAGACTGTGATAAAAGGCTACAACGTGATGAAAGGCTACACTGTGATAAAAGGTTACACTGTGATAAAAGTTTGAACCGTGATAAAAGGCTACACATTGATAAAAAACTACCACGTGATAAAAGGCTACACTGTGATAAAGGCTACAACATGATAAAAGGCTACACTGTGATAAAAGGTTACACTGTGATAAAAGGTTACACTGTGATCAAAGGCAACAACATGATCAAAGGCCACACTGTGATGAAAGGTTACAGTGTGAAAAAAGGTTACACTGTGATAAAAGGCTACACTGTGATAAAAGGCAGCACTGTGATAAAAGGCTACACTGTGATAAAGGCTACAACATGATAAAAGGTTACACTGTGATAAAAACCTAATACATGATAAAAGGTTACACTGTGATAAAAGGTTACACTGTGATCAAAGGCCACACTGTGATGAAAGGTTACACTGTGAAAAAAGGTTACACTGTGATGAAAGGTTACACTGTGATAAAAGTCTGAACCGTGATAAATGGCTACACATTGATAAAAGACTACACTGTGATAAAAGGCCACACTGTGTTGAAAGGTTACACTGTGATAAAAGGCTACAACGTGATAAAAGGCTGCACTGTGATAAAAGGCAGCACTGTGATAATAGGCTACAACATGATAAAAGGCTACACTGTGATAAAAACCTAATACATGATAAAAGGTTACACTGTGATCAAAGTCTACAACATGATAAAAGGCTACACTGTGATAAAGGCTACAACATGATAAAAGGCTACAACATGATAAAAACCTAATACATGATAAAAGGTTACACTGTGATCAAAGGCAACAACATGATCAAAGGCCACACTGTGATGAAAGGTTACACTGTGAAAAAAGGTTACACTGTGATAAAAGGCAACAAAATTATAAAAGGCTACACTGTGATAAAAGGCTACACTGTGATGAAAGGTTACACAGTGATGAAAGGTTACACTGTGATAAAAGGCTACACTGTGATGAAAGGTTACACTGTGAAAAAAGGTTACACTGTGATAAACGGCAACAACATGATCAAAGGCAACAACATGATAAAAGGCTACACTGTGATAAAAGAGTACACTGTGATAAAAGGCCACACTGTGATGAAAGGTTACAATGTGAAAAAAGGTTACACTGTGATAAAAGGCTACAACATGATAAAAGGCTACACTGTGATAAAAGGTTACACCATTATAAAAGGCCACACTGTGATAAAAGGTTAGACTGTGAAAAAAGGCTACACTGTGACGAAAGACTACACTGTGATAAAAGGTTACACCATTATAAAAACTACACTGTGATAAAAGGCCACACTGTGATAATAGGCTACACTTTGAGAAAAACCTACTACATGATAAAAGGTTACACTGTGAAAAAAGGTTACACTGTGATCAAAGGCAACAACATGATCAAAGGCAACAACATGATAAAAGGCTACACTGTGATAATAGGCTACACCAGGATAAAAAGCCACACTTTGATAAAAGAGTACACTGTGATAAAAGGCCACACTGTGATGAAAGGTTACACTGTGAAAAAAGGTTACACTGTGATAAAAGGCTACAACATGATAAAAGGCTACACTGTGATAAAAGGTTACACTGTGATAAAAGGTTACACCATTATAAAAGGCCACACTGTGATAAAAGGTTAGACTGTGATAAAAGGCTACACTGTGACGAAAGACTACACTGTAATAAAAGATTACACCATTATAAAAAATACACGGTGATAAAAGGCCACACTGTGATAAAAGGCTACACTTTGATAAAAGGGTACAATGTGATAAAAGGCTAAACCGTGATAAAAGGCTACACTTTGATAATAGGCTACACCAGGATAAAAAGCCACACTTTGATAAAAGAGTACACTGTGATAAAAGGCCACACTGTGATGAAAGGTTACACTGTGAAAAAAGGTTACACTGTGATAAAAGGCTACAACATGATAAAAGGCTACACTGTGATAAAAGGTTACACCATTATAAAAGGCCACACTGTGATAAAAGGTTAGACTGTGATAAAAGGCTACACTGTGACAAAAGACTACACTGTGATAAAAGGCTACAACATTATAAAAGGCTACACTGTGATAAAATGTTACACTGTGATCAAAGGCAACATGATCAAAGGCAACAACATGATAAAAGGCTACACTGTGATAAAAACCTACTACATGATAAAAGGTTACACTGTGATAAAAGGCCACACTGTGATCAAAGGCAACAACATGATCAAAGGCAACAACATGATAAAAGGCTACACTGTGATAATAGGCTACACCATGATAAAAAGCCACACTTTGATAAAAGAGTACACTCTGATTTAAGGCCACACTGTGATAAAAGGCTACACTGTGATAAAAGACTACACTGTGAAAGAGGGTTACACTCTGATATAAGGCTACAACATGATAAAAGGCTACACTGTGATAAATGACTACACTGTGATAAAAGGCTACACTGTGATAAAAGGCTACACAGTGACAAAAGGCTACAACATTATAAAAGGCTACACCGTGATGAAAGGTTACACTGTGATAAAAGGCTACACTGTGATAAAGGCTACAACATGATAAAAGGCTACACTGTGATAAAAACCTAATACATGATAAAAGGTTACACTGTGATCAAAGGCAACAACATGATCAAAGGCCACACTGTGATGAAAGGTTACACTGTGAAAAAAGGTTACACTGTGATAAAAGGCAACAAAATTATAAAAGGCTACACTGTGATAAAAGGCTACACTGTGATAAAAGGTCACACTGTGATAAAAGGCTACACTGTGATAAAAGACTACACTGTGAAAGAAGGTTACACTCTGATAAAAGGCTACAACATGATAAAAGGCTACACTGTGATAAATGACTACATTGTGATAAAAGGTTACACCATTATAAAAGGCCACACTGTGACAATGGGTTAGACTGTGATAAAAGGCTACAACGTGATGAAAGGCTACACTGTGATAAAAGGTTACACTGTGATAAAAGTCTGAACCGTGATAAAAGGCTACACATTGATAAAAGACTACACTGTGATAAAAGGCCACACTGTGTTGAAAGGTTACACTGTGATAAAAGGCTACAACGTGATAAAAGGCTAGACTGTGATAAAAGGCAGCACTGTGACGAAAGGTTACACTGTGATAAAAGTCTGCAACATGATAAAAGGCTACACTGTGATAAAGGCTACAACATGATAAAAGGCTACACTGTGATAAAAACCTAATACATGATAAAAGGTTACACTGTGATAAAAGGTTACACTGTGATAAAAGGCAACAACATGATCAAAGGCAACACTGTGAAAAAAGGTTACACTGTGATAAAAGGCAATAAAATTATAAAAGGCTACACTGTGATAAAAGGCTACACTGTGATGAAAGGTTACACAGTGATGAAAGGTTACACTGTGATAAAAGGATTCACTGTGATGAAAGGTTACACTGTGAAAAAAGGTTACACTGTGATAAAAGGCTACACTGTGATAAAAGGCTACACTGTGATAATAGGCTACACATTGATAAAAGACTACACTGTGATAAAAGGCCACACTGTGATAAAAGGCTACACTGTGATTAAAGGTTACACAGTGATGAAAGGTTAGACTGTGATAAAAGGCTGAACCGTGATAAAAGGCTACAACGTGATAAAAGGCTACACTGTGATAAAAGGCAGCACTGTGACGAAAGGTTACACTGTGATAAAATGTTACACTGTGATAAAAGGCAACAACATGATAAAGGGCTACACTGTGATAAAAGGCTATACTTTGAAATAAGACTACAGTGTGATAAAAGGCCATACTGTGATTAAATGTAACAACGTGATAAAAGGCCACACCGTGATAAAAGGTAAGACTGTGATAAAAGGCTGAACCGTGATAAAAGGCTACAACGTGATAAAAGGCTACACTGTGATAAAAGGTTACACTGTGATCAAAGTCAACATGATCAAAGGCAACAACATGATAAAAGGCTACACTGTGATAAAAGGCCACACTGTGATAAAAGGCTACACTGTGAAAAAAGACTACACTGTGAAAGAAGGTTATACTCTGATAAAAGGCTGCAACATGATAAAAGGCTACACTGTGATAAATGACTACACTGTGATAAAAGGTTACACCATTATAAAAGGCCACACTGTGACAATGGGTTAGACTGTGATAAAAGGCTACAACGTGATGAAAGGCTACACTGTGATAAAAGGTTACACTGTGATAAAAGGCTGAACCGTGATAAAAGGCTACACATTGATAAAAGACTACACTGTGATAAAAGGCCACACTGTGTTGAAAGGTTACACTTTGATAAAAGGCTACAACGTGATAAAAGGCTACACTGTGATAAAAGGCAGCACTGTGACGAAAGGTTACACTGTGATAAAAGTCTACAACATGATAAAAGGCTACACTGTGATAAAGGCTACAACATGATAAAAGGCTACACTGTGATAAAAACCTAATACATGATAAAAGATTACACTGTGATAAAAGGTTACACTGTGATCAAAGGCAACAACATGATCAAAGGCCACACTGTGATGAAAGGTTACAGTGTGAAAAAAGGTTACACTGTGATAAAAGGCAACAAAATTATAAAAGGCTACACTGTGATAAAAGGCTACACTGTGATGAAAGGTTACACAGTGATGAAAGGTTACACTGTGATAAAAGGCTACACTGTGATGAAGGCTACAATATGATAAAAGGCTAAACTGTGATAAAAGGCTACAAATGATGAATGACTACACTGTGATGAAAGGCTACAACATTATAAAAGGCTACACTGTGATAAAAGGTTATATTGTGATCAAAGGCAACAACATGATAAAAGGCTACACTGTGATAAAAAGCCACACTGTGATAAAAGGCTACACTGTGATTAAAGGTTACACCGTGATGAAAGGTTACACTGTGATGAAAGATTACACTGTGATAAAAGGTTACACTGTGATCAAAGGCAACAACATGATCAAAGGCAACAACATGATAAAAGGCTACACTGTGATAATAGGCTACACCATGATAAAAAGCCACACTTTGATAAAAGAGTACACTGTGATAAAAGGCCACACTCTGATAAAAGGCCACACTGTGATAAAAGGCTACACTGTGATAAAAGACTACACTGTGAAAGAGGGTTACACTCTGATATAAGGCCACAACATGATAAAAGGCTTCACTGTGATAATTGACTACACTGTGATAAAAGGCTACACAGTGACAAAAGGCTACAACAATATAAAAGGCTACACAGTGATGAAAGGTTACACTGTGATAAAAGGCTACACTGTGATAAAGGCTACAACATGATCAAAGGCAACAACATGATAAAAGGCTACACTGTGATAATAGGCTACACCATGATAAAAAGCCACACTTTGATAAAAGAGTACACTGTGATAAAAGGCCACACTGTGATGAAAGGTTACACTGTGAAAAAAGGTTACACTGTGATAAAAGGCTGCAACATGATAAAAGGCTACACTGTGAAAAAATGTTACACTGTGATAAAAGGTTAGACTGTGATAAAAGGCTACACTGTGACGAAAGACTACACTGTAATAAAAGGTTACACCTTTATAAAAAATACACGGTGATTAAAGGCCACACTGTGATAAAAGGCTACACTTTGATAAAAGAATCCACTGTGATAAAAGGTTACACTGTGATAAAAGGCTACACAGTGACAAAGGCTACAACATTATAAAAGGCTACAACGTGATAAAAGGCCAAACCGTGATAAAAGGTTACACTTTGATAAAAGACTACACTGTGATAAAAGGCTACACTGTGATAAAAGGGTACACTGTGATAAAAGGCTAAACCGTGATGAAAGGCTACACTTTGATAACAGACTACACTGTGATAAAAGGCCACACTGTGATAAAAGGCAGCACTGTGATAAAAGGCTACAACATGATAAAAGGCTACACTGTGATAAAAGGTTACACTGTGATCAAAGGCAACAACATGATCAAAGGCAACAACATTATAAAAGGCTACACTGTGATAAAAAGCCACACTTTGATAAAAGAATACACTGTGATTAAAGGTTACACAGTGATGAAAGGTTACAATGTGATAAAATGCCACACCGTGATAAAAGGTTATACTGTGATAAAAGGCTACAACTTGATAAAAGACTACACTGTGATGAAATGTTACAACGTGATAAAAGGCCACACCGTGATGAAAGGTTACACTGTGATAAAAGGCCACACTGTGATAAAAGGCTACACTGTGATTAAAGGTTACACAGTGATGAAAGGTTACACTGTGATAAAAGGCTACACTGTGATGAAGGCTACAATATGATAAAAGGCTAAACTGTGATAAAAGGCTACAAATGATGAATGACTACACTGTGATGAAAGGCTACAACATTATAAAAGGCTACACTGTGATAAAAGGTTATACTGTGATGAAAGGCAACAACATGATCAAAGGCCACACTGTGATGAAAGGTTACACTGTGAAAAAAGGTTACACTGTGATAAAAGGCTACAACATCATAAAAGGCTACACTGTGATAAATGACTACACTGTGATAAAAGGCTACAAAATTATAAAAGGCTACACTGTGATAAAATGCTACACTGTGATTAAAGGTTACACCGTGATGAAAGGTTACACTGTGATGAAAGGTTACACTGTGATAAAAGGTTACACTGTGATCAAAGGCAACAACATGATCAAAGGCAACAACATGATGAATGACTACACTGTGATAAAAGGCTACACTTTGATAAAAGAATTCACCGTGATAAAAGGCTACACTTTGATAAAAGACTACACTGTGATAAAAGGCTACACTGTGATAAAAGGGTACAATGTGATAAAAGGCTAAACCGTGATAAAAGGCTACACTTTGATAATAGACTACACTGTGATAAAAGGCTACAACATGATGAATGACTACACTGTTATAAAAGGCTACAACATTATAAAAGGCTACACTGTGATAAAAGGCTACACTGTGATGAAAGGTTACACTGTGATAAAAGGTCACACTGTGATAAAGGCAACACCATGATAAAAAGCCACACTTTGATAAAAGAGTACACTGTGATAAAAGGCCACACTGTGATGAAAGGCTACAACATAATAAAAGGCTACACTGTGATAAAAGGCTACACTGTGATAAAAGGCTACACTTTGATAAAAGAATTCACCGTGATAAAAGGCTCCACTTTGATAAAAGACTACACTGTGATAAAAGGCTACAACGTGATAAAAGGCTACACTGTCATAAAAGGCAGCACTGTGACGAAAGGTTACACTGTGATAAAAGTCTACAACATGATAAAAGGCTACACTGTGATAAAGGCTACAACATGATAAAAGTCTACACTGTGATAAAAACCTAATATATGATAAAAGGATACACTGTGATCAAAGGCTACACTGTGATGAAAGGTTACACAGGGAAGAAAGGTTACACTGTGATAAAAGGCTACACTGTGATGAAAGGTTACACTGTGATAAAAGGCTACACTGTGATAAAAGGCTACACTGTGATAAAAGGGTACAATGTGATAAAAGGCTAAACCGTGATAAAAGGCTACACTTTGATAACAGACTACACTGTGATAAAAGGCTACACTGTGATAAATGACTACACTGTGATAAAAGGTTACACCATGATAAAAAGCCACACTTTGATAAAAGAGTACACTGTGATAAAAGGCCACACTGTGATGAAAGGTTACACTGTGAAAAAAGGTTACACTGTGATAAAAGGCTACAACATGATAAAAGGCTACACTGTGATAAAAGGCCACACTGTGATAAAAGGTTACACCATGATAAAAAGCCACACTTTGATAAAAGAGTACACTGTGATAAAAGGCCACACTGTGATGAAAGGTTACACTGTGAAAAAAGGTTACACTGTGATAAAAGGCTGCAACATGATAAAAGGCTACACTGTGAAAAAAGGTTACACTGTGATAAAAGGTTAGACTGTGATAAAAGGCTACACTGTGACGAAAGACTACACTGTAATAAAAGGTTACACCATTATAAAAAATACACGGTGATAAAAGGCCACACTGTGATAAAAGGCAACACTTTGATAAAAGAATCCACTGTGATAAAAGGTTACACTGTGATAAAAGGCTACACAGTGACAAAGGCTACAACATTATAAAAGGCTACAACGTGATAAAAGGCCACACCGTGATAAAAGGTTACACTTTGATAAAAGACTACACTGTGATAAAAGGCTACACTGTGATAAAAGGGTACAATGTGATAAAAGGCTAAACCGTGATAAAAGGCTACACTTTGATAACAGACTACACTGTGATAAAAGGCCACACTGTGATAAAAGGCAGCACTGTGATAAAAGGTTACACTGTGATCAAAGGCAACAACATGATCAAAGGCAACAACATTATTAAAGGCTACACTGTGATAAAAAGCCACACTTTGATAAAAGAATACACTGTGATAAAAGGCTACAACATGATAAAAGGCTACACTGTGATAAAGGCTACAACATGATAAATGGCTACACTGTGATAAAAAGCTACAACGTGATAAAAGACTACAATGTGATTAAATGTTACAATGTGATAAAATGCCACACCGTGATAAAAGGTTATACTGTGATAAAAGGCTACAACTTGATAAAAGACTACACTGTGATGAAATGTTACAACGTGATAAAAGGCCACACCGTGATGAAAGGTTACACTGTGATAAAAGGCCACACTGTGATAAAAGGCTACACTGTGATTAAAGGTTACACTGTGATCAAAGGCAACAACATGATCAAAGGCAACAACATGATAAAAGGCTACACTGTGATAAAGGCTACAACATGATAAAAGGCTACACTGTGATAAAAAGCTACAACGTGATAAAAGACTACAATGTGATTAAATGTTACATTGTGATAAAATGCCACACCGTGATAAAAGGTTATACTGTGATAAAAGGCTACAACTTGATAAAAGACTACACTGTGATGAAATGTTACAACGTGATAAAAGGCCACACCGTGATGAAAGGTTACACTGTGATAAAAGGCCACACTGTGATAAAAGGCTACACTGTGATTAAAGGTTACACAGTGATGAAAGGTTACACTGTGATAAAAGGCTACACTGTGATGAAGGCTACAATATGATAAAAGGCTAAACTGTGATAAAAGTCTACAAATGATGAATGACTAGACTGTGATAAAAGGCTACAACATTATAAAAGGCTACACTGTGATAAAAGGTTATACTGTGATCAAAGGCAACAACATGATCAAAGGCCACACTGTGATGAAAGGTTACACTGTGAAAAAAGGTTATACTGTGATAAAAGGCTACAACATCGTAAAAGGCTACACTGTGATAAATGACTACACTGTGATAAAAGGCTACACTGTGATTAAAGGTTACACCGTGATGAAAGGTTACACTGTGATGAAAGGTTACACTGTGATAAAAGGTTAGACTGTGATCAAAGGCAACAACATGATCAAAGGCAACAACATGATAAAAGGCTACACTGTGATAATAGGCTACACCATGAGAAAAAGCCACACTTTGATAAAAGAGCACACTGTGATAAAAGGCCACACTGTGATAAAAGGCTACACCATGATAAAAAGCCACACTTTGATAAAAGAGTACACTGTGATAAAAGGCCACACTGTGATGAAAGGTTACACTGTGAAAAAAGGCTACACTGTGATCAAAGGCAACAACATGATCAAAGGCAACAACATGATAAAAGAGTACACTGTGATAAAAGGCTACACTGTGATAAAGGCTACAACATGATAAAAGGCTACACTGTGATAAAGGCTACAACATGATAAAAGGCTACACTGTGATAAAAGGTTACACTGTGATCAAAAGCAACAACATGATCAAAGGCCACACTGTGATGAAAGGTTACACTGTGAAAAAAGGTTACACTGTGATAAAAGGCAACAAAATTATAAAAGGCTACACTGTGATAATAGGCTACACCATGATAAAAAGCCACACTTTGATAAAAGAGTACACTGTGATAAAAGGCCACACTGTGATGAAAGGTTACACTGTGAAAAAAGGTTACACTGTGATAAAAGGCTACAACATGATAAAAGGCTACACTGTGATAAAAGGTTACACCATTATAAAAGGCCACACTGTGATAAAAGGTTAGACTGTGAAAAAAGGCTACACTGTGATAAAAGGCTACACCATTATAAAAGGCCACACTGTGATAAAAGGTTAGACTGTGATAAAAGGCTACACTGTGACGAAAGACTACACTGTGATAAAAGGCCACACTGTGATAAAAGGCTACACTGTGATGAAAGGTTACACAGTGATGAAAGGTTACACTGTGATAAAAGGCTACACTGTGATGAAAGGTTACACAGTGATGAAAGGTTACACTGTGATAAAAGGCTACACTGTGATGAAAGGTTACACTGTGAAAAAAGGTTACACTGTGATAAAAGGCAACAACATGTTCAAAGGCAACAACATGATAAAAGGCTTCACTGTGATAAAAGGCCACACTGTGATAAAAGTCTACACTTTGAAAAAAACATACTACATGATAAAAGGTTACACTGTGATAAAAGGTTACACTGTGATCAAAGGCAACAACATGATAAAAGGCTACACTGTGATAAAAGGTTACACTGTGATAATAGGCTACACCATGATAAAAAGCCACACTTTGATAAAAGAGTACACTGTGATAAAAGGCCACACTGTGATGAAAGGTTACACTGTGAAAAAAGGTTACACTGTGATAAAAGGCTACAACATGATAAAAGGCTACACTGTGATAAAAGGTTACACTGTGATAAAAGGTTACACCATTATAAAAGGCCACACTGTGATAAAAGGTTAGACTGTGATAAAAGGCTACACTGTGACGAAAGACTACACTGTGATAAAAGGCCACACTGTGATAAAAGGCTACACTTTGATAAAAGAATTCAATGTGATAAAAGGCTACACTGTGATAAAAGGGTACAATGTGATAAAAGGCTAAACCGTGATAAAAGGCTACACTTTGATAACAGACTACACTGTGATAAAAGGCAACACTGTGATAAAAGGTTTCACTGTGATAAAAGGCTACAACATGATGAATGACTACACTGTTATAAAAGGCTACAACATTATAAAAGGCTACACTGTGATAACAGGCTACACTGTGATGAAAGGTTACACTGTGATAAAAGGCTGAACCGTGATAAAAGGCTACACATTGATAAAAGACTACACTGTAATAAAAGGCCACACTGTGTTGAAAGGTTACACTGTGATAAAAGGCCACAACGTGATAAAAGGCTACACTGTGATAAAAGGCAGCACTGTGACGAAAGGTTACACTGTGATAAAAGTCTACAACATGATAAAAGGCTACACTGTGATAAAGGCTACAACATGATAAAAGGCTACACTGTGATAAAAGGTTACACTGTGATCAAAGGCAACAACATGATCAAAGGCCACACTGTGATGAAAGGCTACACTGTGAAAAAAGGTTACACTGTGATAAAAGGCAACAAAATTATTAAAGGCTACACTGTGATAAAAGGCTACACTGTGATTAAAGGTTACACCGTGATGAAAGGTTACACTGTGATGAAAGGTTACACTGTGATAAAAGGTTAGACTGTGATCAAAGGCAACAACATGATCAAAGGCAACAACATGATAAAAGGCTACACTGTGATAAAGGCAACAACATGATCAAAGGCAACAACATGATAAAAGGCTACACTGTGATAAAAGGCTACACTGTGATAATAGGCTACACCATGATAAAAAGCGACACTTTGATAAAAGAGTACACTGTGATAAAAGGCCACACTGTGATGAAAGGTTACACTGTGAAAAAAGGTTACACTGTGATAAAAGGCTACACTGTGATAAAAGGTTACACCATTATAAAAGGCCACACTGTGATAAAAGGTTAGACTGTGATAAAAGGCTACACTGTGACGAAAGACTACACTGTGATAAAAGGCCACACTGTGATAAAAGGTTACACTGTGATAAAAGGTTACACTGTGATAAAAGAGTACACTGTGAAAGAAGGTTACACTCTGATAAAAGGTTACACTGTGATCAAAGGCAACAACATGATCAAAGGCCACACTGTGATGAAAGGTTACACTGTGATAAAAGGCCACACTGTGATAAAAGGCTACACTGTGATAAAAGAGTACACTGTGAAAGAAGGTTACACTCTGATAAAAGGTTACACTGTGATCAAAGGCAACAACATGATCAAAGGCTACACTGTGATGAAAGGTTACACAGTGATGAAAGGTTACACTGTGATAAAAGGCTTCACTGTGATGAAAGGTTACAATGTGAAAAAAGGTTACACTGTGATAAAAGGCAACAACATGATCAAAGGCAACAACATGATCAAAGGCAACAACATGATAAAAGGCTACACTGTGATGAAAGGCTACACTGTGATAATAGGCTACACCATGATAAAAAGCCACACTTTGATAAAAGAGTACACTGTGATAAAAGGCCACACTGTGATGAAAGGTTACACTGTGAAAAAAGGTTACACTGTGATAAAAGGCTACACTGTGATAAAAGGTTACACTGTGATAAAAGGTTACACCATTATAAAAGGCCACACTGTGATAAAAGGCCACACTGTGATAAAAGGTTAGACTGTGATAAAAGGCTACACTGTGACGAAAGACTACACTGTGATAAAAGGCCACACTGTGATAAAAGGCTACACTTTGATAAAAGAATTCATCGTGATAAAAGGCTACACTATGATAAAAGACTACACTGTGATAAAAGGCTACACTGTGATAAAAGGGTACACTGTGATAAAAGGCTGAACCGTGATAAAAGGCTACACATTGATAAAAGTCTACAACATCATTAATGGCTACACTGTGATAAAGGCTACAACATCATAAAAGGCTACACTGTGATAAAAACCTAAGACATGATAAAAGGTTACACTGTGATAAAGGCAACAAAAGTATAAAAGGCTACACTGCGATAAAAGGCTACACTGTGATAAAAGGCTGAACCGTGATAAAAGGCTACACATTGATAAAAGACTACACTGTGATAAAAGGCCACACTGTGTTGAAAGGTTACACTGTGATCAAAGGCTACAACGTGATAAAAGACTACACTATGATGAAATGTTAGAACGTGATAAAAGGCCACACCGTGATAAAACGTTAGACTGTGATAAAAGGCTGAACCGTGATAAAAGGCTACAACGTGATAAAAGGCTACACTGTGATCAAAGGCCACACTGTGATGAAAGGTTACACTGTGAAAAAAGGTTACACTGTGATAAAAGGCAACAAAATTATAAAAGGCTACACTGTGATAAAAGGCTATACTTTGATAAAAGACTACACTGTGATAAAAGGTTACACTGTGATAAAAGGCCATGCTGTGATTACATGTTACAACGTGATAAAAGGCCACACCGTGATAAAAGGTAGACTGTCATAAAAGGCTGAACCGTGATAAAAGGCTACACATTGATAAAAGACAACACTGTGATAAAAGGCCACACTGTGATGAAAGGTTACACTGTGATAAAAGGCTACACTGTGATAAAAGGCTACAACGTAATAAAAGGCTACACTGTGACAAAAAGTTACACTGTGATAAAAGGCTACAAAGTGATAAAAGGCTACACTGTGATAAAAGGTTACACTGTGACGAAAGGTTACACTGTGAAAAAAGGCAACAAAATTATAAAAGGCCACACTGTGATAAAAGGCAACAAAATTATAAAAGGCTACACTGTGATAAAAGGCTACACTGTGATGAAAGGTTACACAGTGATGAAAGGTTACACTGTGATGAAAGGCAACACAATTATAAAAGGCTACACTGTGAGAAAAGGCTACACTGTGATGAAAGGTTACACTGTGAAAAAAGGTTACACTGTGATAAAAGGCTACAACATGATAAAAGGCTACACTGTGATAAAAGGTTACACTGTGATAAAAGGTTACACCATTATAAAAGGCCACACTGTGATAAAAGGTTAGACTGTGATAAAAGGCTACACTGTGACGAAAGACTACACTGTGATAAAAGGCCACACTGTGATAAAAGGCTACACTTTGATAAAAGAATTCACCGTGATAAAAGGCTACACTTTGATAAAAGACTACACTGTGATAAAAGGCTACACTGTGATAAAAGGCTGAACCGTGATAAAAGGCTACACATTAACAAAAGACTACACTGTGATAAAAGGCCACACTGTGTTGAAAGGTTACACTGTGATAAAAGGCTACAACGTGATAAAAGGCTACACTGTGATAAAAGGCAGCACTGTGACGAAAGGTTACACTGTGATAAAAGTCTACAACATGATAAAAGGCTACACTGTGATAAAGGCTACAACATGATAAAAGGCTACACTGTGATAAAAACCTAATACATGATAAAAGGTTACACTGTGATAAAGGCAACAAAAGTATAAAAGGCTACACTGCGATAAAAGGCTACACTGTGATGAAAGGTTACACAGTGATGAAAGGTTACACTGTGATAAAAGGCTTCACTGTGATGAAAGGTTACAATGTGAAAAAAGGTTACACTGTGATAAAAGGCATCAACATCATCAAAGGCAACAACATGATAAAAGGCTACACTGTGATAATAGGCTACACCATGATAAAAAGCGATACTTTGATAAAAGAGTACACTGTGATAAAAGGCCCCACTGTGATGAAAGGTTACACTGTGAAAAAAGGTTACACTGTGATAAAAGGCCACACTGTGATAAAAGGCTACAATTTGATAAAAGAATTCACCGTGATAAAAGGCTACACTTTGATAAAAGACTACACTGTGATAATAGGCTACACCATGATAAGAAGCCACACTTTGATAAAAGAGTACACTGTGATAAAAGGCCACACTGTGATGAAAGGTTACACTGTGAAAAAAGATTACACTGTGATAAAAGGATACAACATGATAAAAGGCTACACTGTGATAAAAAGCTACAACGTGATAAAAGGCTACACTGTGATAAAAGGCTGAACCGTGATAAAAGGTTACACTGTGATAAAAGGCTACAACATGATGAATGACTACACTGTTATAAAAGGCTACAACAATATAAAAGGCTACACTGTGATAACAGGCTACACTGTGATGAAAGGTTACACTGTGATAAAAGGCTGAACCGTGATAAAAGGCTACACATTGATAAAAGACTACACTGTGATAAAAGGCCACACTGTGTTGAAAGGTTACACTGTGATAAAAGGCTACAACGTGATAAAAGGCTACACTGTGATAAAAGGCAGCACTGTGACGAAAGGTTACACTGTGATAAAAGTCTACAACATGATAAAAGGCTACACTGTGATAAAGGCTACAACATGATAAAAGGCTACACTGTGATAAAAGGTTACACTGTGATCAAAGGCAACAACATGATCAAAGGCCACACTGTGATGAAAGGTTACACTGTGAAAAAAGGTTACACTGTGATAAAAGGTTACACCATTATAAAAGGCCACACTGTGATAAAAGGTTAGACTGTGAAAAAAGGCTACACTGTGATAAAAGGCTACAACATGACAAAAGGCTACACTGTGATAAAAGGTTACACTGTGATAAAAGGTTACACCATTATAAAAGGCCACACTGTGATAAAAGGTTAGACTGTGATAAAAGGCTACACTGTGACGAAAGACTACACTGTGATAAAAGGCCACACTGTGATAAAAGGCTACACTTTGATAAAAGAATTCACCGTGATAAAAGGCTACACTTTGATAAAAGGCTACACCATGATAAAAAGCCACACTTTGATAAAAGAGTACACTGTGATAAAAGGCCACACTGTGATGAAAGGTTACACTGTGATGAAATGTTACAACGTGATAAAAGGCCACACCGTGATAAAAGGTTAGACTGTGATAAAAGGCTACAACATGATGAATGACTACACTGTGATAAAAGGCTACAACATTATAAAAGGCTACACTGTGATAAAAGGTTACACTGTGATAAAAGGTTAGACTGTGAAAAAAGGCTACACTGTGATAAAAGGCCACACTGTGATAAAAGTCTACACTTTGAAAAAAACATACTACATGATAAAAGGTTACACTGTGATAAAAGGTTACACTGTGATCAAAGGCAACAACATGGTCAAAGGCAACAACATGATAAAAGGCTACACTGTGATAAAAGGCTACACTGTGATAATAGGCTACACCATGATAAAAAGCCACACTTTGATAAAAGAGTACACTGTGATAAAAGGCCACACTGTGATGAAAGGTTACACTGTGAAAAAAGGTTACACTGTGATAAAAGGCTACAACATGATAAAAGGCTACACTGTGATAAAAGGTTACACCATTATAAAAGGCCACACTGTGATAAAAGGTTAGACTGTGAAAAAAGGTTACACCATTATAAAAACTACACTGTGATAAAAGGCCACACTGTGATAAAAGGCTACACTTTGATAAAAGAATTCACCGTGATAAAAGGTTACACTGTGATAAAAGGCTACACTGTGATTAAAGGTTTCACAGTGATGAAAGGTTACACTGTGATAAAAGGCTACACTGTGATGAAGGCTACAATATGATAAAAGGCTAAACTGTGATAAAAGGCTACAAATGATGAATGACTACACTGTGATAAAAGGCTACAACATTATAAAAGGCTACACTGTGATAAAAGGTTATACTGTGATCAAAGGCAACAACATGATCAAAGGCCACACTGTGATGAAAGGTTACACTGTGAAAAAAGGCTACACTGTGATTAAAGGTTACACAGTGAAGAAAGGTTACACTGTGATAAAAGGCTACACTGTGATGAAGGCTACAATATGATAAAAGGCTAAACTGTGATAAAAGGCTACAAATGATGAATGACTACACTGTGATAAAAGGCTACAACATTATAAAAGGCTACACTGTGATAAAAGGTTATACTGTGATCAAAGGCAACAACATGATGAAAGGTTACACTGTGAAAAAAGATTACACTGTGATAAAAGGCTACAACATCATAAAAGGCTACACTGTGATAAATGACTACACTGTGAAAAAAGGCTACAAAATTATAAAAGGCTACACTGTGATAAAAGGCTACACTGTGATTAAAGGTTACACCGTGATGAAAGGTTACACTGTGATGAAAGGTTACACTGTGATCAAAGGCAACAACATGATCAAAGGCAACAACATGATAAAAGGCTACACTGTGATTAAAGGTTACACCGTGATAAAAGGTTACACTTTGATAAAAGACTACACTGTGATAAAAGGCTACACTGTGATAATAGGCTACACCATGATAAAAAGCCACACTTTGATAAAAGGCAGCACTGTGATAAAAGGCTACACTGTGATAAAAGACTACACTGTGAAAGAAGGTTAGACTCTGATAAAAGGCTACAACATGATAAAAGGCTACACTGTGATAAATGACTACACTGTGATAAAAGGTTACACCATTATAAAAGGCCACACTGTGACAATGGGTTAGACTGTGATAAAAGGCTACAACGTGATGAAAGGCTACACTGTGATAAAAGGCTGAACCGTGATAAAAGGCTACACATTGATAAAAGACTACACTGTGATAAAAGGCCACACTGTGTTGAAAGGTTACACTGTGATCAAAGGCTACAACGTGATTAAAGACTACACTATGATGAAATGTTAGAACGTGATAAAAGGCCACACCGTGATAAAACGTTAGACTGTGATAAAAGGTTGAACCGTGATAAAAGGCTACAACGTGATAAAAGGTTACACTGTGATAAAAGGCAGCACTGTGACGAAAGGTTACACTGTGATCAAAGGCAACAACATGATCAAAGGCCACACTGTGATGAAAGGTTACACTGTGAAAAAAGGTTACACTGTGATAAAAGGCAACAAAATTATAAAAGGCTACACTGTGATAAAAGGCTATACTTTGATAAAAGACTGCACTGTGATAAAAGGTTACACTGTGATAAAAGGCCACACTGTGATAAAAGGCTACACATTGATAAAAGACTACACTGTGATAAAAGGCCACACTGTGATGAAAGGTTACACTGTGAAAAAAGGCTACACTGTGACAAAAGGTTACACTGTGATAAAAGGCTACAAAGTGATAAAAGGCTACACTGTGATAAAAGGTAACACTGTGACGAAAGGTTACACTGTGAAAAAAGGTTACACCATTACAAAAACTACACTGTGATAAAAGGCCACACTGTGATAAAAGTCTACACTTTGAAAAAAACATACTACATGATAAAAGGTTACACTGTGATAAAAGGTTACACTGTGATCAAAGGCAACAACATGATCAAAGGCAACAACATGATAAAAGGCTACACTGTGATAAAAGGCTACACTGTGATAATAGGCTACACCATGATAAAAAGCCACACTTTGATAAAAGAGTACACTGTGATAAAAGGCCACACTGTGATGAAAGGTTACACTGTGAAAAAAGGTTACACTGTGATAAAAGGCTACAACATGATAAAAGGCTACACTGTGATAAAAGGTTACACTGTGATAAAAGGTTACACTGTGAAAAAAGGTTACACTGTGATAAAAAGCTACAACATGATAAAAGGCTACACTGTGATAATAGGCTACACCATGATAAAAAGCCACACTTTGATAAAAGAGTACACTGTGATAAAAGGCCACACTGTGATGAAAGGTTACACTGTGAAAAAAGATTACACTGTGATAAAAGGCTACAACATGATAAAAGGCTACACTGTGATAAAAAGCTACAACGTGATAAAAGACTACAATGTGATTAAATGTTACAACATGATAAAAGGCCACAACGTGATAAAAGGCTATACTTTGATAAAAGAGTACACTGTGATAAAAGGTTACACTGTGATAAAAGGCAACAAAATTATAAAAGGCTACACTGTGATAAAAGGCTACACTGTGATGAAAGGTTACACAGTGATGAAAGGTTACACTGTGATAAAAGGCTACACTGTGATGAAAGGTTACAATGTGAAAAAAGGTTACACTTTGATAAAAGGCAACAACATGATCAAAGGCAACAACATGATAAAAGGCTACACTGTGATAAAAGGCTACACTGTGATAATAGGCTACACCATGATAAAAAGCCACACTTTGATAAAAGAGTACACTGTGATAAAAGGCCACACTGTGATGAAAGGTTACACTGTGAAAAAAGGTTACACTGTGATAAAAGGTTACACCATTATAAAAGGCCACACTGTGATAAAAGGTTAGACTGTGAAAAAAGGCTACACTGTGATAATAGGCTACACCATGATAAAAAGCCACACTTTGATAAAAGAGTACACTGTGATAAAAGGCCACACTGTGATGAAAGGTTACACTGTGAAAAAAGGTTACACTGTGATAAAAGGTTACACCATTATAAAAGGCCACACTGTGATAAAAGTTTAGACTGTGAAAAAAGGCTACACTGTGATAAAAGACTACAACATGACAAAAGGCTACACTGTGATAAAAGGTTACACTGTGATAAAAGGTTACACCATTATAAAAGGCCACACTGTGATAAAAGGTTAGACTGTGATAAAAGTCTACACTGTGACGAAAGACTACACTGTGATAAAAGGCCACACTGTGATAAAAGGCTACACTTTGATAAAAGAATTCACCGTGATAAAAGGCTACACTTTGATAAAAGGCTACACTGTGATAATAGGCTACACCATGAGAAAAAGCCACACTTTGATAAAAGAGTACACTGTGATAAAAGGCCACACTGTGATGAAAGGTTACACTGTGATGAAATGTTACAACGTGATAAAAGGCCACACCGTGATAAAAGGTTAGATTGTGATAAAAGGCTACAACATGATGAATGACTACACTGTGATAAAAGGCTACAACATTATAAAAGGCTACACTGTGATAAAAGGTTACACTGTGATCAAAGGCAACATGATCAAAGGCAACAACATGATAAAAGGCTACACTGTGATAAATGACTACACTGTGATAAAAGGTTACACCATGATAAAAAGCCACACTTTGATAAAAGAGTACACTGTGATAAAAGGCCACACTGTGATGAAAGGTTACACTGTGAAAAAAGGTTACACTGTGAAAAAAGGCTACAACATGATAAAAGGCTACACTGTGATAAAAGGCCACACTGTGATAAAAGGTTACACTGTGAAAAAAGGTTACACTGTGATAAAAGGCCACACTGTGATGAAAGGTTACACTGTGAAAAAAGGTTACACTTTGATAAAAGACTACACTGTGAGAAAAGACTACACTGTGAGAAAAGACTACACTGTGAAAGAAGATTACACTCTGATAAAAGGCTACAACATGATACAAGGCTACACTGTGATAAATGACTACACTGTGAAAGAGGGTTACACTCTGATATAAGGCTACAACATGATAAAAGGCTTCACTGTGATAATTGACTACACTGTGATAAAAGGCTACACAGTGACAAAAGGCTACAACAATATAAAAGGCTACACCGTGATGAAAGGTTACACTGTGATAAAAGGCTAAACTGTGATAAAGGCTACACCATGATAAAAAGCCACACTTTGATAAAAGAGTACACTGTGATAAAAGGCCACACTGTGATGAAAGGATACACTGTGAAAAAAGGTTACACTGTGATAAAAGGTTACACCATTATAAAAGGCCACACTGTGATAAAAGGTTAGACTGTGAAAAAAGGCTACACTGTGATAAAAGGCTACAACATGACAAAAGGTTACACTGTGATAAAAGGTTACACCATTATAAAAGGCCACACTGTGATAAAAGGTTAGACTGTGATAAAAGGATACACTGTGACGAAAGACTACACTGTGATAAAAGGCCACACTGTGATAAAAGGCTACACTTTGATAAAATAATTCACCGTGATAAAAGGCTACACTTTGATAAAAGGCTACACTGTGATAATAGGCTACACCATGAGAAAAAGTCACACTTTGATAAAAGAGTACACTGTGATAAAAGGCCACACTGTGATGAAAGGTTACACTGTGATGAAATGTTACAACGTGATAAAAGGCCACACCGTGATAAAAGGTTAGACTGTGATAAAAGGCTACAACATGATGAATGACTACACTGTGATAAAAGGCTACAACATTATAAAAGGCTACACTGTGATAAAAGGTTACACTGTGATCAAAGGCAACATGATCAAAGGCAACAACATGATAAAAGGCTACACTGTGATAAATAACTACACTGTGATAAAAGGTTACACCATGATAAAAAGCCACACTTTGATAAAAGAGTACACTGTGATAAAAGGCCACACTGTGATGAAAGGTTACACTGTGATGAAAGGTTACACAGTGATGAAAGGTTACACTGTGATAAAAGGTTACACTGTGATAAAAGGCTACAACATGATAAAAGGCTACACTGTGATCAAAGGCAACAACATGATCAAAGGCAACAACATGATAAAAGGCTACATTGTGATAAAGGCTACAACATGATAAAAGGCTACACTGTGATAAAAAGCTAATACATGATAAAAGGTTACACTGTGATCAAAGGCAACAAAATTATAAAAGGATACACTGTGATAAAAGGCTACACTGTGATGAAAGGTTACACAGTGATGAAAGGTTACACTGTGATAAAAGGCTACACTGTGATAAAGGCTACAACATGAAAAAAGGCTAAACTGTGATAAAAGGCTACACTGTGATGAAAGGCTACACTGTGATAAAAGGCCACACTGTGATAAAAGGTTACACTGTGAAAAAAGGTTACACTGTGATAAAAGGCCACACTGTGATGAAAGGTTACACTGTGAAAAAAGGTTACACTTTGATAAAAGACTACACTGTGAGAAAAGACTACACTGTGAGAAAAGACTACACTGTGAAAGAAGATTACACTCTGATAAAAGGCTACAACATGATAAAAGGCTACACTGTGATAAATGACTACACTGTGAAAGAGGGTTACACTCTGATATAAGGCTACAACATGATAAAAGGCTTCACTGTGATAATTGACTACACTGTGATAAAAGGCTACACAGTGACAAAAGGCTACAACAATATAAAAGGCTACACCGTGATGAAAGGTTACACTGTGATAAAAGGCTACACTGTGATAAAGGCTACAACATGATAAAAGGCTACACTGTGATAAAAACCTACTACATGATAAAAGGTTACACTGTGATAAAAGGTTACACTGTGATCAAAGGCAACAACATGATCAAAGGCAACAACATGATAAAAGGTTACACTGTGATAATAGGCTACACCATGATAAAAAGCCACACTTTGATAAAAGAGTACACTGTGATAAAAGGCCACACTGTGATGAAAGGTTACACTGTGAAAAAAGGTTACACTGTGATAAAAGGCTACAACATGATATAAGGCTACACTGTGATCAAAGGCAACAACATGATCAAAGGCAACAACATGATTAAAGGCTACATTGTGATAAAGGCTACAACATGATAAAAGGCTACACTGTGATAAAAACCTAATTCATGATAAAAGGTTACACTGTGATCAAAGGCAACAAAATTATAAAAGGCTACACTGTGTTAAAAGGCTACACTGTGATGAAAGGTTACACAGTGATGAAAGGTTACACTGTGATAAAAGGTTACACTGTGATAAAAGGCTACAACATGATAAAAGGCTACACTGTGATCAAAGGCAACAACATGATCAAAGGCAACAACATGATAAAAGGCTACATTGTGATAAAGGCTGCAACATGATAAAAGGCTACACTGTGATAAAAAGCTAATACATGATAAAAGGTTACACTGTGATCAAAGGCAACAAAATTATAAAAGGATACACTGTGATAAAAGGCTACACTGTGATGAAAGGTTACACAGTGATGAAAGGTTACACTGTGATAAAAGGCTACACTGTGATAAAGGCTACAACATGAAAAAAGGCTAAACTGTGATAAAAGGCTACACTGTGATGAAAGGTTACACTGTGATAAAAGGTAACACTGTGATAAAGGCTACACCATGATAAAAAGCCACACTTTGATAAAAGAGTACACTGTGATAAAAGGCCACACTGTGATGAAAGGCTACAACATAATAAAAGGCTACACTGTGATAAAAGGTTACACTGTGATCAAAGGCAACATGATCAAAGGCAACAACATGATAACAGGCTACACTGTGATAAAAGGCCACACTGTGATAAAAGGCTACACTGTGATAAAAGACTACACTGTGATAAAAGGTTACACCATTATAAAAGGCCACACTGTGACAATGGGTTAGACTGTGATAAAAGGCTACAACGTGATGAAAGGCTACACTGTGATAAAAGGTTACACTGTGATAAAAGGCTGAACCGTGATAAAAGGCTACACATTGATAAAAGACTACACTGTGATAAAAGGCCACACTGTGTTGAAAGGTTACACTGTGATAAAAGGCTACAACGTGATAAAAGGCTACACTGTGATAAAAGGCAGCACTGTGACGAAAGGTTACACTGTGATAAAAGTCTACAACATGATAAAAGGCTACACTGTGATAAAGGCTACAACATGATAAAAGGCTACACTGTGATAAAAACCTAATACATGATAAAAGGTTACACTGTGATAAAGGCAACAAAAGTATAAAAGGCTACACTGCGATAAAAGGCTACACTGTGATAAAAGGTTACACCATTATAAAAGGCCACACTGTGACAATGGGTTAGACTGTGATAAAAGGCTACACTGTGATAAAAGGTTACACTGTGATAATAGGCTACACCATGATAAAAAGCCACACTTTGATAAAAGAGTACACTGTGATAAAAGGCCACACTGTGATGAAAGGTTACACTGTGAAAAAAGGTTACACTGTGATAAAAGGCTACAACATGATAAAAGGCTACACTGTGATAAAAGGTTACACCATTATAAAAGGCCACACTGTGATAAAAGGTTAGACTGTGAAAAAAGGTTACACCATCATAAAAACTACACTGTGATAAAAGGCCACACTGTGATAAAAGGCTACACTTTGATAAAAGAATTCACCGTGATAAAAGGTTACACTGTGATAAAAGGCTACACTGTGATTAAAGGTTTCACAGTGATGAAAGGTTACACTGTGATAAAAGGCTACACTGTGATGAAGGCTACAATATGATAAAAGGCTAAACTGTGATAAAAGGCTACAACTGATGAATGACTACACTGTGATAAAAGGCTACAACATTATAAAAGGCTACACTGTGATAAAAGGTTATACTGTGATCAAAGGCAACAACATGATCAAAGGCCACACTGTGATGAAAGGTTACACTGTGAAAAAAGGCTACACTGTGATTAAAGGTTACACAGTGATGAAAGGTTACACTGTGATAAAAGGCTACACTGTGATGAAGGCTACAATATGATAAAAGGCTAAACTGTGATAAAAGGCTACAAATGATGAATGACTACACTGTGAAAAAAGGCTACAACATTATAAAAGGCTACACTGTGATAAAAGGTTATACTGTGATCAAAGGCAACAACATGATGAAAGGTTACACTGTGAAAAAAGATTACACTGTGATAAAAGGCTACAACATCATAAAAGGCTACACTGTGATAAATGACTACACTGTGAAAAAAGGCTACAAAATTATAAAAGGCTACACTGTGATAAAAGGCTACACTGTGATTAAAGGTTACACCGTGATGAAAGGTTACACTGTGATGAAAGGTTACACTGTGATCAAAGGCAACAACATGATCAAAGGCAACAACATGATAAAAGGCTACACTGTGATTAAAGGTTACACCGTGATAAAAGGTTACACTTTGATAAAAGACTACACTGTGATAAAAGGCTACACTGTGATAATAGGCTACACCATGATAAAAAGCCACACTTTGATAAAAGGCAGCACTGTGATAAAAGGCTACACTGTGATAAAAGACTACACTGTGAAAGAAGGTTAGACTCTGATAAAAGGCTACAACATGATAAAAGGCTACACTGTGATAAATGACTACACTGTGATAAAAGGTTACACCATTATAAAAGGCCACACTGTGACAATGGGTTAGACTGTGATAAAAGGCTACAACGTGATGAAAGGCTACACTGTGATAAAAGGCTGAACCGTGATAAAAGGCTACACATTGATAAAAGACTACACTGTGATAAAAGGCCACACTGTGTTGAAAGGTTACACTGTGATCAAAGGCTACAACGTGATTAAAGACTACACTATGATGAAATGTTAGAACGTGATAAAAGGCCACACCGTGATAAAACGTTAGACTGTGATAAAAGGTTGAACCGTGATAAAAGGCTACAACGTGATAAAAGGTTACACTGTGATAAAAGGCAGCACTGTGACGAAAGGTTACACTGTGATCAAAGGCAACAACATGATCAAAGGCCACACTGTGATGAAAGGTTACACTGTGAAAAAAGGTTACACTGTGATAAAAGGCAACAAAATTATAAAAGGCTACACTGTGATAAAAGGCTATACTTTGATAAAAGACTGCACTGTGATAAAAGGTTACACTGTGATAAAAGGCCACACTGTGATAAAAGGCTACACATTGATAAAAGACTACACTGTGATAAAAGGCCACACTGTGATGAAAGGTTACACTGTGATAAAAGGCTACACTGTGACAAAAGGTTACACTGTGATAAAAGGCTACAAAGTGATAAAAGGCTACACTGTGATAAAAGGTAACACTGTGACGAAAGGTTACACTGTGAAAAAAGGTTACACCATTACAAAAACTACACTGTGATAAAAGGCCACACTGTGATAAAAGTCTACACTTTGAAAAAAACATACTACATGATAAAAGGTTACACTGTGATAAAAGGTTACACTGTGATCAAAGGCAACAACATGATCAAAGGCAACAACATGATAAAAGGCTACACTGTGATAAAAGGCTACACTGTGATAATAGGCTACACCATGATAAAAAGCCACACTTTGATAAAAGAGTACACTGTGATAAAAGGCCACACTGTGATGAAAGGTTACACTGTGAAAAAAGGTTTCACTGTGATAAAAGGCTACAACATGATAAAAGGCTACACTGTGATAAAAGGTTACACTGTGATAAAAGGTTACACTGTGAAAAAAGGTTACACTGTGATAAAAAGCTACAACATGATAAAAGGCTACACTGTGATAATAGGCTACACCATGATAAAAAGCCACACTTTGATAAAAGAGTACACTGTGATAAAAGGCCACACTGTGATGAAAGGTTACACTGTGAAAAAAGATTACACTGTGATAAAAGGCTACAACATGATAAAAGGCTACACTGTGATAAAAAGCTACAACGTGATAAAAGACTACAATGTGATTAAATGTTACAACATGATAAAAGGCCACAACGTGATAAAAGGCTATACTTTGATAAAAGAGTACACTGTGATAAAAGCCCACACTGTGATGAAAGGTTACACTGTGAAAAAAGGTTACACTGTGATAAAAGGCTACAACATGATAAAAGGCTACACCATGATAAAAAGCCACACTTTGATAAAAGAGTACACTGTGATAAAAGGCCACACTGTGATGAAAGGTTACACTGTGAAAAAAGATTACACTGTGATAAAAGGCTACAACATGATAAAAGGCTACACTGTGATAAAAAGCTACAACGTGATAAAAGACTACAATGTGATTAAATGTTACAACATGATAAAAGGCCACAACGTGATAAAAGGCTATACTTTGATAAAAGAGTACACTGTGATAAAAGCCCACACTGTGATGAAAGGTTACACTGTGAAAAAAGGTTACACTGTGATAAAAGGCTACAACATGATAAAAGGCTACACTGTGATAAAAGGTTACACCATTATAAAAGGCCACACTGTGATAAAAGGTTAGACTGAGAAAAAAGGCTACACTGTGACGAAAGACTACAGTGTGATAAAAGGTTACACCATTACAAAAACTACACTGTGATAAAAGGCCACACTGTGATAAAAGTCTACACTTTGAAAAAAACATACTACATGATAAAAGGTTACACTGTGATAAAAGGTTACACTGTGATCAAAGGCAACAACATGATCAAAGGCAACAACATGATAAAAGGCTACACTGTGATAAAAGGCTACACTGTGATAATAGGCTACACCATGATAAAAAGCCACACTTTGATAAAAGAGTACACTGTGATAAAAGGCCACACTGTGATGAAAGGTTACACTGTGAAAAAAGGTTACACTGTGATAAAAGGCTACAACATGATAAAAGGCTACACTGTGATAAAAGGTAACACTGTGATAAAGGCTACACCATGATAAAAAGCCACACTTTGATAAAAGAGTACACTGTGATAAAAGGCCACACTGTGATGAAAGGCTACAACATAATAAAAGGCTACACTGTGATAAAAGGTTACACTGTGATCAAAGGCAACATGATCAAAGGCAACAACATGATAACAGGCTACACTGTGATAAAAGGCCACACTGTGATAAAAGGCTACACTGTGATAAAAGACTACACTGTGATAAAAGGTTACACCATTATAAAAGGCCACACTGTGACAATGGGTTAGACTGTGATAAAAGGCTACAACGTGATGAAAGGCTACACTGTGATAAAAGGTTACACTGTGATAAAAGGCTGAACCGTGATAAAAGGCTACACATTGATAAAAGACTACACTGTGATAAAAGGCCACACTGTGTTGAAAGGTTACACTGTGATAAAAGGCTACAACGTGATAAAAGGCTACACTGTGATAAAAGGCAGCACTGTGACGAAAGGTTACACTGTGATAAAAGTCTACAACATGATAAAAGGCTACACTGTGATAAAGGCTACAACATGATAAAAGGCTACACTGTGATAAAAACCTAATACATGATAAAAGGTTACACTGTGATAAAGGCAACAAAAGTATAAAAGGCTACACTGCGATAAAAGGCTACACTGTGATAAAAGGTTACACCATTATAAAAGGCCACACTGTGACAATGGGTTAGACTGTGATAAAAGGCTACACTGTGATAAAAGGTTACACTGTGATAATAGGCTACACCATGATAAAAAGCCACACTTTGATAAAAGAGTACACTGTGATAAAAGGCCACACTGTGATGAAAGGTTACACTGTGAAAAAAGGTTACACTGTGATAAAAGGCTACAACATGATAAAAGGCTACACTGTGATAAAAGGTTACACCATTATAAAAGGCCACACTGTGATAAAAGGTTAGACTGTGAAAAAAGGTTACACCATTATAAAAACTACACTGTGATAAAAGGCCACACTGTGATAAAAGGCTACACTTTGATAAAAGAATTCACCGTGATAAAAGGTTACACTGTGATAAAAGGCTACACTGTGATTAAAGGTTTCACAGTGATGAAAGGTTACACTGTGATAAAAGGCTACACTGTGATGAAGGCTACAATATGATAAAAGGCTAAACTGTGATAAAAGGCTACAACTGATGAATGACTACATTGTGATAAAAGGCTACAACATTATAAAAGGCTACACTGTGATAAAAGGTTATACTGTGATCAAAGGCAACAACATGATCAAAGGCCACACTGTGATGAAAGGTTACACTGTGAAAAAAGGCTACACTGTGATTAAAGGTTACACAGTGATGAAAGGTTACACTGTGATAAAAGGCTACACTGTGATGAAGGCTACAATATGATAAAAGGCTAAACTGTGATAAAAGGCTACAAATGATGAATGACTACACTGTGATAAAAGGCTACAACATTATAAAAGGCTACACTGTGATAAAAGGTTATACTGTGATCAAAGGCAACAACATGATGAAAGGTTACACTGTGAAAAAAGATTACACTGTGATAAAAGGCTACAACATCATAACAGGCTACACTGTGATAAATGACTACACTGTGAAAAAAGGCTACAAAATTATAAAAGGCTACACTGTGATAAAAGGCTACACTGTGATTAAAGGTTACACCGTGATGAAAGGTTACACTGTGATGAAAGGTTACACTGTGATCAAAGGCAACAACATGATCAAAGGCAACAACATGATAAAAGGCTACACTGTGATTAAAGGTTACACCGTGATAAAAGGTTACACTTTGATAAAAGACTACACTGTGATAAAAGGCTACACTGTGATAATAGGCTACACCATGATAAAAAGCCACACTTTGATAAAAGGCAGCACTGTGATAAAAGGCTACACTGTGATAAAAGACTACACTGTGAAAGAAGGTTAGACTCTGATAAAAGGCTACAACATGATAAAAGGCTACACTGTGATAAATGACTACACTGTGATAAAAGGTTACACCATTATAAAAGGCCACACTGTGACAATGGGTTAGACTGTGATAAAAGGCTACAACGTGATGAAAGGCTACACTGTGATAAAAGGCTGAACCGTGATAAAAGGCTACACATTGATAAAAGACTACACTGTGATAAAAGGCCACACTGTGTTGAAAGGTTACACTGTGATCAAAGGCTACAACGTGATTAAAGACTACACTATGATGAAATGTTAGAACGTGATAAAAGGCCACACCGTGATAAAACGTTAGACTGTGATAAAAGGTTGAACCGTGATAAAAGGCTACAACGTGATAAAAGGTTACACTGTGATAAAAGGCAGCACTGTGACGAAAGGTTACACTGTGATCAAAGGCAACAACATGATCAAAGGCCACACTGTGATGAAAGGTTACACTGTGAAAAAAGGTTACACTGTGATAAAAGGCAACAAAATTATAAAAGGCTACACTGTGATAAAAGGCTATACTTTGATAAAAGACTGCACTGTGATAAAAGGTTACACTGTGATAAAAGGCCACACTGTGATAAAAGGCTACACATTGATAAAAGACTACACTGTGATAAAAGGCCACACTGTGATGAAAGGTTACACTGTGATAAAAGGCTACACTGTGACAAAAGGTTACACTGTGATAAAAGGCTACAAAGTGATAAAAGGCTACACTGTGATAAAAGGTAACACTGTGACGACAGGTTACACTGTGAAAAAAGGTTACACCATTACAAAAACTACACTGTGATAAAAGGCCACACTGTGATAAAAGTCTACACTTTGAAAAAAACATACTACATGATAAAAGGTTACACTGTGATAAAAGGTTACACTGTGATCAAAGGCAACAACATGATCAAAGGCAACAACATGATAAAAGGCTACACTGTGATAAAAGGCTACACTGTGATAATAGGCTACACCATGATAAAAAGCCACACTTTGATAAAAGAGTACACTGTGATAAAAGGCCACACTGTGATGAAAGGTTACACTGTGAAAAAAGGTTTCACTGTGATAAAAGGCTACAACATGATAAAAGGCTACACTGTGATAAAAGGTTACACTGTGAAAAAAGGTTACACTGTGATAAAAAGCTACAACATGATAAAAGGCTACACTGTGATAATAGGCTACACCATGATAAAAAGCCACACTTTGATAAAAGAGTACACTGTGATAAAAGGCCACACTGTGATGAAAGGTTACACTGTGAAAAAAGATTACACTGTGATAAAAGGCTACAACATGATAAAAGGCTACACTGTGATAAAAAGCTACAACGTGATAAAAGACTACAATGTGATTAAATGTTACAACATGATAAAAGGCCACAACGTGATAAAAGGCTATACTTTGATAAAAGAGTACACTGTGATAAAAGCCCACACTGTGATGAAAGGTTACACTGTGAAAAAAGGTTACACTGTGATAAAAGGCTACAACATGATAAAAGGCTACACTGTGATAAAAGGTTACACCATTATAAAAGGCCACACTGTGATAAAAGGTTAGACTGAGAAAAAAGGCTACACTGTGACGAAAGACTACAGTGTGATAAAAGGTTACACCATTACAAAAACTACACTGTGATAAAAGGCCACACTGTGATAAAAGTCTACACTTTGAAAAAAACATACTACATGATAAAAGGTTACACTGTGATAAAAGGTTACACTGTGATCAAAGGCAACAACATGATCAAAGGCAACAACATGATAAAAGGCTACACTGTGATAAAAGGCTACACTGTGATAATAGGCTACACCATGATAAAAAGCCACACTTTGATAAAAGAGTACACTGTGATAAAAGGCCACACTGTGATGAAAGGTTACACTGTGAAAAAAGGTTACACTGTGATAAAAGGCTACAACATGATAAAAGGCTACACTGTGATAAAAGGTTACACTGTGATAAAAGGTTACACCATTATAAAAGGCCACACTGTGATAAAAGGTTAGACTGTGATAAAAGGCTACACTGTGACGAAAGACTACACTGTGAAAAAAGGCCACACTGTGATAAAAGGCTACACTTTGATAAAAGAATTCACCGTGATAAAAGGCTACACTTTGATAAAAGACTACACTGTGATAAAAGGCTACACTGTGATAAAAGGGTACAATGTGATAAAAGGCTAAACCGTGATAAAAGGCTACACTTTGATAACAGACTACACTGTGAAAAAAGGCAACACTGTGATAAAAGGTTACACTGCGATAAAAGGCTACAACATGATGAATGACTACACTGTTATAAAAGGCTACAACATTATAAAAGGCTACACTGTGATAACAGGCTACACTGTGATGAAAGGTTACACTGTGATAAAAGGCTGAACCGTGATAAAAGGCTACACATTGATAAAAGACTACACTGTGATAAAAGGCCACACTGTGATAAAAGGCTACACTTTGAAAAAAGCCTACTACATGATAAACGGTTACACTGTGATAAAAGGTTACACTGTGATCAAAGGCAACAACATGATCAAAGGCAACAACATGATAAAAGGCTACACTGTGATAAAGGCTACAACATGTTAAAAGGCTACACTGTGATAAAAGGTTACACTGTGATCAAAGGCAACAACATGATCAAAGGCCACACTGTGATGAAAGGTTACACTGTGAAAAAAGGTTACACTGTGATAAAAGGCAACAAAATTATAAAAGGCTACACTGTGATAAAAGGCTACACTGTGATGAAAGGTTACACAGTGATGAAAGGTTACACTGTGATAAAAGGCTACACTGTGATGAAAGGTTACAATGTGAAAAAAGGTTACACTTTGATAAAAGGCAACAACATGATCAAAGGCAACAACATGATAAAAGGCTACACTGTGATAAAAGGCTACACTGTGATAATAGGCTACACCATGATAAAAAGCCACACTTTGATAAAAGAGTACACTGTGATAAAAGGCCACACTGTGATGAAAGGTTACACTGTGAAAAAAGGTTACACTGTGATAAAAGGTTACACCATTATAAAAGGCCACACTGTGATAAAAGGTTAGACTGTGAAAAAAGGCTACACTGTGATAATAGGCTACACCATGATAAAAAGCCACACTTTGATAAAAGAGTACACTGTGATAAAAGGCCACACTGTGATGAAAGGTTACACTGTGAAAAAAGGTTACACTGTGATAAAAGGTTACACCATTATAAAAGGCCACACTGTGATAAAAGGTTAGACTGTGAAAAAAGGCTACACTGTGATAAAAGACTACAACATGACAAAAGGCTACACTGTGATAAAAGGTTACACTGTGATAAAAGGTTACACCATTATAAAAGGCCACACTGTGATAAAAGGTTAGACTGTGATAAAAGTCTACACTGTGACGAAAGACTACACTGTGATAAAAGGCCACACTGTGATAAAAGGCTACACTTTGATAAAAGAATTCACCGTGATAAAAGGCTACACTTTGATAAAAGGCTACACTGTGATAATAGGCTACACCATGAGAAAAATCCACACTTTGATAAAAGAGTACACTGTGATAAAAGGCCACACTGTGATGAAAGGTTACACTGTGATGAAATGTTACAACGTGATAAAAGGCCACACCGTGATAAAAGGTTAGATTGTGATAAAAGGCTACAACATGATGAATGACTACACTGTGATAAAAGGCTACAACATTATAAAAGGCTACACTGTGATAAAAGGTTACACTGTGATCAAAGGCAACATGATCAAAGGCAACAACATGATAAAAGGCTACACTGTGATAAATGACTACACTGTGATAAAAGGTTACACCATGATAAAAAGCCACACTTTGATAAAAGAGTACACTGTGATAAAAGGCCACACTGTGATGAAAGGTTACACTGTGAAAAAAGGTTACACTGTGATAAAAGGCTACAACATGATAAAAGGCTACACTGTGATAAAAGGCCACACTGTGATAAAAGGTTACACTGTGAAAAAAGGTTACACTGTGATAAAAGGCCACACTGTGATGAAAGGTTACACTGTGAAAAAAGGTTACACTTTGATAAAAGACTACACTGTGAGAAAAGACTACACTGTGAGAAAAGACTACACTGTGAAAGAAGATTACACTCTGATAAAAGGCTACAACATGATACAAGGCTACACTGTGATAAATGACTACACTGTGAAAGAGGGTTACACTCTGATATAAGGCTACAACATGATAAAAGGCTTCACTGTGATAATTGACTACACTGTGATAAAAGGCTACACAGTGACAAAAGGCTACAACAATATAAAAGGCTACACCGTGATGAAAGGTTACACTGTGATAAAAGGCTAAACTGTGATAAAGGCTACACCATGATAAAAAGCCACACTTTGATAAAAGAGTACACTGTGATAAAAGGCCACACTGTGATGAAAGGTTACACTGTGAAAAAAGGTTACACTGTGATAAAAGGTTACACCATTATAAAAGGCCACACTGTGATAAAAGGTTAGACTGTGAAAAAAGGCTACACTGTGATAAAAGGCTACAACATGACAAAAGGTTACACTGTGATAAAAGGTTACACCATTATAAAAGGCCACACTGTGATAAAAGGTTAGACTGTGATAAAAGGATACACTGTGACGAAAGACTACACTGTGATAAAAGGCCACACTGTGATAAAAGGCTACACTTTGATAAAATAATTCACCGTGATAAAAGGCTACACTTTGATAAAAGGCTACACTGTGATAATAGGCTACACCATGAGAAAAAGTCACACTTTGATAAAAGAGTACACTGTGATAAAAGGCCACACTGTGATGAAAGGTTACAGTGTGATGAAATGTTACAACGTGATAAAAGGCCACACCGTGATAAAAGGTTAGACTGTGATAAAAGGCTACAACATGATGAATGACTACACTGTGATAAAAGGCTACAACATTATAAAAGGCTACACTGTGATAAAAGGTTACACTGTGATGAAAGGCAACATGATCAAAGGCAACAACATGATAAAAGGCTACACTGTGATAAATAACTACACTGTGATAAAAGGTTACACCATGATAAAAAGCCACACTTTGATAAAAGAGTACACTGTGATAAAAGGCCACACTGTGATGAAAGGTTACACTGTGAAAAAAGGTTACACTGTGATAAAAGGCTACAACATGATAAAAGGTTACACTGTGATAAAAGGCCACACAGTGATGAAAGGTTACACTGTGATAAAAGGCTACACTGTGATAAAGGCTACAACATGAAAAAAGGCTAAACTGTGATAAAAGGCTACACTGTGATGAAAGGTTACACTGTGATAAAAGGTAACACTGTGATAAAGGCTACACCATGATAAAAAGCCACACTTTGATAAAAGAGTACACTGTGATAAAAGGCCACACTGTGATGAAAGGCTACAACATAATAAAAGGCTACACTGTGATAAAAGGTTACACTGTGATCAAAGGCAACATGATCAACGGCAACAACATGATAACAGGCTACACTGTGATAAAAGGCCACACTGTGATAAAAGGCTACACTGTGATAAAAGACTACACTGTGATAAAAGGTTACACCATTATAAAAGGCCACACTGTGACAATGGGTTAGACTGTGATAAAAGGCTACAACGTGATGAAAGGCTACACTGTGATAAAAGGTTACACTGTGATAAAAGGCTGAACCGTGATAAAAGGCTACACATTGATAAAAGACTACACTGTGATAAAAGGCCACACTGTGTTGAAAGGTTACACTGTGATAAAAAGCTACAACGTGATAAAAGGCTACACTGTCATAAAAGGCAGCACTGTGACGAAAGGTTACACTGTGATAAAAGTCTACAACATGATAAAAGGCTACACTGTGATAAAGGCTACAACATGATAAAAGTCTACACTGTGATAAAAACTTAATACATGATAAAAGGTTACACTGTGATAAAAGGTTACACTGTGATCAAAGGCAACAACATGATCAAAGGCCACACTGTGATGTAAGGTTACACTGTGAAAAAAGGTTACACTGTGATAAAAGGCAACACAATTATAAAAGGCTACACTGTGATAAAAGGCTACACTGTGATGAAAGGTTACACAGTGATGAAAGGTTACACTGTGATAAAAAGGCTACACTGTGATGAAAGGTTACACTGTGATAAAAGGCTACACTGTGATAAAAGGCTACAACATTATAAAAGGCTTCACTGTGATAATTGACTACACTGTGATAAAAGGCTACACAGTGACAAAAGGCTGCAACAATATCAAAGGCTACACCGTGATGAAAGGTTACACTGTGATAAAAGGCTACACTGTGATAAAGGCTACAACATGATAAAAGGCTACACTGTGATAAAAAGCCACACTGTGATAAAAGGCTACACTGTGATTAAAGGTTACACCGTGATGAAAGGTTACACTGTGATGAAAGACTACACTGTGAAAAAAGGTTACACTGTGATATAAGGCTACAACATGATAAAAGGCTACACTGTGATCAAAGGCAACAACATGATCAAAGGCAACAACATGATAAAAGGCTACATTGTGATAAAAGGCTACACCATGATAAAAAGCCACACTTTGATAAAAGAGTACACTGTGATAAAAAGCCACACTGTGATGAAAGGTTACACTGTGAAAAAAGGTTACACTGTGATAAAAGGCTACACTGTGATAAAGGCTACAACATGAAAAAAGGCTAAACTGTGATAAAAGGCTACAACATGATGAATGACTACACTGTGATAAAAGGCTACACTGTGATAAAAGGTTACACTTTGATAAAAGAATTCACCGTGATAAAAGGCTACACTTTGATAAAAGACTACACTGTGATAAAAGGCAACATGATCAAAGGCAACAACATGATAAAAGGCTACACTGTGATAAAAGGCCACACTGTGATAAAAGGCTACACTGTGATAAAAGACTACACTGTGGAAGAAGGTTACACTCTGATAAAAGGCTACAACATGATAAAAGGCTTCACTGTGATAATTGACTACGCTGTGATAAAAGGCTACACAGTGACAAAAGGCTACAACAATATAAAAGGCTACACCGTGATGAAAGGATACACTGTGATAAAAGGCTACACTGTGATAAAGGCTACAACATGATAAAAGGCTACACTGTGATAAAAACCTACTACATGATCAAAGGTTACACTGTGATAAAAGGTTACACTGTGATCAAAGGCAACAACATGATCAAAGGCAACAACATGATACAAGGTTACACTGTGATAATAGGCTACACCATGATAAAAAGCCACACTTTGATAAAAGTGTACACTGTGATAAAAGGCCACACTGTGATGAAAGGTTACACTGTGAAAAAAGGTTAGACTGTGAAAAAAGGCTACAACATGATAAAAGGCTACACTGTGATCAAAGGCAACAACATGATAAAAGGCTACATTGTGGTAAAGGCTACAACATGATAAAAGGGTACACTGTGATAAAAACCTAATACATGATAAAAGGTTACACTGTGATCAAAGGCAACAACATGATCAAAGGCCACACTGTGATTAAAGGCTACACTGTGATCAAAGGCAACAACATGATAAAAGGCTACATTGTGATAAAGGCTACATTGTGATAAAGGCTACAACATGATAAAAGGCTACACTGTGATAAAAACCTAATACATGATGAAAGGTTACAGTGTGATAAAAGGCTACACTGTGATAAAGGCTACAACATGAAAAAAGGCTAAACTGTGATAAAAGGCTATAACATGATGAATGACTACACTGTGATAAAAAGCTACAACATTATAAAAGGCTACACTGTGATAAAAGGTTACACTGTGATCAAAGGCAACATGATCAAAGGCAACAACATGATCAAAGGCAACAACATGATAAAAGGTTACACTGTGATAATAGGCTACACCATGATAAAAAGCCACACTTTGATAAAAGAGTACACTGTGATAAAAGGCCACACTGTGATGAAAGGTTACACTGTGAAAAAAGGTTACACTGTGATATAAGGCTACAACATGATAAAAGGCTACACTGTGATCAAAGGCAACAACATGATCAAAGGCAACAACATGATAAAAGGCTACATTGTGATAAAAGGCTACACCATGATAAAAAGCCACACTTTGATAAAAGAGTACACTGTGATAAAAAGCCACACTGTGATGAAAGGTTACACTGTGAAAAAAGGTTACACTGTGATAAAAGGCTACACTGTGATAAAGGCTACAACATGAAAAAAGGCTAAACTGTGATAAAAGGCTACAACATGATGAATGACTACACTGTGATAAAAGGCTACACTGTGATAAAAGGTTACACTTTGATAAAAGAATTCACCGTGATAAAAGGCTACACTTTGATAAAAGACTACACTGTCATAAAAGGCAACATGATCAAAGGCAACAACATGATAAAAGGCTACACTGTGATAAAAGGCCACACTGTGATAAAAGGCTACACTGTGATAAAAGACTACACTGTGGAAGAAGGTTACACTCTGATAAAAGACTACATTGTGATAAAAGGCCACACCGTGATAAAAGGCTACACTTTGTAAAAAACCTACTACATGATAAAAGGCCACACTGTGACAATGGGTTAGACTGTGATAAAAGGCTACACTGTGATAAAAGGATACACTGTGATAAAAGGCTGAACCGTGATAAAAGGCTACACATTGATAAAAGACTACATTGTGATAAAAGGCCACACTGTGTTGAAAGGTTACACTGTGATAAAAGGCTACACTGTGATGAAAGGTTACTCTGTGAAAAAAGGTTACACTGCGATAAAAGGCAACAACATGATCAAAGGCAACAACTTAATAAAAGGCTACACTGTGATAAAAGGCTACACTGTGATAATAGGCTACACCATGATAAAAAGCCACACTTTGATAAAAGAGTACACTGTGATAAAAAGCCACACTGTGAAAAAAGGTTACACTGTGATAAAAGGTTACACCATTATAAAAGGCCACACTGTGATAAAAGGTTAGACTGTGAAAAAAGGCTACACTGTGACGAAAGACTACACTGTGATAAAAGGTTACATCATTATAAAAACTACACTGTGATAAAAGGCCACACTGTGATAAAAGGTTACACTGTGAAAAAAGGTTACACTGTGATAAAAGGCCACACTGTGATGAAAGGTTACACTGTGAAAAAAGGTTACACTGTGATAAAAGGCTACAACATAATAAAAGGCTACACTGTGACGAAAGGCTACACTGTGATAAAAGGTTACATCATTATAAAAACTACACTGTGATAAAAGGCCACACTGTGATAAAAGGTTACACTGTGAAAAAAGGTTACACTGTGATAAAAGGCCACACTGTGATAAAAGATTAGACTGTGAAAAAAGGCTACACTGTGACGAAAGACTACACTGTGATAAAAGGTTACACCATTATAAAAACTACACTGTGATAAAAGGCCACACTGTGATGAAAGGTTACACTGTGAAAAAAGGTTACACTGTGATAAAAGGCTACAACATGACAAAAGGCTTCTCTGTGATCAAAGGCAACAACATGATCAAAGGCAACAACATGATAAAAGGCTACATTGTGATAAAAGGCTACAACATGATAAAAGGCTACACTGTGATAAATGACTACACTGTGATAAAAGGTTACACCATTATAAAAGGCCACACTGTGACAATGGGTTAGACTGTGATAAAAGGCTACAACGTGATGAAAGGCTACACTGTGATAAAAGGTTACACTGTGATAAAAGGCTGAACCGTGATAAAAGGCTACACATTGATAAAAGACTACACTGTGATAAAAGGCCACACTGTGTTGAAAGGTTACACTGTGATAAAAGGCTACAACGTGATAAAAGGCTACACTGTGATAAAAGGCAGCACTGTGACGAAAGGTTACACTGTGATAAAAGTCTACAACATGATAAAAGGCTACACTGTGATGAAGGCTAAAACATGATAAAAGGCTACACCATGATAAAAACCTAATACATGATAAAAGGTTACACTGTTATAAAAGGTTACACTGTGATCAAAGGCAACAACATGATCAAAGGCCACACTGTGATGAAAGGTTACACTGTGAAAAAAGGTTACACTGTGATAAAAGGCAACACAATTATAAAAGGCTACACTGTGATAAAAGGCTCCACTGTGATGAAAGGTTACACAGTGATGAAAGGTTACACTGTGATAAAAGGCTACACTGTGATGAAAGGTTACACTGTGAAAAAAGGTTACACTGTGATAAAAGGCTACAACATGATAAAATGCTACACTGTGATAAAAGGTTACACCATTATAAAAGGCCACACTGTGATGAAAGGTTACATTGTGAAAAAAGGTTACACTGTGATAAAAGGCTGCAACATGATAAAAGGCTACACTGTGAAAAAAGGTTACACTGTGATAAAAGGTTAGACTGTGATAATAGGCTACACTGTGACGAAAGACTACACTGTAATAAAAGGTTACACCATTATAAAAAATACACAGTGATAAAAGGCCACACTGTGATAAAAGGCTACACTTTGATAAAAGAATCCACTGTGATAAAAGGTTACACTGTGATAAAAGGCTACACAGTGACAAAAGGCTACAACATTATAAAAGGCTACAACATGATAAAAGGCCACACCGTGATAAAAGGTTACACTTTGATAAAAGACTACACTGTGATAAAAGGCTACACTGTGATAAAAGGGTACAATGTGATAAAAGGCTAAACCGTGATGAAAGGCTACACTTTGATAACAGACTACACTGTGATAAAAGGCCACACTGTGATAAAAGGCAGCACTGTGATAAAAGGCTACAACATGATAAAAGGCTTAACTGTGATAAAAGGCTACAACATGATGAATGACTACACTGTGATAAAAGGCTACAACATTATAAAAGGCTACACTGTGATAAAAGGTTACACTGTGATCAACGGCAACAACATGATCAAATGCAACAACATGATAAAAGGCTACACTGTGATAAAAAGCCACACTTTGATAAAAGAGTACACTGTGATAAAAGGCCACACTGTGATGAAAGGTTACACTGTGATGAAATGTTACACTGTGATAAAAGGCTGAACCGTGATAAAAGGCTACACATTGATAAAAGACTACACTGTGATAAAAGGCAACACTGTGATAAAAGGCTACACTGTGATTAAAGGTTACACAGTGATGAAAGGTTACACTGTGATAAAAGGCTACACTGTGATAAAGGCTAAACTGTGATAAAAGGCTACAACATGATGAATGACTACACTGTGATAAAAGGCTACAACATTATAAAAGGCTACACTGTGATAAAAGGCTACACTGTGATAAAAGGTTACACTGTGATCAAAGGCAACATGATCAAAGGCAACATGATCAAAGGCAACAACATGATAAAAGGCTACACTGTGATAAAAGAGTACACTGTGATAAAAGGCCACACTGTGATGAAAGGTTACACTGTGAAAAAAGGTGGCACTGTGATAAAAGGCTACAACATGATAAAAGGCTACACTGTGATAAAAGGTTACACCATTATAAAAGGCCACACTGTGATAAAAGGTTAGACTGTGAAAAAAGGCTACACTGTGACGAAAGACTACACTGTGATAAAAGGCTACACCATTATAAAAACTACACTGTGATAAAAGGCCACACTGTGATAAAAGGCTACACTTTGAAAAAAACCTACTACATGATAAAAGGTTACACTGTGATAAAAGGCTACACTGTGATAATAGGCTACACCATGATAAAAAGCCACACTGTGATAAAAGGTTACACTGTGATAAAAGGTTACACCATTATAAAAGGCCACACTGTGATAAAAGGTTAGACTGTGATGAAAGGTTACACTGTGATGAAAGGTTACACCATTATAAAAACTACACTGTGATAAAAGGCCACACTGTGATAAAAGGCTACACTTTGATGAAAGACTACACTGTGATAAAAGGTTACACCATTATAAAAGGCCACACTGTGAAAAAAGGTTACACTGTGATAAAAGGCAACAACATGATCAAAGGCAACAACATGATAAAAGGTTACACTGTGATAAAAGGTTAGACTGTGAAAAAAGGCTACACTGTGACGAAAGACTACACTGTGATAAAAGGTTACACCATTATAAAAACTACACTGTGATAAAAGGCCACACTGTGATAAAAGGCTACACTTTGAAAAAAACCTACTACATGATAAAAGGTTACACTGTGATAAAAGGTTACACTGTGATCAAAGGCAACAACATGATAAAAGGCTACACTGTGATAATAGGCTACACCATGATAAAAAGCCACACTGTGATAAAAGGTTACACTGTGATAAAAGGTTACACCATTATAAAAGGCCACACTGTGATAAAAGGTTATACTGTGATGAAAGGCAACAACATGATCAAAGGCCACACTGTGATGAAAGGTTACACTGTGAAAAAAGGTTACACTGTGATAAAAGGCTACAACATCATAAAAGGCTACACTGTGATAAATGACTACACTGTGATAAAAGGCTACACTGTGATAAAATGCTACACTGTGATTAAAGGTTACACCGTGATGAAAGGTTACACTGTGATGAAAGGTTACACTGTGATAAAAGGTTACACTGTGATCAAAGGCAACAACATGATCAAAGGCAACAACATGATAAAAGGCTACACTGTGATAATAGGCTACACCATGATAAAAAGCCAAACTTTGATAAAAGAGTACACTGTGATTAAAGGCCACACTCTGATAAAAGGCTACAACAAGATAAAAGGCTACACTGTGATAAATGACCACACTGTGATAAAAGGCTACAAAATTATAAAAGGCTACACTGTGATAAAAGGCAGCACTGTGACGAAAGGTTACACTGTGATAAAAGGCTACATTGTGATAATAGGCTACACCATGATAAAAAGCCACACTTTGATAAAAGAGTACACTCTGATAAAAGGCCACACTGTGATAAAAGGCTACACTGTGATAAAAGACTACACTGTGAAAGAGGGTTACACTCTGATATAAGGCTACAACATGATAAAAGGCTTCACTGTGATAATTGACTACACTGTGATAAAAGGCTACACTGTGATAAAAGGCCACACTGTGACAATGGGTTAGACTGTGATAAAAGGCTACAACGTGATGAAAGGCTACACTGTGATAAAAGGTTACACTGTGATAAAAGGCTGAACCGTGATAAAAGGCTACACATTGATAAAAGACTACACTGTGATAAAAGGCCACACTGTGTTGAAAGGTTACACTGTGATAAAAAGCTACAACGTGATAAAAGGCTACACTGTCATAAAAGGCAGCACTGTGACGAAAGGTTACACTGTGATAAAAGTCTACAACATGATAAAAGGCTACACTGTGATAAAGGCTACAACATGATAAAAGTCTACACTGTGATAAAAACCTAATACATGATAAAAGGTTACACTGTGATAAAAGGTTACACTGTGATCAAAGGCAACAACATGATCAAAGGCCACACTGTGATGAAAGGTTACACTGTGATAAAAAGCCACACTTTGATAAAAGAGTACACTGTGATAAAAGGCTAAAACATGATAAAAGGCTACACTGTGATAAAGGCTACAACATGATAAAAGGCTACACTGTGATAAAAGGTTACACTGTGATCAAAGGCAACAACATGATCAAAGGCCACACTGTGATGAAAGGTTACACTGTGATAAAAAGCCACACTTTGATAAAAGAGTACACTGTGATAAAAGGCTAAAACATGATAAAAGGCTACACTGTGATAAAGGCTACAACATGATAAAAGGTTACACTGTGAAAAAAGGTTACACTGTGATGAAAGGTTACACTATGATAAAAGGCTGAACCGTGATAAATGGCTACACATTGATAAAAGACTACACTGTGATAAAAGGCCACACTGTGATAAAAGGCCACACTGTGATAAAAGGTTACACAGTGATGAAAGGTTAGACTGTGATAAAAGGTTACACTGTGATAAAAGGTTACACTGTGATCAAAGGCAACAACATGATCAAAGGCAACAACATGATAAAAGGCTACACTGTGATAATAGGCTACACCATGATAAAAAGCCAAACTTTGATAAAAGAGTACACTGTGATTAAAGGCCACACTCTGATAAAAGGCTACAACAAGATAAAAGGCTACACTGTGATAAATGACCACACTGTGATAAAAGGCTACAAAATTATAAAAGGCTACACTGTGATTAAAGGCAGCACTGTGACGAAAGGTTACACTGTGATAAAAGGCTACATTGTGATAATAGGCTACACCATGATAAAAAGCCACACTTTGATAAAAGAGTACACTCTGATAAAAGGCCACACTGTGATAAAAGGCTACACTGTGATAAAAGACTACACTGTGAAAGAGGGTTACACTCTGATATAAGGCTACAACATGATAAAAGGCTTCACTGTGATAATTGACTACACTGTGATAAAAGGCTACACTGTGATAAAAGGCCACACTGTGACAATGGGTTAGACTGTGATAAAAGGCTACAACATGATGAAAGGCTACACTGTGATAAAAGGTTACACTGTGATAAAAGGCTGAACCGTGATAAAAGGCCACACTGTGATAAAAGGCTACACTGTGATAAAAGACTACACTGTGAAAGAGGGTTACACTCTGATATAAGGCTACAACATGATAAAAGGCTTCACTGTGATAATTGACTACACTGTGATAAAAGGCTACACTGTGATAAAAGGCCACACTGTGACAATGGGTTAGACTGTGATAAAAGGCTACAACGTGATGAAAGGCTACACTGTGATAAAAGGTTACACTGTGATAAAAGGCTGAACCGTGATAAAAGGCTACACATTGATAAAAGACTACACTGTGATAAAAGGCCACACTGTGATAAAAGGTTACACTGTGATAAAAGGCTACAACATGATAAAAGGCTAAACTGTGATAAAAGGCTACAACATGATGAATGACTACACTGTGATAAAAGGCTACAACATTATAAAAGGCTACACTGTGATAAAAGGTTACACTGTGATCAAAGGCAACAACATGATCAAATGCAACAACATGATAAAAGGCTACACTGTGATAAAAAGCCACACTTTGATAAAAGAGTACACTGTGATAAAAGGCTAAAACATGATAAAAGGCTACACTGTGATAAAGGCTACAACATGATAAAAGGCTACACTGTGATAAAAGGCCACACTGTGATAAAAGGCTACACTTTGATAAAAGAATTCACCGTGATAAAAGGCTACACTTTGATAAAAGACTACACTGTGATAAAAGGGTACAATGTGATAAAAGGCTAAACCGTGATAAAAGGCTACACTTTGATAACAGACTACAATGTGATAAAAGGCAACACTGTCATAAAAGGTTACACTGTGATAAAAGGCTACGACATGATGAATGACTACACTGTTATAAAAGGCTACAACATTATAAAAGGCTACACTGTGATAACAGGCTACACTGTGATGAAAGGTTACACTGTAATAAAAGGTCACACTGTGATAAAGGCTACACCATGATAAAAAGCCACACTTTGATAAAAGAGTACACTGTAATAAAAGGCCACACTGTGATGAAAGGTTACACTGTGATGAAATGTTACAACGTGATAAAAGGCCACACCGTGATAAAAGGTTAGACTGTGATAAAAGGCTACAACATTATAAAAGGCTACACTGTGATAAAAGGTTACACTGTGATCAAAGGTTAGACTGTGAAAAAAGGCTACACTGTGACGAAAGACTACACTGTCATAAAAGGTTACACCATTATACAAACTACACTGTGATAAAAGGTCACACTGTGATAAAAGGTTACACTGTGATCAAAGGCAACATGATGAAAGGCAACAACATGATAAAAGGCTACACTGTGATAAAAGGCCACACTGTGATAAAAGACTACACTGTGGAAGAAGGTTACACTCTGATAAAAGGCTACAACATGATAAAAGGCAACAAAATTATAAAAGGCTACACTGTGATAAAAGGCTACACTGTGATGAAAGGTTACACAGTGATGAAAGGTTACACTGTGATAAAAGGCTACACTGTGATGAAAGGTTACACTGTGAAAAAAGGCTACACTGTGATAAAAGGCAACAACATGATCAAAGGCTACAACAATATAAAAGGCTACACCGTGATGAAAGGTTACGCTGTGATAAAAGGCTACACTGTGATGAAGGCTACAACATGATTAAAGGCTACACTGTGATAAAAACCTACTACATGATAAAAGGTTACACTGTAATAAAAGGTTACACTGTGATCAAAGGCAACAACATGATCAAAGGCAACAACATGATAAAAGGCTACACTGTGATAATAGGCTACACCATGATAAAAAGCCACGCTTTGATAAAAGAGTACACTGTGATAAAAGGCCACACTGTGATGAAAGGTTAAACTGTGAAAAAAGGTTACACTGTGATAAAGGGCTACAACATGATAAAAGGCTACACTGTGATAAAAGGGTACACAGTGATGAAAGGTTACACTGTGATAAAAGGCTACACTGTGATAAAGGCTACAACATGAAAAAAGGCTAAACTGTGATAAAAGGCTACAACATTATAAAAGGCTACACTGTGATAAAAGGTTACACTGTGATCAAAGGCAACATGATCAAAGGCAACAACATGATGAAAGGCTACACTGTGATAAATGACTACACTGTGATAAAAGGTTACACCATGATAAAAAGCCACACTTTGATAAAAGAGTACACTGTGATAAAAGGCCACACTGTGATAAAAGGTTACACCATTATAAAAGGCCACACTGTGATAAAAGGTTAGACTGTGAAAAAAGGCTACACTGTGATAAAAGGTTACACTGTGATCAAAGGCAACATGATCAAAGGCAACAACATGATAAAAAGCCACACTGTGATAAAAGGTTACACTGTGATAAAAGGTTACACCATTATAAAAGGCCACACTGTGATAAAAGGTTAGACTGTGATGAAAGGTTACACTGTGATGAAAGGTTACACCATTATAAAAACTACACTGTGATAAAAGGCCACACTGTGATAAAAGGCTACACTTTGATGAAAGACTACACTGTGATAAAAGGTTACACCATTATAAAAGGCCACACTGTGAAAAAAGGTTACACTGTGATAAAAGGCAACAACATGATCAAAGGCAACAACATGATAAAAGGTTACACTGTGATAAAAGGTTAGACTGTGAAAAAAGGCTACACTGTGACGAAAGACTACACTGTGATAAAAGGTTACACCATTATAAAAACTACACTGTGATAAAAGGCCACACTGTGATAAAAGGCTACACTTTGAAAAAAACCTACTACATGATAAAAGGTTACACTGTGATAAAAGGTTACACTGTGATCAAAGGCAACAACATGATAAAAGGCTACACTGTGATAATAGGCTACACCATGATAAAAAGCCACACTGTGATAAAAGGTTACACTGTGATAAAAGGTTACACCATTATAAAAGGCCACACTGTGATAAAAGGTTATACTGTGATGAAAGGCAACAACATGATCAAAGGCCACACTGTGATGAAAGGTTACACTGTGAAAAAAGGTTACACTGTGATAAAAGGCTACAACATCATAAAAGGCTACACTGTGATAAATGACTACACTGTGATAAAAGGCTACACTGTGATAAAATGCTACACTGTGATTAAAGGTTACACCGTGATGAAAGGTTACACTGTGATGAAAGGTTACACTGTGATAAAAGGTTACACTGTGATCAAAGGCAACAACATGATCAAAGGCAACAACATGATAAAAGGCTACACTGTGATAATAGGCTACACCATGATAAAAAGCCAAACTTTGATAAAAGAGTACACTGTGATTAAAGGCCACACTCTGATAAAAGGCTACAACAAGATAAAAGGCTACACTGTGATAAATGACCACACTGTGATAAAAGGCTACAAAATTATAAAAGGCTACACTGTGATAAAAGGCAGCACTGTGACGAAAGGTTACACTGTGATAAAAGGCTACATTGTGATAATAGGCTACACCATGATAAAAAGCCACACTTTGATAAAAGAGTACACTCTGATAAAAGGCCACACTGTGATAAAAGGCTACACTGTGATAAAAGACTACACTGTGAAAGAGGGTTACACTCTGATATAAGGCTACAACATGATAAAAGGCTTCACTGTGATAATTGACTACACTGTGATAAAAGGCTACACTGTGATAAAAGGCCACACTGTGACAATGGGTTAGACTGTGATAAAAGGCTACAACGTGATGAAAGGCTACACTGTGATAAAAGGTTACACTGTGATAAAAGGCTGAACCGTGATAAAAGGCTACACATTGATAAAAGACTACACTGTGATAAAAGGCCACACTGTGTTGAAAGGTTACACTGTGATAAAAAGCTACAACGTGATAAAAGGCTACACTGTCATAAAAGGCAGCACTGTGACGAAAGGTTACACTGTGATAAAAGTCTACAACATGATAAAAGGCTACACTGTGATAAAGGCTACAACATGATAAAAGTCTACACTGTGATAAAAACCTAATACATGATAAAAGGTTACACTGTGATAAAAGGTTACACTGTGATCAAAGGCAACAACATGATCAAAGGCCACACTGTGATGAAAGGTTACACTGTGATAAAAAGCCACACTTTGATAAAAGAGTACACTGTGATAAAAGGCTAAAACATGATAAAAGGCTACACTGTGATAAAGGCTACAACATGATAAAAGGCTACACTGTGATAAAAGGTTACACTGTGATCAAAGGCAACAACATGATCAAAGGCCACACTGTGATGAAAGGTTACACTGTGATAAAAAGCCACACTTTGATAAAAGAGTACACTGTGATAAAAGGCTAAAACATGATAAAAGGCTACACTGTGATAAAGGCTACAACATGATAAAAGGTTACACTGTGAAAAAAGGTTACACTGTGATGAAAGGTTACACTATGATAAAAGGCTGAACCGTGATAAATGGCTACACATTGATAAAAGACTACACTGTGATAAAAGGCCACACTGTGATAAAAGGCCACACTGTGATAAAAGGTTACACAGTGATGAAAGGTTAGACTGTGATAAAAGGTTACACTGTGATAAAAGGTTACACTGTGATCAAAGGCAACAACATGATCAAAGGCAACAACATGATAAAAGGCTACACTGTGATAATAGGCTACACCATGATAAAAAGCCAAACTTTGATAAAAGAGTACACTGTGATTAAAGGCCACACTCTGATAAAAGGCTACAACAAGATAAAAGGCTACACTGTGATAAATGACCACACTGTGATAAAAGGCTACAAAATTATAAAAGGCTACACTGTGATTAAAGGCAGCACTGTGACGAAAGGTTACACTGTGATAAAAGGCTACATTGTGATAATAGGCTACACCATGATAAAAAGCCACACTTTGATAAAAGAGTACACTCTGATAAAAGGCCACACTGTGATAAAAGGCTACACTGTGATAAAAGACTACACTGTGAAAGAGGGTTACACTCTGATATAAGGCTACAACATGATAAAAGGCTTCACTGTGATAATTGACTACACTGTGATAAAAGGCTACACTGTGATAAAAGGCCACACTGTGACAATGGGTTAGACTGTGATAAAAGGCTACAACATGATGAAAGGCTACACTGTGATAAAAGGTTACACTGTGATAAAAGGCTGAACCGTGATAAAAGGCCACACTGTGATAAAAGGCTACACTGTGATAAAAGACTACACTGTGAAAGAGGGTTACACTCTGATATAAGGCTACAACATGATAAAAGGCTTCACTGTGATAATTGACTACACTGTGATAAAAGGCTACACTGTGATAAAAGGCCACACTGTGACAATGGGTTAGACTGTGATAAAAGGCTACAACGTGATGAAAGGCTACACTGTGATAAAAGGTTACACTGTGATAAAAGGCTGAACCGTGATAAAAGGCTACACATTGATAAAAGACTACACTGTGATAAAAGGCCACACTGTGATAAAAGGTTACACTGTGATAAAAGGCTACAACATGATAAAAGGCTAAACTGTGATAAAAGGCTACACTTTGATAAAAGAATTCACCGTGATAAAAGGCTACACTTTGATAAAAGACTACACTGTGATAAAAGGGTACAATGTGATAAAAGGCTAAACCGTGATAAAAGGCTACACTTTGATAACAGACTACACTGTGATAAAAGGCAACACTGTCATAAAAGGTTACACTGTGATAAAAGGCTACGACATGATGAATGACTACACTGTTATAAAAGGCTACAACATTATAAAAGGCTACACTGTGATAAAAGGCTACACTGTGATGAAAGGTTACACTGTAATAAAAGGTCACACTGTGATAAAGGCTACACCATGATAAAAAGCCACACTTTGATAAAAGAGTACACTGTGATAAAAGGCCACACTGTGATGAAAGGTTACACTGTGATGAAATGTTACAACGTGATAAAAGGCCACACCGTGATAAAAGGTTAGACTGTGATAAAAGGCTACAACATTATAAAAGGCTACACTGTGATAAAAGGTTACACTGTGATCAAAGGTTAGACTGTGAAAAAAGGCTACACTGTGACGAAAGACTACACTGTCATAAAAGGTTACACCATTATACAAACTACACTGTGATAAAAGGTCACACTGTGATAAAAGGTTACACTGTGATCAAAGGCAACATGATGAAAGGCAACAACATGATAAAAGGCTACACTGTGATAAAAGGCCACACTGTGATAAAAGACTACACTGTGGAAGAAGGTTACACTCTGATAAAAGGCTACAACATGATAAAAGGCAACAAAATTATAAAAGGCTACACTGTGATAAAAGGCTACACTGTGATGAAAGGTTACACAGTGATGAAAGGTTACACTGTGATAAAAGGCTACACTGTGATGAAAGGTTACACTGTGAAAAAAGGCTACACTGTGATAAAAGGCAACAACATGATCAAAGGCTACAACAATATAAAAGGCTACACCGTGATGAAAGGTTACGCTGTGATAAAAGGCTACACTGTGATGAAGGCTACAACATGATTAAAGGCTACACTGTGATAAAAACCTACTACATGATAAAAGGTTACACTGTAATAAAAGGTTACACTGTGATCAAAGGCAACAACATGATCAAAGGCAACAACATGATAAAAGGCTACACTGTGATAATAGGCTACACCATGATAAAAAGCCACGCTTTGATAAAAGAGTACACTGTGATAAAAGGCCACACTGTGATGAAAGGTTAAACTGTGAAAAAAGGTTACACTGTGATAAAGGGCTACAACATGATAAAAGGCTACACTGTGATAAAAGGGTACACAGTGATGAAAGGTTACACTGTGATAAAAGGCTACACTGTGATAAAGGCTACAACATGAAAAAAGGCTAAACTGTGATAAAAGGCTACAACATTATAAAAGGCTACACTGTGATAAAAGGTTACACTGTGATCAAAGGCAACATGATCAAAGGCAACAACATGATGAAAGGCTACACTGTGATAAATGACTACACTGTGATAAAAGGTTACACCATGATAAAAAGCCACACTTTGATAAAAGAGTACACTGTGATAAAAGGCCACACTGTGATAAAAGGTTACACCATTATAAAAGGCCACACTGTGATAAAAGGTTAGACTGTGAAAAAAGGCTACACTGTGATAAAAGGTTACACTGTGATCAAAGGCAACATGATCAAAGGCAACAACATGATAAAAGGCCACACTGTGATAAAAGGTTAGACTGTGAAAAAAGGCTACACTGTGACGAAAGACTACACTGTCATAAAAGGTTACACCATTATAAAAACTACACTGTGATAAAAGATCACACTGTGATAAAAGGCTACACTTTGAAAAAAACCTACTACATGATAAATGGCTACACTTTGAAAAAAACCTACTACATGATAAAAGGTTACACTGTGATAAAAGGTTACACTGTGATCAAAGGCAACAACATGATCAAAGGCAACAACATGATAAAAGGCTACACTGTGATAATAGGCTACACCATGATAAAAAGCCAAACTTTGATAAAAGACTACACTGTGATAAAAGGCTACACTGTGATAAAAGGGTACAATGTGATAAAAGGCTAAACCATGATGAAAGGCTACACTTTGATAACAGACTACACTGTGATAAAAGGACACACTGTGATAAAAGGTTACACCATTATAAAAAATACACGGTGATAAAAGGCCACACTGTGATAAAAGGTTACACTTTGATAAAAGAATCCACTGTGATAAAAGGTTACACTGTGATAAAAGGCTACACAGTGACAAAAGGCTACAACATTATAAAAGGCTACAACGTGATAAAAGCCCACACCATGATAAAAGGTTACACTTTGATAAAAGACTACACTGTGATAAAAGGCTACACTGTGATAAAAGGGTACAATGTGATAAAAGGCTAAACCATGATGAAAAGCTATACTTTGATAACAGACTACACTGTGATAAAAGGCCACACTGTGATAAAAGGCTACAACATGATAAAAGGCTAAACTGTGATAAAAGGCTAGAACATGATGAATGACTACACTGTGATAAAAGGCTACAACATGATAAAAGGCTAAACTGTGATAAAAGGCTACAACATTATAAAAGGCTCCACCGTGATAAAAGGTTAGACTGTGATAAAAGGCTGAACCGTGATAAAAGGCTACACATTGATAAAAGACTACACTGTGATAAAAGGCCACACTGTGATAAAAGGCTACACTGTGACAAAAGGTTACACTGTGATCAAAGGCAACATGATCAAAGGCAACAACATGATCAAAGGCTACACTGTAATAAAAGGCCACACTGTGATAAAAGGCCACACTGTGATGAAAGGTTACACTGTGAAAAAAGGTTACACTGTGATAAAAGGCTACAACATGATAAAAAGCCACACTTTGATAAAAGAGTACACTGTGATAAAAGGCCACACTGTGATAAAAGGTTACACCATTATAAAAGGCCACACTGTGATAAAAGGTTAGACTGTGAAAAAAGGCTACACTGTGATAAAAGGTTACACTGTGATCAAAGGCAACATGATCAAAGGCAACAACATGATAAAAGGCCACACTGTGATAAAAGGTTAGACTGTGAAAAAAGGCTACACTGTGACGAAAGACTACACTGTCATAAAAGGTTACACCATTATAAAAACTACACTGTGATAAAAGGTCACACTGTGATAAAAGGCTACACTTTGAAAAAAACCTACTACATGATAAAAGGTTACACTGTGATAAAAGGTTACACTGTGATCAAAGGCAACAACATGATCAAAGGCAACAACATGATAAAAGGCTACACTGTGATTATAGGCTACACCATGATAAAAAGCCAAACTTTGATAAAAGAGTACACTGTGATAAAAGGCTACACTGTGATAAAAGGGTACAATGTGATAAAAGGCTAAACCATGATGAAAGGCTACACTTTGATAACAGACTACACTGTGATAAAAGGCCACACTGTGATAAAAGGTTACACTGTGATAAAAGGCTACAACATGATAAAAGGCTAAACTGTGATAAAAGGCTACAACATGATGAATGACTACACTGTGATAAAAGGCTACAACATTATAAAAGGCTACACTGTGATAAAAGGTTACACTGTGATCAAAGGCAACAACATGATCAAATGCAACAACATGATAAAAGGCTACACTGTGATAAAAAGCCACACTTTGATAAAAGAGTACACTGTGATAAAAGGCCACACTGTGATGAAAGGTTACACTGTGAGGAAATGTTACAACGTGATAAAAGGCCACACCGTGATAAAAGGTTAGACTGTGATAAAAGGCTACAACATGATGAATGACTACACTGTGATAAAAGGTTACACCATTATAAAAGACTACACTGTGATAAAAGGTTACACCATTATAAAAACTACACTGTGATAAAAGGCCACACTGTGATAAAAGGCTACACTTTGAAAAAAACCTACTACGTGATAAAAGGTTACACTGTGAAAAAAGGTTACACTGTGATCAAAGGCAACAACATGATCAAAGGCAACAACATGATAAAAGGCTACACTGTGATAATAGGCTACACCATGATAAAAAGACACACTGTGATAAAAGGTTACACTGTGATAAAAGGTTACACCATTATAAAAGGCCACACTGTGATAAAAGGTTAGACTGTGATAAAAGGCTACACTGTGACGAAAGACTACACTGTAATAAAAGATTACACCATTATAAAAAATACACGGTGATAAAAGGCCACACTGTGATAAAAGGCTACACTTTGATAAAAGAATCCACTGTGATAAAAGGTTACACTGTGATAAAAGGCTACACAGTGACAAAAGGCTACAACATTATAAAAGGCTACACTGTGATAAAAGGCCACACTGTGATGAAAGATTACACTGTGATAAAAGGTTACACTGTGATCAAAGGCAACAACATGATCAAAGGCCACACTGTGATGAAAGGTTACACTGTGAAAAAAGGTTACACTATGATAAAAGGCAACAAAATTATAAAAGGCTACACTGTGATAAAAGGCTACACTGTGATGAAAGGTTACACAGTGATGAAAGGTTACACTGTGATTAAAGGCTTCACTGTGATTAAAGGTTACACTGTGAAAAAAGGTTACACTGTGATAAAAGCCTACACTGTGATAAAAGGCCACACTGTGATAAAAGAGTACACTGTGATAAAAGGTTACACTGTGATAAAAGGTTACACCACTATAAAAGGCCACACTGTGATAAAAGGTTAGACTGTGATAAAAGGCTACACAGTGATGAAAGGTTACACTGTGATAAAAGGCTACACTGTGATAAAAGGTTACAATGTGAAAAAAGGTTACACTTTGATAAAAGGCAACAACATGATCAAAGGCAACAACATGATAAAAGGCTACACTGTGATAAAAGGCTACACTGTGATAATAGGCTACACCATGATAAAAAGCCACACTTTGATGAAAGAGTACACTGTGATAAAAGGCCACACTGTGATGAAAGGTTACACTGTGAAAAAAGGTTACACTGTGATAAAAGGTTACACTTTGATAAAAGACTACACTGTGAGAAAAGACTACACTGTGAGAAAAGACTACACTGTGAAAGAAGATTACACTCTGATAAAAGGCTACAACATGATTAAAGGCTACACTGTGATAAATGACTACACTGTGAAAGAGGGTTACACTCTGATATAAGGCTACAACATGATAAAAGGCTTCACTGTGATAATTGACTACACTGTGATAAAAGGTTACACTGTGATAAAAGGCTACAACATGATAAAAGGCTACACTGTGATCAAAGGCAACAACATGATCAAAGGCAACAACATGATAAAAGGCTACATTGTGATAAAAGGCTACACCATGATAAAAAGCCACACTTTGATAAAAGAGTACACTGTGATAAAAAGCCACACTGTGATGAAAGGTTACACTGTGAAAAAAGGTTACACTGTGAAAAAAGGCTACATTGTGATAAAGGCTACAACATGATAAAAGGCTACACTGTGATAAAAACCTAATACATGATAAAAGGTTACACTGTGATCAAAGGCAACAAAATTATAAAAGGCTACACTGTGATAAAAGGCTACACTGTGATGAAAGGTTACACAGTGATGAAAGGTTACACTGTGATAAAAGGCTACACTGTGATAAAGGCTACAACATGAAAAAAGGCTAAACTGTGATAAAAGGCTACAACATGATGAATGACTACACTGTGATCAAAGGCAACATGATCAAAGGCAACAACATGATCAAAGGCAACAACATGATAAAAGGTTACACTGTGATAAAAGGTTACACTGTGATCAAAGGCAACAACATGATCAAAGGCAACAACATGATAAAAGGCTACACTGTGATAATAGGCTACACCATGATAAAAAGCCAAACTTTGATAAAAGACTACACTGTGATAAAAGGCTACACTGTGATAAAAGGGTACAATGTGATAAAAGGCTAAACCATGATGAAAGGCTACACTTTGATAACAGACTACACTGTGATAAAAGGACACACTGTGATAAAAGGTTACACCATTATAAAAAATACACGGTGATAAAAGGCCACACTGTGATAAAAGGTTACACTTTGATAAAAGAATCCACTGTGATAAAAGGTTACACTGTGATAAAAGGCTACACAGTGACAAAAGGCTACAACATTATAAAAGGCTACAACGTGATAAAAGCCCACACCATGATAAAAGGTTACACTTTGATAAAAGACTACACTGTGATAAAAGGCTACACTGTGATAAAAGGGTACAATGTGATAAAAGGCTAAACCATGATGAAAAGCTATACTTTGATAACAGACTACACTGTGATAAAAGGCCACACTGTGATAAAAGGCTACAACATGATAAAAGGCTAAACTGTGATAAAAGGCTAGAACATGATGAATGACTACACTGTGATAAAAGGCTACAACATGATAAAAGGCTAAACTGTGATAAAAGGCTACAACATTATAAAAGGCTCCACCGTGATAAAAGGTTAGACTGTGATAAAAGGCTGAACCGTGATAAAAGGCTACACATTGATAAAAGACTACACTGTGATAAAAGGCCACACTGTGATAAAAGGCTACACTGTGACAAAAGGTTACACTGTGATCAAAGGCAACATGATCAAAGGCAACAACATGATCAAAGGCTACACTGTAATAAAAGGCCACACTGTGATAAAAGGCCACACTGTGATGAAAGGTTACACTGTGAAAAAAGGTTACACTGTGATAAAAGGCTACAACATGATAAAAAGCCACACTTTGATAAAAGAGTACACTGTGATAAAAGGCCACACTGTGATAAAAGGTTACACCATTATAAAAGGCCACACTGTGATAAAAGGTTAGACTGTGAAAAAAGGCTACACTGTGATAAAAGGTTACACTGTGATCAAAGGCAACATGATCAAAGGCAACAACATGATAAAAGGCCACACTGTGATAAAAGGTTAGACTGTGAAAAAAGGCTACACTGTGACGAAAGACTACACTGTCATAAAAGGTTACACCATTATAAAAACTACACTGTGATAAAAGGTCACACTGTGATAAAAGGCTACACTTTGAAAAAAACCTACTACATGATAAAAGGTTACACTGTGATAAAAGGTTACACTGTGATCAAAGGCAACAACATGATCAAAGGCAACAACATGATAAAAGGCTACACTGTGATTATAGGCTACACCATGATAAAAAGCCAAACTTTGATAAAAGAGTACACTGTGATAAAAGGCTACACTGTGATAAAAGGGTACAATGTGATAAAAGGCTAAACCATGATGAAAGGCTACACTTTGATAACAGACTACACTGTGATAAAAGGCCACACTGTGATAAAAGGTTACACTGTGATAAAAGGCTACAACATGATAAAAGGCTAAACTGTGATAAAAGGCTACAACATGATGAATGACTACACTGTGATAAAAGGCTACAACATTATAAAAGGCTACACTGTGATAAAAGGTTACACTGTGATCAAAGGCAACAACATGATCAAATGCAACAACATGATAAAAGGCTACACTGTGATAAAAAGCCACACTTTGATAAAAGAGTACACTGTGATAAAAGGCCACACTGTGATGAAAGGTTACACTGTGAGGAAATGTTACAACGTGATAAAAGGCCACACCGTGATAAAAGGTTAGACTGTGATAAAAGGCTACAACATGATGAATGACTACACTGTGATAAAAGGTTACACCATTATAAAAGACTACACTGTGATAAAAGGTTACACCATTATAAAAACTACACTGTGATAAAAGGCCACACTGTGATAAAAGGCTACACTTTGAAAAAAACCTACTACGTGATAAAAGGTTACACTGTGAAAAAAGGTTACACTGTGATCAAAGGCAACAACATGATCAAAGGCAACAACATGATAAAAGGCTACACTGTGATAATAGGCTACACCATGATAAAAAGACACACTGTGATAAAAGGTTACACTGTGATAAAAGGTTACACCATTATAAAAGGCCACACTGTGATAAAAGGTTAGACTGTGATAAAAGGCTACACTGTGACGAAAGACTACACTGTAATAAAAGATTACACCATTATAAAAAATACACGGTGATAAAAGGCCACACTGTGATAAAAGGCTACACTTTGATAAAAGAATCCACTGTGATAAAAGGTTACACTGTGATAAAAGGCTACACAGTGACAAAAGGCTACAACATTATAAAAGGCTACACTGTGATAAAAGGCCACACTGTGATGAAAGATTACACTGTGATAAAAGGTTACACTGTGATCAAAGGCAACAACATGATCAAAGGCCACACTGTGATGAAAGGTTACACTGTGAAAAAAGGTTACACTATGATAAAAGGCAACAAAATTATAAAAGGCTACACTGTGATAAAAGGCTACACTGTGATGAAAGGTTACACAGTGATGAAAGGTTACACTGTGATTAAAGGCTTCACTGTGATTAAAGGTTACACTGTGAAAAAAGGTTACACTGTGATAAAAGCCTACACTGTGATAAAAGGCCACACTGTGATAAAAGAGTACACTGTGATAAAAGGTTACACTGTGATAAAAGGTTACACCACTATAAAAGGCCACACTGTGATAAAAGGTTAGACTGTGATAAAAGGCTACACAGTGATGAAAGGTTACACTGTGATAAAAGGCTACACTGTGATAAAAGGTTACAATGTGAAAAAAGGTTACACTTTGATAAAAGGCAACAACATGATCAAAGGCAACAACATGATAAAAGGCTACACTGTGATAAAAGGCTACACTGTGATAATAGGCTACACCATGATAAAAAGCCACACTTTGATGAAAGAGTACACTGTGATAAAAGGCCACACTGTGATGAAAGGTTACACTGTGAAAAAAGGTTACACTGTGATAAAAGGTTACACTTTGATAAAAGACTACACTGTGAGAAAAGACTACACTGTGAGAAAAGACTACACTGTGAAAGAAGATTACACTCTGATAAAAGGCTACAACATGATTAAAGGCTACACTGTGATAAATGACTACACTGTGAAAGAGGGTTACACTCTGATATAAGGCTACAACATGATAAAAGGCTTCACTGTGATAATTGACTACACTGTGATAAAAGGTTACACTGTGATAAAAGGCTACAACATGATAAAAGGCTACACTGTGATCAAAGGCAACAACATGATCAAAGGCAACAACATGATAAAAGGCTACATTGTGATAAAAGGCTACACCATGATAAAAAGCCACACTTTGATAAAAGAGTACACTGTGATAAAAAGCCACACTGTGATGAAAGGTTACACTGTGAAAAAAGGTTACACTGTGAAAAAAGGCTACATTGTGATAAAGGCTACAACATGATAAAAGGCTACACTGTGATAAAAACCTAATACATGATAAAAGGTTACACTGTGATCAAAGGCAACAAAATTATAAAAGGCTACACTGTGATAAAAGGCTACACTGTGATGAAAGGTTACACAGTGATGAAAGGTTACACTGTGATAAAAGGCTACACTGTGATAAAGGCTACAACATGAAAAAAGGCTAAACTGTGATAAAAGGCTACAACATGATGAATGACTACACTGTGATCAAAGGCAACATGATCAAAGGCAACAACATGATCAAAGGCAACAACATGATAAAAGGTTACACTGTGATAATAGGCTACACCATGATAAAAAGCCACACTTTGATAAAAGAGTACACTGTGATAAAAGGCCACACTGTGATGAAAGGTTACACTGTGAAAAAAGGTTACACTGTGATAAAAGGCTACAACATGATAAAAGGCTACACTGTGATCAAAGGCAACAACATGATCAAAGGCAACAACATGATAAAAGGCTACATTGTGATAAAAGGCTACACCATGATAAAAAGCCACACTTTGATAAAAGAGTACACTGTGATAAAAAGCCACACTGTGATGAAAGGTTACACTGTGAAAAAAGGTTACACTGTGATAAAAGGCTACACTGTGATAAAGGCTACAACATGAAAAAAGGCTGAACTGTGATAAAAGGCTACAACATGATGAATGACTACACTGTGATAAAAGGCTACACTGTGATAAAAGGCTACACTTTGATAAAAGAATTCACCGTGATAAAAGGCTACACTTTGATAAAAGACTACACTGTGATAAAAGGCTACACTGTGATAAAAGGGTACAATGTGATAAAAGGCTAAACCGTGATAAAAGGCTACACTTTGATAACAGACTACACTGTGATAAAAGGCAACACTGTGATAAAAGGTTACACTGTGATAAAAGGCTACAACATGATGAATGACTACACTGTTATAAAAGGCTACAACATTATAAAAGGCTACACTGTGATAAAAGGCTACACTGTGATGAAAGGCCACACTGTGATAAAAGGTTACACTGTGATAAAAGGCTACACTGTGATTAAAGGTTACACCGTGATGAAAGGTTACACTGTGATGAAAGGTTACACTGTGATAAAAGGCTACACTGTGAAAAAAGGTTACACTGTGATAAAAGGTTCGACTGTGATAAAAGGCTACACTGTGACGAAAGGCTACACTGTAATAAAAGGTTACACCATTATAAAAAATACACGGTGATAAAAGGCCACACTGTGATAAAAGGCTACACTTTGATAAAAGAATCCACTGTGATAAAAGGTTACACTGTGATAAAAGGCTACACAATGACAAAGGCTACAACATTATAAAAGGCTACAACGTGATAAAAGGCCACACCGTGATAAAAGGTTACACTTTGATAAAAGACTACACTGTGATAAAAGGCTACACTGTGATAAAAGGGTACAATGTGATAAAAGGCTAAACCGTGATGAAAGGCTACACTTTGATGACAGACTACACTGTGATAAAAGGCCACACTGTGAAAAAAGGCAGCACTGTGATAAAAGGTTACACTGTGATCAAAGGCAACAACATGATCAAAGGCAACAACATTATAAAAGGCTACACTGTGATAAAAAGCCACACTTTGATAAAAGAATACACTGTGATAAAAGGCTACAACATGATAAAAGGCTACACTGTGATAAAGGCTACAACATGATAAAAGGCTACACTGTGATAAAAAGCTACAACGTGATAAAAGACTACAATGTGATTAAATGTTACAATGTGATAAAATGCCACACCGTGATAAAAGGTTATACTGTGATCAAAGGCTACAACTTGATAAAAGACTACACTGTGATAAAAGGTTACACCATTATAAAAACTACACTGTGATAAAAGGCCACACTGTGATAAAAGTCTACACTTTGAAAAAAACATACTACATGATAAAAGGTTACACTGTGATAAAAGGTTACACTGTGATCAAAGGCAACAACATGATCAAAGGCAACAACATGATAAAAGGCTACACTGTGATAAAAGGCTACACTGTGATAATAGGCTACACCATGATAAAAAGCCACACTTTGATAAAAGAGTACACTGTGATAAAAGGCCACACTGTGATGAAAGGTTACACTGTGAAAAAAGGTTACACTGTGATAAAAGGCTACAACATGATAAAAGGCTACACTGTGATAAAAGGTTACACTGTGATAAAAGGTTACACCATTATAAAAGGCCACACTGTGATAAAAGGTTAGACTGTGATAAAAGGCTACACTGTGACGAAAGACTACACTGTGATAAAAGGCCACACTGTGATAAAAGGCTACAATTTGATAAAAGAATTCACCGTGATAAAAGGCTACACTTTGATAAAAGACTACACTGTGATAAAAGGCTACACTGTGATAAAAGGCTGAACCGTGATAAAAGGCTACACATTAACAAAAGACTACACTGTGATAAAAGGCCACACTGTGTTGAAAGGTTACACTGTGATAAAAGGCTACAACGTGATAAAAGGCTACACTGTGATAAAAGGCAGCACTGTGACGAAAGGTTACACTGTGATAAAAGTCTACAACATGATAAAAGGCTACACTGTGATAAAGGCTACAACATGATAAAAGGCTACACTGTGATAAAAGGCTACACTGTGATGAAAGGTTACACAGTGATAAAAGGCTACACCATGATAAAAAGCCACACTTTGATAAAAGGCTACACTGTGATAAAAGGCTACACTGTGATGAAAGGTTACACTGTGATAAAAGGTCACACTGTGATAAAGGCTGCACCATGATAAAAAGCCACACTTTGATAAAAGAGTACACTGTGATAAAAGGCCACACTGTGATGAAAGGCTACAACATAATAAAAGGCTACACTGTGATAAAAGGTTACACTGTGATCAAAGGCAACATGATCAAAGGCAACAACATGATAACAGGCTACACTGTGATAAAAGGCCACACTGTGATAAAAGGCTACACTGTGATAAAAGACTACACTGTGTAAGAAGGTTACACTCTGATAAAAGGCTACAACATGATAAAAGGCTACACTGTGATAAATGACTACACTGTGATAAAAGGTTACACCATTATAAAAGGCCACACTGTGACAATGGGTTAGACTGTGATAAAAGGCTACAACGTGATGAAAGGCTACACTGTGATAAAAGGTTACACTGTGATGAAAGGCTGAACCGTGATAAAAGGCTACACACTGATAAAAGACTACACTGTGATCAAAGGCAACAACATGATAAAAGGCTACATTGTGATAAAGGCTACAACATGATAAAAGGCTACACTGTGAAAAAAACCTAATACATGATAAAAGGTTACACTGTGATCAAAGGCAACAACATGATCAAAGGCAACAACATGATCAAAGGCAATAACATGATAAAAGGTTACACTGTGATAATAGGCTACACCATGATAAAAAGCCACACTTTGATAAAAGAGTACACTGTGATAAAAGGCCACACTGTGATAAAAGGTTACACTGTGAAAAAAGGTTACACTGTGATAAAAGGCTACAACATGATAAAAGGCTACACTGTGATCAAAGGCAACAACATGATCAAAGGCAACAACATGATAAAAGGCTACATTGTGATAAAAGGCTACACCATGATAAAAAGCCACACTTTGATAAAAGAGTACACTGTGATAAAAAGCCACACTGTGATGAAAGGTTACACTGTGAAAAAAGGTTACACTGTGATAAAAGGCTACACGGTGATAAAGGCTACAACATGAAAAAAGGCTAAACTGTGATAAAAGCCTACAACATGATGAATGACTACACTGTGATAAAAGGCTACACTGTGATAAAAGGCTACACTTTGATAAAAGAATTCACCGTGATAAAAGGCTACACTTTGATAAAAGACTACACTGTGATAAAAGGCTGAACCGTGATAAAAGGCTACACTGTGATAAAGGCTAAACTGTGATAAAAGGCTACAACATGATGAATGACTACACTGTGATAAAAGGCTACAACATTATAAAAGGCTACACTGTGATAAAAGGCTACACTGTGATGAAAGGTTACACTGTGAAAAAAGGTTACACTGTGATAAAAGGCAACAAAATTATAAAAGGCTACACGGTGTTAAAAGGCTACACTGTGATGAAAGGTTACACAGTGATGAAAGGTTACACTGTGATAAAAGGCTACACTGTGATAAAAGCTACAACATGAAAAAAGGCTAAACTGTGATAAAAGGCTACAACATGATGAATGACTACACTGTGATAAAAGGCTACAACATTATAAAATGCTACACTGTGATAAAAGGTTACACTGTGATCAAAGGCAACGTGATCAAAGGCAACAACATGATAAAAGGCTACACTGTGATAAAAACCTAATACATGATAAAAGGTTACACTGTGATAAAAGGCTGAACCGTGATAAAAGGCTACACATTGATAAAAGACTACACTGTGATAAAAGGCCACACTGTGTTGAAAGGTTACACTGTGATAAAAACCTAATACATGATAAAAGGTTACACTGTGATCAAAGGAAACAACATGATCAAAGGCCACACTGTGATGAAAGGTTACACTGTGAAAAAAGGTTACACTGTGATAAAAGGCAACAAAATTATAAAAGGCTACACTGTGATGAAAGGCTACACTGTGATAAAAGGTCACACTGTGATAAAAGGCTACACTGTGATAAAATACTACACTGTGAAAGAAGGTTACACTCTGATAAAAGGCTACAACATGATAAAAGGCTACACTGTGATAAATGACTACATTGTGATAAAAGGTTACAACATTATAAAAGGCCACACTGTGACAATGGGTTAGACTGTGATAAAAGGCTACAACGTGATGAAAGGCTACACTGTGATAAAAGGTTACAGTGTGATAAAAGTCTGAACCGTGATAAAAGGCTACACATTGATAAAAGACTACACTGTGATAAAAGGCCACACTGTGTTGAAAGGTTACACTTTGATAAAAGGCTACAAAGTGATAAAAGGCTACACTGTGATAAAAGGCAGCACTGTGACGAAAGGTTACACTGACATGAAAGTGTACAACATGATAAAAGGCTACACTGTGATAAAGGCTACAACATGATAAAAGGCTACACTGTGATAAAAACCTAATACATGATAAAAGGTTACACTGTGAAAAAAGGTTACACTGTGATAAAAGGCAACAACATGATCAAAGGCAACACTGTGAAAAAAGGTTACACTGTGAAAAAAGGCAACAAAATTATAAAAGGCTACACTGTGATAAATGACCACACTGTGATAAAAGGCTACAAAATTATAAAAGGCTACACTGTGATAAAAGGCAGCACTGTGACGAAAGGTTACACTGTGATAAAAGGCTACACTGTGATAATAGGCTACACCATGATAAAAAGCCACACTTTGATAAAAGAGTACACTCTGATAAAAGGCCACACTATGATAAAAGGCTACAGTGTGATAAAAGACTACACTGTGAAAGAGGGTTACACTCTGATATAAGGCTACAACATGATAAAAGGCTTCACTGTGATAATTGACTACACTGTGATAAAAGGCTACACTGTGATAAAAGGCCACACTGTGACAATGGGTTAGACTGTGATAAAAGGCTACAACGTGATGAAAGGCTACACTGTGATAAAAGGTTACACTGTGATAAAAGGCTGAACCGTGATAAAAGGCTACACATTGATAAAAGACTACACAGTGATAAAAGGCCACACTGTGTTGAAAGGTTACACTGTGATAAAAGGCTACAAAGTGATAAAAGGCTACACTGTGATAAAAGGTTACACTGTGACGAAAGGTTACACTGTGAAAAAAGGCAACAAAATTATAAAAGGCCACACTGTGATAAAAGGCAACAAAATTATAAAAGGCTACACTGTGATAAAAGGCTACACTGTGATGAAAGATTACACAGTGATGAAAGGTTACACTGTGATAAAAGGCAACACAATTATAAAAGGCTACACTGTGATAAAAGGCTACACTGTGATGAAAGGTTACACTGTGAAAAAAGGTTACACTGTGATAAAAGGCAACAACATGATCAAAGGCAACAACATGATAAAAGGCTACACTGTGATAATAGGTTACACTGTGAAAAAAGGTTACACTGTGATAAAAGGCTACAACATGATAAAAGGCTACACTGTGATAAAAAGCTACAACGTGATAAAAGACTACAAAGTGATTAAATGTTACAACATGATAAAAGGCCACAACGTGATAAAAGGCTATACTTTGATAAAAGAGTACACTGTGATAAAAGCCCACACTGTGATGAAAGGTTACACTGTGAAAAAAGGTTACACTGTGATAAAAGGCTACAACATGATAAAAGGCTACACTGTGATAAAAGGTTACACTGTGATAAAAGGTTACACCATTATAAAAGGCCACACCGTGATAAAAGGTTAGACTGTGATAAAAGGCTACACTGTGACGAAAGACTACACTGTGATAAAAGGCCACACTGTGATAAAAGGCTACACTTTGATAAAAGAATTCACCGTGATAAAAGGCTACACTTTGATAAAAGGTTACACAGTGATGAAAGGTTACACTGTGATAAAAGGCTACACTGTGATGAAAGGTTACACTGTGAAAAAAGGTTACACTGTGATAAAAGGCAACAACATGATCAAAGGCAAAAACATGATAAAAGGCTACACTGTGATGAAAGGTTACACAGTGATGAAAGGTTACACTGTGATAAAAAGCTACACTGTGATAAAAGGCTACACTGTGATGAAAGGTTACACTGTGAAAAAAGGTTACACTGTGATAAAAGGCAACAACATGATCAAAGGCAACAACATGATAAAAGGCTACACTGTGATAAAAGGCTACACTGTGAAAAAAGGTTACACTGTGATAAAAGGCAACAAAATTATAAACGGATACACTGTGATAAAAGGCTACACTGTGATGAAAGGTTACACAGTGATGAAAGGTTACACTGTGATAAAAGGTTAGACTGTGAAAAAAGGCTACAACATGGTCAAAGGCAACAACATGATAAAAGGCTACACTGTGATAATAGGCTACACCATGATAAAAAGCCACACTGTGACGAAAGACTACACTGTGATAAAAGGCCACACTGTGATAAAAGGCTACACTTTGATAAAAGAATTCACCGTGATAAAAGGTTACACTGTGATAAAAGGCCACACTGTGATAAAAGGCTACACTTTGATAAAATAATTCACCGTGATAAAAGGCTACACTTTGATAAAAGGTTACACAGTGATGAAAGGTTACACTGTGATAAAAGGCTACACTGTGATGAAAGGTTACACTGTGAAAAAAGGTTACACTGTGATAAAAGGCAACAACATGATCAAAGGCAAAAACATGACGAAAGACTACACTGTGATAAAAGGCCACACTGTGATAAAAGGCTACACTTTGATAAAAGAATTCACCGTGATAAAAGGTTACACTGTGATCAAAGGCTACACTGTGATTAAAGGTTACACAGTGATGAAAGGTTACACTGTGATAAAAGGCTACACTGTGATGAAGGCTACAATATGATAAAAGGCTAAACTGTGATAAAAGGCTACAAATGATGAATGACTACACTGTGATAAAAGGCTACAACATTATAAAAGGCTACACTGTGATAAAAGGTTATATTGTGATCAAAGGCAACAACATGATCAAAGGCCACACTGTGATGAAAGATTACACTGTGAAAAAAGATTACACTGTGATAAAAGGCTACAACATCATAAAAGGCTACACTGTGATAAATGACTACACTGTGATAAAAGGCTACAAAATTATAAAAGGCTACACTGTGATAAAAGGCTACACTGTGATGAAAGGTTACACTGTGAGAAAAGACTACACTGTGAAAGAAGATTACATTCTGATAAAAGGCTAATACATGATAAAAGGCTACACTGTGATAAAAGGCTACACTGTGATAAAAGGGTACAATGTGATAAAAGGCTAAACCGTGATAAAAGGCTACACTTTGATAACAGACTACACTGTGATAAAAGGCAACACTGTGATAAAAGGTTACACTGTGATAAAAGGCTACAACATGATGAATGACTACACTGTTATAAAAGGCTACAACATTATAAAAGGCTACACTGTGATAACAGGCTACACTGTGATCAAAGGCAACAACATGATCAAAGGACACACTGTGATGAAAGGTTACACTGTGAAAAAAGGTTACACTGTGATAAAAGGCAACAAAATTATAAAAGGCTACACTGTGATAAAAGGCTACACTGTGATGAAAGTTTACACAGTGATGAAAGGTTACACTGTGATAAAAGGCTACACTGTGATGAAAGGTTACACTGTGAAAAAAGGTTACACTGTGATAAAAGGCTAAACCGTGATGAAAGGCTACACTTTGATAACAGACTACACTGTGATAAAAGGCCACACTGTGAAAAAAGGCAGCACTGCGATAAAAGGCTACAACATGATAAAAGGCTACACTGTGATAAAAGGTTACACTGTGATCAAAGGCAACAACATGATCAAAGGCAACAACATTATAAAAGGCTACACTGTGATAAAAAGCCACACTTTGATAAAAGAATACAGTGTGATAAAAGGCTACAACATGATAAAAGGCTACACTGTCATAAAGGCTACAACATGATAAAAGGCTACACTGTGATAAAAAGCTACAACGTGATAAAAGACTACAATGTGATTAAATGTTACAATGTGATAAAATGCCACACCGTGATAAAAGGTTATACTGTGATAAAAGGCTACAACTTGATAAAAGACTACACTGTGATGAAATGTTACAACGTGATAAAAGGCCACACCGTGATGAAAGGTTACACTGTGATAAAAGGCCACACTGTGATAAAAGGCTACACTGTGATGAAAGGTTACACTGTGATAAAAGGCTACACTGTGATGAAGGCTACAATATGATAAAAGGCTAAACTGTGATAAAAGTCTACAAATGATGAATGACTACACTGTGATAAAAGGCTACAACATTATAAAAGGCTACACTGTGATAAAAGGTTATACTGTGATCAAAGGCAACAACATGATCAAAGGCCACACTGTGATGAAAGGTTACACTGTGAAAAAAGGTTACACTGTGATAAAAGGCTACAACATCATAAAAGGCTACACTGTGATAAATGACTACACTGTGATAAAAGGCTACAAAATTATAAAAGGCTACACTGTGATAAAAGGCTACACTGTGATTGAAGGTTACACCGTGATGAAAGGTTACACTGTGATGAAAGGTTACACTGTGATAAAAGGTTAGACTGTGATCAAAGGCAACAACATGATCAAAGGCAACAACATGATAAAAGGCTACACTGTGATAATAGGCTACACCATGAGAAAAAGCCACACTTTGATAAAAGAGTACACTGTGATAAAAGGCCACACTGTGATAAAAGGCTACACCATGATAAAAAGCCACACTTTGATAAAAGAGTACACTGTGATAAAAGGCCACACTGTGATGAAAGGTTACACTGTGAAAAAAGGCTACACTGTGATCAAAGGCAACAACATGATCAAAGGCAACAACATGATAAAAGAGTACACTGTGATAAAAGGCTACAATGTGATAAAGGCTACAACATGATAAAAGGCTACAACATTATAAAAGGCTACACTGTGATAAAAAGCCACACTTTGATAAAAGAGTACACTCTGATAAAAGGCCACACTGTGATAAAAGGCTACACTGTGATAAAAGACTACACTGTGAAAGAGGGTTACACTCTGATATAAGGCTACAACATGATAAAAGGCTACACTGTGATAAATGACTACACTGTGATAAAAGGCTACACTGTGATAAAAGGCTACACAGTGACAAAAGGCTACAACATTATAAAAGGCTACACCGTGATGAAAGGTTACACTGTGATAAAAGGCTACACTGTGATAAAGGCTACAAAATGATAAAAGGCTACACTGTGATAAAAGGCAACAACATGATAAATTGCTACACTGTGATAAAAGGCTATACTTTGATAAAAGACTACACTGTGATAAAAGGTTACACTGTGATAAAAGGCTGAACCGTGATAAAAAGCTACACATTAATAAAAGACTACACTGTGATAACAGGCCACACTGTGTTGAAAGGTTACACTGTGATAAAAGGCTACAACGTGATAAAAGGCCACACTGTGATTAAAGGTTACACTGTGATAAAAGGCTACACTGTGATAAAAGGCTACAACGTGATAAAAGGCTACACTGTGATAAAAGTTTACACTGTGAAAAAAGGTTACACTGTGATAAAAGGCAACAACATGATAAAAGGCTACACTGTGATAATAGGCTACACCAGGATAAAAAGCCACACTTTGATAAAAGAGTACACTGTGATAAAAGCCCACACTGTGATGAAAGGTTACACTGTGAAAAAAGGTTACACTGTGAAAAAAGGTTACACTGTGATAAAAGGCTACAACATGATAAAAGGCTACACTGTGATAAAAAGTTACACCATTATAAAAGGCCACACTGTGATAAAAGGTTAGACTGTGATAAAAGGCTACACTGTGACAAAAGACTACACTGTGATAAAAGGCTACAACATTATAAAAGGCTACACTGTGATAAAATGTTACACTGTGATCAAAGGCAACATGATCAAAGGCAACAACATGATAAAAGGCTACACTGTGATAAAAACCTACTACATGATAAAAGGTTACACTGTGATAAAAGGCCACACTGTGATCAAAGGCAACAACATGATCAAAGGCAACAACATGATAAAAGGCTACACTGTGATAATAGGCTACACCATGATAAAAAGCCACACTTTGATAAAAGAGTACACTCTGATAAAAGGCCACACTGTGATAAAAGGCTACACTGTGATAAAAGACTACACTGTGAAAGAGGGTTACACTCTGATATAAGGCTACAACATGATAAAAGGCTACACTGTGATAAATGACTTCACTGTGATAAAAGGCTACACTGTGATAAAAGGCTACACAGTGACAAAAGGCTACAACATTATAAAAGGCTACACCGTGATGAAAGGTTACACTGTGATAAAAGGCTACACTGTGATAAAGGCTACAACATGATAAAAGGCTACACTGTGATAAAAGGCAACAACGTGATAAATTGCTACACTGTGATAAAAGGCTATACTTTCAAAAAAGACTACACTGTGATAAAAGGTTACACTGTGATTAAAGGTTACACAGTGATGAAAGGTTACACTGTGATAAAAGGCTACACTGTGATGAAGGCTACAATATGATAAAAGGCTAAACTGTGATAAAAGGCTACAAATGATGAATGACTACACTGTGATAAAAGGCTACAACATTATAAAAGGCTGCACTGTGATAAAAGGTTATACTGTGATCAAAGGCAACAACATGATGAAAGGTTACACTGTGAAAAAAGATTACACTGTGATAAAAGTCTACAACATCATAAAAGGCTACACTGTGATAAATGACTACACTGTGATAAAAGGCTACAAAATTATAAAAGGCTACACTGTGATAAAAGGCTACACTGTGATTAAAGGTTACACCGTGATGAAAGGTTACACTGTGATGAAAGGTTACACTGTGATCAAAGGCAACAACATGATCAAAGGCAACAACATGATAAAAGGCTACACTGTGATAATAGGCTACACCATGATAAAAAGCCACACTTTGATAAAAGAGTACACTGTGATAAAAGGCCACACTGTGATAAAAGCCTACACTGTGAGAAAAGACTACACTGTGAAAGAAGATTACATTCTGATAAAAGGCTACAACATGATAAAAGGCTACACTGTGATAAATGACTACACTGTGATAAAAGGCTACAAAATTATAAAAGGCTACACTGTGATAAAAGGCAGCACTGTGACGAAAGGTTACACTGTGATAAAAGGCTACACTGTGATAATAGGCTACACTTTGATAAAAGACTACACTGTGATAAAAGGCAACATGATCAAAGGCAACAACATGATAAAAGGCTACACTGTGATAAAAGGCCACACTGTGATAAAAGGCTACACTGTGATAAAAGACTACACTGTGGAAGAAGGTTACACTCTGATAAAAGGCTACAACATGATAAAAGGCTTCACTGTGATAATTGACTACGCTGTGATAAAAGGCTACACAGTGACAAAAGGCTACAACAATATAAAAGGCTACACCGTGATGAAAGGTTACACTGTGATAAAAGGCTACACTGTGATAAAGGCTACAACATGATAAAAGGCTACACTGTGATAAAAACCTACTACATGATCAAAGGTTACACTGTGATAAAAGGTTACACTGTGATCAAAGGCAACAACATGATCAAAGGCAACAACATGATACAAGGTTACACTGTGATAATAGGCTACACCATGATAAAAAGCCACACTTTGATAAAAGTGTACACTGTGATAAAAGGCCACACTGTGATGAAAGGTTACACTGTGAAAAAAGGTTAGACTGTGAAAAAAGGCTACAACATGATAAAAGGCTACACTGTGATCAAAGGCAACAACATGATCAAAGGCAACAACATGATAAAAGGCTACATTGTGATAAAGGCTACAACATGATAAAAGGCTACACTGTGATAAAAACCTAATACATGATAAAAGGTTACACTGTGATCAAAGGCAACAACATGATAAAAGGCTACACTGTGATAAAAGGCCACACTGTGATAAAAGGCTACACTGTGATAAAAGACTACACTGTGGAAGAAGGTTACACTTTTATAAAAGGCCACACTGTGACAATGGGTTAGACTGTGATAAAAGGCTACAACGTGATGAAAGGCTACACTGTGATAAAAGGTTACACCATTATAAAAACTACACTGTGATAAAAGGCCACACCGTGATAAAAGGCTACACTTTGAAAAAAACCTACTACATGATAAAAGGCCACACTGTGACAATGGGTTAGACTGTGATAAAAGGCTACACTGTGATAAAAGGATACACTGTGATAAAAGGCTGAACCGTGATAAAAGGCTACACATTGATAAAAGACTACATTGTGATAAAAGGCCACACTGTGTTGAAAGGTTACACTGTGATAAAAGGCTACACTGTAATAGAAGGCAGCACTGTGACGAAAGGTTACACTGTGATAAAAGTCTACAACATGATAAAAGGCTACACTGTGATAAAGGCTACAACATGATAAAAGTCTACACTGTGATAAAAATCTAATACATGATAAAAGGTTACACTGTGATAAAAGGTTACACTGTGATCAAAGGCAACAACATGATCAAAGGCCACACTGTGATGAAAGGTTACACTGTGAAAAAAGGTTACACTGTGATAAAAGGCAACAAAATTATAAAAGGCTACACTGTGATAAAAGGCTACACTGTGATGAAAGGTTACACAGTGATGAAAGGTTACACTGTGATAAAAGGCTTCACTGTGATGAAAGGTTACAATGTGGAAAAAGGTTACACTGTGATAAAAGGCAACAACATGATCAAAGGCAACAACATGATAAAAGGCTACACTGTGATGAAAGGCTACACTGTGATAATAGGCTACACCATGATAAAAAGCCACACTTTGATAAAAGAGTACACTGTGATAAAAGGCCACACTGTGATGAAAGGTTACACTGTGATAAAAGGTTACACTGTGATAAAAGGTTACACCATTATAAAAGGCCACACTGTGATAAAAGGTTAGACTGTGATAAAAGGCTACACTGTGACGAAAGACTACAATGTGACAAAAGGCCACACTGTGATAAAAGGCTACACTTTGATAAAAGAATTCACCGTGATAAAAGGCTACACTGTGATAAAAACCTAATACATGATAAAAGGTTACACTGTGATAAAAGGTTACACTGTGAAAAAAGGTTACACTGTGATAAAAGGCAACAACATGATCAAAAGCAACACTGTGAAAAAAGGTTACACTGTGATAAAAGGCAACAAAATTATAAAAGGCTACACTGTGATAAAAGGCTACACTGTGATGAAAGGTTACACAGTGATGAAAGGTTACACTGTGATAAAATGCTTCACTGTGATGAAAGGTTACACTGTGAAAAAAGGTTACACTGTGATAAAAGGCTACACTGTGATCAAAGGCCACACTGTGATAAAAGGTTAGACTGTGATAAAAGGCTACACTGTGACGAAAGACTACACTGTGATAAAAGGCCACACTGTGATAAAAGGCTACACTTTGATAAAAGAATTCACCATGATAAAAAGCCACACTTTGATAAAAGAGTACACTGTGATAAAAGGCCACACTGTGATGAAAGGTTACACTGTGATTAAAGATTACACCATTATAAAAACTACACTGTGAAAAAAGGTTACACTGTGACAACAGGCTACAACATGATAAAAGGTTACACTGTGATAAAAGGTTACACCATTATAAAAGGCTTCAGTGTGATAAAAGACTACACTGTGAAAGAGGGTTACACTCTGATATAAGGCTACAAGATGATAAAAGGCTTCACTGTGATAATTGACTACACTGTGATAAAAGGCTACACAGTGACAAAAGGCTACAACAATATAAAAGGCTACACCGTGATGAAAGGTTACACTGTGATAAAAACCTAATACATGATAAAAGGTTACACTGTGATCAAAGGCAACAACATGATCAAAGGCCACACTGTGATGAAAGGTTACACTGTGAAAAAAGGTTAAACTGTGATAAAAGGCAATAAAATTATAAAAGGCTACACTGTGATAAAATGCTACACTGTGATGAAAGGTTACACAGTGATGAAAGGTTACACTGTGATAAAAGGCTACACTGCGATGAAAGGTTACACTGTGAAAAAAGGTTACACTGTGATAAAAGGCAACAACATGAGCAAAGGCAACAACATGATAAAAGGCTACACTGTGATAAAAGGCTACACTGTGATAATAGGCTACACCATGATAAAAAGCCACACTTTGATAAAAGAGAACACTGTGATAAAAGGCCACACTGTGATGAAAGGTTACACTGTGAAAAAAGGTTACACTGTGATAAAAGGCTACAACATGATAAAAGGCTACACTGTGATAAAAGGTTACACCATTATAAAAGGCCACACTGTGATAAAAGGTTAGACTGTGAAAAAAGGCTACACTGTGACGAAAGACTACACTGTGATAAAAGGCTACACCATTATAAAAACTACACTGTGATAAAAGGCTACACTGTGATAAAAGGCTACACTTTGAAAAAAACCTACTGCATGATAAAAGGCCACACTGTGACAATGGGTTAGACTGTGATAAAAGGCTACACTGTGATAAAACGTTACACTGTGATAAAAGGCTGAACCGTGATAAAAGACTACACATTGATAAAAGACTACACTGTGATAAAAGGCCACACCGTGATGAAAGGTTAGACTGTGATAAAAGGCTACAACATTATAAAAGGCTACACTGTGATCAAAGGCAACATGATCAAAGGCCACAACATGATAAAAGGCTACACTGTGATAAAAGGCTACACTTTGATAAAAGACTACACTGTGAAAGAAGGTTACACTCTGATAAAAGTCTACAACATGATAAAAGGCTACACTGTGATAAATGACTACACTGTGATAAAAGGTTACACCATTATAAAAGGTCACACTGTGACAATGGGTTAGACTGTGGTAAAAGGCTACAACGTGATGAAAGGCTACACTGTGATAAAAGGCTACACTGTGATCAAATGCAACAACATGATCAAAGGCCACACTGTGATGAAAGGTTACACTGTGAAAAAAGGTTACACTGTGATAAAAGGCAACAAAATTATAAAAGGCTACGCTGTGATGAAAGGTTACACTGTGATAAAAGGTCACACTGTGATAAAGGCTACACTATGATAAAAAGCCACACTTTGATAAAAGAGTACACTGTGATAAAAGGCCACACTGTGATGAAAGGTTACACTGTGATGAAATGTTACGTGATAAAAGGCCACACCGTGATAAAAGGTTAGACTGTGATAAAAGGCTGAACCGTAATAAAAGGCTACACATTGATTAAAGACTACACTGTGATAAAAGGCCACACTGTGATAAAAGGCTACACTGTGATTAAAGGTTACACAGTGATGACAGGTTACACTGTGATAAAAGGCTACACTGTGATAAAGGCTACAACATGAAAAAAGGCTAAACTGTGATAAAAGGCTACAACATGATGAATGACTACATTGTGATAAAAGGCTACAACATTATAAAAGGCTACACTGTGATAAAAGGTTATACTGTGATCAAAGGCAACAACATGATCAAAGGCCACACTGTGATGAAAGGTTACACTGTGAAAAAAGGTTACACTGTGATAAAAGGCTACAACATCATAAAAGGCTACACTGTGATAAAAGGCCACACTGTGATCAAAGGCAACAACATGATAAAAGGCTACACTGTGATAATAGGCTACACCATGATAAAAAGCCACACTTTGATAAAAGAGTACACTGTGATAAAAGGCCACACTGTGATGAAAGGTTACACTGTGAAAAAAGGTTACACTGTGATAAAAGGTTACAACATGATAAAAGGCTACACTGTGACAAAAGGTTACCCTGTCATAAAAGGTTACACCATTATAAAAGGCCACACTGTGATAAAAGGTTAGACTGTGAAAAAAGGCTACACTGTGACGAAAGACTACACTGTGATAAAAGGTTACACCATTATAAAAACTACACTGTGATAAAAGGCTACACTTTGAAAAAAGCCTACTACATGATAAAAGGTTACACTGTGATAAAAGGTTACACTGTGATCAAAGGCAACAACATGATCAATGGCAACAACATGATAAAAGGCTACACTGTGATAAAAGGCTACACTGTGATAATAGGCTACACCATGATAAAAAGCCACACTTTGATAAAAGAGTACACTGTGATAAAAGGCCACACTGTGATGAAAGGTTACACTGTGATAAAAAGTTACACCGTCATAAAAGGCTACAACATTATAAAAGGCTATACTGTGATAAAAGGCTACAACATGATAAAAGGCTACAACATGATAAAAGGCTACACTGTGATAAAAAGCTACAACGGGATAAAAGACTACAATGTGATTAAATGTTACAACGTGATAAAAGGCCACAACGTGATAAAAGGCCACAACGTGATAAAAGGCTACACTGTGATAAAAGGTTACACTGGGATCAAAGGCAACAACATGATCAAAGGCCACAGTGTGATGAAAGGTTACACTGTTAAAAAAGGTTACACTGTGATAAAAGGCAACAAAATTATAAAAGGCTACACTGTGATAAAAGGCTACACTGTGATGAAAGGTTACACTGTGAAAAAAGGTTACACTGTGATACAAGGCTACAACATGATAAAAGGCTACACTGTGATAAAAGGTTACACCATTATAAAAGGCCACACTGTGATAAAAGGTTAGACTGTGAAAAAAGGCTACACTGTGATAAAAGGCTACACTTTGAAAAAAACCTACTACATGATAAAAGGTTACACTGTGATAAAAGGTTACACTGTGATCAAAGGCAACAACATGATCAAAGGCAACAACATTATAAAAACTACACTTTGATAATAGGCTACACCATGATAAAAAGCCACACTTTGATAAAAGAGTACACTGTGATAAAAGGCCACACTGTGATGAAAGGTTACATTGTGAAAAAAGGTTACACTGTGATAAAAGGCTGCAACATGATAAAAGGCTACACTGTGAAAAAAGGTTACACTGTGATAAAAGATTAGACTGTGATAAAAGGCTACACTGTGACGAAAGACTACACTGTAATAAAAGCTTACACCATTATAAAAAATACACGGTGTTAAAAGGCCAAACTGTGATAAAAAGCGACACTTTGATAAAAGAGTACACTGTGATAAAAGGCCACACTGTGATGAAAGGTTACATTGTGAAAAAAGGTTACACTGTGATAAAAGGTGACACAGTGATGAAAGGTTACACTGTGATCAAAGGCAACAACATGATCAAAGGCAACAACATGATAAAAGGCTACATTGTGATAAAGGCTACAACATGATAAACGGCTACACTGTGATAAAAACCTAATACATGATAAAAGGTTACACTGTGATCAAAGGCAACAACATGATCAAAGGCCACACTGTGATGAAAGGTTACACTGTGATGAAAGGTTACACAGTGATGAAAGGTTACACTGTGACGAAAGACTACACTGTAATAAAAGGTTACACCATTATAAAAAATACACGGTGATTAAAGGCCACACTGTGATAAAAGGCTACACTTTGATAAAAGAATCCACTGTGATAAAAGGCTACACTTTGATAAATGGCTACACTGTGATAATAGGCTACACCATGATAAGAAGCCACACTTTGATAAAAGAGTACACTGTGATAAAAGGCCACACTGTGATGAAAGGTTACACTGTGAAAAAAGATTACACTGTGATAAAAGGCTACAACATGATAAAAGGCTACACTGTGATAAAAAGCTACAACGTGATAAAAGACTACAATGTGATTAAATGTTACAACATGATAAAAGGCCACAACGTGATAAAATGCTACACTTTGATAAAAGAGTACACTGTGATAAAAGGCCACACTGTGATGAAAGGTTACACTGTGAAAAAAGGTTACACTGTGATAAAAGGCTACAACATGATAAAAGGCTACACTGTGATAAAAGGTTACACTGTGATAAAAGGTTACACCATTATAAAAGGCCACACTGTGATAAAAGGCTACACTGTGATAAAAGGGTACACTGTGATAAAAGGCTGAAACGTGATAAAAGGTTACACTGTGATAAAAGGCTACAACATGATGAATGACTACACTGTTATAAAAGGCTACAACATTATAAAAGGCTACACTGTGATAACAGGCTACACTGTGATGAAAGGTTACACTGTGATAAAAGGCTGAACCGTGATAAAAGGCTACACATTGATAAAAGACTACACTGTGATAAAGGCCACACTGTGTTGAAAGGTTACACTGTGATAAAAGGCTACACTGTGATAAAAGGCAGCACTGTGACGAAAGGTTACACTGTGATAAAAGTCTACAACATGATAAAAGGCTACACTGTGATAAAGGCTACAACATGATAAAAGGCTACACTGTGATAAAAGGTTACACTGTGATCAAAGGCAACAACATGATCAAAGGCCACACTGTGATGAAAGGTTACACTGTGAAAAAAGGTTACACTGTGATAAAAGGTTACACCATTATAAAAGGCCACACTGTGATCAAAGGTTAGACTGTGAAAAAAGGCTACACTGTGATAAAAGGCTACAACATGACAAAAGGCTACACTGTGATAAAAGGTTACACTGTGATAAAAGGTTACACCATTATAAAAGGCCACACTGTGATAAAAGGTTAGACTGTGATAAAAGGCTACACTGTGACGAAAGACTACACTGTGATAAAAGGCCACACTGTGATAAAAGGCTACACTTTGATAAAAGAATTCACCGTGATAAAAGGCTACACTTTGATAAAAGGCTACACCATGATAAAAAGCCACACTTTGATAAAAGAGTACACTGTGATAAAAGGCCACACTGTGATGAAAGGTTACACTGTGATGAAATGTTACAACGTGATAAAAGGCCACACCGTGATAAAAGGTTAGACTGTGATAAAAGGCTACAACATGATGAATGACTACACTGTGATAAAAGGCTACAACATTATAAAAGGCTACACTGTGATAAAAGGTTACACTGTGATCAAAGGCAACATGATCAAAGGCAACAACATGATAAAAGGCTACACTGTGATAAATGACTACACTGTGATAAAAGGTTACACCATGATAAAAAGCCACACTTTGATAAAAGAGTACACTGTGATAAAAGGCCACACTGTGATGAAAGGTTACACTGTGAAAAAAGGTTACACTGTGATAAAAGGCTACAACATGATAAAAGGCTACACTGTGATAAAAGGCCACACTGTGATAAAAGGTTACACTGTGAAAAAAGGTTACACTGTGATAAAAGGCCACACTGTGATGAAAGGTTACACTGTGAAAAAAGGTTACACTTTGATAAAAGACTACACTGTGAGAAAAGACTACACTGTGAGAAAAGGCTACACAGTGACAAAAGGCTACAACAATATAAAAGGCTACACCGTGATGAAAGGTTACACTGTGATAAAAGGCTACACTGTGATAAAGGCTACAACATGATAAAAGGCTACACTGTGATAAAAACCTACTACATGATAAAAGGTTAAACTGTGATAAAAGGTTACACTGTGATCAAAGGCAACAACATGATCAAAGGCAACAACATGATAAAAGGTTACACTGTGATAATAGGCTACACCATGATAAAAAGCCACACTTTGATAAAAGAGTACACTGTGATAAAAGGCCACACTGTGATGAAAGGTTACACTGTGAAAAAAGGTTACACTGTGATAAAAGGCTACAACATGATAAAAGGCTACACTGTGATCAAAGGCAACAACATGATCAAAGGCAACAACATGATAAAAGGCTACATTGTGATAAAGGCTACAACATGATAAACGGCTACACTGTGATAAAAACCTAATACATGATAAAAGGTTACACTGTGATCAAAGGCAACAACATGATCAAAGGCCACACTGTGATGAAAGGTTACACTGTGATGAAAGGTTACACAGTGATGAAAGGTTACACTGTGACGAAAGACTACACTGTAATAAAAGGTTACACCATTATAAAAAATACACGGTGATTAAAGGCCACACTGTGATAAAAGGCTACACTTTGATAAAAGAATCCACTGTGATAAAAGGTTACACTGTGATAAAAGGCTACACAGTGACAAAGGCTACAACATTATAAAAGGCTACAACGTGATAAAAGGCCACACCGTGATAAAAGGTTACACTTTGATAAAAGGGTACAATGTGATAAAAGGCTAAACCGTGATGAAAGGCTACACTTTGATAACAGACTACACTGTGATAAAAGGCCACACTGTGATAAAAGGCAGCACTGTGATAAAAGGCTACAACATGATAAAAGGCTACACTGTGATAAAAGGTTACACTGTGATCAAAGGCAACAACATTATAACAGGCTACACTGTGATAAAAAGCCACACTTTGATAAAAGAATACACTGTGATAAAAGGCTACAACCTGATAAAAGGCTACACTGTCATCAAGGCTACAACATGATAAAAGGCTACACTGTGATAAAAAGCAGCAACGTGATAAAAGACTACAATGTGATTAAATGTTACACAGTGATGAAAGGTTACACTGTGATAAAAGGCTACACTGTGATGAAGGCTACAATATGATAAAAGGCTAAACTGTGATAAAAGTCTACAAATGATGAATGACTACACTGTGATAAAAGGCTACAACATTATAAAAGGCCACACTGTGATGAAAGGTTACACTGTGAAAAAAGGTTACACTGTGATAAAAGGCAACAACATGATCAAAGGCAACAACATGATAAAAGGCTACACTGTGATAATAGGCTACACTGTGATAAAAGGTTACACCATTATAAAAGGCCACATTGTGACAATGGGTTTGACTGTGATAAAAGGCTGAACCGTGATAAAAGGCTACAACGTGATAAAAGGCTACACTGTGATAAAAGGCAGCACTGTGACGAAAGGTTACACTGTGATCAAAGGCAACAACATGATCAAAGGCCACACTGTGATGAAAGGTTACACTGTGAAAAAAGGTTACACTGTGATAAAAGGCAACAAAATTATAAAAGGCTACACTGTGATAAAAGGCTATACTTTGATAAAAGGCCACACTGTGATAAAAGGCTACACTGTGATGAAAGGTTACACAGTGATGAAAGGTTACACTGTGATAAAAGGCTACACTGTGATGAAAGGTTATACAGTGATGAAAGGTTACACTGTGATAAAAGGCTACACTGTGATGAAAGGTTACACTGTGAAAAAAGGTTACACTGTGATAAAAGGCAACAACATGATCAAAGGCAACAACATGATAAAAGGCTACACTGTGATAAAAGGCTACACTGTGATGAAAGGTTACACAGTGATGAAAGGTTACACTGTGATAAAAGGTTAGACTGTGAAAAAAGGCTACACTGTGACGAAAGACTACACTGTGATAAAAGGTTACACCATTATAAAAACTACACTGTGATAAAAGGCCACACTGTGATAAAAGTCTACACTTTGAAAAAAACATACTACATGATAAAAGGTTACACTGTGATAAAAGGTTACACTGTGATCAAAGGCAACAACATGATCAAAGGCAACAACATGATACAAGGCTACACTGTGATAAAAGGTTACACTGTGATCAAAGGCAACAACATGATCAAAGGCAACAACATGATAAAAGGCTACACTGTGATAAAAGGCTACACTGTGATAATAGGCTACACCATGATAAAAAGCCACACTTTGATAAAAGAGTACACTGTGATAAAAGGTCACACTGTGATGAAAGGTTACACTGTGAAAAAAGGATACACTGTGATAAAAGGCTACAACATGATAAAAGGCTACACTGTGATAAAAGGTTACACTGTGATAAAAGGTTACACCATTATAAAAGGCCACACTGTGATAAAAGGTTAGACTGTGATAAAAGGCTACACTGTGACGAAAGACTACATTGTGATAAAAGGCCACATTGTGATAAAAGGCTACACTTTGATAAAAGAATTCACCGTGATAAAAGGCTACACTTTGATAAAAGGTTACACAGTGATGAAAGGTTACACTGTGATAAAAGGCTACACTGTGATGAAAGGTTACACTGTGAAAAAAGGTTACACTGTGATAAAAGGCAACAACATGATCAAAGGCAACAACATGATAAAAGGCTACACTGTGATGAAAGGTTAAACAGTGATGAAAGGTTACACTGTGATAAAAGGCTACACTGTGATGAAAGGTTACACTGTGAAAAAAGGTTACACTGTGATAAAAGGCAACAACATGATCAAAGGCAACAACATGATAAAAGGCTACACTATGATAAAAGGCTACACTGTGAAAAAAGGTTACACTGTGATAAAAGGCAACAAAATTATAAAAGGCTACACTGTGATAAAAGGCTACACTGTGATGAAAGGTTACACAGTGATGAAAGGTTACACTGTGATAAAAGGTTAGACTGTGAAAAAAGGCTACACTGTGACGAAAGACTACACTGTGATAAAAGGTTACACCATTATAAAAACGACACTGTGATAAAAGGCCACACTGTGATAAAAGTCTACACTTTGAAAAAAACATACTACATGATAAAAGGTTACACTGTGATAAAAGGTTACACTGTGATCAAAGGCAACAACATGATCAAAGGCAACAACATGATAAAAGGCTACACTGTGATAAAAGGCTACACTGTGATAATAGGCTACACCATGATAAAAAGCCACACTTTGATAAAAGAGTACACTGTGATAAAAGGCCACACTGTGTTGAAAGGTTACACTGTGAAAAAAGGTTACACTGTGATAAAAGGCTACAACATGATAAAAGGCTACACTGTGATAAAAGGTTACACTGTGATAAAAGGTTAGACTGTGATAATAGGCTACACCATGATAAAAAGCCACACTTTGATAAAAGAGTACACTGTGATAAAAGGCCACACTGTGATGAAAGGTTACACTGTGAAAAAAGGTTACACTGTGATAAAAAGCTACAACATGATAAAAAGCTACACTGTGATAAAAGGTTACACCATTATAAAAGGCCACACTGTGATAAAAGGTTAGACTGTGAAAAAAGGTTACACCATTATAAAAACTACACTGTGATAAAAGGCCACACTGTGATAAAAGGCTACACTTTGATAAAAGAATTCACCGTGATAAAAGGTTACACTGTGATAAAAGGTTACACTGTGATTAAAGGTTTCACAGTGATGAAAGGTTACACTGTGATAAAAGGCTACACTGTGATGAAGGCTACAATATGATAAAAGGCTAAACTGTGATAAAAGGCTACAAATGATGAATGACTACACTGTGATAAAAGGCTACAACATTATAAAAGGCTACACTGTGATAAAAGGTTATACTGTGATCAAAGGCAACAACATGATCAAAGGCCACACTGTGATGAAAGGTTACACTGTGAAAAAAGGCTACACTGTGATTAAAGGTTACACAGTGATGAAAGGTTACACTGTGATAAAAGGCTACACTGTGATGAAGGCTACAATATGATAAAAGGCTAAACTGTGATAAAAGGCTACAAATGATGAATGACTACACTGTGATAAAAGGCTACAACATTATAAAAGGCTACACTGTGATAAAAGGTTATACTGTGATCAAAGGCAACAACATGATAAAAGATTACACTGTGAAAAAAGATTACACTGTGATAAAAGGCTACAACATCATAAAAGGCTACACTGTGATAAAAGGTTACACTGTGATAAAAGGCCATGCTGTGATTAAATGTTACAACGTGATAAAAGGCCACACCGTGATAAAAGGTAGACTGTCATAAAAGGCTGAACCGTGATAAAAGGCTACACATTGATAAAAGACTACACTGTGATAAAAGGCCACACTGTGATGAAAGGTTACACTGTGATAAAAGGCTACACTGTGACAAAAGGTTACACTGTGATAAAAGGCTACAAAGTGATAAAAGGCTACACTGTGATAAAAGGTAACACTGTGACGAAAGGTTACACTGTGAAAAAAGGTTACACCATTACAAAAACTACACTGTGATAAAAGGCCACACTGTGATAAAAGTCTACACTTTGAAAAAAACATACTACATGATAAAAGGTTACACTGTGATAAAAGGTTACACTGTGATCAAAGGCAACAACATGATCAAAGGCAACAACATGATAAAAGGCTACACTGTGATAAAAGGCTACACTGTGATAATAGGCTACACCATGATAAAAAGCCACACTTTGATAAAAGAGTACACTGTGATAAAAGGCCACACTGTGATGAAAGGTTACACTGTGAAAAAAGGTTACACTGTGATAAAAGGCTACAACATGATAAAAGGCTACACTGTGAAAAAAGGTTACACTGTGATGAAAAGCTACAACATGATAAAAGGCTACACTGTGATAATAGGCTACACCATGATAAAAAGCCACACTTTGATAAAAGAGTACACTGTGATAAAAGGCCACACTGTGATGAAAGGTTACACTGTGAAAAAAGATTACACTGTGATAAAAGGCTACAACATGATAAAAGGCTACACTGTGATAAAAAGCTACAACGTGATAAAAGACTACAATGTGATTAAATGTTTCAACATGATAAAAGGCCACAACGTGATGAAAGGCTATACTTTGATAAAAGAGTACACTGTGATAAAAGCCCACACTGTGATGAAAGGTTACACTGTGAAAAAAGGTTACACTGTGATAAAAGGCCATACTGTGATCAAAGGCAACAACATGATCAAAGGCAACAACATGATAAAAGGCTACACTGTGATAATAGGCTACACCATGATAAAAAGCCACACTTTGATAAAAGAGTACACTCTGATAAAAGGCCACACTGTGATGAAAGGTTACACTGTGAAAAAAGGTTACACTGTGATAAAAGGTTACAACATGATAAAAGGCTACACTGTGACAAAAGGTTACCCTGTCATAAAAGGTTACACCATTATAAAAGGCCACACTGTGATAAAATGTTACACTGTGAAAAAAGGCTACACTGTGACGAAAGACTACACTGTGATAAAAGGTTACACCATTATAAAAACTACACTGTGATAAAAGGCAACACTGTGATAAAAGGCTACACTTTGAAAAAAGCCTACTACATGATAAACGGTTACACTGTGATAAAAGGTTACACTTTGAAAAAAGCCTACTACATGATAAACGGTTACACTGTGATAAAAGGTTACACTGTGATCAAAGGCAACAACATGATCAAAGGCAACAACATGATAAAAGGCTACACTGTGATAAAAGGCTACACTGTGATAATAGGCTACACCATGACAAAAAGCCACACTTTGATAAAAGAGTACACTGTGATAAAAGGCCACACTGTGATGAAAGGTTACACTGTGAAAAAAGGTTACACTGTGATAAAAAGCTACAACATGATAAAAGGCTACACTGTGATAATAGGCTACACCATGATAAAAAGCCACACTTTGATAAAAGAGTACACTGTGATAAAAGGCCACACTGTGATGAAAGGTTACACTGTGAAAAAAGATTACACTGTGATAAAAGGCTACAACATGATAAAAGGCTACACTGTGATAAAAAGCTACAACGTGATAAAAGACTACAATGTGATTAAATGTTACAACATGATAAAAGGCCACAACGTGATAAAAGGCTATACTTTGATAAAAGAGTACACTGTGATAAAAGCCCACACTGTGATGAAAGGTTACACTGTGAAAAAAGGTTACACTGTGATAAAAGGCTACAACATGATAAAAGGCTACACTGTGATAAAAGGTTACACCATTATAAAAGGCCACACTGTGATAAAAGGTTAGACTGAGAAAAAAGGCTACACTGTGACGAAAGACTACAGTGTGATAAAAGGTTACACCATTACAAAAACTACACTGTGATAAAAGGCCACACTGTGATAAAAGTCTACACTTTGAAAAAAACATACTACATGATAAAAGGTTACACTGTGATAAAAGGTTACACTGTGATCAAAGGCAACAACATGATCAAAGGCAACAACATGATAAAAGGCTACACTGTGATAAAAGGCTACACTGTGATAATAGGCTACACCATGATAAAAAGCCACACTTTGATAAAAGAGTACACTGTGATAAAAGGCCACACTGTGATGAAAGGTTACACTGTGAAAAAAGGTTACACTGTGATAAAAGGCTATAACATGATAAAAGGCTACACTGTGATAAAAGGTTACACTGTGATAAAAGGTTACACCATTATAAAAGGCCACACTGTGATAAAAGGTTAGACTGTGATAAAAGGCTACACTGTGACGAAAGACTACACTGTGATAAAAGGCCACACTGTGATAAAAGGCTACACTTTGATAAAAGGCTACACTGTGATAATAGGCTACACCATGATAAAAAGCCACACTTGGATAAAAGAGTACACTGTGATAAAAGGCCACACTGTGATGAAAGGTTACACTGTGATAAAAGACTACAATGTGATTAAATGTTACAACATGTTAAAGGCCACAACGTGATAAAATGCTACACTTTGATAAAAGAGTACACTGTGATAAAAGGCCACACTGTGATGAAAGGTTACACTGTGAAAAAAGGTTACACTGTGATAAAAGGCTACAACATGATAAAAGGCTACACTGTGATAAAAGGTTACACTGTGATAAAAGGTTACACCATTATAAAAGGCCACACTGTGATAAAAGGTTAGACTGTGATAAAAGGCTACACTGTGACGAAAGACTACACTGTGAAAAAAGGCCACACTGTGATAAAAGGCTACACTTTGATAAAAGAATTCACCGTGATAAAAGGCTACACTTTGATAAAAGACTACACTGTGATAAAAGGCTACACTGTGATAAAAGGGTACAATGTGATAAAAGGCTAAACCGTGATAAAAGGCTACACTTTGATAACAGACTACACTGTGAAAAAAGGCAACACTGTGATAAAAGGTTACACTGCGATAAAAGGCTACAACATGATGAATGACTACACTGTTATAAAAGGCTACAACATTATAAAAGGCTACACTGTGATAACAGGCTACACTGTGATGAAAGGTTACACTGTGATAAAAGGCTGAACCGTGATAAAAGGCTACACATTGATAAAAGACTACACTGTGATAAAAGGCCACACTGTAATAAAAGGCTACACTTTGAAAAAAGCCTACTACATGATAAACGGTTACACTGTGATAAAAGGTTACACTGTGATCAAAGGCAACAACATGATCAAAGGCAACAACATGATAAAAGGCTACACTGTGATAAAGGCTACAACATGATAAAAGGCTACACTGTGATAAAAGGTTACACTGTGATCAAAGGCAACAACATGATCAAAGGCCACACTGTGATGAAAGGTTACACTGTGAAAAAAGGTTACACTGTGATAAAAGGCAACAAAATTATAAAAGGCTACACTGTGATAAAAGGCTACACTGTGATGAAAGGTTACACAGTGATGAAAGGTTACACTGTGATAAAAGGCTACACTGTGATGAAAGGTTACAATGTGAAAAAAGGTTACACTTTGATAAAAGGCAACAACATGATCAAAGGCAACAACATGATAAAAGGCTACACTGTGATAAAAGGCTACACTGTGATAATAGGCTACACCATGATAAAAAGCCACACTTTGATAAAAGAGTACACTGTGATAAAAGGCCACACTGTGATGAAAGGTTACAATGTGAAAAAAGGTTACACTGTGATAAAAGGTTACACCATTATAAAAGGCCACACTGTGATCAAAGGTTAGACTGTGAAAAAAGGCTACACTGTGATAATAGGCTACACCATGATAAAAAGCCACACTTTGATAAAAGAGTACACTGTGATAAAAGGCCACACTGTGATGAAAGGTTACACTGTGAAAAAAGGTTACACTGTGATAAAAGGTTACACCATTATAAAAGGCCACACTGTGATAAAAGGTTAGACTGTGAAAAAAGGCTACACTGTGATAAAAGACTACAACATGACAAAAGGCTACACTGTGATAAAAGGTTACACTGTGATAAAAGGTTACACCATTATAAAAGGCCACACTGTGATAAAAGGTTAGACTGTGATAAAAGTCTACACTGTGACGAAAGACTACACTGTGATAAAAGGCCACACTGTGATAAAAGGCTACACTTTGATAAAAGAATTCACCGTGATAAAAGGCTACACTTTGATAAAAGGCTACACTGTGATAATAGGCTACACCATGAGAAAAAGCCACACTTTGATAAAAGAGTACACTGTGATAAAAGGCCACACTGTGATGAAAGGTTACACTGTGATGAAATGTTACAACGTGATAAAAGGCCACACCGTGATAAAAGGTTAGATTGTGATAAAAGGCTACAACATGATGAATGACTACACTGTGATAAAAGGCTACAACATTATAAAAGGCTACACTGTGATAAAAGGTTACACTGTGATCAAAGGCAACATGATCAAAGGCAACAACATGATAAAAGGCTACACTGTGATAAATGACTACACTGTGATAAAAGGTTACACCATGATAAAAAGCCACACTTTGATAAAAGAGTACACTGTGATAAAAGGCCACACTGTGATGAAAGGTTACACTGTGAAAAAAGGTTACACTGTGATAAAAGGCTACAACATGATAAAAGGCTACACTGTGATAAAAGGCCACACTGTGATAAAAGGTTACACTGTGAAAAAAGGTTACACTGTGATAAAAGGCCACACTGTGATGAAAGGTTACACTGTGAAAAAAGGTTACACTGTGATAAAAGGTTACACCATTATAAAAGGCCACACTGTGACAATGGGTTAGACTGTGATAAAAGGCTACAACGTGATGAAAGGCTACACTGTGATAAAAGGTTAGACTGTGAAAAAAGGCTACACTGTGACGAAAGACTACAGTGTGATAAAAGGTTACACCATTACAAAAACTACACTGTGATAAAAGGCCACACTGTGATAAAAGGCAGCACTGTGACGAAAGGTTACACTGTGAAAAAAGGTTACACTGTGATAAAAGGCTACAACATGATAAAAGGCTACACTGTGATAAAATGTTACACCATTATAAAAGGCCACACTGTGATAAAAGGTTAGACTGTGAAAAAAGGCTACACTGTGACGAAAGACTACAGTGTGATAAAAGGTTACACCATTACAAAAACTACACTGTGATAAAAGGCCACACTGTGATAAAAGGCAGCACTGTGACGAAAGGTTACACTGTGATAAAAGTCTACAACATGATAAAAGGCTACACTGTGATAAAGGCTACAACATGATCAAAGGCCACACTGTGATGAAAGGTTACACTGTGAAAAAAGGTTACACTGTGATAAAAGGCAACAAAATTATAAAAGGCTACACTGTGATAAAAGGCTACACTGTGATGAAAGGTTACACAGTGATGAAAGGTTACACTGTGATAAAAGGCTACACTGTGATGAAAGGCTACACTGTGATAAAAGGCCACACTGTGATGAAAGGTTACACCATGATAAAAAGCCACACTTTGATAAAAGAGTACACTGTGATAAAAGGCCACACTGTGATGAAAGGTTACACTGTGAAAAAAGGTTACACTGTGATAAAAGGCTACAACATGATAAAAGGCTACACTGTGATAAAAGGCCACACTGTGATAAAAGGTTACACTGTGAAAAAAGGTTACACTGTGATAAAAGGCCACACTGTGATGAAAGGTTACACTGTGAAAAAAGGTTACACTTTGATAAAAGACTACACTGTGAGAAAAGACTACACTGTGAAAGAGGGTTACACTCTGATATAAGGCTACAACATGATAAAAGGCTTTACTGTGATAATTGACTACGCTGTGATAAAAGGCTACACAGTGACAAAAGGCTACAACAATATAAAAGGCTACACCGTGATGAAAGTTTACACTGTGATAAAAGGCTACACTGTGATAAAGGCTACAACATGATAAAAGGCTACACTGTGATAAAAACCTACTACATGATCAAAGGTTACACTGTGATAAAAGGTTACACTGTGATCAAAGGCAACAACATGATCAAAGGCAACAACATGATACAAGGTTACACTGTGATAATAGGCTACACCATGATAAAAAGCCACACTTTGATAAAAGTGTACACTGTGATAAAAGGCCACACTGTGATGAAAGGTTACACTGTGAAAAAAGGTTAGACTGTGAAAAAAGGCTACAACATGATAAAAGGCTACACTGTGATCAAAGGCAACAACATGATCAAAGGCAACAACATGATAAAAGGCTACATTGTGATAAAGGCTACAACATGATAAAAGGCTACACTGTGATAAAAACCGAATACATGATAAAAGGTTACACGGTGATCAAAGGAAACAACATGATCAAAGGCCACACTGTGATAAAAGGCTACACTGTGATCAAAGGCAACAACATGATCAAAGGCAACAACATGATAAAAGGCTACATTGTGATAAAGGCTACAACATGATAAAAGGCTACACTGTGCTAAAAACCTAATACATGATGAAAGGTTACAGTGTGATAAAAGGCTACACTGTGATAAAGGCTACAACATGAAAAAAGGCTAAACTGTGATAAAAGGCTACAACATGATGAATGACTACACTGTGATAAAAGGCTACAACATTATAAAAGGCTACACTGTGATAAAAGGTTACACTGTGATCAAAGGCAACATGATCAAAGGCAACAACATGATCAAAGGCAACAACATGATAAAAGGTTACACTGTGATAATAGGCTACACCATGATTAAAAGCCACACTTTGATAAAAGAGTACACTGTGATAAAAGGCCACACTGTGATGAAAGGTTACACTGTGAAAAAAGGTTACACTGTGATATAAGGCTACAACATGATAAAAGGCTACACTGTGATCAAAGGCAACAACATGATCAAAGGCAACAACATGATAAAAGGCTACATTGTGATAAAAGGCTACACCATGATAAAAAGCCACACTTTGATAAAAGAGTACACTGTGATAAAAAGCCACACTGTGATGAAAGGTTACACTGTGAAAAAAGGTTACACTGTGATAAAAGGCTACACTGTGATAAAGGCTACAACATGAAAAAAGGCTAAACTGTGATAAAAGGCTACAACATGATGAATGACTACACTGTGATAAAAGGCTACACTGTGATAAAAGGTTACACTTTGATAAAAGAATTCACCGTGATAAAAGGCTACACTTTGATAAAAGACTACACTGTGATAAAAGGCAACATGATCAAAGGCAACAACATGATAAAAGGCTACACTGTGATAAAAGGCCACACTGTGATAAAAGACTACACTGTGTAAGAAGGTTACACTCTGATAAAAGGCTACAACATGATAAAAGGCTTCACTGTGATAATTGACTACGCTGTGATAAAAGGCTACACAGTGACAAAAGGCTACAACAATATAAAAGGCTACACCGTGATGAAAGGATACACTGTGATAAAAGGCTACACTGTGATAAAGGCTACAACATGATAAAAGGCCACACTGTGATAAAAACCTACTACATGATCAAAGGTTACACTGTGATAAAAGGTTACACTGTGATCAAAGGCAACAACATGATCAAAGGCAACAACATGATCAAAGGCAACAACATGATACAAGGTTACACTGTGATAATAGGCTACACCATGATAAAAAGCCACACTTTGATAAAAGTGTACACTGTGATAAAAGGCCACACTGTGATGAAAGGTTACACTGTGAAAAAAGGTTAGACTGTGAAAAAAGGCTACAACATGATAAAAGGCTACACTGTGATCAAAGGCAACAACATGATAAAAGGCTACATTGTGATAAAGGCTACAACATGATAAAAGGCTACACTGTGATAAAAACCTAATACATGATAAAAGGTTACACTGTGATCAAAGGCAACAACATGATCAAAGGCCACACTGTGATAAAAGGCTACACTGTGATCAAAGGCAACAACATGATCAAAGGCAACAACATGATAAAAGGCTACATTGTGATAAAGGCTACATTGTGATAAAGGCTACAACATGATAAAAGGCTACACTGTGATAAAAACCTAATACATGATGAAAGGTTACAGTGTGATAAAAGGCTACACTGTGATAAAGGCTACAACATGAAAAAAGGCTAAACTGTGATAAAAGGCTACAACATGATGAATGACTACACTGTGATAAAAAGCTACAACATTATAAAAGGCTACACTGTGATAAAAGGTTACACTGTGATCAAAGGCAACATGATCAAAGGCAACAACATGATCAAAGGCAACAACATGATAAAAGGTTACACTGTGATAATAGGCTACACCATGATAAAAAGCCACACTTTGATAAAAGAGTACACTGTGATAAAAGGTTACACTGTGATAAAAGGCTACACAGTGACAAAAGGCTACAACATTATAAAAGGCTACAACGTGATAAAAGGCCACACCGTGATAAAAGGTTACACTTTGACAAAAGACTACACTGTGATAAAAGGCTACACTGTGATAAAAGGATACAATGTGATAAAAGGCTAAACCGTGATAAAAGGCTACACTTTGATAAAGGCTACAACATGATAAAAGGCTACACTGTGATAAAAAGCTACAACGTGATAAAAGACTACAATGTGATTAAATGTTACAACGTGATAAAAGGCCACACCGTGATAAAAGGTTACACTGTGATAAAAGGCTACAACTTCATAAAAGACTACACTGTGATGAAATGTTACAACGTGATAAAAGGCCACACCGTGATGAAAGGTTACACTGTGATGAAAGGCCACACTGTGATAAAAGGCTACAACATGATAAAAGGCTACACTGTGATAAAAACCTAATACATGATAAAAGGTTACACTGTGATAAAAGGTTACACTGTGAAAAAAGGTTACACTGTGATAAAAGGCAACAACATGATCAAAGGCAACAACATGATCAAAGGCAACACTGTGAAAAAAGGCTACACTGTGATAAAAGGCTACACTGTGATAAAAGACTACCTTGTGATAAATGACTACACTGTGATAAAAGGCTACAAAATTATAAAAGTCTACACTGTGATAAAAGGCAGCACTGTGACGAAAGGTTACACTGTGATAAAAGGCTACACTGTGATAATAGGCTACACCATGATAAAAAGCCACACTTTGATAAAAGAGTACACTGTGATAAAAGGCCACACTGTGATGAAAGGTTACACTTTGAAAAAAGGTTACACTGTGATAAAAGGCTACAACATGATAAAAGGCTACACTGTGATCAAAGGCAACAACATGATAAAAGGCTACACTGTGATAAAAGGCTACATTGTGATAATAGGCTACACCATGATAAAAAGCCACACTTTGATAAAAGAGTACACTGTGAAAAAAGGTTACACTGTGATAAAATGCAACAACATGATCAAAGGCAACAACATGATAAAAGGCTACACTGTGATAAAAGGCTAAACCGTGATAAAAGGCTACACTTTGATAAAGGCTACAACATGATAAAAGGCTACACTGTGATAAAAAGCTACAACGTGATAAAAGACTACAATGTGATTAAATGTTACAACGTGATAAAAGGCCACACCGTGATAAAAGGTTACACTGTGATAAAAGGCTACAACTTCATAAAAGACTACACTGTGATGAAATGTTACAACGTGATAAAAGGCCACACCGTGATGAAAGGTTACACTGTGATAAAAGGCCACACTGTGATAAAAGGCTACAACATGATAAAAGGCTACACTGTGATAAAAACCTAATACATGATAAAAGGTTACACTGTGATAAAAGGTTACACTGTGAAAAAAGGTTACACTGTGATAAAAGGCAACAACATGATCAAAGGCAACAACATGATCAAAGGCAACACTGTGAAAAAAGGCTACACTGTGATAAAAGACTACCTTGTGATAAATGACTACACTGTGATAAAAGGCTACAAAATTATAAAAGGCTACACTGTGATAAAAGGCAGCACTGTGACGAAAGGTTACACTGTGATAAAAGGCTACACTGTGATAATAGGCTACACCATGATAAAAAGCCACACTTTGATAAAAGAGTACACTGTGATAAAAGGCCACACTGTGATGAAAGGTTACACTTTGAAAAAAGGTTACACTGTGATAAAAGGCTACAACATGATAAAAGGCTACACTGTGATCAAAGGCAACAACATGATAAAAGGCTACACTGTGATAAAAGGCTACATTGTGATAATAGGCTACACCATGATAAAAAGCCACACTTTGATAAAAGAGTACACTGTGAAAAAAGGTTACACTGTGATAAAAGGCAACAACATGATCAAAGGCAACAACATGATAAAAGGCTACACTGTGATAAAAAGCTACAATGTGATAATAGGCTACACCATGATAAAAAGCCACACTTTGATAAAAGAGTACACTGTGATAAAAGGCCACACTGTGATGAAAGGTTACACTGTGAAAAAAGGTTACACTGTGATAAAAGGCTACAACATGATAAAAGGCTACACTGTGATAAAAGGTTACACCATTATAAAAGGCCACTCTGTGATAAAAGGTTAGACTGTGAAAAAAGGCTACACTGTGACGAAAGACTACACTGTGATAAAAGGTTACACCATTATAAAAACTACACTGTGATAAAAGGCCACACTGTGATAAAAGGCTACACTTTGAAAAAAACCTACTACATGATAAAAGGCCACACTGTGACAATGGGTTAGACTGTGAGAAAAGGCTACAACGTGATGAAAGGCTACACTGTGATAAAAGGTTACACTGTGATAAAAGGCTGCACCGTGATAAATGGCTACACATTGATAAAAGACTACACTGTGATAAAAGGCCACAGTGTGTTGAAAGGTTACACTGTGATAAAAGGCTGAACCGTGATAAAAGGCTACACATTGATAAAAGACTACACTGTGATAAAAGGCCACACTGTGTTGAAAGGTTACACTGTGATAAAAGGCTACAACGTGATAAAAGGCTACACATTGATAAAAGACTACACTGTGATAAAAGGCCACACTGTGTTGAAAGGTTACACTGTGATAAAAGGCTACAACATGATAAAAGGCTACACTGTGATCAAAGGCAACAACATGATAAAAGGCTAAACTGTGATAAAAGGCTACAACATGATAAAAGGCTACACTGTGATAAAAACCTAATACATGATAAAAGGTTACACTGTGATCAAAGGCAATAACATGATCAAAGGCCACACTGTGATGAAAGGTTACACTGTGAAAAAAGGTTACACTGTGATAAAAGGCAACAAAATTATAAAAGGCTACACTGTGATAAAAGGCTACACTGTGATGAAAGGTTACACAGTGATGAAAGGTTACACTGTGATAAAAGGCTACACTGTGATGAAAGGTTACACTGTGAAAAAAGGTAACACTGTGATAAAAGGCAACAACTTGATCAAAGGCAACAACATGATAAAAGGCTACACTGTGATAATAGGCTACACCATGAATAAAAGCCACACTTTGATAAAAGAGTACACTGTGGAAGAAGGTTACACTCTGATAAAAGACTACAACATGATAAAAGGCTACACTGTGATGAATGACTACACTGTGATAAAAGGTTACACCATTATAAAAGGCCACACTGTGACAATGGGTTAGACTGTGATAAAAGGCTACAACGTGATGAAAGGCTACACTGTGATAAAAGGTTACACTGTGATAAAAGGCTGAACCGTGATAAAAGGCTACACATTGATAAAAGACTACACTGTGATAAAAGGTTACACTGTGATAAAAGGCTGAACCGTGATAAAAGGCTACAACATTATAAAAGGCTACACTGTGATAAAAGGTTACACTGTGATCAAATGCAAAAACATGATCAAAGGCAACAACATGATAAAAGGCTACACTGTGATAAAAAGCCACACTTTGATAAAAGAGTACACTGTGATGAAAGGTTACACTGTGATAAAAAGTTACACTGTGATGAAAGGCTACAACATGATAAAAGGCTACACTGTGAGAAAGGCTACAACATGATAAAAGGCTACACTGTGATAAAAAGCTACAACGTGATAAAAGACTACAATGTGATTAAATGTTACAACGTGACAAAAGGCCACACCGTGATAAAAGGTTACAATGTGATTAAATGTTACAACGTGATAAAAGGCCACACCGTGATGAAAGGATACACTGTGATAAAAGGCCACACTGTGATGAAGGCTACAATATGATAAAAGGCTAAACTGTGATAAAAGGCTACAAATGATGAATGACTACACTGTGATAAAAGGCTACAACATTATAAAAGGCTACACTGTGATAAAAGATTATACTGTGATCAAAGGCAACAACATGATCAAAGGCCACACTGTGATGAAAGGTTACACCGTGATAAAAGGCTACAACATCATAAAAGGCTACACTGTGATAAATGACTACACTGTGATAAAAGGCTACAAAATTATAAAAGGCTACACTGTGATAAAAGGCTACAACATGATAAAAGGCTACACTGTGATAAAAGACTACACTGTGAAAGAAGATTACACTCTGATAAAAGGCTACAACATGATAAAAGGCTACACTGTGATAAATGACTACACTGTGATAAAAGGCTACAAAATTATAAAAGGCTATACTGTGATAAAAGGCAGCACTGTGACGAAAGGTTACACTGTGATAAAAGGCTACACTGTGATAATAGGCTACACCATGATAAAAAGCCACACTTTGATAAAAGAGTACACTCTGATAAAAGGCCACACTGTGATAAAAGGCTACACTGTGATAAAAGACTACACTGTGAAAGAGGCTTACAATCTGATATAAGGCTACAACATCATAAAAGGCTTCACTGTGATAATTGACTACACTGTGATAAAAGGCTACACAGTGACAAAAGGCTACAACAATATAAAAGGCTACACCGTGATGAAAGGTTACACTGTGATAAAAGGCTACACTGTGATAAAGGCTACAACATGATAAAAGGCTACACTGTGATAAAAACCTACTACATGATAAAAGGTTACACTGTGATAAAAAGTTACACTGTGATCAAAGGCAACAACATGATCAAAGGCAACAACATGACAAAAGGCTACACTGTGATAACAGGCTACACCATGATAAAAAGCCACACTTTGATAAAAGAGTACACTGTGATAAAAGGCCACACTGTGATGAAAGGTTACACTGTGAAAAAAGGCTACAACATGATAAAAGGCTACACTGTGATAAAAGGTTACACAGTGATGAAAGGTTACACTGTGATAAAAGGCTACACTGTGATAAAGGCTACAACATTAAAAAAGGCTAAACTGTGATAAAAGTCTACAACATGATGAATGACTACACTGTGATAAAAGGCTACAACATTATAAAAGGCTAAACTGTGATAAAAGGTTACACTGTGATCAAAGGCAAGATGATCAAAGGCAACAACATGATATAAGGCTACACTGTGATAAATGACTACACTGTGATAAAAGGTTACACCATTATAAAAGGCCACACTGTGATAAAAGGTTAGACTGTGATAAAAGGCTACACTGTGATGAAAGGTTACACTGTGAAAAAAGGTTACACTGTGATAAAAGGCTACAACATGATAAAAGGCTACACTGTGATAACAGGTTACACCATTATAAAAGGCCACACTGTGATAAAAGGTTAGACTGTGATAAAAGGCTACACTGTGACAAAAGACTACACTGTGATAAAAGGCTACAACATTATAAAAGGCTACACTGTGATAAAATGTTACACTGTGATCAAAGGCAACATGATCAAAGGCAACAACATGATAAAAGGCTACACTGTGATAAAAACCTACTACATGATAAAAGGTTACACTGTGATAAAAGGCCATACTGTGATCAAAGGCAACAACATGATCAAAGGCAACAACATGATAAAAGGCTACACTGTGATAATAGGCTACACCATGATAAAAAGCCACACTTTGATAAAAGAGTACACTCTGATAAAAGGCCACACTGTGATGAAAGGTTACACTGTGAAAAAAGGTTACACTGTGATAAAAGGTTACAACATGATAAAAGGCTACACTGTGACAAAAGGTTACCCTGTCATAAAAGGTTACACCATTATAAAAGGCCACACTGTGATAAAATGTTACACTGTGAAAAAAGGCTACACTGTGACGAAAGACTACACTGTGATAAAAGGTTACACCATTATAAAAACTACACTGTGATAAAAGGCAACACTGTGATAAAAGGCTACACTTTGAAAAAAGCCTACTACATGATAAACGGTTACACTGTGATAAAAGGTTACACTGTGATCAAAGGCAACAACATGATCAAAGGCAACAACATGATAAAAGGCTACACTGTGATAAAAGGCTACACTGTGATATTAGGCTACACCATGATAAAAAGCCACACTTTGATAAAAGAGTACACTGTGATAAAAGGCCACACTGTGATGAAAGGTTACACTGTGAAAAAAGGTTACACTGTGATAAAAAGCTACAACATGATAAAAGGCTACACTGTGATAATAGGCTACACCATGATAAAAAGCCACACTTTGATAAAAGAGTACACTGTGATAAAAGGCCACACTGTGATGAAAGGTTACACTGTGAAAAAAGATTACACTGTGATAAAAGGCTACAACATGATAAAAGGCTACACTGTGATAAAAAGCTACAACGTGATAAAAGACTACAATGTGATTAAATGTTACAACATGATAAAAGGCCACAACGTGATAAAAGGCTATACTTTGATAAAAGAGTACACTGTGATAAAAGCCCACACTGTGATGAAAGGTTACACTGTGAAAAAAGGTTACACTGTGATAAAAGGCTACAACATGATAAAAGGCTACACTGTGATAAAAGGTTACACCATTATAAAAGGCCACACTGTGATAAAAGGTTAGACTGAGAAAAAAGGCTACACTGTGACGAAAGACTACAGTGTGATAAAAGGTTACACCATTACAAAAACTACACTGTGATAAAAGGCCACACTGTGATAAAAGTCTACACTTTGAAAAAAACATACTACATGATAAAAGGTTACACTGTGATAAAAGGTTACACTGTGATCAAAGGCAACAACATGATCAAAGGCAACAACATGACAAAAGGCTACACTGTGATAAAAGGCTACACTGTGATAATAGGCTACACCATGATAAAAAGCCACACTTTGATAAAAGAGTACACTGTGATAAAAGGCCACACTGTGATGAAAGGTTACACTGTGAAAAAAGGTTACACTGTGATAAAAGGCTATAACATGATAAAAGGCTACACTGTGATAAAAGGTTACACTGTGATAAAAGGTTACACCATTATAAAAGGCCACACTGTGATAAAAGGTTAGACTGTGATAAAAGGCTACACTGTGACGAAAGACTACACTGTGATAAAAGGCCACACTGTGATAAAAGGCTACACTTTGATAAAAGGCTACACTGTGATAATAGGCTACACCATGATAAAAAGCCACACTTTGATAAAAGAGTACACTGTGATAAAAGGCCACACTGTGATGAAAGGTTACACTGTGATAAAAGACTACAATGTGATTAAATGTTACAACATGATAAAAGGCCACAACGTGATAAAATGCTACACTTTGATAAAAGAGTACACTGTGATAAAAGGCCACACTGTGATGAAAGGTTACACTGTGAAAAAAGGTTACACTGTGATAAAAGGCTACAACATGATAAAAGGCTACACTGTGATAAAAGGTTACACCATTATAAAAGGCCACACTGTGATAAAAGGTTAGACTGTGATAAAAGGCTACACTGTGACGAAAGACTACACTGTGAAAAAAGGCCACACTGTGATAAAAGGCTACACTTTGATAAAAGAATTCACCGTGATAAAAGGCTACACTTTGATAAAAGACTACACTGTGATAAAAGGCTACACTGTGATAAAAGGGTACAATGTGATAAAAGGCTAAACCGTGATAAAAGGCTACACTTTGATAACAGACTACACTGTGAAAAAAGGCAACACTGTGATAAAAGGTTACACTGCGATAAAAGGCTACAACATGATGAATGACTACACTGTTATAAAAGGCTACAACATTATAAAAGGCTACACTGTGATAACAGGCTACACTGTGATGAAAGGTTACACTGTGATAAAAGGCTGAACCGTGATAAAAGGCTACACATTGATAAAAGACTACACTGTGATAAAAGGCCACACTGTGATAAAAGGCTACACTTTGAAAAAAGCCTACTACATGATAAACGGTTACACTGTGATAAAAGGTTACACTGTGATCAAAGGCAATAACATGATCAAAGGCAACAACATGATAAAAGGCTACACTGTGATAAAGGCTACAACATGATAAAAGGCTACACTGTGATAAAAGGTTACACTGTGATCAAAGGCAACAACATGATCAAAGGCCACACTGTGATGAAAGGTTACACTGTGATAAAAGGCAACAAAATTATAAAAGGCTACACTGTGATAAAAGGCTACACTGTGATGAAAGGTTACACAGTGATGAAAGGTTACACTGTGATAAAAGGCTACACTGTGATGAAAGGTTACAATGTGAAAAAAGGTTACACTTTGATAAAAGGCAACAACATGATCAAAGGCAACAACATGATAAAAGGCTACACTGTGATAATAGGCTACACCATGATAAAAAGCCACACTTTGATAAAAGAGTACACTGTGATAAAAGGCCACACTGTGATGAAAGGTTACACTGTGAAAAAAGGTTACACTGTGATAAAAGGTTACACCATTATAAAAGGCCACACTGTGATAAAAGGTTAGACTGTGAAAAAAGGCTACACTGTGATAATAGGCTACACCATGATAAAAAGCCACACTTTGATAAAAGAGTACACTGTGATAAAAGGCCACACTGTGATGAAAGGTTACACTGTGAAAAAAGGTTACACTGTGATAAAAGGTTACACCATTATAAAAGGCCACACTGTGATAAAAGGTTAGACTGTGAAAAAAGGCTACACTGTGATAAAAGACTACAACATGACAAAAGGCTACACTGTGATAAAAGGTTACACTGTGATAAAAGGTTACACCATTATAAAAGGCCACACTGTGATAAAAGGTTAGACTGTGATAAAAGTCTACACTGTGACGAAAGACTACACTGTGATAAAAGGCCACACTGTGATAAAAGGCTACACTTTGATAAAAGAATTCACCGTGATAAAAGGCTACACTTTGATAAAAGGCTACACTGTGATAATAGGCTACACCATGAGAAAAAGCCACACTTTGATAAAAGAGTACACTGTGATAAAAGGCCACATTGTGATGAAAGGTTACACTGTGATGAAATGTTACAACGTGATAAAAGGCCACACCGTGATAAAAGGTTAGATTGTGATAAAAGGCTACAACATGATGAATGACTACACTGTGATAAAAGGCTACAACATTATAAAAGGCTACACTGTGATAAAAGGTTACACTGTGATCAAAGGCAACATGATCAAAGGCAACAACATGATAAAAGGCTACACTGTGATAAATGACTACACTGTGATAAAAGGTTACACCATGATAAAAAGCCACACTTCGATAAAAGAGTACACTGTGATAAAAGGCCACACTGTGATGAAAGGTTACACTGTGAAAAAAGGTTACACTGTGATAAAAGGCTACAACATGATAAAAGGCTACACTGTGATAAAAGGCCACACTGTGATAAAAGGTTACACTGTGAAAAAAGGTTACACTGTGATAAAAGGCCACACTGTGATGAAAGGTTACACTGTGAAAAAAGGTTACACTTTGATAAAAGACTACACTGTGAGAAAAGACTACACTGTGAAAGAAGATTACACTCTGATAAAAGGCTACAACATGATACAAGACTTCACTGTGATAATTGACTACACTGTGATAAAAGGCTACACAGTGACAAAAGGCTACAACAATATAAAAGGCTACACCGTGATGAAAGGTTACACTGTGATAAAAGGCTAAACTGTGATAAAGGCTACACCATGATAAAAAGCCACACTTTGATAAAAGAGTACACTGTGATAAAAGGCCACACTGTGATGAAAGGTTACACTGTGAAAAAAGGTTACACTGTGATAAAAGGTTACACCATTATAAAAGGCCACACTGTGACAATGGGTTAGACTGTGATAAAAGGCTACAACGTGATGAAAGGCTACACTGTGATAAAAGGTTAGACTGTGAAAAAAGGCTACACTGTGACGAAAGACTACAGTGTGATAAAAGGTTACACCATTACAAAAACTACACTGTGATAAAAGGCCACACTGTGATAAAAGGCAGCACTGTGACGAAAGGTTACACTGTGAAAAAAGGTTACACTGTGATAAAAGGCTACAACATGATAAAAGGCTACACTGTGATAAAATGTTACACCATTATAAAAGGCCACACTGTGATAAAAGGTTAGACTGTGAAAAAAGGCTACACTGTGACGAAAGACTACAGTGTGATAAAAGGTTACACCATTACAAAAACTACACTGTGATAAAAGGCCACACTGTGATAAAAGGCAGCACTGTGACGAAAGGTTACACTGTGAAAAAAGGTTACACTGTGATAAAAGGCTACAACATGATAAAAGGCTACACTGTGATAAAATGTTACACCATTATAAAAGGCCACACTGTGATAAAAGGTTAGACTGTGAAAAAAGGCTACACTGTGACGAAAGACTACAGTGTGATAAAAGGTTACACCATTACAAAAACTACACTGTGATAAAAGGCCACACTGTGATAAAAGGCAGCACTGTGACGAAAGGTTACACTGTGATAAAAGTCTACAACATGATAAAAGGCTACACTGTGATAAAGGCTACAACATGATCAAAGGCCACACTGTGATGAAAGGTTACACTGTGAAAAAAGGTTACACTGTGATAAAAGGCAACAAAATTATAAAAGGCTACACTGTGATAAAAGGCTACACTGTGATGAAAGGTTACACAGTGATGAAAGGTTACACTGTGATAAAAGGCTACACTGTGATGAAAGGCTGCACTGTGATAAAAGGCCACACTGTGATGAAAGGTTACACCATGATAAAAAGCCACACTTTGATAAAAGAGTACACTGTGATAAAAGGCCACACTGTGATGAAAGGTTACACTGTGAAAAAAGGTTACACTGTGATAAAAGGCTACAACATGATAAAAGGCTACACTGTGATAAAAGGCCACACTGTGATAAAAGGTTACACTGTGAAAAAAGGTTACACTGTGATAAAAGGCCACACTGTGATGAAAGGTTACACTGTGAAAAAAGGTTACACTTTGATAAAAGACTACACTGTGAGAAAAGACTACACTGTGAAAGAAGATTACACTCTGATAAAAGGCTACACTGTGATAAATGACTACACTGTGAAAGAGGGTTACACTCTGATATAAGGCTACAACATGATAAAAGGCTTCACTGTGATAATTGACTACGCTGTGATAAAAGGCTACACAGTGACAAAAGGCTACAACAATATAAAAGGCTACACCGTGATGAAAGTTTACACTGTGATAAAAGGCTACACTGTGATAAAGGCTACAACATGATAAAAGGCTACACTGTGATAAAAACCTACTACATGATCAAAGGTTACACTGTGATAAAAGGTTACACTGTGATCAAAGGCAACAACATGATCAAAGGCAACAACATGATACAAGGTTACACTGTGATAATAGGCTACACCATGATAAAAAGCCACACTTTGATAAAAGTGTACACTGTGATAAAAGGCCACACTGTGATGAAAGGTTACACTGTGAAAAAAGGTTAGACTGTGAAAAAAGGCTACAACATGATAACAGGCTACACTGTGATCAAAGGCAACAACATGATCAAAGGCAACAACATGATAAAAGGCTACATTGTGATAAAGGCTACAACATGATAAAAGGCTACACTGTGATAAAAACCGAATACATGATAAAAGGTTACACGGTGATCAAAGGAAACAACATGATCAAAGGCCACACTGTGATAAAAGGCTACACTGTGATCAAAGGCAACAACATGATCAAAGGCAACAACATGATAAAAGGCTACATTGTGATAAAGGCTACAACATGATAAAAGGCTACACTGTGCTAAAAACCTAATACATGATGAAAGGTTACAGTGTGATAAAAGGCTACACTGTGATAAAGGCTACAACATGAAAAAAGGCTAAACTGTGATAAAAGGCTACAACATGATGAATGACTACACTGTGATAAAAGGCTACAACATTATAAAAGGCTACACTGTGATAAAAGGTTACACTGTGATCAAAGGCAACATGATCAAAGGCAACAACATGATCAAAGGCAACAACATGATAAAAGGTTACACTGTGATAATAGGCTACACCATGATAAAAAGCCACACTTTGATAAAAGAGTACACTGTGATAAAAGGCCACACTGTGATGAAAGGTTACACTGTGAAAAAAGGTTACACTGTGATATAAGGCTACAACATGATAAAAGGCTACACTGTGATCAAAGGCAACAACATGATCAAAGGCAACAACATGATAAAAGGCTACATTGTGATAAAAGGCTACACCATGATAAAAAGCCACACTTTGATAAAAGAGTACACTGTGATAAAAAGCCACACTGTGATGAAAGGTTACACTGTGAAAAAAGGTTACACTGTGATAAAAGGCTACACTGTGATAAAGGCTACAACATGAAAAAAGGCTAAACTGTGATAAAAGGCTACAACATGATGAATGACTACACTGTGATAAAAGGCTACACTGTGATAAAAGGTTACACTTTGATAAAAGAATTCACCGTGATAAAAGGCTACACTTTGATAAAAGACTACACTGTGATAAAAGGCAACATGATCAAAGGCAACAACATGATAAAAGGCTACACTGTGATAAAAGGCCACACTGTGATAAAAGGCTACACTGTGATAAAAGACTACACTGTGGAAGAAGGTTACACTCTGATAAAAGGCTACAACATGATAAAAGGCTTCACTGTGATAATTGACTACGCTGTGATAAAAGGCTACACAGTGACAAAAGGCTACAACAATATAAAAGGCTACACCGTGATGAAAGGATACACTGTGATAAAAGGCTACACTGTGATAAAGGCTACAACATGATAAAAGGCTACACTGTGATAAAAACCTACTACATGATCAAAGGTTACACTGTGATAAAAGGTTACACTGTGATCAAAGGCAACAACATGATCAAAGGCAAAAACATGATACAAGGTTACACTGTGATAATAGGCTACACCATGATAAAAAGCCACACTTTGATAAAAGTGTACACTGTGATAAAAGGCCACACTGTGATGAAAGGTTACACTGTGAAAAAAGGTTAGACTGTGAAAAAAGGCTACAACATGATAAAAGGCTACACTGTGATCAAAGGCAACAACATGATAAAAGGCTACATTGTGATAAAGGCTACAACATGATAAAAGGCTACACTGTGATAAAAACCTAATACATGATAAAAGGTTACACTGTGATCAAAGGCAACAACATGATCAAAGGCCACACTGTGATAAAAGGCTACACTGTGATCAAAGGCAACAACATGATCAAAGGCAACAACATGATAAAAGGCTACATTGTGATAAAGGCTACATTGTGATAAAGGCTACAACATGATAAAAGGCTACACTGTGATAAAAACCTAATACATGATGAAAGGTTACAGTGTGATAAAAGGCTACACTGTGATAAAGGCTACAACATGAAAAAAGGCTAAACTGTGATAAAAGGCTACAACATGATGAATGACTACACTGTGATAAAAAGCTACAACATTATAAAAGGCTACACTGTGATAAAAGGTTACACTGTGATCAAAGGCAACATGATCAAAGGCAACAACATGATCAAAGGCAACAACATGATAAAAGGTTACACTGTGATAATAGGCTACACCATGATAAAAAGCCACACTTTGATAAAAGAGTACACTGTGATAAAAGGTTACACTGTGATAAAAGGCTACACAGTGACAAAAGGCTACAACATTATAAAAGGCTACAACGTGATAAAAGGCCACACCGTGATAAAAGGTTACACTTTGACAAAAGACTACACTGTGATAAAAGGCTACACTGTGATAAAAGGATACAATGTGATAAAAGGCTAAACCGTGATAAAAGGCTACACTTTGATAAAGGCTACAACATGATAAAAGGCTACACTGTGATAAAAAGCTACAACGTGATAAAAGACTACAATGTGATTAAATGTTACAACGTGATAAAAGGCCACACCGTGATAAAAGGTTACACTGTGATAAAAGGCTACAACTTCATAAAAGACTACACTGTGATGAAATGTTACAACGTGATAAAAGGCCACACCGTGATGAAAGGTTACACTGTGATAAAAGGCCACACTGTGATAAAAGGCTACAACATGATAAAAGGCTACACTGTGATAAAAACCTAATACATGATAAAAGGTTACACTGTGTTGAAAGATTACACTGTGATAAAAGGCTACAACGTGATAAAAGGCTACACTGTGATAAAAGGCAGCACTGTGACGAAAGGTTACACTGTGATAAAAGTCTACAACATGGTAAAAGGCTACACTGTGATAAAGGCTACAACATAATAAAAGGCTACACTGTGATAAAAACCTAATACATGATAAAAGGTTACACTGTGATCAAAGGCAACAACATGATCAAAGGCCACACTGTGATGAAAGGTTACACAGTGATGAAAGGTTACACTGTGATAAAAGGCTACACTGTGATGAAAGGTTACTCTGTGAAAAAAGGTTACACTGCGATAAAAGGCAACAACATGATCAAAGGCAACAACTTAATAAAAGGCTACACTGTGATAAAAGGCTACACTGTGATAATAGGCTACACCATGATAAAAAGCCACACTTTGATAAAAGAGTACACTGTGATAAAAAGCCACACTGTGAAAAAAGGTTACACTGTGATAAAAGGTTACACCATTATAAAAGGCCACACTGTGATAAAAGGTTAGACTGTGAAAAAAGGCTACACTGTGACGAAAGACTACACTGTGATAAAAGGTTACATCATTATCAAAACTACACTGTGATAAAAGGCCACACTGTGATAAAAGGTTACACTGTGATGAAAGGTTACACTGTGAAAAAAGGTTACACTGTGATAAAAGGCTACAACATAATAAAAGGCTACACTGTGACGAAAGGCTACACTGTGATAAAAGATTAGACTGTGAAAAAAGGCTACACTGTGACGAAAGACTACACTGTGATAAAAGGTTACACCATTATAAAAACTACACTGTGATAAAAGGCCACACTGTGATGAAAGGTTACACTGTGAAAAAAGGTTACACTGTGATAAAAGGCTACAACATGACAAAAGGCTTCTCTGTGATCAAAGGCAACAACATGATCAAAGGCAACAACATGATAAAAGGCTACATTGTGATAAAAGGCTACAACATGATAAAAGGCTACACTGTGATAAAGGCTACAACATGAAAAAAGGCTAAACTGTGATAAAAGGCTACAACATGATGAATGACTACACTGTGATAAAAGGCTACAACATTATAATAGGCTACACTGTGATAAAAGGTTACACTGTGATCAAAGGCAACATGATCAAAGGCAACAACATGATAAAAGGCTACACTGTGATAAATGACTACACTGTGATAAAAGGTTACACCATTATAAAAGGCCACACTGAGACAATGGGTTAGACTGTGATAAAAGGCTACAACGTGATGAAAGGCTACACTGTGATAAAAGGTTACACTGTGATAAAAGGCTGAACCGTGATAAAAGGCTACACATTGATAAAAGACTACACTGTGATAAAAGGCCACACTGTGTTGAAAGGTTACACTGTGATAAAAGGCTACAACGTGATAAAAGGCTACACTGTGATAAAAGGCAGCACTGTGATAAAGGCTAAAACATGATAAAAGGCTACACTGTGATAAAAACCTAATACATGAAAAAAGGTTACACTGTGATCAAAGGCAACAACATGATCAAAGGCCACACTGTGATGAAAGGTTACACTGTGAAAAAAGGTTACACTGTGATAAAAGGCTACAACATGATAAAAGGCTACACTGTGATAAAAGGTTACACTGTGATAAAAGGTTACACCATTATAAAGGGCCACACTGTGATAAAAGGTTAGACTGTGATAAAAGGCTACACTGTGACGAAAGACTACACTGTAATAAAAGATTACACCATTATAAAAAATACACAGTGATAAAAGGCCACACTGTGATAAAAGGCTACACTTTGATAAAAGAATCCACTATGATAAAAGCTTACACTGTGATAAAAGGCTACAACGTGATAAAAGGCCACACCGTGATAAAAGGTTACACTTTGATAAAAGACTACACTGTGATAAAAGGCTACACTGTGATAAAAGGGTACAATGTGATAAAAGGCTAAACCGTGATAAAAGGCTACACTTTGATAACAGACTACACTGTGATAAAAGGCCACACTGTGATAAAAGGTTACACTGTGATTAAAGGCTACAACATGATAAAAGGCTAAACTGTGATAAAAGGCTACAACATGATGAATGACTACACTGTGATAAAAGGCTACAACATTATAAAAGGCTACACTGTGATAAAAGGTTACACTGTGATCAAATGCAAAAACATGATCAAAGGCAACAACATGATAAAAGGCTACACTGTGAAAAAAAGCAACACTTTGATAAAAGAGTACACTGTGATGAAAGGTTACACTGTGATAAAAGTCATAAAAGGCTACAACATGATAAAATGCTACACTGTGATAATAGGCTACACCATGAGAAAAAGCCTCACTTTGATAAAAGAGTACACTGTGATAAAAGGCTACAACATGATAAAAGGCTACACTGTGATAAAAGGTTACACCATTATAAAAGGCCACACTGTGATAAAAGGTTAGACTGTGATAAAAGGCTACACTGTGACAAAAGACTACACTGTGATAAAAGGCTACAACATTATAAAAGGCTACACTGTGATAAAATGTTACACTGTGATCAAAGGCAACATGATCAAAGGCAACAACATGATAAAAGGCTACACTGTGATAAAAACCTACTACATGATAAAAGGTTACACTGTGATAAAAGGCCACACTGTGATCAAAGGCAACAACATGATCAAAGGCAACAACATGATAAAAGGCTACACTGTGATAATAGGCTACACCATGATAAAAAGCCACACTTTGATAAAAGAGTACACTCTGATATAAGGCCACACTGTGATAAAAGGCTACACTGTGATAAAAGACTACACTGTGAAAGAGGGTTACACTCTGATATAAGGCTACAACATGATAAAAGGCTACACTGTGATAAATGACTACACTGTGATAAAAGGCTACACTGTGATAAAAGGCTACACAGTGACAAAAGGCTACAACATTATTAAAGGCTACACTGTGATGAAAGGTTACACTGTGATAAAAGGCTACACTGTGATAAAGGCTACAACATGATAAAAGGCTACACTGTGATAAAAGGCAACAACATGATAAAATGCTACACTGTGATAAAAGACTACACTGTGATAAAAGGCCACACTGTGTTGAAAGGTTACACTGTGATAAAAACCTAATACATGATAAAAGGTTACACTGTGATCAAAGGCAACAACATGATCAAAGGCCACACTGTGATGAAAGGTTACACTGTGAAAAAAGGTTACACTGTGATAAAAGGCAACAAAATTATAAAAGGCTACACTGTGATAAAAGGCTACACTGTGATAAAAGGTCACACTGTGATAAAAGGCTACACTGTGATAAAAGACTACACTGTGAAAGAAGGTTACACTCTGATAAAAGGCTACAACATGATAAAAGGCTACACTGTGATAAATGACTACATTGTGATAAAAGGTTACACCATTATAAAAGGCCACACTGTGACAATGGGTTAGACTGTGATAAAAGGCTACAACGTGATGAAAGGCTACACTGTGATAAAAGGTTACACTGTGATAAAAGTCTGAACCGTGATAAAAGGCTACACATTGATAAAAGACTACACTGTGATAAAAGGCCACACTGTGTTGAAAGGTTACACTGTGATAAAAGGCTACAACGTGATAAAAGGCTAGACTGTGATAAAAGGCAGCACTGTGACGAAAGGTTACACTGTGATAAAGGCTACAACATGATAAAAGGCTACACTGTGATAAAAACCTAATACATGATAAAAGGTTACACTGTGATAAAAGGTTACACTGTGAAAAAAGGTTACACTGTGATAAAAGGCAACAACATGATCAAAGGCAACACTGTGAAAAAAGGTTACACTGTGATAAAAGGCAATAAAATTATAAAAGGCGACACTGTGATAAAAGGCTACACAGTGATGAAAGGTTACACTGTGATAAAAGGCTTCACTGTGATGAAAGGTTACACTGTGAAAAAAGGTTACACTGTGATAAAAGGCTACAACGTGATAAAAGGCTACACTGTGATAAAAGTTTACACTGTGAAAAAAGGTTACACTGTGATAAAAGGCAACAACATGATCAAAGGCAACAACATGATAAAAGGCTACACTGTGATAATAGGCTACACCAGGATAAAAAGCCACACTTTGATAAAAGGCTACACTGTGATAAAAGGTTACACCATTATAAAAGGCCACACTGTGATAAAAGGTTAGACTGTGATAAAAGGCTACACTGTGACAAAAGACTACACTGTGATAAAAGGCTACAACATTATAAAAGGCTACACTGTGATAAAATGTTACACTGTGATCAAAGGCAACATGATCAAAGGCAACAACATGATAAAAGGCTACACTGTGATAAAAACCTACTACATGATAAAAGGTTACACTGTGATAAAAGGCCACACTGTGATCAAAGGCAACAACATGATCAAAGGCAACAACATGATAAAAGGCTACACTGTGATAATAGGCTACACCATGATAAAAAGCCACACTTTGATAAAAGAGTACACTCTGATAAAAGGCCACACTGTGATAAAAGGCTACACTGTGATAAAAGACTACACTGTGAAAGAGGGTTACACTCTGATATAAGGCTACAACATGATAAAAGGCTACACTGTGATAAATGACTACACTGTGATAAAAGGCTACACTGTGATAAAAGGCTACACAGTGACAAAAGGCTACAACATTATAAAAGGCTACACCGTGATGAAAGGTTACACTGTGATAAAAGGCTACACTGTGATAAAGGCTACAACATGATAAAAGGCTACACTGTGATAAAAGGCAACAACATGATAAAAGGCTACACTATGATAAAGGCTACAACATGATGAAAGGTTTCACTGTGAAAAAAGGTTACACTGTGATAAAAGGCTACACTGTGATAAAAGGCTACACTGTGATAAAAGACTACACTGTGATAAAAGGCCACACTGTGATAAAAGGCTACACTGTGATTAAAGGTTACACAGTGATGAAAGGTTAGACTGTGATAAAAGGCTGAACCGTGATAAAAGGCTACAACGTGATAAAAGGCTACACTGTGATAAAAGGCAGCACTGTGACGAAAGGTTACACTGTGATAAAATGTTACACTGTGATAAAAGGCAACAACATGATAAAGGGCTACACTGTGATAAAAGGCTATACTTTGATAAAAGACTACAGTGTGATAAAAGGCCATACTGTGATTAAATGTAACAACGTGATAAAAGGCCACACCGTGATAAAAGGAAAGACTGTGATAAAAGGCTGAACCGTGATAAAAGACTACACAATGATAAAAGATTACACTGTGATAAAAGGCTACAACGTGATAAAAGGCTACACTGTGATAAAAGGTTACACTGTGAAAAAAGGTTACACTGTGATAAAAGGCAACAACATGATCAAAGGCAACAACATGATCAAAGGCAACAACATGATAAAAGGCTACACTGTGATAATAGGCTACACCAGGATAAAAAGCCACACTTTCATAAAAGAGTACACTGTGATAAAAGGCCACACTGTGATGAAAGGTTACACTGTGAAAAAAGGTTACACTGTGATAAAAGGCTACAACATGATAAAAGGCTTCACTGTGATAAAAGGTTACACCATTATAAAAGGCCACACTGTGATAAAAGGTTACACTGTGATAAAAGGCAACAACATGATAAAGGGCTACACTGTGATAAAAGGCTATACTTTGATAAAAGACTACAGTGTGATAAAAGGCCATACTGTGATTAAATGTTACAACGTGATAAAAGGCCACACCGTGATAAAAGGTAAGACTGTGATAAAAGGCTGAACCGTGATAAAAGGCTACACAATGATAAAAGACTACACTGTGATAAAAGGCCACACTGTGATGAAAGGTTACACTGTGAAAGAAGGTTACACTCTGATAAAAGGCTGCAACATGATAAAAGGCTACACTATGATAAAGGCTACAACATGATAAAAGGCTACACTGTGATAAAAGCCTAATACATGATAAAAGGTTACACTGTGATAAAAGGTTACACTGTGATCAAAGGCAACAACATGATCAAAGGCCACACTGTGATGAAAGGTTACACTGTGAAAAAAGGTTACACTGTGATAAAAGGCAACAAAATTATAAAAGGCTACACTGTGATAAAAGGCTACACTGTGATGAAAGGTTACACAGTGATGAAAGGTTACACTGTGATAAAAGGCTTCACTGTGATGAAAGGTTACACTGTGAAAAAAGGTTAGACTGTGATAAAAGGCTACAACATGATAAAAGGCTACACTGTCATAAAGGCTACAACATGATAAAAGGCTACACTGTGATAAAAAGCTACAACGTGATAAAAGACTACAATGTGATTAAATGTTACACAGTGATGAAAGGTTACACTGTGATAAAAGGCTACACTGTGATGAAGGCTACAATATGATAAAAGGCTAAACTGTGATAAAAGTCTACAAATGATGAATGACTACACTGTGATAAAAGGCTACAACATTATAAAAGGCTACACTGTGATAAAAGGTTATACTGTGATCAAAGGCAACAACATGATCAAAGGCCACACTGTGATGAAAGGTTACACTGTGAAAAAAGGTTACACTGTGATAAAAGGCTACAACATCATAAAAGGCTACACTGTGATAAATGACTACACTGTGATAAAAGGCTACAAAATTATAAAAGGCTACACTGTGATAAAAGGCTACACTGTGATTAAAGGTTACACCGTGATGAAAGGTTACACTGTGATGAAAGGTTACACTGTGATAAAAGGTTAGACTGTGATCAAAGGCAACAACATGATCAAAGGCAACAACATGATGAAAGGCTACACTGTGATAATAGGCTACACCATGAGAAAAAGCCACACTTTGATAAAAGAGTACACTGTGATAAAAGGCCACACTGTGATAAAAGGCTACACCATGATAAAAAGCCACACTTTGATAAAAGAGTACACTGTGATAAAAGGCCACACTGTGATGAAAGGTTACACTGTGAAAAAAGGCTACACTGTGATCAAAGGCAACAACATGATAAAAGAGTACACTGTGATAAAAGGCTACACTGTGATAAAGGCTACAACATGATAAAAGGCTAAACTGTGATAAAAGGCTACAACATGATGAATGACTACACTGTGATAAAAGGCTACAACATTATAAAAGGCTACACTGTGATAAAAGGTTACACTGTGATCAAAGGCAACATGATCAAAGGCAACAGCATGATAAAAGAGTACATTGTGATAAAAGGCTACACTGTGATTAAGGCTACAACATGATAAAAGGCTAAACTGTGATAAAAGGCTACAACATGATGAATGACTACACTGTGATAAAAGGCTACAACATTATAAAAGGCTACACTGTGATAAAAGGCCACACTGTGATAAAAGGCTACACTGTGATAAAAGACTACACTGTGAAAGAAGGTTCGACTCTGATAAAAGGCTACAACATGATAAAAGGCTACACTGTGATAAAAGGCTACACTGTGATAAAGGCTACAACATGATAAAAGGCTAAACTGTGATAAAAGGCTACAACATGATGAATGACTACACTGTGATAAAAGGCTACAACATTATAAAAGGCTACACTTTGATAAAAGGCCACACTGTGATAAAAGGCTACACTGTGATAAATGACTACACTGTGATAAAAGGTTACACCATTATAAAAGGCCACACTGTGACAATGGGTTAGACTGTGATAAAAGGCTACAACGTGATGAAAGGCTACACTGTGATAAAAGGCTGAACCGTGATAAAAGGCTACACATTGATAAAAGACTACACTGTGATAAAAGGCCACACTGTGTTGAAAGGTTACACTGTGATCAAAGGCTACAACGTGATAAAAGACTACACTATGATGAAATGTTAGAACGTGATAAAAGGCCACACCGTGATAAAACGTTAGACTGTGATAAAAGGCTGAACCGTGATAAAAGGCTACAACGTGATAAAAGGCTACACTGTGATAAAAGGTTACATTGTGATCAAAGGCAACAACATGATCAAAGGCCACACTGTGATGAAAGGTTACACTGTGAAAAAAGGTTACACTGTGATAAAAGGCAACAAAATTATAAAAGGCTACACTGTGATAAAAGGCTATACTTTGATAAAAGACTACACTGTGATAAAAGGTTACACTGTGATAAAAGGCCATGCTGTGTTTAAATGTTACAACGTGATAAAAGGCCACACTGTGATGAAAGGTTACACTGTGAAAAAAGGTTACACTGTGATAAAAGGCTACAACATGATAAAAGGCTACACTGTGATAAAAGGTTACACCATTATAAAAGGCCACACTGTGATAAAAGGTTACACTGTGATAAAAGGCAACAACATGATAAAGGGCTACACTGTGATAAAAGGCTATACTTTGATAAAAGACTTCAGTGTGATAAAAGGCCATACTGTGATTAAATGTTACAACGTGATAAAAGGCCACACCGTGATAAAAGGTAAGATTGTGATAAAAGGCTGAACCGTGATAAAAGGCTACACAATGATAAAAGACTACACTGTGATAAAAGGCCACACTGTGATGAAAGGTTACACTGTGAAAGAAGGTTACACTCTGATAAAAGGCTGCAACATGATAAAAGGCTACACTATGATAAAGGCTACAACATGATAAAAGGCTACACTGTGATAAAAGCCTAATACATGATAAAAGGTTACACTGTGATAAAAGGTTACACCATTATAAAAGGCCACACTGTGACAATGGGTTAGACTGTGATAAAAGGCTACAACGTGATGAAAGGCTACACTGTGATAAAAGGTTACACTGTGATAAAAAGCTACAACGTGATAAAAGGCTACACTGTCATAAAAGGCAGCACTGTGACGAAAGGTTACACTGTGATAAAAGTCTACAACATGATAAAAGGCTACACTGTGATAAAGGCTACAACATGATAAAAGTCTACACTGTGATAAAAACTTAATACATGATAAAAGGTTACACTGTGATAAAAGGTTACACTGTGATCAAAGGCAACAACATGATCAAAGGCCACACTGTGATGTAAGGTTACACTGTGAAAAAAGGTTACACTGTGATAAAAGGCAACACAATTATAAAAGGCTACACTGTGATAAAAGGCTACACTGTGATGAAAGGTTACACAGTGATGAAAGGTTACACTGTGATAAAAGGCTACACTGTGATGAAAGGTTACACTGTGATAAAAGGCTACACTGTGATAAAAGGCTACAACATTATAAAAGGCTTCACTGTGATAATTGACTACACTGTGATAAAAGGCTACACAGTGACAAAAGGCTGCAACAATATAAAAGGCTACACCGTGATGAAAGGTTACACTGTGATAAAAGGCTACACTGTGATAAAGGCTACAACATGATAAAAGGCTACACTGTGATAAAAAGCCACACTGTGATAAAAGGCTACACTGTGATTAAAGGTTACACCGTGATGAAAGGTTACACTGTGATGAAAGATTACACTGTGATAAAAGGTTATACTGTGATCAAAGGCAACAACATGATCAAAGGCAACAACATCATAAAAGGCTACACTGTGACAATAGGCTACACCATGATAAAAAGCCACACTTTGATAAAAGAGTACACTGTGATAAAAGGCCACACTGTGATAAAAGGCTACACTGTGATAAAAGACTACACTGTGAAAGAAGGTTACACTCTGATAAAAGGCTACAACATGATAAAAGGCTACACTGTGATAAATGACTACACTTTGATAAAAGAATTCACTGTGATAAAACTTTACACTGTGATAGAATGCCATACTGTGATAAAAGATTACAATGTGATAAAAGGCTACACTGTGACGAAAGACTACACTGTGATAAAAGGTTACACCATTATAAAAACTACACTGTGATAAAAGGTCACACTGTGATAAAAGGCTACACTTTGAAAAAAACCTACTACATGATAAAAGGTTACACTGTGATAAAAGGTTACACTGTGATCAAAGGCAACAACATGATCAAAGGCAACAACATGATAAAAGGCTACACTGTGATAATAGGCTACACCATGATAAAAAGCCACACTTTGATAAAAGAGTACACTCTGATAAAAGGCCACACTGTGATAAAAGGCTACACTGTGATAAAAGGCCACACTGTGACAATGGGTTAGACTGTGATAAAAGGCTACAACGTGATGAAAGGCTACACTGTGATAAAAGGTTACACTGTGATAAAAGGCTGAACCGTGATAAAAGGCTACACATTGATAAAAGACTACACTGTGATAAAAGGCCACACTGTGTTGAAAGGTTACACTGTGATAAAAGGCTACAACGTGATAAAATGCTACACTGTGATAAATGACTAAACTGTGATAAAAGGTTACACCATTATAAAAGGCCACACTGTGACAATGGGTTAGACTGTGATAAAAGGCTACAACGTGATAAAAGGCTACACTGTGATCAAAGGCAACAACATGATCAAAGGCAACAACATGATAAATGGCTACACTGTGATAAAAGGCTACAACATGATCAAAGGCCACACTGTGATGAAAGGTTACACAGTGATGAAAGGTTACACTGTGATAAAAGGCTACACTGTGATGAAAGGTTACACTGTGAAAAAAGGTTACACTGTGATAAAAGGCAACAAAATTATAAAAGGCTACACTGTGATAAAAGGCTACACTGTGATGAAAGGTTACACAGTGATGAAAGGTTACACTGTGATAAAAGGCTTCACTGTGATGAAAGGTTACACTGTGAAAAAAGGTTACACTGTGATAAAAGGCTACACTGTGATAAAAGGCTACACTGTGATAATAGGCTACACATTGATAAAAGACTACACTGTGATAAAAGGCCACACTGTGATAAAAGTCTACACTGTGATTAAAGGTTACACAGTGATGAAAGGTTACACTGTGATAAAAGGCTACACTGTGATAAAAGTTTACACTGTGATCAAAGTCAACATGATCAAAGGCAACAACATGATAAAAGGCTACACTGTGATAAAAGGCCACACTGTGATAAAAGGCTACACTGTGATAAAAGACTACACTGTGAAAGAAGGTTACACTCTGATAAAAGGCTGCAACATGATAAAAGGCTACACTGTGATAAATGACTACACTGTGATAAAAGGTTACACCATTATAAAAGGCCACACTGTGACAATGGGTTAGACTGTGATAAAAGGCTACAACGTGATGAAAGGCTACACTGTGATAAAAGGTTACACTGTGATAAAAGGCTGAACCGTGATAAAAGGCTACACATTGATAAAAGACTACACTGTGATAAAAGGCCACACTGTGTTGAAAGGTTACACTTTGATAAAAGGCTACAACGTGATAAAAACCTAATACATGATAAAAGGTTACACTGTGATAAAAGGTTACACTGTGATCAAAGGCAACAACATGATCAAAGGCAACAACATGATAAAAGGCTACACTGTGATAAAAGGCTATACTTTGATAAAAGACTACACTGTGATAAAAGGTTACACTGTGATAAAAGGCTGAACCGTGATAAAAGGCTACACATTGATAAAAGACTACACTGTGATCAAAGGCCACACTGTGATGAAAGGTTACACTGTGATGAAAGGTTACACTGTGATGAAAGGCTACACTGTGATCAAAGGCAACAACATGATCAAAGGCAACAACATGATAAATGGCTACACTGTGATAAAAGGGTACATTGTGATAATAGGCTACACCATGATAAAAAGCCACACTTTGATAAAAGAGTACACTGTGATAAAAGGCCACACTGTGATGAAAGGTTACACTGTGAAAAAATGTTACACCGTGATAAAAGGTTACACTTTGATAACAGACTACTCTCTGATAAAAGGCAACACTGTGATAAAAGGTTACACTGTGATAAAAGGCCACAACATGATGAATGACTACACTGTTATAAAAGGCTACAACATGATCAAAGGCCACACTGTGATGAAAGGTTACACAGTGATGAAAGGTTACACTGTGATAAAAGGCTACACTGTGATGAAAGGTTACACTGTGAAAAAAGGTTACACTGTGATAAAAGGCAACAACATGATCAAAGGCAACAACATGATAAAAGCCTACACTGTGATAAAAGGCTACAACATTATAAAAGGCTACACTGTGATAAAAGGCTACACTGTGATGAAAGGTTACACTGTGATAAAAGGTCATACTGTGATAAAGGCTACACTATGATAAAAAGCCACACTTTGATAAAAGAGTACACTGTGATAAAAGGCAACACTGTGATGAAAGGTTACACTGTGATGAAATGTTACGTGATAAAAGGCCACACCGTGATAAAAGGTCAGACTGTGATAAAAGGCTGAACCGTAATAAAAGGCTACACATTGATAAAAGACTACACTGTGATAAAAGGCCACACTGTGATAAAAGGCTACACTGTGATTAAAGGTTACACAGTGATGAAAGGTTACACTGTGATAAAAGGCTACACTGTGATAAAAGGCTACAACATTATAAAAGGCTACACTGTGATAAAAGGCTACACTGTGATGAAAGGTTACACTGTGATAAAAGGTCACACTGTGATAAAGGCTACACTATGATAAAAAGCCACACTTTGATAAAAGAGTACACTGTGATAAAAGGCCACACTGTGATGAAAGGTTACACTGTGATGAAATGTTACGTGATAAAAGGCCACACCGTGATAAAAGGTTAGACTGTGATAAAAGGCTGAACCGTAATAAAAGGCTACACATTGATAAAAGACTACACTGTGATAAAAGGCCACACTGTGATAAAAGGCTACACTGTGATTAAAGGTTACACAGTGATGAAAGGTTACACTGTGATAAAAGGCTACACTGTGATTAAGGCTACAACATGAAAAAAGGCTAAACTGTGATAAAAGGCTACAACATGATGAATGACTACATTGTGATAAAAGGCTACAACATTATAAAAGGCTACACTGTGATAAAAGGTTATACTGTGATCAAAGGCAACAACATGATCAAAGGCCACACTGTGATGAAAGGTTACACTGTGAAAAAAGGTTACACTGTGATAAAAGGCTACAACATCATAAAAGGCTACACTGTGATAAAAGGCCACACTGTGATCAAAGGCAACAACATGATAAAAGGCTACACTGTGATAATAGGCTACACCATGATAAAAAGCCACACTTTGATAAAAGAGTACACTGTGATAAAAGGCCACACTGTGATGAAAGGTTACACTGTGAAAAAAGGTTACACTGTGATAAAAGGTTACAACATGATAAAAGGCTACACTGTGACAAAAGGTTACCCTGTCATAAAAGGTTACACCATTATAAAAGGCCACACTGTGATAAAAGGTTAGACTGTGAAAAAAGGCTACACTGTGACGAAAGACTACACTGTGATAAAAGGTTACACCATTATAAAAACTACACTGTGATAAAAGGCTACACTTTGAAAAAAGCCTACTACATGATAAAAGGTTACACTGTGATAAAAGGTGGTTACACTGTGATCAAAGGCAACAACATGATCAATGGCAACAACATGATAAAAGGCTACACTGTGATAAAAGGCTACACTGTGATAATAGGCTACACCATGATAAAAAGCCACACTTTGATAAAAGAGTACACTGTGATAAAAGGCCACACTGTGATGAAAGGTTACACTGTGATAAAAAGTTACACCGTCATAAAAGGCTACAACATTATAAAAGGCTATACTGTGATAAAAGGCTACAACATGATAAAAGGCTACAACATGATAAAAGGCTACACTGTGATAAAAAGCTACAACGGGATAAAAGACTACAATGTGATTAAATGTTACAACGTGATAAAAGGCCACAACGTGATAAAAGGCTACACTGTGATAAAAGGTTACACTGTGATCAAAGGCAACAACATGATCAAAGGCCACAGTGTGATGAAAGGTTACACTGTTAAAAAAGGTTACACTGTGATAAAAGGCAACAAAATTATAAAAGGCTACACTGTGATCAAAGGCAACAACCTGATCAAAGGCCACAGTGTGATGAAAGGTTACACTGTTAAAAAAGGTTACACTGTGATAAAAGGCAACAAAATTATAAAAGGCTACACTGTGATAAAAGGCTACACTGTGATGAAAGGTTACACTGTGAAAAAAGGTTACACTGTGATAAAAGGCAACAACATGATCAAAGGCAACAACATGATAAAAGGCTACACTGTGATAAAAGGTTACACCATTATAAAAGGCCACACTGTGATAAAAGGTTAGACTGTGAAAAAAGGCTACACTTTGATAATAGGCTACACCATGATAAAAAGCCACACTTTGATAAAAGAGTACACTGTGATAAAAGGCCACACTGTGATGAAAGGTTACATTGTGAAAAAAGGTTACACTGTGATAAAAGGCTGCAACATGATAAAAGGCTACACTGTGAAAAAAGGTTACACTGTGATAAAAGATTAGACTGTGATAAAAGGCTACACTGTGAAGAAAGACTACACTGTAATAAAAGCTTACACCATTATAAAAAATACACGGTGATAAAAGGCCACACTGTGATAAAAAGCCACACTTTGATAAAAGAGTACACTGTGATAAAAGGCCACACTGTGATGAAAGGTTACATTGTGAAAAAAGGTTACACTGTGATAAAAGGCTGCAACATGATAAAAGGCTACACTGTGATAAAAGGCTACACAGTGACAAAAGGCTACAACATTATAAAAGGCTACAACGTGATAAAAGGCCACACCGTGATAAAAGGTTACACTTTGATAAAAGACTACACTGTGATAAAAGGCTACACTGTGATAAAAGGGTACAATGTGATAAAAGGCTAAACCGTGATGAAAGGCTACACTTTGATAACAGACTACACTGTGATAAAAGGCCACACTGTGATAAAAGGCAGCACTGTGATAAAAGGCTACAACATGATAAAAGGCTAAACTGTGATAAAAGGCTACAACATGATGAATGACTACACTGTGATAAAAGGCTACAACATTATAAAAGGCTGCACTGTGATAAAAGGTTACACTCTGATCAAAGGCAACAACATGATCAAAGGCCACGCTGTGATGAAAGGTTACACTGTGAAAAAATGTTATACTGTGATAAATGACTACACTGTGATAAAAGGCTACAAAATTATAAAAGGCTACACTGTGATAAAAGGCTACACTGTGATTAAAGGTTACACCGTGATGAAAGGTTACACTGTGATGAAAGGTTACACTGTGATCAAAGGCAACAACATGATCAAAGGCAACAACATGATAAAAGGCTACACTGTGATAATAGGCTACACCATGATAAAAAGCCACACTTTGATAAAAGAGTACACTGTGATAAAAGGCCAAACTGTGATAAAAGGCTACACTGTGAGAAAAGACTACACTGTGAAAGAGGGTTACACTCTGATATAAGGCTGCTACATGATAAAAGGCTTCACTGTGATAATTGACAACACTGTGATAAAAGGCTACACAGTGACAAAAGGCTACAGCAATATAAAAGGCTACACCGTGATGAAAGGTTACACTGTGATAAAAGGCTACACTGTGATAAAGGCTACAACATGATAAAAGGCTACACTGTGATAAAAACCTACTACATGATAAAAGGTTACACTGTGATAAAAGGTTACACTGTGATCAAAGGCAACAACATGATCAAAGGCAACAACATGATAAAAGGCTACACTGTGATAATAGGCTACACCATGATAAAAAGCCACACTTTGATAAAAGAGTACACTGTGATAAAAGGCTACACTGTGAGAAAAGACTACACTGTGAAAGAAGATTACACTCTGATAAAAGGCTACAACATGATAAAAGGCTACACTGTGATAAATGACTACACTGTGATAAAAGGCTACAAAATTATAAAAGGCTACACTGTGATAAAAGGCAGCACTGTGACGAAAGGTTACACTGTGATAAAAGGCTACACTGTGATAATAGGCTACACCATGATAAAAAGCCACACTTTGATAAAAGAGTACACTCTGATAAAAGGCCACACTGTGATAAAAGGCTACACTGTGATAAAAGACTACACTGTGAAAGAGGCTTACACTCTGATATAAGGCTACAACATGATAAAAGGCTTCACTGTGATAATTGACTACACTGTGATAAAAGGCTACACAGTGACAAAAGGCTACAACAATATAAAAGGCTACACCGTGATGAAAGGTTACACTGTGATAAAAACCTACTACATGATAAAAGGTTACACTGTGATCAAAGGCAACAACATGATCAAAGGCAACAAGATGATCAAAGGCCACACTGTGAAAAAAGGTTACACTGTGATAAAAGGCAACAAAATTATAAAAGGCTACACTGTGATAAAAGGCTACACTGTGATGAAAGGTTACACAGTGATGAAAGGTTACACTGTGATAAAAGGCTACACTGTGATGAAAGGTTACACTGTGAAAAAAGGTAACACTGTGATAAAAGGCAACAACATGATCAAAGGCAACAACATGATAAAAGGCTACACTGCGATAAAAGGCTAAACTGTGATAATAGGTTACACCATGATAAAAAGCCACACTTTGATAAAAGAGTACACTGTGATAAAAGGCCACACTGTGATAAAAGGCTACACTTTGAAAAAACCTACTACATGATAAAAGGTTACACTGTGAAAAGAGGTTACACTGTGATCAAAGGCAACAACATGATCAAAGGCAACAACATGATAAAAGGCTACACTGTGATAATAGGCTACACCATGATAAAAAGCCACACTTTGAGAAAAGAGTACACTGTGATAAAAGGCCACACTGTGATGAAAGGTTACACTGTGAAAAAAGGTTACACTGTGATAAAAGGCCACAACATGATGAATGACTACACTGTTATAAAAGGCTACAACATGATCAAAGGCCACACTGTGATGAAAGGTTACACAGTGATGAAAGGTTACACTGTGAAAAAAGGTTACACTGTGATAAAAGGCAACAACATGATCAAAGGCAACAACATGATAAAAGGCTACACTGTGATAATAGGCTACACCAGGATAAAAAGCCACACTTTGATAAAAGAGTACACTGTGATAAAAGGCCACACTGTGATGAAAGGTTACACTGTGAAAAAAGGTTACACTGTGATAAAAGGCTACAACATGATAAAAGGCTACACTGTGATAAAAGGTTACACCATTATAAAAGGCCACACTGTGATAAAAGGTTAGACTGTGATAAAAGGCAAAACTGTGACAAAAGACTACACTGTGATAAAAGGCTACAACATTATAAAAGGCTACACTGTGATAAAATGTTACACTGTGATCAAAGGCAACATGATCAAAGGCAACAACATGATAAAAGGCTACACTGTGATAAAAGGCCACACTGTGATAAAAGGCTACACTGTGATAAAAGACTACACTGTGAAAGAAGGTTACACTCTGATAAAAGGCTGCAACATGATAAAAGGCTACACTGTGATAAATGACTACACTGTGATAAAAGGTTACACCATTATAAAAGGCCACACTGTGACAATGGGTTAGACTGTGATAAAAGGTTACACTGTGATAAAAGGCTGAACCGTGATAAAAGGCTACACATTGATAAAAGACTACACTGTGATAAAAGGCCACACTGTGTTGAAAGGTTACACTTTGATAAAAGGCTACAACGTGATAAAAGGCTACACTGTGATAAAAGGCAGCACTGTGACGAAAGGTTACACTGTGATAAAAGTCTACAACATGATAAAAGGCTACACTGTGATAAAGGCTACAACATGATAAAAGGCTACACTGTGATAAAAACCTAATACATGATAAAAGGTTACACTGTGATAAAAGGTTACACTGTGATCAAAGGCAACAACATGATCAAAGGCCACACTGTGATGAAAGGTTACAGTGTGAAAAAAGGTTACACTGTGATAAAAGGCAACAAAATTATAAAAGGCTACACTGTGATAAAAGGCTACACTGTGATAAAAGGCCACAACATGATGAATGACTACACTGTTATAAAAGGCTACAACATGATCAAAGGCCACACTGTGATGAAAGGTTACACAGTGATGAAAGGTTACACTGTGAAAAAAGGTTACACTGTGATAAAAGGCAACAACATGATCAAAGGCAACAACATGATAAAAGGCTACACTGTGATAATAGGCTACACCAGGATAAAAAGCCACACTTTGATAAAAGAGTACACTGTGATAAAAGGCCACACTGTGATGAAAGGTTACACTGTGAAAAAAGGTTACACTGTGATAAAAGGCTACAACATGATAAAAGGCTACACTGTGATAAAAGGTTACACCATTATAAAAGGCCACACTGTGATAAAAGGTTAGACTGTGATAAAAGGCAAAACTGTGACAAAAGACTACACTGTGATAAAAGGCTACAACATTATAAAAGGCTACACTGTGATAAAATGTTACACTGTGATCAAAGGCAACATGATCAAAGGCAACAACATGATAAAAGGCTACACTGTGATAAAAGGCCACACTGTGATAAAAGGCTACACTGTGATAAAAGACTACACTGTGAAAGAAGGTTACACTCTGATAAAAGGCTGCAACATGATAAAAGGCTACACTGTGATAAATGACTACACTGTGATAAAAGGTTACACCATTATAAAAGGCCACACTGTGACAATGGGTTAGACTGTGATAAAAGGTTACACTGTGATAAAAGGCTGAACCGTGATAAAAGGCTACACATTGATAAAAGACTACACTGTGATAAAAGGCCACACTGTGTTGAAAGGTTACACTTTGATAAAAGGCTACAACGTGATAAAAGGCTACACTGTGATAAAAGGCAGCACTGTGACGAAAGGTTACACTGTGATAAAAGTCTACAACATGATAAAAGGCTACACTGTGATAAAGGCTACAACATGATAAAAGGCTACACTGTGATAAAAACCTAATACATGATAAAAGGTTACACTGTGATAAAAGGTTACACTGTGATCAAAGGCAACAACATGATCAAAGGCCACACTGTGATGAAAGGTTACAGTGTGAAAAAAGGTTACACTGTGATAAAAGGCAACAAAATTATAAAAGGCTACACTGTGATAAAAGGCTACACTGTGATGAAAGGTTACACAGTGATGAAAGGTTACACTGTGATAAAAGGCTACACTGTGATGAAGGCTACAATATGATAAAAGGCTAAACTGTGATAAAAGGCTACAAATGATGAATGACTACACTGTGATGAAAGGCTACAACATTATAAAAGGCTACACTGTGATAAAAGGTTATACTGTGATCAAAGGCAACAACATGATCAAAGGCCACACTGTGATGAAAGGTTACACTGTGAAAAAAGGTTACACCGTGATAAAAGGCTACAACATCATAAAAGGCTACACTGTGATAAATGACTACACTGTGATAAAAGGCTACAAAATTATAAAAGGCTACACTGTTATAAAAGGCTACACTGTGATTAAAGGTTACACCGTGATGAAAGGTTACACTGTGATAAAAGGCTACAACATCATAAAAGGCTACACTGTGATAAATGACTACACTGTGATAAAAGGCTACAAAATTATAAAAGGCTACACTGTTATAAAAGGCTACACTGTGATTAAAGGTTACACCGTGATGAAAGGTTACACTGTGATGAAAGATTACACTGTGATAAAAGGTTACACTGTGATCAAAGGCAACAACATGATCAAAGGCAACAACATGATAAAAGGCTACACTGTGATAATAGGCTACACCATGATAAAAAGCCACACTTTGATAAAAGAGTACACTGTGATAAAAGGCTACACTGTGATAAAGGCTACAACATGATAAAAGGCTACACTGTAATAAAAACCTAATACATGATAAAAGGTTACACTGTGATCAAAGGCAACAACATGATCAAAGGCCACACTGTGATGAAAGGTTACACTGTGAAAAAAGGTTACACTGTGATAAAAGGCAACAAAATTATAAAAGGCTACACTGTGATAAAAGGCTACACTGTGATGAAAGGTTACACAGTGATGAAAGGTTACACTGTGATAAAAGGCTACACTGTGATAAAAGGCTACAAGATGATGAATGACTACACTGTGATAAAAGGCTACAACATTATAAAAGGCTACACTGTGATAAAAGGTTACACCATGATAAAAAGCCACACTTTGATAAAAGAGTACACTGTGATAAAAGGCCACACTGTGATGAAAGGTTACACTGTCAAAAAAGGTTACACTGTGATAAAAGGCAACAAAATTATAAAAGGCTACACTGTGATAAAAGGCTACACTGTGATGAAAGGTTACACAGTGATGAAAGGTTACACTGTGACGGAAGACTACACTGTGATAAAAGGTTACACCATTATAAAAAATACACGGTGATAAAAGGCCACACTGTGATAAAAGGCTACACTTTGATAAAAGAATCCACTGTGATAAAAGGTTACACTGTGATAAAAGGCTACACAGTGACAAAGGCTACAACATTATAAAAGGCTACAACGTGATAAAAGGCCACACCGTGATAAAAGGTTACACTTTGATAAAAGACTACACTGTGATAAAAGGCTACACTGTGATAAAAGGGTACAATGTGATAAAAGGCTAAACCGTGATGAAAGGCTACACTTTGATAACAGACTACACTGTGATAAAAGGCTACAACATGATAAAAGGCTACACTGTGATAAAAGGTTACACTGTGATCAAAGGCAACAACATGATCAAAGGCAACAACATTATAAAAGGCTACACTGTGATAAAAAGCCACACTTTGATAAAAGAATACACTGTGATAAAAGGCTACAACATGATAAAAGGCTACACTGTCATAAAGGCTACAACATGATAAAAGGCTACACTGTGATAAAAAGCTACAACGTGATAAAAGACTACAATGTGATTAAATGTTACAATGTGATAAAATTCCACACCGTGATAAAAGGTTATACTGTGATAAAAGGCTACAACTTGATAAAAGACTACACTGTGATGAAATGTTACAACGTGATAAAAGGTCACACCGTGATGAAAGGTTACACTGTTATAAAAGGCCACACTGTGATAAAAGGCTACACTGTGATTAAAGGTTACACAGTGATGAAAGGTTACACTGTGATAAAAGGCTACACTGTGATGAAGGCTACAATATGATAAAAGGCTAAACTGTGATAAAAGTCTACAACATGATGAATGACTACACTGTGATAAAAGTCTACAACATTATAAAAGGCTACACTGTGATAAAAGGTTATACTGTGATCAAAGGCAACAACATGATCAAAGGCCACACTGTGATGAAAGGTTACACTGTGAAAAAAGGTTACACTGTGATAAAAGGCTACAACATCATAAAAGGCTACACTGTGATAAATGACTACACTGTGATAAAAGGCTACAAAATTATAAAAGGCTACACTGTGATAAAAGGCTACACTGTGATTAAAGGTTACACCGTGATGAAAGGTTACACTGTGATGAAAGGTTACACTGTGAAAAAAGGTTACACTGTGATAAAAGGTTACACCATTATAAAAGGCCACACTGTGATAAAAGGTTAGACTGTGAAAAAAGGCTACACTGTGACGAAAGACTACACTGTGATAAAAGGTTACACCATGATAAAAAGCCACACTTTGATAAAAGAGTACACTGTGATAAAAGGCCACACTGTGATGAAAGGTTACACTGTGAAAAAAGGTTACACTGTGATAAAAGGCTACAACATGATAAAAGGCTACACTGTGATAAAAGGCCACACTGTGATAAAAGGTTACACTGTGAAAAAAGGTTACACTGTGATAAAAGGCTACACTGTGATGAAAGGTTATACTTTGATAAAAGACTACACTGTGATAAAAGGTTACACTGTGATAAAAGGCTGAACCGTGATAAAAGGCTACACATTGATAAAAGACTACACTGTGATAAAAGGTTACACTGTGAAAAAAGGTTACACTGTGATAAAAGGTTACACTGTGAAAAAAGGTTGAACCGTGATAAAAGGCTACACTGTGATGAAAGGTTATACTTTGATAAAAGACTACACTGTGATAAAAGGTTACACTGTGATAAAAGGCTGAACCGTGATAAAAGGCTGCACATTGATAAAAGACTACACTGTGATAAAAGGCTACAACATGATGAATGACTACACTGTGATAAAAGGCTACAACATTATAATAGGCTACACTGTGATAAAAGGTTACACTGTGATCAAAGGCAACATGATCAAAGGCAACAACATGATAAAAGGCTACACTGTGATAAAAGGCCACACTGTGATAAAAGGCCACACTGTGATGAAAGGTTACACTGTGAAAAAAGGTTACACTGTGATAAAAGGCAACAAAATTATAAAAGGCTACACGGTGATAAAAGGCTACACTGTGATGAAAGGTTACACAGTGATGAAAGGTTACACTGTGATAAAAGGCTACACTGTGATAAAGGCTACAACATGAAAAAAGGCTAAACTGTGATAAAAGGCTACAACATGATGAATGACTACACTGTGATAAAAGGCTACAACATTATAAAAGGCTACACTGTGATAAAAGGTTACACTGTGATCAAAGGCAACATGATCAAAGGCAACAACATGATAAAAGGCTACACTGTGATAAAAACCTAATACATGATAAAAGGTTACACTGTGAAAAAAGGTTACACTGTGATAAAAGGCTACACTGTGATAAAGGCTACAACATGAAAAAAGGCTAAACTGTGATAAAAGGCTACAACATGATGAATGACTACACTGTGATGAAAGGCTACAACATTATAAAAACTACACTGTGATAAAAGGCCACACTGTGATAAAAGGCTACACTTTGATAAAAGAATTCACCGTGATAAAAGGCTACACTTTGATAAAAGACTACACTGTGATAAAAGGCTACACTGTGATAAAAGGGTACAATGTGATAAAAGGCTAAACCGTGATAAAAGTCTACACTTTGATAACAGACTACACTGTGATAAAAGGCAACACTGTGATAAAAGGTTACACTGTGATAAAAGGCTACAACATGATGAATTACTACACTGTTATAAAAGGCTACAACATTATAAAAGGCTACACTGTGATAAAAGGCTACACTGTGATGAAAGGTTACACTGTGATAAAAGGTCACACTGTGGTAAAGGCTACACCATGATAAAAAGCCACACTTTGATAAAATAGTACACTGTGATAAAAGGCCACACTGTGATGAAAGGCTACAACATTATAAAAGGCTACACTGTGATAAAAGGTTACACTGTGATCAAAGGCAACATGATCAAAGGCAACAACATGATAAAAGGCTACACTGTGATAAAAGGCCACACTGTGATAAAAGGCTACACTGTGATAAAAGACTACACTGTGGAAGAAGGTTACACTCAGATAAAAGGCTACAACATGATAAAAGGCTACACTGTGATAAATGACTACACTGTGAAAAAAGGTTACACCATTATAAAAGGCCACACTGTGACAATGGGTTAGACTTTGATAAAAGGCTACAACGTGATAAAAGGCTGAGCCGTGATAAAAGGCTACACACTGATAAAAGACTACACTGTGATAAAAGGCCACACTGTGTTGAAAGGTTACACTGTGATGAAAGGCTACAACGTGATAAAAGGCTACACTGTGATAAAAGGCAGCACTGTGACGAAAGGTTACACTGTGATTAAAGTCTACAACATGATAAAAGGCTACACTGTGATAAAGGCTACAACATGATAAAAGACTACACTGTGATAAAAGGCCACACTGTGATAAAAGGCTACACTGTGATAAAAGACTACACTGTGGAAGAAGGTTACACTCTGATAAAAGGCTACAACATGTTAAAAGGCTACACTGTGATAAATGACTACACTGTGAAAAAAGGTTACACCATTATAAAAGGCCACACTGTGACAATGGGTTAGACTGTGATAAAAGGCTACAACGTGATAAAAGGCTGAACCGTGATAAAAGGCTACACATTGATAAAAGACTACACTGTGATAAAAGGCCACACTGTGTTGAAAGGTTACACTGTGATAAAAGGCTACAACGTGATAAAAGGCTACACTGTGATAAAAGGCAGCACTGTGACGAAAGGTTACACTGTGATAAAAGGCTACACTGTGATAAAAGGGTACAATGTGATAAAAGGCTAAACCGTGATAAAAGGCTACACTTTGATAACAGACTACACTGTGATAAAAGGTTACACTGTGATAAAAGGATGAACCGTGATAAAAGTCTACACTGTGATAAAAACCTAATGCATGATAAAAGGTTACACTGTGATAAAAGGCAACAACATGATAAAGGGCTACACTGTGATAAAAGGCTATACTTTGATAAAAGACTACACTGTGATAAAAGGTTACACTGTGATAAAAGGCCATACTGTGATAAAAGGCTACACTGTGATAAAGGCTACAACATGAAAAAAGGCTAAACTGTGATAAAAGGCTACAACATGATGAATGACTACACTGTGATAAAAGGCTACAACATTATAAAAACTACACTGTGATAAAAGGCCACACTGTGATTAAAGGCTACACTTTGATAAAAGAATTCACCGTGATAAAAGGCTACACTTTGATAAAAGACTACACTGTGATAAAAGGCTACACTGTGATAAAAGGGTACAATGTGATAAAAGGCTAAACCGTGATAAAAGTCTACACTTTGATAACAGACTACACTGTGATAAAAGGCAACACTGTGATAAAAGGTTACACTGTGATAAAAGGCTACAACATGATGAATTACTACACTGTTATAAAAGGCTACAACATTATAAAAGGCTACACTGTGATAAAAGGCTACACTGTGATGAAAGGTTACACTGTGATAAAAGGTCACACTGTGGTAAAGGCTACACCATGATAAAAAGCCACACTTTGATAAAAGAGTACACTGTGATAAAAGGCCACACTGTGATGAAAGGCTACAACATTATAAAAGGCTACACTGTGATAAAAGGTTACACTGTGATCAAAGGCAACATGATCAAAGGCAACAACATGATAAATGACTACACTGTGATAAAAGGTTACACCATTATAAAAGGCCACACTGTGACAATGGGTTAGACTGTGATAAAAGGCTACAACGTGATAAAAGGCTGAGCCGTGATAAAAGGCTACACACTGATAAAAGACTACACTGTGATAAAAGGCCACACTGTGTTGAAAGGTTACACTGTGATGAAAGGCTACAACGTGATAAAAGGCTACACTGTGATAAAAGGCAGCACTGTGACGAAAGGTTACACTGTGATAAAAGTCTACAACATGATAAAAGGCTACACTGTGATAAAGGCTACAACATGATAAAAGACTACACTGTGATAAAAGGCCACACTGTGATAAAAGGCTACACTGTGATAAAAGACTACACTGTGGAAGAAGGTTACACTCTGATAAAAGGCTACAACATGATAAAAGGCTACACTGTGATAAATGACTACACTGTGAAAAAAGGTTACACCATTATAAAAGGCCACACTGTGACAATGGGTTAGACTGTGATAAAAGGCTACAACGTGATAAAAGGCTGAACCGTGATAAAAGGCTACACATTGATAAAAGACTACACTGTGATAAATGGCCACACTGTGTTGAAAGGTTACACTGTGATAAAAGGCTACAACGTGATAAAAGGCTACACTGTGATAAAAGGCAGCACTGTGACGAAAGGTTACACTGTGATAAAAGGCTACACTGTGATAAAAGGGTACAATGTGATAAAAGGCTAAACCGTGATAAAAGGCTACACTTTGATAACAGACTACACTGTGATAAAAGGTTACACTGTGATAAAAGGCTGAACCGTGATAAAAGTCTACACTGTGATAAAAACCTAATGCATGATAAAAGGTTACACTGTGATAAAAGGCAACAACATGATAAAGGGCTACACTGTGATAAAAGGCTATACTTTGATAAAAGACTACACTGTGATAAAAGGTTACACTGTGATAAAAGGCCATACTGTGATTAAATGTTACAACGTGATAAAAGGCCACACCGTGATAAAAGGTAAGACTGTGACAAAAGGCTGAACCGTGATAAAAGGCTACACATTGATAAAAGACTACACTGTGTTAAAAGGCCACACTGTGATGAAATGTTACACTGTGATAAAAGGCTACACTGTGATAAAAGGCTACAACGTGATAAAAGGCTACACTGTGATAAAAGGTTACACTGTGATAAAAGGCAACAACATGATCAAAGGCAACAACATGATAAAAGGCTACACTGTGACAATAGGCTACACCAGGATAAAAAGCCACACTTTGATAAAAGAGTACACTGTGATAAAAGGCCATTCTGTGATGAAAGGTTACACTGTGAAAAAAGGTTACACTGTGATAAAAGGCTACAACATGATAAAAGGCTACACTGTGATAAAAGGTTACACCATTATAAAAGGCCACACTGTGATAAAAGGTTAGACTGTGATAAAAGGCTACACTGTGACAAAAGACTACACTGTGATCAAAGGCAACATGATCAAAGGCAACAACATGATAAAAGGCTACACTGTGATAAAAACCTACTACATGATAAAAGGTTACACTGTGATAAAAGGCCACACTGTGATCAAAGGCAACAACATGATCAAAGGCAACAACATGATAAAAGGCTACACTGTGATAAAAGGCTACACTGTGATAATAGGCTACACCATGATAAAAAGCCACACTTTGATAAAAGAGTACACTCTGATAAAAGGTCACACTGTGACAAAAGACTACACTGTGATAAAAGGCTACAACATTATAAAAGGCTACACTGTGATAAAATGTTACACTGTGATCAAAGGCAACATGATCAAAGGCAACAACATGATAAAAGGCAACACTGTGATAAAAACCTACTACATGATAAAAGGTTACACTGTGATAAAAGGCCACACTGTGATCAAAGGCAACAACATGATAAAAGGCTACACTGTGATAAAAGGCTACACTGTGATAATAGGCTACACCATGATAAAAAGCCACACTTTGATAAAAGAGTACACTCTGATAAAAGGCCACACTGTGATAAAAGGCTACACTGAGATATAAGGCTACACAGTGACAAAAGGCTACACTTTGAAAAAAACCTACTACATGATAAAAGGTTACACTGTGATAAAAGGTTACACTGTGATCAAAGGCAACAACATGATCAAAGGCAACAGCATGATAAAAGGCTACACTGTGATAAAAGGCTACAACATGATAAAAGGCTACACTGTGATAAAAGGTTACACCATTATAAAAGGCCACACTGTGATAAAAGGTTAGACTGTGATAAAAGGCTACACTTTGATAAAAGAATTCACTGTGATAAAAGGCCACACTGTGATAAAAGGTTACACTGTGATAAAAGGCTACACAGTGACAAAAGGCTACAACAATATAAAAGGCTACACCGTGATGAAAGGTTACACTGTGATAAAAGGCTACACTGTGATAAAGGCTACAACATGATAAAAGTCTACACTGTGATAAAAGGCAACAACATGATAAAGGGCTACACTGTGATAAAAGGCTATACTTTGATAAAAGACTACACTGTGATAAAAGAGTACACTGTGATAAAAGGCTGAACCGTGATAAAAGGCTACACATTGATAAAAGACTACACTGTGATAAAAGGCCACACTGTGATAAAAGTCTACAACATGATAAAAGGCTACACTGTGATAAAGGCTACAACATGATAAAAGGCTACACTGTGATAAAAACCTAATACATGATAAAAGGTTACACTATGATAAAAGGTTACACTGTGATAAAGGCTACAACATGATAAAAGGCTACACTGTGATAAAAACCTAATACATGATAAAAGGTTACACTGTGATAAAAGGTTACACTGTGATCAAAGACAACAACATGATCAAAGGCCACACTGTGATGAAAGGTTACACCGTGATAAAAGGTTACACTGTGATAAAAGGCTACACTGTGATGAAGGGTTACACTGTGAAAAAAGGTTACACTGTGATAAAAGGCAACAACATGATCAAAGGCAACAACATGATAAAAGGCTACACTGTGATAAAAGGCTACACTGTGATAATAGGCTACACCATGATAAAAAGCCACACTTTGATAAAAGAGTACACTGTGATAAAAGGCCACACTGTGATGAAAGGTTACACTGTGAAAAAAGGTTACACTGTGATAAAAGGCTACAACATGATAAAAGGCTACACTGTGATGAAAGGTTACACCATTATAAAAGGCCACACTGTGATAAAAGGTTAGACTGTGAAAAAAGGTTACACTGTGATCAAAGGCAACAACATGATCAAAGGCCACACTGTGATGAAAGGTTACACTGTGAAAAAAGGTTACACTGTGATAAAAGGCAACAAAATTATAAAAGGCTACACTGTGATAAAAGGCTACACTGTGATGAAAGGTTACACAGTGATGAAAGGTTACAATGTGATAAAAGGCTACACTGTGATGAAAGGTTACACTGTGAAAAAAGGTTACACTGTGATAAAAGGCAACAACATGATAAAAGGCTACACTGTGATAAAAGAGTACACTGTGATAAAAGGCCACACTGTGATGAAAGGTTACACTGTGAAAAAAGGTTACACTGTGATAAAAGGCTACAACATGATAAAAGGCTACACTGTGATAAAAGGTTACACCATTATAAAAGGCCACACTGTGATAAAAGGTTAGACTGTGAAAAAAGGCTACACTGTGACGAAAGACTACACTGTGATAAAAGGTTACACCATTATAAAAACTACACTGTGATAAAAGGCCACACTGTGATAATAGGCTACACTTTGAAAAAAACCTACTACATGATAAAAGGTTACACTGTGAAAAAAGGTTACACTGTGATCAAAGGCAACAACATGATCAAAGGCAACAACATGATAAAAGGCTACACTGTGATAATAGGCTACACCAGGATAAAAAGCCACACTTGGATAAAAGAGTACACTGTGATAAAAGGCCACACTGTGATGAAAGGTTACACTGTGAAAAAAGGTTACACTGTGATAAAAGGCTACAACATGATAAAAGGCTACACTGTGATAAAAGGTTACACTGTGATAAAAGGTTATACCATTATAAAAGGCCACACTGTGATAAAAGGTTAGACTGTGAAAAAAGGTTACACTGTGATCAAAGGCAACAACATGATCAAAGGCCACACTGTGATGAAAGGTTACACTGTGAAAAAAGGTAACACTGTGATAAAAGGCAACAAAATTTTAAAAGGCTACACTGTGATAAAAGGCTACACTGTGATGAAAGGTTACACAGTGATGAAAGGTTACAATGTGATAAAAGGCTACACTGTGATGAAAGGTTACACTGTGAAAAAAGGTTACACTGTGATAAAAGGCAACAACATGATCAAAGGCAACAACATGATAAAAGGCTACACTGTGATAAAAGAGTACACTGTGATAAAAGGCCACACTGTGATGAAAGGTTACACTGTGAAAAAAGGTTACACTGTGATAAAAGGCTACAACATGATAAAAGGCTACACTGTGATAAAAGGTTACACCATTATAAAAGGCCACACTGTGATAAAAGGTTAGACTGTGAAAAAAGGCTACACTGTGACGAAAGACTACACTGTGATAAAAGGTTACACCATTATAAAAACTACACTGTGATAAAAGGCCACACTGTGATAATAGGCTACACTTTGAAAAAAACCTACTACATGATAAAAGGTTATACTGTGAAAAAAGGTTACACTGTGATCAAAAGCAACAACATGATCAAAGGCAACAACATGATAAAAGGCTACACTGTGATAATAGGCAACACCAGGATAAAAAGCCACACTTTGATAAAAGAGTACACTGTGAGAAAAGGCCACACTGTGATGAAAGGTTACACTGTGAAAAAAGGTTACACTGTGATAAAAGGCTACAACATGATAAAAGGCTACACTGTGATAAAAGGTTACACTGTGATAAAAGGTTATACCATTATAAAAGGCCACACTGTGATAAAAGGTTAGACTGTGATAAAAGGCTACACTGTGACGAAAGACTACACTGTAATAAAAGATTACACCATTAAAAAAAATACACGGTAACAAAAGGCCACACTGTGATAAAAGGCTACACTTTGATAAAAGAATCCACTATGATAAAAGGTTACACTGTGATAAAAGGCTACACAGTGACAAAAGGCTACAACATTATAAAAGGCTACAACGTGATAAAAGGCCACACCGTGATAAAAGGTTACACTTTGATAAAAGACTACACTGTGATAAAAGGCTACACTGTGATAAAAGGGTAAAATGTGATAAAAGGCTAAACCGTGATGAAAGGCTACACTTTGATAACAGACTACACTGTGATAAAAGGCCACACTGTGATAAAAGGTTACAGTGTGATAAAAGGCTACAACATGATAAAAGGCTAAACTGTGATAAAAGGCTACAACATGATGAATGACTACACTGTGATAAAAGGCTACAACATTATAAAAGGCTACACTGTGATAAAAGGTTACACTGTGATCAAATGCAAAAACATGATTAAAGGCAACAACATGATGAAAAGGCTACACTGTGATAAAAAGCCATACTTTGATAAAAGAGTACACTGTGATGAAAGGTTACACTGTGATAAAAAGTTACACTGTGATAAAAGGCTACAACATGATAAAATGCTACACTGTGATAAAGGCTACAACATGATAAAAGGCTACACTGTCATAAAAAGCTACAACGTGATAAAAGACTACAATGTGATTAAATGTTACAACGTGACAAAAGGCCACACCGTGATAAAAGGTTACACTGTGATAAAAGGCTACACTGTGATAAAAGGGTACAATGTGATAAAAGGCTAAACCGTGATAGAAGGCTACACTTTGATAACAGACTACACTGTGATAAAAGGCTACACTGTGATGAAAGGTTACACTGTGATAAAAGGTCACACTGTGATAAAGGCTGCACCATGATAAAAAGCCACACTTTGATAAAAGAGTACACTCTGATAAAAGGCCACACTGTGATAAAAGGCTACACTGTGATAAAAGACTACACTGTGAAAGAGGGTTACACTCTGATATAAGGCTGCAACATGATAAAAGGCTACACTGTGAAAAAAGGTTACACTGTGATAAAAGGTTAGACTGTGATAAAAGGCTACACTGTGACGAAAGACTACACTGTAATAAAAGGTTACACCATTATAAAAAATACACGGTGATAAAAGGCCACACTGTGATAAAAGGCTACACTTTGATAAAAGAATCCACTGTGATAAAAGGTTACACTGTGATAAAAGGCTACACAGTGACAAAGGCTACAACATTATAAAAGGCTACAACGTGATAAAAGGCCACACCGTGATAAAAGGTTACACTTTGATAAAAGGCTACACTTTGATAAAAGACTATACTGTGATAAAAGGCTACACTGTAATAAAAGGGTACAATGTGATAAAAGGCTAAACCGTGATAAAAGGCTACGCTTTGATAACAGACTACACTGTGATAAAAGGCAACACTGTGATAAAAGGTTACACTGTGATAAAAGGCTACAACATGATGAATGACTACACTGTTATAAAAGGCTACAACATTATAATAGGCTACACTGTGATAAAAGGCTACACTGTGATGAAAGGGTACAATGTGATAAAAGGCTACACCATGATAAAAAGCCACACTTTGATAAAAGAGTACACTGTGATAAAAGGCCACACTGTGATGAAAGGTTACACTGTGATGAAATGTTACAACGTGATAGAAGGCCACACCGTGATAAAAGGTTAGACTGTGATAAAAGGCTACAACATTATAAAAGGCTACACTGTGATAAAAGGTTACACTGTGATCAAAGGCCACACTGTGATAAAAGGCTACACTGTGATAAAAGGCAGCACTGTGATAAAGGCTACAACATGATAAAAGGCTACACTGTGATAAAGGCTACAACATGATAAAAGGCTACACTGTGATAAAAAGCTACAACGTGATAAAAGACTACAATGTGATTAAATGTTACAATGTGATAAAATGCCACACTGTGATAAAAGGCTACACTGTGATAAAGGCTACAACATTATAAAAGGCTACAACGTGATAAAAGGCCACACCGTGATAAAAGGTTACACTTTGATAAAAGACTACACTGTGATAAAAGGCTACACTGTGATAAAAGGGTACAATGTGATAAAAGGCTAAACCGTGATGAAAGGCTACACTTTGATAACAGACTACACTGTGATAAAAGGCCACACTGTGAAAAAAGGCAGCACTGCGATAAAAGGCTACAACATGATAAAAGGCTACACTGTGATAAAAGGTTACACTGTGATCAAAGGCAACAACATGATCAAAGGCAACAACATTATAAAAGGCTACACTGTGATTAAATGTTACAATGTGATGAAAGGTTACACTGTGATAAAAGGCTACACTGTGATGAAAGGTTACACTGTGATGAAAGGTTACACTGTGAAAAAAGGTTACACTGTGATAAAAGGCAACAACATGATCGAAGGCAACAACATGATAAAAGGCTACACTGTGAGAAAAGGCTACACTGTGATAATAGGCTACACCATGATAAAAAGCCACACTTTGATAAAAGAGTACACTGTGATAAAAGGCCACACTGTGATGAAAGGTTACACTGTGAAAAAAGGTTACACTGTGATAAAAGGCTACAACATGATAAAAGGCTACACTGGGATAAAAGGTTACACCATTATAAAAGGCCACACTGTGATAAAAGGTTAGACTGTGAAAAAAGGCTACACTGTGACGAAAGACTACACTGTGATAAAAGGTTACACCATTATATAAACTACACTGTGATAAAAGGCCACACTGTGATAAAAGGCTACACTTTGAAAAAAACATACTACATGATAAAAGGTTACACTGTGATAAAAGGTTAGACTGTGATCAAAGGCAACAACATGATCAAAGGCTACACTGTGACAATAGGCTACACCATGATAAAAAGCCACACTTTGATAAAAGAGTACACTGTGATAAAAGGCTACAACATTATAAAAGGCTACAACGTGATAAAAGGTCACACCGTGATAAAAGGTTACACTTTGATAAAAGTGTACAATGTGATAAAAGGCTAAACCGTGATGAAAGGCTACACTTTGATAACAGACTACACTGTGATAAAAGGCCACACTGTGATAAAAGGTTACACTGTGATAAAAGGCTACAACATGATAAAAGGCTAAACTGTGAGAAAAGGCTACAACATGATGAATGACTACACTGTGATAAAAGGCTACAACATTATAAAAGGCTACACTGTGATAAAAGGTTACACTGTGATCAAAGGCAACAACATGATAAAAGGCTACACTGTGATAAAAAGCCACACTGTGAAAAAAGGCTACACTGTGATTAAAGGTTACACCGCGATGAAAGGTTACACTGTGATGAAAGATTACACTGTGATAAAAGGTTACACTGTGATCAAAGGCAACAACATGATCAAAGGCAACAACATCATAAAAGGCTACACTGTGACAATAGGCTACACCATGATAAAAAGCCACACTTTGATAAAAGAGTACACTGTGATAAAAGGCCACACTGTGAAAGAAGGTTACACTCTGATGAAAGGCTACAACATGATAAAAGGCTACACTGTGATAAATGATTACACTTTGATAAAAGAATTCACTGTGATAAAAGTTTACACTGTGATAAAATGCCATACTGTGATAAAAGACTACAATGTGATGAAATGTTACAACGTGATAAAAGGCCACACCGTGATAAAAGGCTACACATTGATAAAAGACTACACTGTGATATAAGGCTACAACATGATAAAAGGGTACAATGTGATAAGAGGCTAATCCGTGATGAAAGGCTACACTTTGATAACAGACTACACTGTGATAAAAGGCCACACTGTGATAAAAGGCTACACTGTGATAAAAGACTACACTGTGAAAGAAGGTTACACTCTGATAAAAGGCTACAACATGATAAAAGGCTACACTGTGATAAATGACTACACTGTGATAAAAGTCTACACTGTGATAAAAGGCTACACAGTGACAAAAGGCTACAACATTATAAAAGGCTACACCGTGATGAAAGGTTACACTTTGATAAAAAGCTACACTGTGATTAAGGCTACAACATAAAAGGCTACACTGTGATAAAAACCTACTACATGATAAAAGGTTACACTGTGATAATAGGCCAGACTGTGATCAAAGGCAACAACATGATCAAATGCAACAACATGATAAAAGGCTACACTGTGATAAAAGGCTACACTGTGATAATAGGCTACACCATGATAAAAAGCCACACTTTGATAAAAGAGTACACTGTGATAAAAGGCCACACTGTGATGAAAGGTTACACTGTGAAAAAAGGTTACACTGTGATAAAAGGTTACAACATGATAAAAGGCTACACTGTGACAAAAGGTTACCCTGTCATAAAAGGTTACACCATTATAAAAGGCCACACTGTGATAAAAGGCTACACTGTGATAAAAGGGTACAATGTGATAAAAGGCTAAACCGTGATAAAAGGCTACACTTTGATAACAGACTACACTGTGATAAAAGGCCACACTGTGATAAAAGGTGACACTGTGATAAAAGGCTACAACATGATAAAAGGCTAAACTGTGATAAAAGGCTACAACATGATGAATGACTACACTGTGATAAAAGGCTACAACATTATAAAAGGCTACACTGTGATAAAAGGTTACACTGTGATCAAAGGCAACAACATGATAAAAGGCTACACTGTGATAAAAAGCCACACTGTGATAAAAGGCTACACTGTGATTAAAGGTTACACCGTGATGAAAGGTTACACTGTGATGAAAGATTACACTGTGATAAAAGGTTACACTGTGATCAAAGGCAACAACATGATCAAAGGCAACAACATGATAAAAGGCTACACTGTGATAATAGGCTACACCATGATAAAAAGCCACACTTTGATAAAAGAGTACACTGTGATAAAAGGCCACACTGTGATAAAAGGCTACACTGTGAGAAAAGACTACACTGTGAAAGAAGATTACATTCTGATAAAAGGCTACAACATGATAAAAGGCTACACTGTGATAAATGACTACACTGTGATAAAAGGCTACAAAATTATAAAAGGCTACACTGTGATAAAAGGCAGCACTGTGACGAAAGGTTACACTGTGATAAAAGGCTACACTGTGATAATAGGCTACACCATGATAAAAAGCCACACTTTGATAAAAGAGTACACACTGATAAAAGGCCACACTGTGATAAAAGGCTACACTGTGATAAAAGACTACACTGTGAAAGAGGGTTACACTCTGATATAAGGCCACAACATGATAAAAGGCTTCACTGTGATAATTGACTACACTGTGATAAAAGGCTACACAGTGACAAAAGGCTACAACAATATAAAAGGCTACACAGTGATGAAAGGTTACACTGTGATAAAAGGCTACACTGTGATAAAGGCTACAACATGATAAAAGGCTACACTGTGATAAAAACCTACTACATGATAAAAGGTTACATTGTGATAAAAGGTTACACTGTGATCAAAGGCAACAACATGATAAAAGGCTACACTGTGATAATTGGCTACACCATGATAAAAAGCCACACTTTGATAAAAGAGTACACTGTGATAAAAGGCCACACTGTGATGAAAGGTTACACTGTGATAAAAGGCTGCAACATGATAAAAGGCTACACTGTGAAAAAAGGTTACACTGTGATAAAAGGTTAGACTGTGATAAAAGGCTACACTGTGACGAAAGACTACACTGTAATAAAAGGTTACACCTTTATAAAAAATACACGGTGATTAAAGGCCACACTGTGATAAAAGGCTACACTTTGATAAAAGAATCCACTGTGATAAAAGGTTACACTGTGATAAAAGGCTACACAGTGACAAAGGCTACAACATTATAAAAGGCTACAACGTGATAAAAGGCCACACCGTGATAAAAGGTTACACTTTGATAAAAGACTACACTGTGATAAAAGGCTACACTGTGATAAAAGGGTACACTGTGATAAAAGGCTAAACCGTGATGAAAGGCTACACTTTGATAACAGACTACACTGTGATAAAAGGCCACACTGTGATAAAAGGCAGCACTGTGATAAAAGGCTACAACATGATAAAAGGCTACACTGTGATAAAAGGTTACACTGTGATCAAAGGCAACAACATGATCAAAGGCAACAACATTATAAAAGGCTACACTGTGATAAAAAGCCACACTTTGATAAAAGAATACACTGTGATAAAAGGCTACAACATGATAAAAGTCTACACTGTGATAAAGGCTACAACATGATAAAAGGCTACACTGTGATAAAAAGCTACAACGTGATAAAAGACTACAATGTGATAAAATGCCACACCGTGATGAAAGGTTATACTGTGATAAAAGGCTACAACTTGATAAAAGACTACACTGTGATGAAATGTTACAACGTGATAAAAGGCCACACCGTGATGAAAGGTTACACTGTGATAAAAGGCCACACTGTGATAAAAGGCCACACTGTGATAAAAGGCTACACTGTGATTAAAGGTTACACAGTGATGAAAGGTTACACTGTGATTAAAGGCTACACTGTGATGAAGGCTACAATATGATAAAAGGCTAAACTGTGATAAAAGTCTACAAATGATGAATGACTACACTGTGATAAAAGGTTACACTGTGATCAAAGGCAACAACATGATCAAAGGCAACAACATGATAAAAGGCTACACTGTGATCAAAGGCAACACCATGATCAAAGGCAACAACATGATAAAAGGCTACATTGTGATAAAAGGCTACACCATGATAAAAAGCCACACTTTGATAAAAGAGTACACTGTGATAAAAGGCCACACTGTGATGAAAGGTTACACTGTGAAAAAAGGTTACACTGTGATACAAGGCTACAACATGATAAAAGGCTACACTGTGATAAAAGGTTACACCATTATAAAAGGCCACACTGTGATAAAAGGTTAGACTGTGAAAAAAGGCTACACTGTGACGAAAGACTACACTGTGATAAAAGGTTACACCACTATAAAAACTACACTGTGATAAAAGGTCACACTGTGATAAAAGGCTACACTTTCAAAAAAACCTACTACATGATAAAAGGCTACACTTTGAAAAAAACCTACTACATGATAAAAGGTTACACTGTGATAAAAGGTTACACTGTGATGAAATGTTACAACGTGATAGAAGGCCACACCGTGATAAAAGGTTAGACTGTGATAAAAGGCTACAACATTATAAAAGGCTACACTGTGATAAAAGGTTACACTGTGATCAAAGGCCACACTGTGATAAAAGGCTACACTGTGATAAAAGGCAGCACTGTGATAAAGGCTACAACATGATAAAAGGCTACACTGTGATAAAGGCTACAACATGATAAAAGGCTACACTGTGATAAAAAGCTACAACGTGATAAAAGACTACAATGTGATTAAATGTTACAATGTGATAAAAGGCCACACCGTGATGAAAGGTTACACTGTGATAAAAGGCCACACTGTGATAAAAGGCCACACTGTGATAAAAGGCTACACTGTGATTAAAGGTTACACAGTGATGAAAGGTTACACTGTGATTAAAGGCTACACTGTGATGAAGGCTACAATATGATAAAAGGCTAAACTGTGATAAAAGTCTACAAATGATGAATGACTACACTGTGATAAAAGGTTACACTGTGATCAAAGGCAACAACATGATCAAAGGCAACAACATGATAAAAGGCTACACTGTGATCAAAGGCAACACCATGATCAAAGGCAACAACATGATAAAAGGCTACATTGTGATAAAAGGCTACACCATGATAAAAAGCCACACTTTGATAAAAGAGTACACTGTGATAAAAGGCCACACTGTGATGAAAGGTTACACTGTGAAAAAAGGTTACACTGTGATACAAGGCTACAACATGATAAAAGGCTACACTGTGATAAAAGGTTACACCATTATAAAAGGCCACACTGTGATAAAAGGTTAGACTGTGAAAAAAGGCTACACTGTGACGAAAGACTACACTGTGATAAAAGGTTACACCACTATAAAAACTACACTGTGATAAAAGGTCACACTGTGATAAAAGGCTACACTTTCAAAAAAACCTACTACATGATAAAAGGCTACACTTTGAAAAAAACCTACTACATGATAAAAGGTTACACTGTGATAAAAGGTTACACTTTGATAAAAGAATCCACTGTGATAAAAGGTTACACTGTGATAAAAGGCTACACAGTGACAAAAGGCTACAACATTATAAAAGGCTACAACGTGATAAAAGGCCACACCATGATAAAAGGTTACACTTTGATAAAAGACTACACTGTGATAAAAGGCTACACTGTGATAAAAGGGTACAACATGATGAATGACTACACTGTGATAAAAGGCTACAACATTATAAAAGGCTACACTGTGATAAAAGGTTACACTGTGATCAAAGGCAACAACATGATCAAATGCAACAACATGATAAAAGGCTACACTGTGATAAAAAGCCACACTTTGATAAAAGAGTACACTGTGATAAAAGGCCACACTGTGATGAAAGGTTACACTGTGATGAAATGTTACAACGTGATAAAAGGCCACACCGTGATAAAAGGTTAGACTGTGATAAAAGGCTACAACATGATGAATGACTACACTGTGATAAAAGGTTACACTGTGATAAAAGGCTGAACCGTGATAAAAGGCTACACATTGATAAAAGACTACACTGTGATAAAAGTCCACACTGTGATAAAAGGCTACACTGTGATAATAGGCTACACCATGATAAAAAGCCACACTGTGATAAAAGGTTACACTGTGATAAAAGGTTACACCATTATAAAAGGCCACACTGTGATAAAAGGTTAGACTGTGATAAAAGGTTACACTGTGACGAAAGACTACACTGTAATAAAAGATTACACCATTATAAAAAATACACGGTGATAAAAGGCCACACTGTGATAAAAGGCTACACTTTGATAAAAGAATCCACTGTGATAAAAGGTTACACTGTGATAAAAGGCTACACAGTGACAAAAGGCTACAACATTATAAAAGGCTACAACGTGATAAAAGGCCACACCGTGATAAAAGGTTACAATTTGATAAAAGACTACACTGTGATAAAAGGCTACACTTTGATAAAAGGGTACAATGTGATAAAAGGCTAAACCGTGATAAAAGGCTACACTTTGATAACAGACTACACTGTGATAAAAGGCCACACTGTGATAAAAGGTTACACTGTGATAAAAGGCTACAACATGATAAAAGGCTAAACTGTGATAAAAGGCTACAACATGATGAATGACTACACTGTGATAAAAGGCTACAACATTATAAAAGGCTACACTGTGATAAAAGGTTACACTGTGATCAAATGCAAAAACATGATCAAAGGCAACAACATGATAAAAGGCTACACTGTGATAAAAAGCCACACTTTGATAAAAGAGTACACTGTGATGAAAGGTTACACTGTGATAAAAAGTTACACTGTGATAAAAGGCTACAACATGATAAAAGGCTACACTGTGATAAAGGCTACAACATGATAAAAGGCTACACTGTGATAAAAAGCTACAATGTGATAAAAGACTACAATGTGATTAAATGTTACAACGTGACAAAAGGCCACACCGTGATAAAAGGTTACACTGTGATAAAAGGCTACAACTTGATAAAAGAATACACTGTGATGAAATGTTACAACGTGATAAAAGGCCACACCGTGATGAAAGGTTACACTGTGATAAAAGGCCACACTGTGATAAAAGTCTACACTGTGATTAAAGGTTGCACAGTGATGAAAGGTTACACTGTGATAAAACGCTACACTGTGATGAAGGCTACAATATGATAAAAGGCTAAACTGTGATAAAAGGCTACAAATGATGAATGACTACACTGTGATGAAAGGCTACAACATTATAAAAGGCTACACTGTGATAAAAGGTTATACTGTGATGAAAGGCAACAACATGATCAAAGGCCACACTGTGATGAAAGGTTACACTGTGAAAAATGGTTACACTGTGATAAAAGGCTACAACATCATAAAAGGCTACACTGTGATAAATGACTACACTGTGATAAAAGGCTACAAAATTATAAAAGGCTACACTGTGATAAAAGGCTACACTGTGATTAAAGGTTACACCGTGATGAAAGGTTACACTGTGATGAAAGGTTACACTGTGATAAAAGGTTACACTGTGATCAAAGGCAACAACATGATCAAAGGCAACAACATGATAAAAAGCTACACTGTGATAATAGGCTACACCATGATAAAAAGCCAAACTTTGATAAAAGAGTACACTGTGATTAAAGGCCACACTGTGATAAAAGGCTACACTGTGAGAAAAGACTACACTGTGAAAGAGGGTTACACTCTGATATAAGGCTACAACATGATAAAAGGCTTCACTGTGATAATTGACTACACTGTGATAAAAGGCTACACAGTGACAAAAGGCTACAACAATATAAAAGGCTACACCGTGATGAAAGGTTACACTGTGATAAAAGGCTACACTGTGATAAAGGCTACAACATGATAAAAGGCTACACTGTGATAAAAACCTACTACATGATAAAAGGTTACACTGTGATCAAAGGCAACAACATGATCAAAGGCAACAACATGATAAAAGGCTACACTGTGATAATAGGCTACACCATGATAAAAAGCCACACTTTGATAAAAGAGTACACTGTGATAAAAGGCCACACTGGGATGAAAGGTTACACTGTGAAAAAAGATTACACTGTGATAAAAGGCTACAACATGATAGAAGGCTACACTGTGATAAAAAGCTACAACGTGATAAAAGACTACAATGTGATTAAATGTTACAACATGATAAAAGGCCCCAACGTGATAAAATGCTACACTTTGATAAAAGAGTACACTGTGATAAAAGGCCACACTGTGATGAAAGGTTACACTGTGAAAAAAGGTTACACTGTGATAAAAGGCTAAAACATGATAAAAGGCTACACTGTGATAAAAGGTTACACTGTGATAAAAGGTTACACCATTATAAAAGGCCACACTGTGATAAAAGGTTAGACTGTGATAAAAGGCTACACTGTGACGAAAGACTACACTGTGATAAAAGGCCACACTGTGATAAAAGGCTACACTTTGATAAAAGAATTCACCGTGATAAAAGGCTACACTTTGATAAAAGACTACACTGTGATAAAAGGCTACACTGTGATAAAAGGGTACAATGTGATAAAAGGCTAAACCGTGATAAAAGGCTACACTTTGATAACAGACTACACTGTGATAAAAGGCAACACTGTGATAAAAGGTTACACTGTGATAAAAGGCTACAACATGATGAATGACTACACTGTTATAAAAGGCTACAACATGATAAAAGGCTACACTGTGATAAAAGGTTACACTGTGATAAAAGGCTACAACATGATAAAAGGCTAAACTGTGATAAAAGGCTACAACATGATGAATGACTACACTGTGATAAAAGGCTACAACATGATAAAAGGCTAAACTGTGATAAAAGGCTACAACATTATAAAAAATACACGGTGATAAAAGGCCACACTGTGATAAAAGGTTACACTTTGATAAAAGAATCCACTGTGATAAAAGGTTACACTGTGATAAAAGGCTACACAGTGACAAAAGGCTACAACATTATAAAAGGCTACAACGTGATAAAAGGCCACACCATGATAAAAGGTTACACTTTGATAAAAGACTACACTGTGATAAAAGGCTACACTGTGATAAAAGGGTACAATGTGATAAAAGGCTAAACCATGATGAAAGGCTACACTTTGATAACAGACTACACTGTGATAAAAGGCCACACTGTGATAAAAGGTTACACTGTGATAAAAGGCTACAACATGATAAAAGGCTAAACTGTGATAAAAGGCTACAACATGATGAATGACTACACTGTGATAAAAGGCTACAACATGATAAAAGGCTAAACTGTGATAAAAGGCTACAACATTATAAAAGGCTCCACCGTGATAAAAGGTTAGACTGTGATAAAAGGCTGAACCGTGATAAAAGGCTACAACATGATAAAAGGCTACACTGTGATAAAAACCTAATACATGATAAAAGGTTATACTGTGATCAAAGGAAACAACATGATCAAAGGCCACACTGTGATGAAAGGTTACACTGTGAAAAAAGGTTACACTGTGATAAAAGGCAACAAAATTATAAAAGGCTACACTGTGATGAAAGTCTACAACATGATAAAAGGCTACACTGTGATAAAAGGCAGCACTGTGATGAAGGCTACAACATGATAAAAGGCTACACTGTGATAAAAACCTAATACATGATAAAAGGTTACACTGTGATCAAAGTCTTCAACATGATAAAAGGCTACACTGTGATAAAGGCTACAACATGATAAAAGCCTACAATGTGATAAAAACCTAATACATGATAAAAGGTTACACTGTGATCAAAGGCAACAACATGATCAAAGGCCACACTGTGATGAAAGGTTACACTGTGAAAAAAGGTTACACTGTGATAAAAGGCAACAAAATTATAAAAGGCTACACTTTGATAAAAGGCTACACTGTGATGAAAGGTTACACAGTGATGAAAGGTTACACTGTGATAAAAGGCTACACTGTGATAAAGGCTACAACATGAAAAAAGGCTAAACTGTGATAAAAGGCTACAACATGATGAATGACTACACTGTGATAAAAGGCTACAACATTATAAAAGGCTACACTGTGATAAAAGGTTACACCATGATAAAAAGCCACACTTTGATAAAAGAGTACACTGTGATAAAAGGCCACACTGTGATGAAAGGTTACACTGTGAAAAAAGGTTACACTGTGATAAAAGGCCACACTGTGATGAAAGGTTACACTGTGAAAAAAGGTTACACTGTGATAAAAGGCGACAACGTGATAAAAGGCTACACTGTGATAAAAGGCAGCACTGTGACGAAAGGTTACACTGTGATAAAAGTCTACAACATGATAAAAGGCCACACTGTGATGAAAGGTTACAGTGTGAAAAAAGGTTACACTGTGATAAAAGGCTACAACGTGATAAAAGGCTACACTGTGATAAAAGGCAGCACTGTGATAAAGGCTACAACATGATAAAAGGCTACACTGTGATAAAAACCTAATACATGATAAAAGGTTACACTGTGATCAAAGTCTTCAACATGATAAAAGGCTACACTGTGATAAAGGCTACAACATGATAAAAGCCTACACTGTGATAAAAACCTAATACATGATAAAAGGTTACACTGTGAAAAAAGGTTACACTGTGATAAAAGGCAACAACATGATCAAAGGCAACACTGTGAAAAAAGGTTACAATGTGAAAAAAGGCAACAAAATTATAAAAGGCTACACTGTGATAAAAGGCTACACTGTGATGAAAGGTTACACAGTGATGAAAGGTTACACTGTGATAAAAGGCTTCACTGTGATGAAAGGTTACACTGTGAAAAAAGGTTACACTGTGATAAAAGGCTACACTGTGATAAAAGGCTACACTGTGATAATAGGCTACACATTGATAAAAGACTACACTGTGATAAAAGGCCACACTGTGATAAAAGGCTACACTGTGATTAAAGGTTACACAGTGATGAAAGGTTAGACTGTGATAAAAGGCTGAACCGTGATTAAAGGCTACACAATGATAAAAGACTACACTGTGATAAAAGGCCACACTGTGATGAAAGGTTACACTGTGATAAAAGGCTACACTGTGATAAAAGTTTACACTGTGAAAAAAGGTTACACTGTGATAAAAGGCAACAACATGATCAAAGGCAACAACATGATCAAAGGCAACAACATGATAAAAGGCTACACTGTGATAATAGGCTACACCAGGATAAAAAGCCACACTTTGATAAAAGAGTACACTGTGATAAAAGGCCACACCATTATAAAAGGCCACACTGTGATAAAAGGTTAGACTGTGATAAAAGGCTACACTGTGACAAAAGACTACACTGTGATAAAAGGCTACAACATTATAAAAGGCTACACTGTGATAAAATGTTACACTGTGATCAAAGGCAACAAGATCAAAGGCAACAACATGATAAAAGGCTACACTGTGATAAAAACCTACTACATGATAAAAGGTTACACTGTCATAAAAGGCCACACTGTGATCAAAGGCAACAACATGATAAAAGGCTACACTGTGATAATAGGTTATACTGTGATAAAAGGCTGAACCGTGATAAAAGGCTACACATTGATAAAAGACTACACTGTGATAAAAGGCCACACTGTGTTGAAAGGTTACACTGTGATAAAAGGCTACAACGTGATAAAAGGCTACACTGTGATAAAAGGCAGCACTGTGACGAAAGGTTACACTGTGATAAAAGTCTACAACATGATAATAGGCTACACTATGATAAAGGCTACAACATGATAAAAGGCTACACTGTGATAAAAACCTAATACATGATAAAAGGTTACACTGTGATAAAAGGTTACACTGTGATCAAAGGCAACAACATGATCAAAGGCCACACTGTGATGAAAGGTTACACTGTGAAAAAAGGTTACACTATGATAAAAGGCAACAAAATTATAAAAGGCTACACTGTGATAAAAGGCTTCACTGTGATGAAAGGTTACACTGTGAAAAAAGGTTACACTGTGATAAAAGGCTACACTGTGATAAAAGGTTACACTGTGATCAAAGTCAACTTGATCAAAGGCAACAACATGATAAAAGGCTACACTGTGATAAAAGGCTACACTGTGATAATAGGCTACACCATGATAAAAAGCCACACTTTGATAAAAGAGTACACTGTGATAAAAGGCCTCACTGTGATGAAAGGTTACACTGTGAAAAAAGGTTACACTGTGATAAAAGGTTACACCATTATAAAAGGCCACACTGTGATAAAAGGTTAGACTGTGAAAAAAGGCTACTCTGTGATAAAAGGCTACAACATGACAAATGGCTACACTGTGATAAAAGGTTACACCATTATAAAAGGCCACACTGTGATAAAAGGTTAGACTGTGATAAAAGGCTACACTGTGACGAAACACTACACTGTGATAAAAGGCCACACTGTGATAAAAGGCTACACTTTGACAAAAGAATTCACCGTGATAAAAGGCTACACTTTGATAAAAGGCTACACTGTGAAAGAAGGTTACACTCTGATAAAAGGCTGCAACATGATAAAAGGCTACACTGTGATAAATGACTACACTGTGATAAAAGGTTACACCATTATAAAAGGCCACACTGTGACAATGGGTTAGACTGTGATAAAAGGCTACAACGTGATGAAAGGCTACACTGTGATAAAAGGCTGAACCGTGATAAAAGGCTACACATTGATAAAAGACTACACTGTGATTAAAGGCCACACTGTGTTGAAAGGTTACACTGTGATAAAAGGCTACAACGTGATAAAAGGCTACACTGTGATAAAAGGCAGCACTGTGACGAAAGGTTACACTGTGATAAAAGTCTACAACATGATAAAAGGCCACACTGTGATGAAAGGTTACAGTGTGAAAAAAGGTTACACTGTGATAAAAGGCTACAACGTGATAAAAGGCTACACTGTGATAAAAGGCAGCACTGTGATGAAGGCTACAACATGATAAAAGGCTACACTGTGATAAAAACCTAATACATGATAAAAGGTTACACTGTGATCAAAGTCTTCAACATGATAAAAGGCTACACTGTGATAAAGGCTACAACATGATAAAAGCCTACACTGTGATAAAAACCTAATACATGATAAAAGGTTACACTGTGATCAAAGGCAACAACATGATCAAAGGCCACACTGTGATGAAAGGTTACACTGTGAAAAAAGGTTACACTGTGATAAAAGGCAACAAAATTATAAAAGGCTACACTGTGATAAAAGGCTACACTGTGATGAAAGGTTACACAGTGATGAAAGGTTACACTGTGATAAAAGGCTACACTGTGATAAAGGCTACAACATGAAAAAGGGCTAAACTGTGATAAAAGGCTACAACATGATGAATGACTACACTGTGATAAAAGGCTACAACATTATAAAAGGCTACACTGTGATAAAAGGTTACACCATGATAAAAAGCCACACTTTGATAAAAGAGTACACTGTGATAAAAGGCCACACTGTGATGAAAGGTTACACTGTGAAAAAAGGTTACACTGTGATAAAAGGCCACACTGTGATGAAAGGTTACACTGTGAAAAAAGGTTACACTGTGATAAAAGGCTACAACGTGATAAAAGGCTACACTGTGATAAAAGGCAGCACTGTGACGAAAGGTTACACTGTGATAAAAGTCTACAACATGATAAAAGGCCACACTGTGATGAAAGGTTACAGTGTGAAAAAAGGTTACACTGTGATAAAAGGCTACAACGTGATAAAAGGCTACACTGTGATAAAAGGCAGCACTGTGATAAAGGCTACAACATGATAAAAGGCTACACTGTGATAAAAACCTAATACATGATAAAAGGTTACACTGTGATCAAAGTCTTCAACATGATAAAAGGCTAAACTGTGATAAAGGCTACAACATGATAAAAGCCTACACTGTGATAAAAACCTAATACATGATAAAAGGTTACACTGTGATCAAAGGCAACAACATGATCAAAGGCCACACTGTGATGAAAGGTTACACTGTGAAAAAAGGTTACACTGTGATAAAAGGCAACAAAATTATAAAAGGCTACACTGTGATAAAAGGCTACACTGTGATGAAAGGTTACACAGTGATGAAAGGTTACACTGTGATAAAAGGCTACACTGTGATAAAGGGCTACAACATGAAAAAAGGCTAAACTGTGATAAAAGGCTACAACATGATGAATGACTACACTGTGATAAAAGGCTACAACATTATAAAAGGCTACACTGTGATAAAAGGTTACACTGTGATCAAAGGCAACATGATCAAAGGCAACAACATGATCAAAGGCAACAACATGATAAAAGGTTACACTGTCATAATAGGCTACACCATGATAAAAAGCCACACTTTGATAAAAGAGTACACTGTGATAAAAGGCCACACTGTGATGAAAGGTTACACTGTGAAAAAAGGTTACACTGTGATAAAAGGCTACAACATGATAAAAGGCTACACTGTGATCAAAGGCAACAACATGATCAAAGGCAACAACATGATAAAAGGCTACATTGTGATAAAAGGCTACACCATGATAAAAAGCCACACTTTGATAAAAGAGTACACTGTGATAAAAAGCCACACTGTGATGAAAGGTTACACTGTGAAAAAAGGTTACACTGTGATAAAAGACTACACTGTGATAAAGGCTACAACATGAAAAAAGGCTGAACTGTGATAAAAGGCTACAACATGATGAATGACTACACTGTGATAAAAGGCTACAACATGATGAATGACTACACTGTGATAAAAGGCTACACTGTGATAATAGGCTACACTTTGATAAAAGAATTCACCGTGATAAAAGGCTACACTTTGATAAAAGACTACACTGTGATAAAAGGCTACACTGTGATAAAAGGGTACAATGTGATAAAAGGCTAAACCGTGATAAAAGGCTACACTTTGATAACAGACTACACTGTGATAAAAGGCAACACTGTGATAAAAGGTTACACTGTGATAAAAGGCTACAACATGATGAATGACTACACTGTTATAAAAGGCTACAACATTATAAAAGGCTACACTGTGATAAAAGGCTACACTGTGATGAAAGGTTACACTGTGATAAAAGAGTACACTGTGATAAAAGGCCACACTGTGATGAAAGGTTACACTGTGAAAAAAGGTTACACTGTGATAAAAGGCTGCAACATGATACAAGGCTACACTGTGAAAAAAGGTTACACTGTGATAAAAGGTTAGACTGTGATAAAAGGCTACACTGTGACGAAAGACTACACTGTAATAAAAGGTTACACCATTATAAAAAATACACGGTGATAAAAGGCCACACTGTGATAAAAGGCTACACTTTGATAAAAGAATCCACTGTGATAAAAGGTTACACTGTGATAAAAGGCTACACAGTGACAAAGGCTACAACATTATAAAAGGCTACAACGTGATAAAAGGCCACACCGTGATAAAAGGTTACACTTTGATAAAAGACTACACTGTGATAAAAGGCTACACTGTGATAAAAGGGTACAATGTGATAAAAGGCTAAACCGTGATGAAAGGCTACACTTTGATAACAGACTACACTGTGATAAAAGGCCACACTGTGATAAAAGGCAGCACTGTGATAAAAGGTTACACTGTGATCAAAGGCAACAACATGATCAAAGGCAACAACATTATAAAAGGCTACACTGTGATAAAAAGCCACACTTTGATAAAAGAATACACTGTGATAAAAGGCTACAACATGATAAAAGGCTACACTGTGATAAAAGGCTACAACATGATGAATGACTACACTGTGATAAAAGGCTACAACATTATAAAAGGCTACACTGTGATAAAAGGTTACACTGTGATAAAAGGTTACACCATGATAAAAAGCCACACTTTGATAAAAGAGTACACTGTGATAAAAGGCCACACTGTGATGAAAGGTTACACTGTGAAAAAAGGTTACACTGTGATAAAAGGCCACACTGTGATGAAAGGTTACACTGTGATAAAAGGCTACACTGTGATAAAAGTTTACACTGTGAAAAAAGGTTACACTGTGATAAAAGGCAACAACATGATCAAAGGCAACAACATGATAAAAGGCTACACTGTGATAATAGGCTGCACCAGGATAAAAAGCCACACTTTGATAAAAGAGTACACTGTGATAAAAAGTCACACTGTGATGAAAGGTTACACTGTGAAAAAAGGTTACACTGTGATAAAAGGCTACATTGTGATAAAGGCTACAACATGATAAAAGGCTACACTGTGATAAAAACCTAATACATGATAAAAGGTTACACTGTGATCAAAGGCAACAAAATTATAAAAGGCTACACTGTGATAAAAGGCTACACTGTGATGAAAGGTTACACAGTGATGAAAGGTTACACTGTGATAAAAGGCTACACTGTGATAAAGGCTACAACATGAAAAAAGGCTAAACTGTGATAAAAGGCTACAACATGATGAATGACTACACTGTGATAAAAGGCTACAACATTATAAAAGGCTACACTGTGATAAAAGGTTACACTGTGATCAAAGGCAACATGATCAAAGGCAACAACATGATCAAAGGCAACAACATGATAAAAGGTTACACTGTCATAATAGGCTACACCATGATAAAAAGCCACACTTTGATAAAAGAGTACACTGTGATAAAAGGCCACACTGTGATGAAAGGTTACACTGTGAAAAAAGGTTACACTGTGATAAAAGGCTACAACATGATAAAAGGCTACACTGTGATCAAAGGCAACAACATGATCAAAGGCAACAACATGATAAAAGGCTACATTGTGATAAAAGGCTACACCATGATAAAAAGCCACACTTTGATAAAAGAGTACACTGTGATAAAAAGCCACACTGTGATGAAAGGTTACACTGTGAAAAAAGGTTACACTGTGATAAAAGACTACACTGTGATAAAGGCTACAACATGAAAAAAGGCTGAACTGTGATAAAAGGCTACAACATGATGAATGACTACACTGTGATAAAAGGCTACAACATGATGAATGACTACACTGTGATAAAAGGCTACACTGTGATAATAGGCTACACTTTGATAAAAGAATTCACCGTGATAAAAGGCTACACTTTGATAAAAGACTACACTGTGATAAAAGGCTACACTGTGATAAAAGGGTACAATGTGATAAAAGGCTAAACCGTGATAAAAGGCTACACTTTGATAACAGACTACACTGTGATAAAAGGCAACACTGTGATAAAAGGTTACACTGTGATAAAAGGCTACAACATGATGAATGACTACACTGTTATAAAAGGCTACAACATTATAAAAGGCTACACTGTGATAAAAGGCTACACTGTGATGAAAGGTTACACTGTGATAAAAGAGTACACTGTGATAAAAGGCCACACTGTGATGAAAGGTTACACTGTGAAAAAAGGTTACACTGTGATAAAAGGCTGCAACATGATACAAGGCTACACTGTGAAAAAAGGTTACACTGTGATAAAAGGTTAGACTGTGATAAAAGGCTACACTGTGACGAAAGACTACACTGTAATAAAAGGTTACACCATTATAAAAAATACACGGTGATAAAAGGCCACACTGTGATAAAAGGCTACACTTTGATAAAAGAATCCACTGTGATAAAAGGTTACACTGTGATAAAAGGCTACACAGTGACAAAGGCTACAACATTATAAAAGGCTACAACGTGATAAAAGGCCACACCGTGATAAAAGGTTACACTTTGATAAAAGACTACACTGTGATAAAAGTCTACACTGTGATAAAAGGGTACAATGTGATAAAAGGCTAAACCGTGATGAAAGGCTACACTTTGATAACAGACTACACTGTGATAAAAGGCCACACTGTGATAAAAGGCAGCACTGTGATAAAAGGTTACACTGTGATCAAAGGCAACAACATGATCAAAGGCAACAACATTATAAAAGGCTACACTGTGATAAAAAGCCACACTTTGATAAAAGAATACACTGTGATAAAAGGCTACAACATGATAAAAGGCTACACTGTGATAAAAGGCTACAACATGATGAATGACTACACTGTGATAAAAGGCTACAACATTATAAAAGGCTACACTGTGATAAAAGGTTACACTGTGATAAAAGGTTACACCATGATAAAAAGCCACACTTTGATAAAAGAGTACACTGTGATAAAAGGCCACACTGTGATGAAAGGTTACACTGTGAAAAAAGGTTACACTGTGATAAAAGGCTACAACATGATAAAAGGCTACACTGTGATAAAAGGCCACACTGTGATAAAAGGTTACACTGTGAAAAAAGGTTACACTGTGATAAAAGGCCACACTGTGATGAAAGGTTACACTGTGATAAAAGGCTACACTGTGATAAAAGTTTACAATGTGAAAAAAGGTTACACTGTGATAAAAGGCAACAACATGATCAAAGGCAACAACATGATAAAAGGCTACACTGTGATAATAGGCTGCACCAGGATAAAAAGCCACACTTTGATAAAAGAGTACACTGTGATAAAAAGTCACACTGTGATGAAAGGTTACACTGTGAAAAAAGGTTACACTGTGATAAAAGGCTACATTGTGATAAAGGCTACAACATGATAAAAGGCTACACTGTGATAAAAACCTAATACATGATAAAAGGTTACACTGTGATCAAAGGCAACAAAATTATAAAAGGCTACACTGTGATAAAAGGCTACACTGTGATGAAAGGTTACACAGTGATGAAAGGTTACACTGTGATAAAAGGCTACACTGTGATAAAGGCTACAACATGAAAAAAGGCTAAACTGTGATAAAAGGCTACAACATGATGAATGACTACACTGTGATAAAAGGCTACAACATTATAAAAGGCTACACTGTGATAAAAGGTTACACTGTGATCAAAGGCAACATGATCAAAGGCAACAACATGATCAAAGGCAACAACATGATAAAAGGTTACACTGTCATAATAGGCTACACCATGATAAAAAGCCACACTTTGATAAAAGAGTACACTGTGATAAAAGGCCACACTGTGATGAAAGGTTACACTGTGAAAAAAGGTTACACTGTGATAAAAGGCTACAACATGATAAAAGGCTACACTGTGATCAAAGGCAACAACATGATCAAAGGCAACAACATGATAAAAGGCTACATTGTGATAAAAGGCTACACCATGATAAAAAGCCACACTTTGATAAAAGAGTACACTGTGATAAAAAGCCACACTGTGATGAAAGGTTACACTGTGAAAAAAGGTTACACTGTGATAAAAGACTACACTGTGATAAAGGCTACAACATGAAAAAAGGCTGAACTGTGATAAAAGGCTACAACATGATGAATGACTACACTGTGATAAAAGGCTACAACATGATGAATGACTACACTGTGATAAAAGGCTACACTGTGATAATAGGCTACACTTTGATAAAAGAATTCACCGTGATAAAAGGCTACACTTTGATAAAAGACTACACTGTGATAAAAGGCTACACTGTGATAAAAGGGTACAATGTGATAAAAGGCTAAACCGTGATAAAAGGCTACACTTTGATAACAGACTACACTGTGATAAAAGGCAACACTGTGATAAAAGGTTACACTGTGATAAAAGGCTACAACATGATGAATGACTACACTGTTATAAAAGGCTACAACATTATAAAAGGCTACACTGTGATAAAAGGCTACACTGTGATGAAAGGTTACACTGTGATAAAAGAGTACACTGTGATAAAAGGCCACACTGTGATGAAAGGTTACACTGTGAAAAAAGGTTACACTGTGATAAAAGGCTGCAACATGATACAAGGCTACACTGTGAAAAAAGGTTACACTGTGATAAAAGGTTAGACTGTGATAAAAGGCTACACTGTGACGAAAGACTACACTGTAATAAAAGGTTACACCATTATAAAAAATACACGGTGATAAAAGGCCACACTGTGATAAAAGGCTACACTTTGATAAAAGAATCCACTGTGATAAAAGGTTACACTGTGATAAAAGGCTACACAGTGACAAAGGCTACAACATTATAAAAGGCTACAACGTGATAAAAGGCCACACCGTGATAAAAGGTTACACTTTGATAAAAGACTACACTGTGATAAAAGTCTACACTGTGATAAAAGGGTACAATGTGATAAAAGGCTAAACCGTGATGAAAGGCTACACTTTGATAACAGACTACACTGTGATAAAAGGCCACACTGTGATAAAAGGCAGCACTGTGATAAAAGGTTACACTGTGATCAAAGGCAACAACATGATCAAAGGCAACAACATTATAAAAGGCTACACTGTGATAAAAAGCCACACTTTGATAAAAGAATACACTGTGATAAAAGGCTACAACATGATAAAAGGCTACACTGTGATAAAAGGCTACAACATGATGAATGACTACACTGTGATAAAAGGCTACAACATTATAAAAGGCTACACTGTGATAAAAGGTTACACTGTGATAAAAGGTTACACCATGATAAAAAGCCACACTTTGATAAAAGAGTACACTGTGATAAAAGGCCACACTGTGATGAAAGGTTACACTGTGAAAAAAGGTTACACTGTGATAAAAGGCTACAACATGATAAAAGGCTACACTGTGATAAAAGGCCACACTGTGATAAAAGGTTACACTGTGAAAAAAGGTTACACTGTGATAAAAGGCCACACTGTGATGAAAGGTTACACTGTGATAAAAGGCTACACTGTGATAAAAGTTTACAATGTGAAAAAAGGTTACACTGTGATAAAAGGCAACAACATGATCAAAGGCAACAACATGATAAAAGGCTACACTGTGATAATAGGCTGCACCAGGATAAAAAGCCACACTTTGATAAAAGAGTACACTGTGATAAAAAGTCACACTGTGATGAAAGGTTACACTGTGAAAAAAGGTTACACTGTGATAAAAGGCTACATTGTGATAAAGGCTACAACATGATAAAAGGCTACACTGTGATAAAAACCTAATACATGATAAAAGGTTACACTGTGATCAAAGGCAACAAAATTATAAAAGGCTACACTGTGATAAAAGGCTACACTGTGATGAAAGGTTACACAGTGATGAAAGGTTACACTGTGATAAAAGGCTACACTGTGATAAAGGCTACAACATGAAAAAAGGCTAAACTGTGATAAAAGGCTACAACATGATGAATGACTACACTGTGATAAAAGGCTACAACATTATAAAAGGCTACACTGTGATAAAAGGTTACACTGTGATCAAAGGCAACATGATCAAAGGCAACAACATGATCAAAGGCAACAACATGATAAAAGGTTACACTGTCATAATAGGCTACACCATGATAAAAAGCCACACTTTGATAAAAGAGTACACTGTGATAAAAGGCCACACTGTGATGAAAGGTTACACTGTGAAAAAAGGTTACACTGTGATAAAAGGCTACAACATGATAAAAGGCTACACTGTGATCAAAGGCAACAACATGATCAAAGGCAACAACATGATAAAAGGCTACATTGTGATAAAAGGCTACACCATGATAAAAAGCCACACTTTGATAAAAGAGTACACTGTGATAAAAAGCCACACTGTGATGAAAGGTTACACTGTGAAAAAAGGTTACACTGTGATAAAAGACTACACTGTGATAAAGGCTACAACATGAAAAAAGGCTGAACTGTGATAAAAGGCTACAACATGATGAATGACTACACTGTGATAAAAGGCTACAACATGATGAATGACTACACTGTGATAAAAGGCTACACTGTGATAAAAGGCTACACTTTGATAAAAGAATTCACCGTGATAAAAGGCTACACTTTGATAAAAGACTACACTGTGATAAAAGGCTACACTGTGATAAAAGGGTACAATGTGATAAAAGGCTAAACCGTGATAAAAGGCTACACTTTGATAACAGACTACACTGTGATAAAAGGCAACACTGTGATAAAAGGTTACACTGTGATAAAAGGCTACAACATGATGAATGACTACACTGTTATAAAAGGCTACAACATTATAAAAGGCTACACTGTGATAAAAGGCTACACTGTGATGAAAGGTTACACTGTGATAAAAGAGTACACTGTGATAAAAGGCCACACTGTGATGAAAGGTTACACTGTGAAAAAAGGTTACACTGTGATAAAAGGCTGCAACATGATACAAGGCTACACTGTGAAAAAAGGTTACACTGTGATAAAAGGTTAGACTGTGATAAAAGGCTACACTGTGACGAAAGACTACACTGTAATAAAAGGTTACACCATTATAAAAAATACACGGTGATAAAAGGCCACACTGTGATAAAAGGCTACACTTTGATAAAAGAATCCACTGTGATAAAAGGTTACACTGTGATAAAAGGCTACACAGTGACAAAGGCTACAACATTATAAAAGGCTACAACGTGATAAAAGGCCACACCGTGATAAAAGGTTACACTTTGATAAAAGACTACACTGTGATAAAAGGCTACACTGTGATAAAAGGGTACAATGTGATAAAAGGCTAAACCGTGATGAAAGGCTACACTTTGATAACAGACTACACTGTGATAAAAGGCCACACTGTGATAAAAGGCAGCACTGTGATAAAAGGTTACACTGTGATCAAAGGCAACAACATGATCAAAGGCAACAACATTATAAAAGGCTACACTGTGATAAAAAGCCACACTTTGATAAAAGAATACACTGTGATAAAAGGCTACAACATGATAAAAGGCTACACTGTGATAAAGGCTACAACATGATAAAAGGCTACACTGTGATAAAAAGCTACAACGTGATAAAAGACTACAATGTGATTAAATGTTACAATGTGATAAAATGCCACACCGTGATAAAAGGTTATACTGTGATAAAAGGCTACAACTTGATAAAAGACTGCACTGTGATGAAATGTTACAACGTGATAAAAGGCCACACCGTGATGAAAGGTTACACTGTGATAAAAGGCCACACTGTGATAAAAGGCTACACTGTGATTAAAGGTTACACTGTGATCAAAGGCAACAACATGATCAAAGGCAACAACATGATAAAAGGCTACACTGTGATAAAGGCTACAACATGATAAAAGGCTACACTGTGATAAAAAGCTACAACGTGATAAAAGACTACAATGTGATTAAATGTTACAATGTGATAAAATGCCACACCGTGATAAAAGGTTATACTGTGATAAAAGGCTACAACTTGATAAAAGACTACACTGTGATGAAATGTTACAACGTGATAAAAGGCCACACCGTGATGAAAGGTTACACTGTGATAAAAGGCCACACTGTGATAAAAGGCTACACTGTGATTAAAGGTTACACAGTGATGAAAGGTTACACTGTGATAAAAGGCTACACTGTGATGAAGGCTACAATATGATAAAAGGCTAAACTGTGATAAAAGTCTACAAATGATGAATGACTACACTGTGATAAAAGGCTACAACATTATAAAAGGCTACACTGTGATAAAAGGTTATACTGTGATCAAAGGCAACAACATGATCAAAGGCCACACTGTGATGAAAGGTTACACTGTGAAAAAAGGTTATACTGTGATAAAAGGCTACAACATCATAAAAGGCTACACTGTGATAAATGACTACACTGTGATAAAAGGCTACAAAATTATAAAAGGCTACACTGTGATAAAAGAGTACACTGTGATAATAGGCTACACCATGAGAAAAAGCCACACTTTGATAAAAGAGCACACTGTGATAAAAGGCCACACTGTGATAAAAGGCTACACCATGATAAAAAGCCACACTTTGATAAAAGAGTACACTGTGATAAAAGGCCACACTGTGATGAAAGGTTACACTGTGAAAAAAGGCTACACTGTGATCAAAGGCAACAACATGATCAAAGGCAACAACATGATAAAAGAGTACACTGTGATAAAAGGCTACACTGTGATAAAGGCTACAACATGATAAAAGGCTACACTGTGATAAAGGCTACAACATGATAAAAGGCTACACTGTGATAAAAGGTTACACTGTGATCAAAAGCAACAACATGATCAAAGGCCACACTGTGATGAAAGGATTCACTGTGAAAAAAGGTTACACTGTGATAAAAGGCAACAAAATTATAAAAGGCTACACTGTGATAAAAGGCTACACTGTGATGAAAGGTTACACAGTGATGAAAGGTTACACTGTGATAAAAGGCTACACTGTGATGAAAGGTTACAATGTGAAAAAAGGTTACACTTTGATAAAAGGCAACAACATGATCAAAGGCAACAACATGATAAAAGGCTACACTGTGACGAAAGACTACACTGTAATAAAAGGTTACACCATTATAAAAAATACACGGTGATAAAAGGCCACACTGTGATAAAAGGCTACACTTTGATAAAAGAATCCACTGTGATAAAAGGTTACACTGTGATAAAAGGCTACACAGTGACAAAGGCTACAACATTATAAAAGGCTACAACGTGATAAAAGGCCACACCGTGATAAAAGGTTACACTTTGATAAAAGACTACACTGTGATAAAAGGTTACACTGTGATAAAAGGCTACAACATGATAAAAGGCTACACTGTGATAAAAGGTTACACCATTATAAAAGGCCACACTGTGATAAAAGGTTAGACTGTGAAAAAAGGCTACACTGTGATAAAAGGCTACAACATGACAAAAGGCTACACTGTGATAAAAGGTTACACTGTGATAAAAGGTTAGACTGTGATAAAAGGCTACACTGTGACGAAAGACTACACTGTGATAAAAGGCCACACTGTGATAAAAGGCTACACTGTGATGAAAGGTTACACAGTGATGAAAGGTTACACTGTGATAAAAGGCTACACTGTGATGAAAGGTTACACAGTGATGAAAGGTTACACTGTGATAAAAGGCTACACTGTGATGAAAGGTTACACTGTGAAAAAAGGTTACACTGTGATAAAAGGCAACAACATGTTCAAAGGCAACAACATGATAAAAGGCTTCACTGTGATAAAAGGCTACACTGTGAAAAAAGGTTACACTGTGATAAAAGGCAACAAAATTATAAAAGGCTACACTGTGATAAAAGGCTACACTGTGATGAAAGGTTACACAGTGATAAAAGGTTACACTGTGATAAAAGGTTAGACTGTGAAAAAAGGCTACACTGTGACGAAAGACTACACTGTGATAAAAGGTTACACCATTATAAAAACTACACTGTGATAAAAGGCCACACTGTGATAAAAGTCTACACTTTGAAAAAAACATACTACATGATAAAAGGTTACACTGTGATAAAAGGTTACACTGTGATCAAAGGCAACAACATGATCAAAGGCAACAACATGATAAAAGGCTACACTGTGATAAAAGGCTACACTGTGATAATAGGCTACACCATGATAAAAAGCCACACTTTGATAAAAGAGTACACTGTGATAAAAGGCCACACTGTGATGAAAGGTTACACTGTGAAAAAAGGTTACACTGTGATAAAAGGCTACAACATGATAAAAGGCTACACTGTGATAAAAGGTTACACTGTGATAAAAGGTTACACCATTATAAAAGGCCACACTGTGATAAAAGGTTAGACTGTGATAAAAGGCTACACTGTGACGAAAGACTACACTGTGATAAAAGGCCACACTGTGATAAAAGGCTACAATTTGATAAAAGAATTCACCGTGATAAAAGGCTACACTTTGATAAAAGACTACACTGTGATAAAAGGCTACACTGTGATAAAAGGCTGAACCGTGATAAAAGGCTACACATTAACAAAAGACTACACTGTGATAAAAGGCCACACTGTGTTGAAAGGTTACACTGTGATAAAAGGCTACAACGTGATAAAAGGCTACACTGTGATAAAAGGCAGCACTGTGACGAAAGGTTACACTGTGATAAAAGTCTACAACATGATAAAAGGCTACACTGTGATAAAGGCTACAACATGATAAAAGGCTACACTGTGATAAAAGGCTACACTGTGATGAAAGGTTACACAGTGATAAAAGGCTACACCATGATAAAAGGCTACACTGTGATGAAAGGTTACACTGTGATAAAAGGTCACACTGTGATAAAGGCTACACCATGATAAAAAGCCACACTTTGATAAAAGAGTACACTGTGATAAAAGGCCACACTGTGATGAAAGGCTACAACATAATAAAAGACTACACTGTGATAAAAGGTTACACTGTGATCAAAGGCAACATGATCAAAGGCAACAACATGATAACAGGCTACACTGTGATAAAAGGCCACACTGTGATAAAAGGCTACACTGTGATAAAAGACTACACTGTGTAAGAAGGTTACACTCTGATAAAAGGCTACAACATGATAAAAGGCTACACTGTGATAAATGACTACACTGTGATAAAAGGTTACACCATTATAAAAACTACACTGTGATAAAAGGCCACACTGTGATAAAAGTCTACACTTTGAAAAAAACATACTACATGATGAAAGGTTACACTGTGATAAAAGGTTACACTGTGATCAAAGGCAACAACATGATCAAAGGCAATAACATGATAAAAGGTTACACTGTGATAATAGGCTACACCATTATAAAAATCCACACTTTGATAAAAGAGTACACTGTGATAAAAGGCCACACTGTGATGAAAGGTTACACTGTGAAAAAAGGTTACACTGTGATAAAAGGCTAAAACATGATAAAAGGCTACACTGTGATCAAAGGCAACAACATGATCAAAGGCAACAACATGATAAAAGGCTACATTGTGATAAAAGGCTACACCATGATAAAAAGCCACACTTTGATAAAAGAGTACACTGTGATAAAAAGCCACACTGTGATGAAAGGTTACACTGTGAAAAAAGGTTACACTGTGATAAAAGGCTGCACTGTGATAAAGGCTACAACATGAAAAAAGGCTAAACTGTGATATAAGGCTACAACATGATAAAAGGCTACACTGTGATAAATGACTATACTGTGATAAAAGGCTACACTGTGATAAAAGGCTACACAGTGACAAAAGGCTACAACATTATAAAAGGCTACACCGTGATGAAAGGTTACACTGTGATAAAAGGCTACACTGTGATAAAGGCTACAACATGATAAAAGGCTACACTGTGATAAAAGGCAACAACATGATAAATTGCTACACTGTGATAAAAGACTACACTGTGATAAAAGGCCACACTGTGTTGAAAGGTTACACTGTGATAAAAACCTAATACATGATAAAAGGTTACACTGTGATAAAAGGCAACAACATGATCAAAGGCAACAACATGATAAAAGGCTACACTGTGATAATAGGCTACACCAGGATAAAAAGACACACTTTGATAAAAGGCTACACTGTGATAAAAGGTTACACCATTATAAAAGGCCACACTGTGATAAAAGGTTAGACTGTGATAAAAGGCTACACTGTGACAAAAGACTACACTGTGATAAAAGGCTACAACATTATAAAAGGCTACACTGTGATAAAATGTTACACTGTGATCAAAGGCAACATGATCAAAGGCAACAACATGATAAAAGGGTACACTGTGATAAAAACCTACTACATGATAAAAGGTTACACTGTGATAAAAGGCCACATTGTGATCAAAGGCAACAACATGATCAAAGGCAACAACATGATAAAAGGCTACACTGTGATAATAGGCTACACCATGATAAAAAGCCACACTTTGATAAAAGAGTACACTCTGATAAAAGGCCACACTGTGATAAAAGGCTACACTGTGATAAAAGACTACACTGTGAAAGAGGGTTACACTCTGATATAAGGCTACAACATGATAAAAGGCTACACTGTGATAAATGACTACACTGTGATAAAAGGCTACACTGTGATAAAAGGCTACACAGTGACAAAAGGCTACAACATTATAAAAGGCTACACCGTGATGAAAGGTTACACTGTGATAAAAGGCTACACTGTGATAAAGGCTACAACATGATAAAAGGCTACACTGTGATAAAAGGCAACAACATGATAAATTGCTACACTGTGATAAAAGGCTATACTTTGATAAAAGACTACACTGTGATAAAAGGTTACACTGTGATAAAAGGCTGAACCGTGATAAAAGGCTACACATTGATAAAAGACTACACTGTGATAAAAGGCCACACTGTGTTGAAAGGTTACACTGTGATAAAAGGCTACAACGTGATAAAAGGCTACACTGTGATAAAAGGCAGCACTGTGACGAAAGGTTACACTGTGATAAAAGTCTACAACATGATAAAAGGCTACACTATGATAAAGGCTACAACATGATGAAAGGTTTCACTGTGAAAAAAGGTTACACTGTGATAAAAGGCAACAACATGATCAAAGGCAACAACATGATCAAAGGCAACAACATGATAAAAGGCTACACTGTGATAATAGGCTACACCAGGATAAAAAGCCACACTTTGATAAAAGAGTACACTGTGATAAAAGGCCACACTGTGATGAAAGGTTACACTGTGAAAAAAGGTTACACTGTGATAAAAGGCTACAACATGATAAAAGGCTTCACTGTGATAAAAGGTTACACCACTATAAAAGGCCACACTGTGATAAAAGGTTACACTGTGATAAAAGGCAACAACATGATAAAGGGCTACACTGTGATAAAAGGCTATACTTTGATAAAAGACTACAGTGTGATAAAAGGCCATACTGTGATTAAATGTTACAACGTGATAAAAGGCCACACCGTGATAAAAGGTAAGACTGTGATAAAAGGCTGAACCGTGATAAAAGGCTACACAATGATAAAAGACTACACTGTGATAAAAGGCCACACTGTGATGAAAGGTTACACTGTGAAAGAAGGTTACACTCTGATAAAAGGCTGCAACATGATAAAAGGCTACACTATGATAAAGGCTACAACATGATAAAAGGCTACACTGTGATAAAAGCCTAATACATGATAAAAGGTTACACTGTGATAAAAGGTTACACTGTGATCAAAGGCAACAACATGATCAAAGGCCACACTGTGATGAAAGGTTACACTGTGAAAAAAGGTTACACTGTGATAAAAGGCAACAAAATTATAAAAGGCTACACTGTGATAAAAGGCTACACTGTGATGAAAGGTTACACAGTGATGAAAGGTTACACTGTGATAAAAGGCTTCACTGTGATGAAAGGTTACACTGTGAAAAAAGGTTAGACTGTGATAAAAGGCTACAACATGATAAAAGGCTACACTGTCATAAAGGCTACAACATGATAAAAGGCTACACTGTGATAAAAAGCTACAACGTGATAAAAGACTACAATGTGATTAAATGTTCCACAGTGATGAAAGGTTACACTGTGATAAAAGGCTACACTGTGATGAAGGCTACAATATGATAAAAGGCTAAACTGTGATAAAAGTCTACAAATGATGAATGACTACACTGTGATAAAAGGCTACAACATTACAAAAGGCTACACTGTGATAAAAGGTTATACTGTGATCAAAGGCAACAACATGATCAAAGGCCACACTGTGATGAAAGGTTACACTGTGAAAAAAGGTTACACTGTGATAAAAGGCTACAACATCATAAAAGGCTACACTGTGATAAATGACTACACTGTGATAAAAGGCTACAAAATTATAAAAGGCTACACTGTGATTAAAGGCTACACTGTGATTAAAGGTTACACCGTGATGAAAGGTTACACTGTGATGAAAGGTTACACTGTGATAAAAGGTTAGACTGTGATCAAAGGCAACAACATGATCAAAGGCAACAACATGATGAAAGGCTACACTGTGATAATAGGCTACACCATGAGAAAAAACCACACTTTGATAAAAGAGTACACTGTGATAAAAGGCCACACTGTGATAAAAGGCTACACCATGATAAAAAGCCACACTTTGATAAAAGAGTACACTGTGATAAAAGGCCACACTGTGATGAAAGGTTACACTGTGAAAAAAGGCTACACTGTGATCAAAGGCAACAACATGATAAAAGAGTACACTGTGATAAAAGGCTACACTGTGATAAAGGCTACAACATGATAAAAGGCTAAACTGTGATAAAAGGCTACAACATGATGAATGACTACACTGTGATAAAAGGCTACAACATTATAAAAGGCTACACTGTGATAAAAGGTTACACTGTGATCAAAGGCAACATGATCAAAGGCAACAACATGATAAAAGAGTACATTGTGATAAAAGGCTACACTGTGATTAAGGCTACAACATGATAAATGGCTAAACTGTGATAAAAGGCTACAACATGATGAATGACTACACTGTGATAAAAGGCTACAACATTATAAAAGGCTACACTGTGATAAAAGGCCACACTGTGATAAAAGGCTACACTGTGATAAAAGACTACACTGTGAAAGAAGGTTAGACTCTGATAAAAGGCTACAACATGATAAAAGGCTACACTGTGATAAAAGGCTACACTGTGATAAAGGCTACAACATGATAAAAGGCTAAACTGTGATAAAAGGCTACAACATGATGAATGACTACACTGTGATAAAAGGCTACAACATTATAAAAGGCTACACTTTGATAAAAGGCCACACTGTGATAAAAGGCTACACTGTGATAAAAGACTACACTGTGAAAGAAGGTTAGACTCTGATAAAAGGCTACAACATGATAAAAGGCTACACTGTGATAAATGACTACACTGTGATAAAAGGTTACACCATTATAAAAGGCCACACTGTGACAATGGGTTAGACTGTGATAAAAGGCTACAACGTGATGAAAGGCTACACTGTGATAAAAGGCTGAACCGTGATAAAAGGCTACACATTGATAAAAGACTACACTGTGATAAAAGGCCACACTGTGTTGAAAGGTTACACTGTGATCAAAGGCTACAACGTGATAAAAGACTACACTATGATGAAATGTTAGAACGTGATAAAAGGCCACACCGTGATAAAACGTTAGACTGTGATAAAAGGCTGAACCGTGATAAAAGGCTACAACGTGATAAAAGGCTACACTGTGATAAAAGGTTACATTGTGATCAAAGGCAACAACATGATCAAAGGCCACACTGTGATGAAAGGTTACACTGTGAAAAAAGGTTACACTGTGATAAAAGGCAACAAAATTATAAAAGGCTACACTGTGATAAAAGGCTATACTTTGATAAAAGACTACACTGTGATAAAAGGTTACACTGTGATAAAAGGCCATGCTGTGATTAAATGTTACAACGTGATAAAAGGCCACACTGTGATGAAAGGTTACACTGTGAAAAAAGGTTACAACATGATAAAAGGCTACACTGTGATAACAGGTTACACCATTATAAAAGGCCACACTGTGATAAAAGGTTAGACTGTGATAAAAGGCTACACTGTGACAAAACACTACACTGTGATAAAAGGCTTCAACATTATAAAAGGCTACACTGTGATAAAAGGCTACACTGTGACGAAAGGCTACACTGTGATAAAAGGTTACACCATTATAAAAACTACACTGTGATAAAAGGCTACACTGTGATAAAAGGCTACACTTTGAAAAAAGAGTACACTGTGATAAAAGGCCACACTGTGATGAAAGGTTACACTGTGAAAAAAGGTTACACTGTGATAAAAAGCTACAACATGATAAAAGGCTACACTGTGATAATAGGCTACACCATGATAAAAAGCCACACATTGATAAAAGAGAACACTGTGATAAAAGGCCACACTGTGAAAAAAGGTTACACTGTGATAAAAGGCTACAACATGATAAAAGGCTACACTGTGATAAAAGGTTACACTGTGATAAAAGGTTACACCATTATAAAAGTCTACACTGTGATAAAAGGTTAGACTGTGAAAAAAGGCTACACTGTGACGAAAGACTACAGTGTGACAAAAGGTTACACCATTACAAAAACAACACTGTGATAAAAGGCCACACTGTGATAAAAGTCTACACTTTGAAAAAAACATACTACATGATAAAAGGTTACACTGTGATAAAAGGTTACACTGTGATCAAAGGCAACAACATGATCAAAGGCAACAACATGATAAAAGGCTACACTGTGATAAAAGGCTACACTGTGATAAAAGGCTACACTGTGATAATAGGCTACACCATGATAAAAAGCCACACTTTGATAAAAGAGTACACTGTGATAAAAGGCCACACTGTGAAAAAAGGTTACACTGTGATAAAAGGCTACAACATGATAAAAGGCTACACTGTGATAAAAGGTTACACTGTGATAAAAGGTTACACCATTATAAAAGGCTACACTGTGATAAAAGGTTAGACTGTGATAAAAGGCTACACTGTGACGAAAGACTACACTGTGATAAAAGGCCACACTGTGATAAAAGGCTACACTTTGATAAAAGAATTCACCGTGATAAAAGGCTACACTTTGATAAAAGGCTACACTGTGATAATAGGCTACACCATGATAAAAAGCCACACTTTGATAAAAGAGTACACTGTGATAAAAGGCCACACTGTGATGAAAGGTTACACTGTGAAAAAAGATTACACTGTGATAAAAGGCTACAACATGATAAAAGGCTACACTGTGATAAAAAGCTACAACGTGATAAAAGACTACAATGTGATTAAATGTTACAACATGATAAAAGGCCACAACGTGATAAAATGCTACACTTTGATAAAAGACTACACTGTGATAAAAGGCCACACTGTGTTGAAAGGTTACACTGTGATAAAAGGCTACAACGTGATAAAAGGCTACACTGTGATAAAAGGCAGCACTGTGACGAAAGGTTACACTGTGATAAAAGTCTACAACATGATAAAAGGCTACACTGTGATAAAGGCTACAACATGATAAAAGGCTACACTGTGATAAAAGGTTACACTGTGATCAAAGGCAACAACATGATCAAAGGCCACACTGTGATGAAAGGTTACACTGTGAAAAAAGGTTACACTGTGATAAAAGGTTACACCATTATAAAAGGCCACACTGTGATAAAAGGTTAGACTGTGAAAAAAGGCTACACTGTGATAAAAGGCTACAACATGACAAAAGGCTACACTGTGATAAAAGGTTACACTGTGATAAAAGGTTACACCATTATAAAAGGCCACACTGTGATAAAAGGTTAGACTGTGATAAAAGGCTACACTGTGACGAAAGACTACACTGTGATAAAAGGCCACACTGTGATAAAAGGCTACACTTTTATAAAAGAATTCACCGTGATAAAAGGCTACACTTTGATAAAAGGCTACACTGTGATAATAGGCTACACCATGATAAAAAGCCACACTTTGATAAAAGAGTACACTGTGATAAAAGGCCACACTGTGATGAAAGGTTACACTGTGATGAAATGTTACAACGTGATAAAAGGCCACACCGTGATAAAAGGTTAGACTGTGATAAAAGGCTACAACATGATGAATGACTACACTGTGATAAAAGGCTACAACATTATAAAAGGCTACACTGTGATAAAAGGTTACACTGTGATAAAAGGCAACATGATCAAAGGCAACAACATGATAAAAGGCTACACTGTGATAAATGACTACACTGTGATAAAAGGTTACACCATGATAAAAAGCCACACTTTGATAAAAGAGTACACTGTGATAAAAGGCCACACTGTGATGAAAGGTTACACTGTGAAAAAAGGTTACACTGTGATAAAAGGCTACAACATGATAAAAGGCTACACTGTGATAAAAGGCCACACTGTGATAAAAGGTTACACTGTGAAAAAAGGTTACACTGTGATAAAAGGCCACACTGTGATGAAAGGTTACACTGTGAAAAAAGGTTACACTTTGATAAAAGACTACACTGTGAGAAAAGACTACACTGTGAGAAAAGACTACACTGTGATAAATGACTACACTGTGGAAGAGGGTTACACTCTGATATAAGGCTACAACATGATAAAAGGCTTCACTGTGATAATTGACTACACTGTGATAAAAGGCTACACAGTGACAAAAGGCTACAACAATATAAAAGGCTACACCGTGATGAAAGGTTACACTGTGATAAAAGGCTACACTGTGATAAAGGCTACAACATGATAAAAGGCTACACTGTGATAAAAACCTACTACATGATAAAAGGTTACACTGTGATAAAAGCTTACACTGTGATCAAAGGCAACAACATGATCAAAGGCAACAACATGATAAAAGGTTACACTGTGATAATAGGCTACACCATGATAAAAAGCCACACTTTGATAAAAGAGAACACTGTGATAAAAGGCCACACTGTGATGAAAGGTTACACTGTGAAAAAAGGTTACACTGTGATAAAAGGCTACAACATGATAAAAGGCTACACTGTGATCAAAGGCAACAACACGATCAAAGGCAACAACATGATAAAAGGCTACATTGTGATAAAGGCTACAACATGATAAAAGGCTACACTTTGATAAAAACCTAATACATGATAAAAGGTTACACTGTGATCAAAGGCAACAACATGATCAAAGGCCACACTGTGATGAAAGGTTACACTGTGAAAAAAGGTTACACTGTGATAAAAGGCAATAAAATTATAAAAGGATACACTGTGATAAAAGGCTACACTGTGATGAAAGGTTACACAGTGATGAAAGGCTACACTGTGATAAAGGCTACAACATGAAAAAAGGCTAAACTGTGATAAAAGGCACAACATGATGAATGACTACACTGTGATAAAAGGCTACACTGTGATAAAAGGTTACACCATTATAAAAGGCCACACTGTGATAAAAGGTTAGACTGTGAAAAAAGGCTACACTGTGATAAAAGGCTACAACATGACAAAAGGCTACACTGTGATAAAAGGTTACACTGTGATAAAAGGTTACACCATTATAAAAGGCCACACTGTGATAAAAGGTTAGACTGTGATAAAAGGCTACACTGTGACGAAAGACTACACTGTGATAAAAGGCCACACTGTGATAAAAGGCTACACTTTTATAAAAGAATTCACCGTGATAAAAGGCTACACTTTGATAAAAGGCTACACTGTGATAATAGGCTACACCATGATAAAAAGCCACACTTTGATAAAAGAGTACACTGTGATAAAAGGCCACACTGTGATGAAAGGTTACACTGTGATGAAATGTTACAACGTGATAAAAGGCCACACCGTGATAAAAGGTTAGACTGTGATAAAAGGCTACAACATGATGAATGACTACACTGTGATAAAAGGCTACAACATTATAAAAGGCTACACTGTGATAAAAGGTTACACTGTGATAAAAGGCAACATGATCAAAGGCAACAACATGATAAAAGGCTACACTGTGATAAATGACTACACTGTGATAAAAGGTTACACCATGATAAAAAGCCACACTTTGATAAAAGAGTACACTGTGATAAAAGGCCACACTGTGATGAAAGGTTACACTGTGAAAAAAGGTTACACTGTGATAAAAGGCTACAACATGATAAAAGGCTACACTGTGATAAAAGGCCACACTGTGATAAAAGGTTACACTGTGAAAAAAGGTTACACTGTGATAAAAGGCCACACTGTGATGAAAGGTTACACTGTGAAAAAAGGTTACACTTTGATAAAAGACTACACTGTGAGAAAAGACTACACTGTGAGAAAAGACTACACTGTGATAAATGACTACACTGTGGAAGAGGGTTACACTCTGATATAAGGCTACAACATGATAAAAGGCTTCACTGTGATAATTGACTACACTGTGATAAAAGGCTACACAGTGACAAAAGGCTACAACAATATAAAAGGCTACACCGTGATGAAAGGTTACACTGTGATAAAAGGCTACACTGTGATAAAGGCTACAACATGATAAAAGGCTACACTGTGATAAAAACCTACTACATGATAAAAGGTTACACTGTGATAAAAGCTTACACTGTGATCAAAGGCAACAACATGATCAAAGGCAACAACATGATAAAAGGTTACACTGTGATAATAGGCTACACCATGATAAAAAGCCACACTTTGATAAAAGAGAACACTGTGATAAAAGGCCACACTGTGATGAAAGGTTACACTGTGAAAAAAGGTTACACTGTGATAAAAGGCTACAACATGATAAAAGGCTACACTGTGATCAAAGGCAACAACACGATCAAAGGCAACAACATGATAAAAGGCTACATTGTGATAAAGGCTACAACATGATAAAAGGCTACACTTTGATAAAAACCTAATACATGATAAAAGGTTACACTGTGATCAAAGGCAACAACATGATCAAAGGCCACACTGTGATGAAAGGTTACACTGTGAAAAAAGGTTACACTGTGATAAAAGGCAATAAAATTATAAAAGGATACACTGTGATAAAAGGCTACACTGTGATGAAAGGTTACACAGTGATGAAAGGCTACACTGTGATAAAGGCTACAACATGAAAAAAGGCTAAACTGTGATAAAAGGCACAACATGATGAATGACTACACTGTGATAAAAGGCTACACTGTGATAAAAGGCTACACTGTGATAAAAGAATTCACCGTGATAAAAGGATACACTTTGATAAAAGACTACACTGTGATAAAAGGCTACAACGTGATAAAAGGCTACACTGTCATAAAAGGCAGCACTGTGACGAAAGGTTACACTGTGATAAAAGTCTCCAACATGATAAAAGTCTACACTGTGATAAAAACCTAATACATGATAAAAGTTTACACTGTGATAAAAGGTTACACTGTGATCAAAGGCAACAACATGATCAAAGGCCACACTGTGATGAAAGGTTACACTGTGAAAAAAGGTTACACTGTGATAAAAGGCAACTCAATTATAAAAGGCTACACTCTGATAAAAGGCTACACTGTGATGAAAGGTTACACAGTGATGAAAGGTTACACTGTGATAAAAGGCTACACTGTGATGAAAGGTTACACTGTGATAAAAGGCTACACTGTGATAAAAGGCTACACTGTGATAAAAGGGTACAATGTGATAAAATGCGAAACCGTGATAAAAGGCTACACTTTGATAACAGACTACACTGTGATAAAAGGCTACACTGTGATAAATGACTACACTGTGATAAAAGGTTACACCATGATAAAAAGCCACACTTTGATAAAAGAGTACACTGTGATAAAAGGCCACACTGTGATGAAAGGTTACACTGTGAAAAAAGGTTACACTGTGATAAAAGGCTACAACATGATAAAATGCTACACTGTGATAACAGGCCACACTGTGATAAAAGGTTACACTGTGAAAAAAGGTTACACTGTGATAAAAGGCCACACTGTGATGAAAGGTTACACTGTGAAAAAAGGTTACACTTTGATAAAAGACTACACTGTGAGAAAAGACTACACTGTGAGAAAAGACTACACTGTGAAAGAAGATTACACTCTGATAAAAGGCTACAACATGATAAAAGGCTACAACATGATAAAAGGCTACACTGTGATAAATGACTACACTGTGAAAGAGGGTTACACTCTAATATAAGGCTACAACATGATAAAAGGCTACAACATGATAAAAGGCTACACTGTGATAATTGACTACACTGTGATAAAAGGCTACACAGTGATAAAGGCTACAACATGATAAAAGGCTACACTGTGATAAAAACCTACTACATGATAAAAGGTTACACTGTGATAAAAGCTTACACTGTGATCAAAGGCAACAACATGATCAAAGGCAACAACATGATAAAAGGTTACACTGTGATAATAGGCTACACCATGATAAAAAGCCACACTTTGATAAAAGAGAACACTGTGATAAAAGGCCACACTGTGATGAAAGGTTACACTGTGAAAAAAGGTTACACTGTGATAAAAGGCTACAACATGATAAAAGGCTACACTGTGATCAAAGGCAACAACACGATCAAAGGCAACAACATGATAAAAGGCTACATTGTGATAAAGGCTACAACATGATAAAAGGCTACACTTTGATAAAAACCTAATACATGATAAAAGGTTACACTGTGATCAAAGGCAACAACATGATCAAAGGCCACACTGTGATGAAAGGTTACACTGTGAAAAAAGGTTACACTGTGATAAAAGGCAATAAAATTATAAAAGGATACACTGTGATAAAAGGCTACACTGTGATGAAAGGTTACACAGTGATGAAAGGCTACACTGTGATAAAGGCTACAACATGAAAAAAGGCTAAACTGTGATAAAAGGCACAACATGATGAATGACTACACTGTGATAAAAGGCTACACTGTGATAAAAGAATTCACCGTGATAAAAGGCCACACTGTGATGAAAGGTTACACTGTGAAAAAAGGTTACACTTTGATAAAAGACTACACTGTGAGAAAAGACTACACTGTGAGAAAAGACTACACTGTGAAAGAAGATTACACTCTGATAAAAGGCTACAACATGATAAAAGGCTACACTGTGATAAATGACTACACTGTGATAAATGACTACACTGTGAAAGAGGGTTACACTCTAATATAAGGCTACAACATGATAAAAGGCTTCACTGTGATAATTGACTACACTGTGATAAAAGGCTACACAGTGACAAAAGGCTACAACAATATAAAAGGCTACACCGTGATGAAAGGTTACACTGTGATAAAAGGCTACACTGTGATAAAGGCTACACTGTGATAAAAACCTACTACATGATAAAAGGTTACACTGTGATAAAAGGTTACACTGTGATAAAAGTCTACAACATGGTAAAAGGCTACACTGTGATAAAGGCTACAACATGATAAACGGCTACACTGTGATAAAAGGCAATAAAATTATAAAAGGATACACTGTGATAAAAGGCTACACTGTGATGAAAGGTTACACAGTGATGAAAGGTTACACTGTGATAAAAGGCTACACTGTGATAAAGGCTACAACATGAAAAAAGGCTAAACTGTGATAAAAGGCTACAACATGATGAATGACTACACTGTGATAAAAGGCTACAACATTATAAAAGGCTACACTGTGATAAAAGGTTACACTGTGATCAAAGGCAACATGATCAAAGGCAACAACATGATCAAAGGCAATAACATGATAAAAGGTTACACTGTGATAATAGGCTACACCATGATAAAAAGCCACACTTTGATAAAAGAGTACACTGTGATAAAAGGCCACACTGTGATGAAAGGTTACACTGTGAAAAAAGGTTACACTGTGATAAAAGGCTACAACATGATAAAAGGCTACACTGTGATCAAAGGCAACAACATGATCAAAGGCAACAACATGATAAAAGGCTACATTGTGATAAAAGGCTACACCATGATAAAAAGCCACACTTTGATAAAAGAGTACACTGTGATAAAAAGCCACACTGTGATGAAAGGTTACACTGTGAAAAAAGGTTACACTGTGATAAAAGGCTACACTGTGATAAAGGCTACAACATGAAAAAAGGCTAAACTGTGATAAAAGGCACAACATGATGAATGACTACACTGTGATAAAAGGCTACACTGTGATAAAAGGCTACACTTTGATAAAAGGCTACAACGTGATAAAAGGCTACACTGTCATAAAAGGCAGCACTGTGACGAAAGGTTACACTGTGATAAAAGTCTCCAACATGATAAAAGGCTACAACATGATAAAAGTCTACACTGTGATAAAAACCTAATACATGATAAAAGTTTACACTGTGATAAAAGGTTACACTGTGATCAAAGGCAACAACATGATCAAAGGCCACACTGTGATGAAAGGTTACACTGTGAAAAAAGGTTACACTGTGATAAAAGGCAACTCAATTATAAAAGGCTACACTGTGATAAAAGGCTACACTGTGATGAAAGGTTACACAGTGATGAAAGGTTACACTGTGATAAAAGGCTACACTGTGATGAAAGGTTACACTGTGATAAAAGGCTACACTGTGATAAAAGGCTACACTGTGATAAAAGGGTACAATGTGATAAAATGCTAAACCGTGATAAAAGGCTACACTTTGATAACAGACTACACTGTGATAAAAGGCTACACTGTGATAAATGACTACACTGTGAAAAAAGGTTACACTGTGATAAAAGGCTACAACATGATAAAAGGCTACACTGTGATAACAGGCCACACTGTGATAAAAGGTTACACTGTGAAAAAAGGTTACACTGTGATAAAAGGCCACACTGTGATGAAAGGTTACACTGTGAAAAAAGGTTACACTTTGATAAAAGACTACACTGTGAGAAAAGGTTATACTGTGATCAAAGGCAACAACATGATCAAAGGCAACAACATCATAAAAGGCTACACTGTGACAATAGGCTACACCATGATAAAAAGCCACACTTTGATAAAAGAGTACACTGTGATAAAAGGCCACACTGTGATAAAAGGCTACACTGTGATAAAAGACTACACTGTGAAAGAAGGTTACACTCTGATAAAAGGCTACAATATGATAAAAGGCTACACTGTGATAAATGACTACACTTTGATAAAAGAATTCACTGTGATAAAACTTTACACTGTGATAGAATGCCATACTGTGATAAAAGATTACAATGTGATAAAAGGCTACACTGTGACGAAAGACTACACTGTGATAAAAGGTTACACCATTATAAAAACTACACTGTGATAAAAGGTCACACTGTGATAAAAGGCTACACTTTGAAAAAAACCTACTACATGATAAAAGGTTACACTGTGATAAAAGGTTACACTGTGATCAAAGGCAACAACATGATCAAAGGCAACAACATGATAAAAGGCTACACTGTGATAATAGGCTACACCATGATAAAAAGCCACACTTTGATAAAAGAGTACACTGTGATAAAAGGCCACACTGTGTTGAAAGGTTTCACTGTGATAAAAGGCTACAACGTGATAAAAGGCTACATTTTGATAACAGACTACACTGTGATAAAAGGCCACACTGTGATAAAAGGTTACACTGTGATAAAAGGCTAAACTGTGATAAAAGGCTACAACGTGATAAAAGGCTACACTGTGATAAAAGGCAGCACTGTGACGAAAGGTTACACTGTGATAAAAGGTTACACTGTGATAAAAGGCAACAACATGATAAAGGGCTACACTGTGATAAAAGGCTATACTTTGATAAAAGACTACAGTGTGAGAAAAGGCCATACTGTGATTAAATGTAACAACGTGATAAAAGGCCACACCGTGATAAAAGGTAAGACTGTGATAAAAGGCTGAACCGTGATAAAAGGCTACACAATGATAAAAGACTACACTGTGATAAAAGGCCACACTGTGATGAAAGGTTACACTGTGATAAAAGGCTACAATGTGATAAAAGGCTACAACGTGATAAAAGGCTACACTGTGATAAAAGGTTACACTGTGAAAAAAGGTTACACTGTGATAAAAGGCAACAACATGATCAAAGGCAACAACATGATAAAAGGCTACACTGTGATAATAGGCTACACCAGGATAAAAAGCCACACTTTGATAAAAGAGTACACTGTGATAAAAGGCCACACTGTGATGAAAGGTTACACTGTGAAAAAAGGTTACACTGTGATAAAAGGCTACAACATGATAAAAGGCTACACTGTGATAAAAGGTTACACCATTATAAAAGGCCACACTGTGATAAAAGGTTAGACTGTGATAAAAGGCTACACTGTGACAAAAGACTACACTGTGATAAAAGGCTACAACATTATAAAAGGCTACACTGTGATAAAATGTTACACTGTGATCAAAGGCAACATGATCAAAGGCAACAACATGATAAAAGGCTACACTGTGATAAAAACCTACTACATGATAAAAGGTTACACTGTGATCAAAGGCCACACTGTGATCAAAGGCAACAACATGATCAAAGGCAACAACATGATAAAAGGCTACACTGTGATAATAGGCTACACCATGATAAAAATCCACACTTTGATAAAAGAGTACACTCTGATAAAAGGCCACACTGTGATAAAAGGCTACACTGTGATAAAAGACTACACTGTGAAAGAGGGATACACTCTGATATAAGGCTACAACATGATAAAAGGCTACACTGTGATAAATGACTACACTGTGATAAAAGGCTACACTGTGATAAAAGGCTACACAGTGACAAAAGGCTAGAACATTATAAAAGGCTACACCGTGATGAAAGGTTACACTGTGATAAAAGGCTACACTGTGATAAAGGCTACAACATGATAAAAGGCTACACTGTGATAAAAGGCAACAACATGATAAATTGCTACACTGTGATAAAAGGCTATACTTTGATAAAAGACTACACTGTGATAAAAGGTTACACTGTGATAAAAGGCTGAACCGTGATAAAAGGCTACACATTGATAAAAGACTACACTGTGATAAAAGGCCACACTGTGTTGAAAGGTTACACTGTGATAAAAGGCTACAACGTGATAAAAGGCTACACTGTGATAAAAGGCAGCACTGTGACGAAAGGTTACACTGTGATAAAAGGCTACACTGTGATAAAGGCTACAACATGATAAAAGGCTACACTGTGATAAAAACCTAATACATGATAAAAGGTTACACTGTGATAAAAGGTTACACTGTGATCAAAGGCAACAACATGATCAAAGGCCACACTGTGATGAAAGGTTACACTGTGAAAAAAGGGTACACTGTGATAAAAGGCAACAAAATTATAAAAGGCTGAACCGTGATAAAAGGCTACACATTGATAAAAGACTACACTGTGATAAAAGGCCACACTGTGTTGAAAGGTTACACTTTGATAAAAGGCTACAACGTGATAAAAACCTAATACATGATAAAAGGTTACACTGTGATAAAAGGTTACACTGTGATCAAAGGCAACATGATCAAAGGCAACAACATGATAAAAGGCTACACTGTGATAAAAGGCTATACTTTGATAAAAGACTACACTGTGATAAAAGGTTACACTGTGAAAAAAGGTTACACTGTGATAAAAGGCAACAAAATTATAAAAGGCTACACTGTGATAAAAGGCTACACTGTGATGAAAGGTTACACAGTGATGAAACGTTACACTGTGATAAAAGGCTTCACTGTGATGAAAGGTTACACTGTGAAAAAAGGTTACACTGTGATAAAAGGCTACACTGTGATAAAAGGCTACACTGTGATAATAGGCTACACATTGATAAAAGACTACACTGTGATAAAAGGCCACACTGTGATAAAAGTCTACACTGTGATTAAAGGTTACACAGTGATGAAAGGTTACACTGTGATAAAAGGCTACACTGTGATAAAAGGTTACACTGTGATCAAAGTCAACATGATCAAAGGCAACAACATGATAAAAGGCTACACTGTGATAAAAGGCCACACTGTGATAAAAGGCTACACTGTGATAAAAGACTACACTGTGAAAGAAGGTTACACTCTGATAAAAGGCTGCAACATGATAAAAGGCTACACTGTGATAAATGACTACACTGTGATAAAAGGTTACACCATTATAAAAGGCCACACTGTGACAATGGGTTAGACTGTGATAAAAGGATACAACGTGATGAAAGGCTACACTGTGATAAAAGGTTACACTGTGATAAAAGGCTGAACCGTGATAAAAGGCTACACATTGATAAAAGACTACACTGTGATAAAAGGCCACACTGTGTTGAAAGGTTACACTTTGATAAAAGGCTACAACGTGATAAAAACCTAATACATGATAAAAGGTTACACTGTGATAAAAGGTTACACTGTGATCAAAGGCAACAACATGATCAAAGGCAACAACATGATAAAAGGCTACACTGTGATAAAAGGCTATACTTTGATAAAAGACTACACTGTGATAAAAGGTTACACTGTGATAAAAGGCTGAACCGTGATAAAAGGCTACACATTGATAAAAGACTACACTGTGATCAAAGGCCACACTGTGATGAAAGGTTACACTGTGAAAAAAGGTTACACCGTGATAAAAGGCTACAACATCATAAAAGGCTACACTGTGATAAATGACTACACTGTGATAAAAGGCTACAAAATTATAAAAGGCTACACTGTTATAAAAGGCTACACTGTGATTAAAGGTTACACCGTGATGAAAGGTTACACTGTGATGAAAGATTACACTGTGATAAAAGGTTACACTGTGATCAAAGGCAACAACATGATCAAAGGCAACAACATGATCAAAGGCAACAACATGATAAAAGGCTACACTGTGATAATAGGCTACACCATGATAAAAAGCCACACTTTGATAAAAGAGTACACTGTGATAAAAGGCCACACTGTGACAAAAGGCTACACTGTGATAAATGACTACACTGTGATACAAGGCTAAAAAATTATAAAAGGCTACACTGTGATAAAAGGCAGTACTGTGACGAAAGGTTACACTGTGATAAAAGGCTACACTGTGATAATAGGCTACACCATGATAAAAAGCCACACTTTGATAAAAGAGTACACTCTGATAAAAGGCCACACTGTGAAAAAAGGTTACACCATTATAAAAACAACACTGTAATAAAAGGCCACACTGTGATAAAAGGCTACACTTTGATAAAAGAATTCACCGTGATAAAAAGTTACACCATTATAAAAACTACACTGTGATAAAAGGCCACACTGTGATAAAAGGCTACGCTTTGATAACAGACTACACTGTGATAAAAGGCAACACTGTGATAAAAGGTTACACTGTGATAAAAGGCTACACTGTGATGAAAGGTTACACTGTGATAAAAGGTCACACTGTGATAAAGGCTACACCATGATAAAAAGCCACACTTTGATAAAAGAGTACACTGTAATAAAAGGCCACACTGTGATGAAAGGTTACACCATTATAAAAGGCCACACTGTGACAATGGGTTAGACTGTGATAAAAGGCTACAATATGATAAAAGGCTAAACTGTGATAAAAGGCTACAAATGATGAATGACTACACTGTGATAAAAGGCTACAACATTATAAAAGAGTACACTGTGATAAAAGGCTACAACATGATAAAAGGCTACACTGTGATAAAAAGCTACAATGTGATAAAAGACTACAATGTGATTAAATGTTACACTGTGATAAAAGGCCACACTGTGATAAAAGGCTACACTGTGATTAAAGGTTACACAGTGATGAAAGTTTACACTGTGATAAAAGGTTATACTGTGATCAAAGGCAACAACATGATCAAAGGCCACTGTGATAAAAGGTTACACTGTGATAAAAGGTTACACCATTATAAAAGGCCACACTGTGATAAAAGGCTACACAGTGACAAAAGGCTACAACATGATAAAAGGCTAAACTGTGATAAAAGGCTACAACATGATGAATGACTACACTGTGATAAAAGGCTACAACATTATAAAAGGCTACACTGTGATAAAAGGTTACACTGTGATCAAATGCAAAAACATGATCAAAGGCAACAACATGATAAAAAGCTACACTGTGATAAAAAGCAACACTTTGATAAAAGAGTACACTGTGATGAAAGGTTACACTGTGATGAAAAGTTACACTGTGATAAAAGGCTACAACATGATAAAATGCTACACTGTGATAAAGGCTACAACATGATAAAAGGCTACACTGTGATAAAAAGCTACAACGTGATAAAAGACTACAATGTGATTAAATGTTACAACGTGACAAAAGGCCACACCGTGATAAAGGTTACACTGTGATAAAAGGCTACACTGTGATAAAAGGGTACAATGTGATAAAAGGCTAAACCGTGATAAAAGGCTACACTTTGATAATAGGCTACACCAGGATAAAAAGCCACACTTTGATAAAAGAGTACACTGTGATGAAAGGCCACACTGTGATGAAAGGTTACACTGTGAAAAAAGGTTACACTGTGATAAAAGGCTACAACATGATAAAAGGTTACACTGTGATAAAAGGTTACACCATTATAAAAGGCCACACTGTGATAAAAGGTTAGACTGTGATAAAAGGCTACACTGTGACAAAAGACTACACTGTGAATAAAAGGCTACAACATTATAAAAGGCTACACTGTGATAAAATGTTACACTGTGATCAAAGGCAACATGATCAAAGGCAACAACATGATAAAAGGCTACACTGTGATAAAAACCTACTACATGATAAAAGGTTACACTGTGATAAAAGGCCACACTGTGATCAAAGGCAACAACATGATAAAAGGCTACACTGTGATAATAGGCTACACCATGATAAAAAGCCACACTTTGATAAAAGAGTACACTCTGATATAAGGCCACACTGTGATAAAAGGCTACACTGTGAAAGAGGGTTACACTCTGATATAAGGCTACAACATGATAAAAGGCTACACTGTGATAAATGACTACACTGTGATGAAAGGCTACACTGTGATAAAAGGCTACACAGTGACAAAAGGCTACAACATTATAAAAGGCTACACCGTGATGAAAGGTTACACTGTGATAAAAGGCTACACTGTGATAAAGGCTACAACATGATAAAAGGCTACACTGTGATAAAAGGCAACAACATGATAAATTGCTACACTGTGATAAAAGGCTATACTTTGATAAAAGACTACACTGTGATAAAAGGTTACACTGTGATAAAAGGCTGAACCGTGATAAAAGGCTACACATTGATAAAAGACTACACTGTGAAAGAAGGTTACACTCTGATAAAAGGCTGCAACATGATAAAAGGCTACACTGTGATAAATGACTACACTGTGATAAAAGGTTACACCATTATAAAAGGCCACACTGTGACAATGGGTTAGACTGTGATAAAAGGCTACAACGTGATGAAAGGTTACACAGTGATGAAAGTTTACACTGTGAAAAAAGGTTACACTGTGATAAAAGGCAACAACATGATCAAAGGCAACAACATGATAAAAGGCTACACTGTGATAATAGGCTACACCAGGATAAAAAGCCACACTTTGATAAAAGAGTACACTGTGATAAAAGGCCACACTGTGATGAAAGGTTACACTGTGAAAAAAGGTTACACTGTGATAAAAGGCTACAACATGATAAAAGGCTACACTGTGATAAAAGGTTACACCATTATAAAAGGCCACACTGTGATAAAAGGTTAGACTGTGATAAAAGGCAAAACTGTTACAGAAGACTACACTGTGATAAAAGGCTACAACATTATAAAAGGCTACACTGTGATAAAATGTTACACTGTGATCAAAGGCAACATGATCAAAGGCAACAACATGATAAAAGGCTACACTGTGATAAAAGGCCACACTGTGATAAAAGGCTACACTGTGATAAAAGACTACACTGTGAAAGAAGGTTACACTCTGATAAAAGGCTGCAACATGATAAAAGGCTACACTGTGATAAATGACTACACTGTGATAAAAGGTTACACCATTATAAAAGGCCACACTGTGACAATGGGTTAGACTGTGATAAAAGGTTACACTGTGATAAAAGGCTGAACCGTGATAAAAGGCTACACATTGATAAAAGACTACACTGTGATAAAAGGCCACACTGTGTTGAAAGGTTACACTTTGATAAAAGGCTACAACGTGATAAAAGGCTACACTGTGATAAAAGGCAGCACTGTGACGAAAGGTTACACTGTGATAAAAGTCTACAACATGATAAAAGGCTACACTGTGATAAAGGCTACAACATGATAAAAGGCTACACTGTGATAAAAACCTAATACATGATAAAAGGTTACACTGTGATAAAAGGTTACACTGTGATCAAAGGCAACAACATGATCAAAGGCCACACTGTGATGAAAGGTTACAGTGTGAAAAAAGGTTACACTGTGATAAAAGGCAACAAAATTATAAAAGGCTACACTGTGATAAAAGGCTACACTGTGATGAAAGGTTACACAGTGATGAAAGGTTACAGTGTGATAAAAGGCTACACTGTGATGAAGGCTACAATATGATAAATGACTACACTGTGATAAAAGGTTACACCATTATAAAAGGCCACACTGTGACAATGGGTTAGACTGTGATAAAAGGCTACAACGTGATGAAAGGTTACACAGTGATGAAAGTTTACACTGTGAAAAAAGGTTACACTGTGATAAAAGGCAACAACATGATCAAAGGCAACAACATGATAAAAGGCTACACTGTGATAATAGGCTACACCAGGATAAAAAGCCACACTTTGATAAAAGAGTACACTGTGATAAAAGGCCACACTGTGATGAAAGGTTACACTGTGAAAAAAGGTTACACTGTGATAAAAGGCTACAACATGATAAAAGGCTACACTGTGATAAAAGGTTACACCATTATAAAAGGCCACACTGTGATAAAAGGTTAGACTGTGATAAAAGGCAAAACTGTTACAAAAGACTACACTGTGATAAAAGGCTACAACATTATAAAAGGCTACACTGTGATAAAATGTTACACTGTGATCAAAGGCAACATGATCAAAGGCAACAACATGATAAAAGGCTACACTGTGATAAAAGGCCACACTGTGATAAAAGGCTACACTGTGATAAAAGACTACACTGTGAAAGAAGGTTACACTCTGATAAAAGGCTGCAACATGATAAAAGGCTACACTGTGATAAATGACTACACTGTGATAAAAGGTTACACCATTATAAAAGGCCACACTGTGACAATGGGTTAGACTGTGATAAAAGGTTACACTGTGATAAAAGGCTGAACCGTGATAAAAGGCTGAACCGTGATAAAAGGCTACACATTGATAAAAGACTACACTGTGATAAAAGGCCACACTGTGTTGAAAGGTTACACTTTGATAAAAGGCTACAACGTGATAAAAGGCTACACTGTGATAAAAGGCAGCACTGTGACGAAAGGTTACACTGTGATAAAAGTCTACAACATGATAAAAGGCTACACTGTGATAAAGGCTACAACATGATAAAAGGCTACACTGTGATAAAAACCTAATACATGATAAAAGGTTACACTGTGATAAAAGGTTACACTGTGATCAAAGGCAACAACATGATCAAAGGCCACACTGTGATGAAAGGTTACACTGTGAAAAAAGGTTACACTGTGATAAAAGGCAACTCAATTATAAAAGGCTACACTCTGATAAAAGGCTACACTGTGATAAATGACTACACTGTGATAAAAGGTTACACCATTATAAAAGGCCACACTGTGACAATGGGTTAGACTGTGATAAAAGGTTACACTGTGATAAAAGGCTGAACCGTGATAAAAGGCTACACATTGATAAAAGACTACACTGTGATAAAAGGCCACACTGTGTTGAAAGGTTACACTTTGATAAAAGGCTACAACGTGATAAAAGGCTACACTGTGATAAAAGGCAGCACTGTGACGAAAGGTTACACTGTGATAAAAGTCTACAACATGATAAAAGGCTACACTGTGATAAAGGCTACAACATGATAAAAGGCTACACTGTGATAAAAACCTAATACATGATAAAAGGTTACACTGTGATAAAAGGTTACACTGTGATCAAAGGCAACAACATGATCAAAGGCCACACTGTGATGAAAGGTTACAGTGTGAAAAAAGGTTACACTGTGATAAAAGGCAACAAAATTATAAAAGGCTACACTGTGATAAAAGGCTACACTGTGATGAAAGGTTACACAGTGATGAAAGGTTACAGTGTGATAAAAGGTTACACTGTGATGAAGGCTACAATATGATAAAAGGCTAAACTGTGATAAAAGGCTACAAATGATGAATGACTACACTGTGATGAAAGGCTACAACATTATAAAAGGCTACACTGTGATAAAAGGTTATACTGTGATCAAAGGCAACAACATGATCAAAGGCCACACTGTGATGAAAGGTTACACTGTGAAAAAAGGTTACACCGTGATAAAAGGCTACAACATCATAAAAGGCTACACTGTGATAAATGACTACACTGTGATAAAAGGCTACAAAATTATAAAAGGCTACACTGTTATAAAAGGCTACACTGTGATTAAAGGTTACACCGTGATGAAAGGTTACACTGTGATGAAAGATTACACTGTGATAAAAGGTTACACTGTGATCAAAGGCAACAACATGATCAAAGGCAACAACATGATAAAAGGCTACACTGTGATAATAGGCTACACCATGATAAAAAGCCACACTTTGATAAAAGAGTACACTGTGATAAAAGGCTACACTGTGATAAAGGCTACAACATGATAAAAGGCTACACTGTAATAAAAACCTAATACATGATAAAAGGTTACACTGTGATCAAAGGCAACAACATGATCAAAGGCCACACTGTGATGAAAGGTTACACTGTGAAAAAAGGTTACACTGTGATAAAAGGCAACAAAATTATAAAAGGCTACACTGTGATAAAAGGCTACACTGTGATGAAAGGTTACACAGTGATGAAAGGTTACACTGTGATAAAAGGCTACACTGTGATAAAGGCTACAACATGAAAAAAGGCTAAACTGTGATAAAAGGCTACAACATGATGAATGACTACACTGTGATAAAAGGCTACAACATTATAAAAGGCTACACTGTGATAAAAGGTTACACTGTGATAAAAGGTTACACCATGATAAAAAGCCACACTTTGATAAAAGAGTACACTGTGATAAAAGCCCACACTGTGATGAAAGGTTTCACTGTGAAAAAAGGTTACACTGTGATAAAAGGCAACAAAATTATAAAAGGCTACACTGTGATAAATGGCTACACTTTGATAAAAGAATCCACTGTGATAAAAGGTTACACTGTGATAAAAGGCTACACAGTGACAAAGGCTACAACATTATAAAAGGCTACAACGTGATAAAAGGCCACACCGTGATAAAAGGTTACACTTTGATAAAAGACTACACTGTGATAAAAGGCTACACTGTGATAAAAGGGTACAATGTGATAAAAGGCTAAACCGTGATGAAAGGCTACACTTTGATAACAGACTACACTGTGATAAAAGGCTACAACATGATAAAAGGCTACACTGTGATAAAAGGTTACACTGTGATCAAAGGCAAGAACATGATCAAAGGCAACAACATTATAAAAGGCTACACTGTGATAAAAAGCCACACTTTGATAAAAGAATACACTGTGATAAAAGGCTACAACATGATAAAAGGCTACACTGTCATAAAGGCTACAACATGATAAAAGGCTACACTGTGATAAAAAGCTACAACGTGATAAAAGACTACAATGTGATTAAATGTTACAATGTGATAAAATTCCACACCGTGATAAAAGGTTATACTGTGATAAAAGGCTACAACTTGATAAAAGACTACACTGTGATGAAATGTTACAACGTGATAAAAGGTCACACCGTGATGAAAGGTTACACTGTTATAAAAGGCCACACTGTGATAAAAGGCTACACTGTGATTAAAGGTTACACAGTGATGAAAGGTTACACTGTGATAAAAGGCTACACTGTGATGAAGGCTACAATATGATAAAAGGCTAAACTGTGATAAAAGTCTACAACATGATGAATGACTACACTGTGATAAAAGTCTACAACATTATAAAAGGCTACACTGTGATAAAAGGTTATACTGTGATCAAAGGCAACAACATGATCAAAGGCCACACTGTGATGAAAGGTTACACTGTGAAAAAAGGTTACACTGTGATAAAAGGCTACAACATCATAAAAGGCTACACTGTGATAAATGACTACACTGTGATAAAAGGCTACAAAATTATAAAAGGCTACACTGTGATAAAAGGCTACACTGTGATTAAAGGTTACACCGTGATGAAAGGTTACACTGTGATGAAAGGTTACACTGTGAAAAAAGGTTACACTGTGATAAAAGGTTACACCATTATAAAAGGCCACACTGTGATAAAAGGTTAGACTGTGAAAAAAGGCTACACTGTGACGAAAGACTACACTGTGATAAAAGTTTACACCATGATAAAAACTACACTGTGATAAAAGGCTACACTGTGATAAAAGGCTACACTTTGAAAAAAGGCTACTACATGATAAAAGGCTACACTGTGATTAAAGGTTACACTGTGATCAAAGGCAACAACATGATCAAAGGCCACACTGTGATGAAAGGTTACAGTGTGAAAAAAGGTTACACTGTGATAAAAGGCAACAAAATTATAAAAGGCTACACTGTGATAAAAGGCTACACTGTGATGAAAGGTTACACAGTGATGAAAGGTTACAGTGTGATAAAAGGCTACACTGTGATGAAGGCTACAATATGATAAAAGGCTAAACTGTGATAAAAGGCTACAAATGATGAATGACTACACTGTGATGAAAGGCTACAACATTATAAAAGGCTACACTGTGATAAAAGGTTATACTGTGATCAAAGGCAACAACATGATCAAAGGCCACACTGTGATGAAAGGTTACACTGTGAAAAAAGGTTACACCGTGATAAAAGGCTACAACATCATAAAAGGCTACACTGTGATAAATGACTACACTGTGATAAAAGGCTACAAAATTATAAAAGGCTACACTGTTATAAAAGGCTACACTGTGATTAAAGGTTACACCGTGATGAAAGGTTACACTGTGATGAAAGATTACACTGTGATAAAAGGTTACACTGTGATCAAAGGCAACAACATGATCAAAGGCAACAACATGATAAAAGGCTACACTGTGATAATAGGCTACACCATGATAAAAAGCCACACTTTGATAAAAGAGTACACTGTGATAAAAGGCTACACTGTGATAAAGGCTACAACATGATAAAAGGCTACACTGTAATAAAAACCTAATACATGATAAAAGGTTACACTGTGATCAAAGGCAACAACATGATCAAAGGCCACACTGTGATGAAAGGTTACACTGTGAAAAAAGGTTACACTGTGATAAAAGGCAACAAAATTATAAAAGGCTACACTGTGATAAAAGGCTACACTGTGATGAAAGGTTACACAGTGATGAAAGGTTACACTGTGATAAAAGGCTACACTGTGATAAAGGCTACAACATGAAAAAAGGCTAAACTGTGATAAAAGGCTACAACATGATGAATGACTACACTGTGATAAAAGGCTACAACATTATAAAAGGCTACACTGTGATAAAAGGTTACACTGTGATAAAAGGTTACACCATGATAAAAAGCCACACTTTGATAAAAGAGTACACTGTGATAAAAGCCCACACTGTGATGAAAGGTTACACTGTGAAAAAAGGTTACACTGTGATAAAAGGCAACAAAATTATAAAAGGCTACACTGTGATAAATGGCTACACTTTGATAAAAGAATCCACTGTGATAAAAGGTTACACTGTGATAAAAGGCTACACAGTGACAAAGGCTACAACATTATAAAAGGCTACAACGTGATAAAAGGCCACACCGTGATAAAAGGTTACACTTTGATAAAAGACTACACTGTGATAAAAGGCTACACTGTGATAAAAGGGTACAATGTGATAAAAGGCTAAACCGTGATGAAAGGCTACACTTTGATAACAGACTACACTGTGATAAAAGGCTACAACATGATAAAAGGCTACACTGTGATAAAAGGTTACACTGTGATCAAAGGCAAGAACATGATCAAAGGCAACAACATTATAAAAGGCTACACTGTGATAAAAAGTCACACTTTGATAAAAGAATACACTGTGATAAAAGGCTACAACATGATAAAAGGCTACACTGTCATAAAGGCTACAACATGATAAAAGGCTACACTGTGATAAAAAGCTACAACGTGATAAAAGACTACAATGTGATTAAATGTTACAATGTGATAAAATTCCACACCGTGATAAAAGGTTATACTGTGATAAAAGGCTACAACTTGATAAAAGACTACACTGTGATGAAATGTTACAACGTGATAAAAGGTCACACCGTGATGAAAGGTTACACTGTTATAAAAGGCCACACTGTGATAAAAGGCTACACTGTGATTAAAGGTTACACAGTGATGAAAGGTTACACTGTGATAAAAGGCTACACTGTGATGAAGGCTACAATATGATAAAAGGCTAAACTGTGATAAAAGTCTACAACATGATGAATGACTACACTGTGATAAAAGTCTACAACATTATAAAAGGCTACACTGTGATAAAAGGTTATACTGTGATCAAAGGCAACAACATGATCAAAGGCCACACTGTGATGAAAGGTTACACTGTGAAAAAAGGTTACACTGTGATAAAAGGCTACAACATCATAAAAGGCTACACTGTGATAAATGACTACACTGTGATAAAAGGCTACAAAATTATAAAAGGCTACACTGTGATAAAAGGCTACACTGTGATTAAAGGTTACACCGTGATGAAAGGTTACACTGTGATGAAAGGTTACACTGTGAAAAAAGGTTACACTGTGATAAAAGGTTACACCATTATAAAAGGCCACACTGTGATAAAAGGTTAGACTGTGAAAAAAGGCTACACTGTGACGAAAGACTACACTGTGATAAAAGTTTACACCATGATAAAAACTACACTGTGATAAAAGGCTACACTGTGATAAAAGGCTACACTTTGAAAAAAGGCTACTACATGATAAAAGGTTACACTGTGATTAAAGGTTACACTGTGATCAAAGGCAACAACATGATCAAAGGCAACTACATGATAAAAGGCTACACTGTGATAAAAGGCTACACCATGATAAAAAGCCACACTTTGATAAAAGAGTACACTCTGATAAAAGGCCACACTGTGATAAAAGGCTACACTGTGATAAAAGACAACACTGTGAAAGAGGGTTACACTCTGATATAAGGCTACAACATGATAAAAGGCTACACTGTGATAAATGACTACACTGTGATAAAAGGCTACACTGTGATAAAAGCCAACACAGTGACAAAAGGCTACAACATTATAAAAGGCTACACCCTGATGAAAGGTTACACTGTGATAAAAGGCTACACTGTGATAAAGGCTACAACATGATAAAGGGCTACACTGTGATAAAAGGTTATACTTTGATAAAAGACTACACTGTGATAAAAGGTTACACTGTGATAAAAGGCTGAACCGTGATAAAAGGCTACACATTGATAAAAGACTACACTGTGATAAAAGGCCACACTGTGTTGAAAGGTTACACTGTGATAAAAGGCTACAACGTGATAAAAGGCTACACTGTGATAAAAGGCAGCACTGTGACGAAAGGTTACACTGTGATAAAAGTCTACAACATGATAAAAGGCTACACTGTGATAAAGGCTACAACATGATAAAAGGCTACACTGTGATAAAAGGTTACACTGTGAAAAAAGGTTACACTGTGATAAAAGGCTACACTGTGATGAAAGATTAAACAGTGATGAAAGGTTACACTGTGATAAAAGGCTACACTGTGATAATAGGCTACACCATGATAAAAAGCCACACTTTGATAAAATAGTACACTGTGATAAAAGTCCACACTGTGAAGAAAGGTTACACCGTGATAAAAGGTTAGACTGTGATAAAAGGTTACACTGTGATCAAAGGCAACATGATCAAAGGCAACAACATGATAAAAGGCTACACTGTGATAAATGGCCACACTGTGATAAAAGGATACACTGTGATAAAAGACTACACTGTGAAAGAAGGTTACACTCTGATAAAAGGCTACAACATGATAAAAGGCTACACTGTGATAAATGACTACACTGTGATAAAAGGTTACACTGTGATACAAGTCTGAACCGTGATAAAAGGCTACACATTGATAAAAGACTACACTGTGATAAAAGGCCACACTGTGTTGAAAGGTTACACTGTGATAAAAGGCTACAACGTGATAAAAGGCTACACTGTGATAAAAGGGTACACAGTGATGAAAGGTTACACTGTGATAAAAGGCTACACTGTGATAAAGGCTACAACATGAAAAAAGGCTAAACTGTGATAAAAGGCTACAACATGATGAATGACTACACTGTGATAAAAGGCTACAACATTATAAAAGGCTACACTGTGATAAAAGGTTACACTGTGATCAAAGGCAACATGATCAAAGGCAACAACATGATAAAAGGCTACACTGTGATAAAAACCTAATACATGATAAAAGGTTACACTGTGAAAAAAGGTTACACTGTGATAAAAGGCTACACTGTGATAAAGGCTACAACATGAAAAAAGGCTAAACTGTGATAAAAGGCTACAACATGATGAATGACTACACTGTGATGAAAGGCTACAACATTATAAAAACTACACTGTGATAAAAGGCCACACTGTGATAAAAGGCTACACTTTGATAAAAGAATTCACCGTGATAAAAGGCTACACTTTGATAAAAGACTACACTGTGATAAAAGGCTACACTGTGATAAAAGGGTACAATGTGATAAAAGGCTAAACCGTGATAAAAGTCTACACTTTGATAACAGACTACACTGTGATAAAGGCAACACTGTGATAAAAGGTTACACTGTTATAAAAGGCTACAACATTATAAAAGGCTACACTGTGATAAAAGGCTACACTGTGATGAAAGGTTACACTGTGATAAAAGGTCACACTGTGGTAAAGGCTACACCATGATAAAAAGCCACACTTTGATAAAAGAGTACACTGTGATAAAAGGCCACACTGTGATGAAAGGCTACAACATTATAAAAGGCTACACTGTGATAAAAGGTTACACTGTGATCAAAGGCAACATGATCAAAGGCAACAACATGATAAAAGGCTACACTGTGATAAAAGGCCACACTGTGATAAAAGGCTACACTGTGATAAAAGACTACACTGTGGAAGAAGGTTACACTCAGATAAAAGGCTACAACATGATAAAAGGCTACACTGTGATAAATGACTACACTGTGAAAAAAGGTTACACCATTATAAAAGGCCACACTGTGACAATGGGTTAGACTGTGATAAAAGTCTACAACATGATAAAAGGCTACACTGTGATGAAGGCTACAACATGATAAAAGGCTACACTGTGATAAAAACCTAATACATGATAAAAGGTTACACTGTGATAAAAGGTTACACTGTGATAAAAGGTTACACTGTGATAAAAGGTTACACTGTGATAAAAGGCAACAACATGATCAAAGGCAACACTGTGAAAAAAGGTTACACTGTGATAAAAGGCAATAAAATTATAAAAGGCTACACTGTGATAAAAGGCTACACTGTGATGAAAGGTTTCACAGTGATGAAAGGTTACACTGTGATAAAAGGATTCACTGTGATGAAAGGTTACACTGTGAAAAAAGGTTACACTGTGATAAAAGGCTACACTGTGATAAAAGGCTACACTGTGATAATAGGCTACACATTGATAAAAGACTACACTGTGATAAAAGGCCACACTGTGATAAAAGGCTACACTGTGATTAAAGGTTACACAGTGATGAAAGGTTAGACTGTGATAAAAGGCTGAACCGTGATAAAAGGCTACAACGTGATAAAAGGCTACACTGTGATAAAAGGCAGCACTGTGACGAAAGGTTACACTGTGATAAAATGTTACACTGTGATAAAAGGCAACAACATGATAAAGGGCTACACTGTGATAAAAGGCTATACTTTGAAAAAAGACTACAGTGTGATAAAAGGCCATACTGTGATTAAATGTAACAACGTGATAAAAGGCCACACCGTGATAAAAGGTAAGACTGTGATAAAAGGCTGAACCGTGATAAAAGGCTACACAATGATAAAAGACTACACTGTGATAAAAGGCTACAACGTGATAAAAGGCTACACTGTGATAAAAGGTTACACTGTGAAAAAGGTTACACTGTGATAAAAGGCAACAACATGATCAAAGGCAACAACATGATCAAAGGCAACCACATGATAAAAGGCTACACTGTGATAATAGGCTACAACGTGATAAAAGGCTACACTGTGATAAAAGGCAGCACTGTGACGAAAGGTTAAACTGTGATAAAAGTCTACAACATGATAAAAGGCTACACTATGATAAAGGCTACAACATGATAAAAGGCTACACTGTGATAAAAATCTAATACATGATAAAAGGTTACACTGTGATAAAAGGTTACACTGTGATCAAAGGCAACAACATGATCAAAGGCCACACTGTGATGAAAGGTTACACTGTGAAAAAAGGTTACACTGTGAAAAAAGGTTACACTGTGATAAAAGGCAACAAAATTATAAAAGGCTACACTGTGATAAAAGGCTACACTGTGATGAAAGGTTACACAGTGATGAAAGGTTACACTGTGATAAAAGGCTTCACTGTGATGAAAGGTTACACTGTGAAAAAAGGTTACACTGTGATAAAAGGCTACACTGTGATAAAAGGCTACACTGTGATAATAGGCTACACATTGATAAAAGACTACACTGTGATACAAGGCCACACTGTGATAAAAGGCTACACTGTGATTAAAGGTTACACAGTGATGAAAGGTTACACTGTGATAAAAGGCTACACTGTGATAAAAGGTTACACTGTGATCAAAGTCAACATGATCAAAGGCAACAACATGATAAAAGGCTACACTGTGATAAAAGGCCACACTGTGATAAAAGGCTACACTGTGATAAAAGACTACACTGTGAAAGAAGGTTACACTCTGATAAAAGGCTGCAACATGATAAAAGGCTACACTGTGATAAATGACTACACTGTGATAAAAGGTTACACCATTATAAAAGGCCACACTGTGACAATGGGTTAGACTGTGATAAAAGGCTACAACGTGATTAAAGGCTACACTGTGATAAAAGGTTACACTGTGATAAAAGGCTGAACCGTGATAAAAGGCTACACATTGATAAGAGACTACACTGTGATAAAAGGCCACACTGTGTTGAAAGGTTACACTTTGATAAAAGGCTACAACGTGATAAAAGGCTACACTGTGATAAAAGGCAGCACTGTGACGAAAGGTTACACTGTGATAAAAGTCTACAACATGATAAAAGGCTACACTGTGATAAAGGCTACAACATGATAAAAGGCTACACTGTGATAAAAACCTAATACATGATAAAAGGTTACACTGTGATAAAAGGTTACACTGTGATCAAAGGCAACAACATGATCAAAGGCCACACTGTGATGAAAGGTTACAGTGTGAAAAAAGGTTACACTGTGATAAAAGGCAACAAAATTATAAAAGGCTACACTGTGATAAAAGGCTACACTGTGATGAAAGGTTACACAGTGATGAAAGGTTACACTGTGATAAAAGGCTACACTGTGATGAAGGCTACAATATGATAAAAGGCTAAACTGTGATAAAAGGCTACACATGATGAATGACTACACTGTGATGAAAGGCTACAACATTATAAAAGGCTACACTGTGATAAAAGGTTATATTGTGATCAAAGGCAACAACATGATCAAAGGCCACACTGTGATGAAAGGTTACACTGTGAAAAAAGGTTACACCATGATAAAAGGCTACAACATCATAAAAGGCTACACTGTGATAAAAGGCTACAAAATTATAAAAGGCTACACTGTTATAAAAGGCTACACTGTGATTAAAGGTTACACCGTGATGAAAGGTTACACTGTGATGAAAGGTTACACTGTGATAAAAGGTTACACTGTGATCAAAGGCAACAACATGATCAAAGGCCACACTGTGATGAAAGGTTACAGTGTGAAAAAAGGTTACACTGTGATAAAAGGCAACAAAATTATAAAAGGCTACACTGTGATAAAAGGCTACACTGTGATGAAAGGTTACACAGTGATGAAAGGTTACACTGTGATAAAAGGCTACACTGTGATGAAGGCTACAATATGATAAAAGGCTAAACTGTGATAAAAGGCTACAAATGATGAATGACTACACTGTGATGAAAGGCTACAACATTATAAAAGGCTACACTGTGATAAAAGGTTATATTGTGATCAAAGGCAACAACATGATCAAAGGCCACACTGTGATGAAAGGTTACACTGTGAAAAAAGGTTACACCATGATAAAAGGCTACAACATCATAAAAGGCTACACTGTGATAAATGACTACACTGTGATAAAAGGCTACAAAATTATAAAAGGCTACACTGTTATAAAAGGCTACACTGTGATTAAAGGTTACACCGTGATGAAAGGTTACACTGTGATGAAAGATTACACTGTGATAAAAGGTTACACTGTGATCAAAGGCAACAACATGATCAAAGGCAACAACATGATAAAAGGCTACACTGTGATAAAAGGCTATACTTTGATGAAAGACTACACTGTGATAAAAGGTTACACTGTGATAAAAGGCCATGCTGTGATTAAATGTTACAACGTGATAAAATGCCACACCGTGATGAAAGGTAGACTGTCATAAAAGGCTGAACCGTGATAAAAGGCTACACTGTGATAAAAGACTACACTGTGATAAAAGGTTACACTGTGATCAAAGGCAACAACATGATCAAAGGCAACAACATGATAAAAGGCTACACTGTGATAATAGGTTACACCATGATAAAAAGCCACACTTTGATAAAAGAGTACACTGTGATAAAAGGCCACACTGTGATAAAAGGCTACACTGTGATAAATGACTACACTGTGATAAAAGGCTAAAAAATTATAAAAGGCTACACTGTGATAAAAGGCAGCACTGTGACGAAAGGTTACACTGTGATAAAAGGCTACACTGTCATAATAGGCTACACCATGATAAAAAGCCACACTTTGATAAAAGAGTACACTCTGATAAAAGGCCACACTGTGAAAAAAGGTTACACCATTATAAAAACTACACTGTAATAAAAGGCCACACTGTGATAAAAGGCTACACTTTGATAAAAGAATTCACCGTGATAAAAAGTTACACCATTATAAAAACTACACTGTGATAAAAGGCCACACTGTGATAAAAGGCTACACTTTGATAAAAGGCTACACTTTGATAAAAGACTATACTGTGATAAAAGGCTACAGTGTAATAAAAGGGTACAATGTGATAAAAGGCTAAACCGTGATAAAAGGCTACGCTTTGATAACAGACTACACTGTGATAAAAGGCAACACTGTGATAAAAGGTTACACTGTGATAAAAGGCTACAACATGATGAATGACTACACTGTTATAAAAGGCTACAACATTATAAAAGGCTACACTGTGATAAAAGGCTACACTGTGATGAAAGGGTACAATGTGATAAAAGGCTACACCATGATAAAAAGCCACACTTTGATAAAAGAGTACACTGTGATAAAAGGCCACACTGTGATGAAAGGTTACACTGTGATGAAATGTTACAACGTGATAAAAGGCCACACCGTGATAAAAGGTTAGACTGTGATAAAAGGCTACAACATTATAAAAGGCTACACTGTGATAAAAGGTTACACTGTGATCAAAGGCCACACTGTGATAAAAGGCTACAGTGTGATAAAAGGCAGCACTGTGATAAAGGCTACAACATGATAAAAGGCTACACTGTGATAAAGGCTACAACATGATAAAAGGCTACACTGTGATAAAAAGCTACAACGTGATAAAAGACTACAATGTGATGAAATGTTACAATGTGATAAAATGCCACACTGTGATAAAAGGCTACACTGTGATAAAGGCTACAACATGAAAAAAGGCTAAACTGTGATAAAAGGCTACAATATGATGAATGACTACACTGTGATAAAAGGCTACAACATTATAAAAGGCTACACTGTGATAAAAGGCTACACTGTGATAAAATGTTACACTGTGATCAAAGGCAACAACATGATCAAAGGCAACAACATTATAAAAGGCTACACTGTGATAAAAAGCCACACTTTGATAAAAGAATACACTGTGATAAAAGGCTACAACATGATAAAAGGCTACACTGTCATAAAGGCTACAACATGATAAAAGGCTACACTGTGATAAAAAGCTACAACGTGATAAAAGACTACAATGTGATTAAATGTTACAATGTGATAAAATGCCACACCGTGATAAAAGGTTATACTGTGATAAAAGGCTACAACTTGATAAAAGACTACACTGTGATGAAATGTTACAACGTGATAAAAGGCCACACCGTGATGAAAGGTTACACTGTTATAAAAGGCCACACTGTGATAAAAGGCTACACTGTGATTAAAGGTTACACAGTGATGATAGGTTACACTGTGATAAAAGGCTACACTGTGATGAAGGCTACAATATGATAAAAGGCTAAACTGTGATAAAAGGCTACAAATGATGAATGACTACACTGTGATAAAAGGCTACAACATTATAAAAGGCTACACTGTGATAAAAGGTTATACTGTGATCAAAGGCAACAACATGATCAAAGGCCACACTGTGATGAAAGGTTACACTGTGAAAAAAGGTTACACTGTGATAAAAGGCTACAACATCATAAAAGGCTACACTGTGATAAATGACTACACTGTGATAAAAGGCTACAAAATTATAAAAGGCTACACTGTGATAAAAGGCTACACTGTGATTAAAGGTTACACCGTGATGAAAGGTTACACTGTGATGAAAGGTTACACTGTGATAAAAGGTTAGACTGTGATCAAAGGCAACAACATGATCAAAGGCAACAACATGATAAAAGGCTACACTGTGATAATAGGCTACACCATGAGAAAAAGCCACACTTTGATAAAAGAGTACATTGTGATAAAAGGCCACACTGTGATAAAAGGCTACACCATGATAAAAAGCCACACTTTGATAAAAGAGTACACTGTGATAAAAGGCCACACTGTGATGAAAGGTTACACTGTGAAAAAAGGCTACACTGTGATCAAAGGCAACAACATGATCAAAGGCAACAACATGATAAAAGAGTACACTGTGATAAAAGGCTACACTGTGATAAAGGCTACAACATGATAAAAGGCTAAACTGTGATAAAAGGCTACAACATGATGAATGACTACACTGTGATAAAAGGCTACAACATTATAAAAGGCTACACTGTGATAAAAGGTTACACTGTGATCAAAGGCAACATGATCAAAGGCAACAACATGATGAATGACTACACTGTGATAAAAGGCTACAACATTATAAAAGGCTACACTGTGATAAAAGACTACACTGTGAAAGAAGGTTAGACTCTGATAAAAGGCTACAACATGATAAAAGGCTACACTGTGATAAATGACTACACTGTGATAAAAGGTTACACCATTATAAAAGTCCACACTGTGACAATGGGTTAGACTGTGATAAAAGGCTACAACGTGATGAAAGGCTACACTGTGATAAAAGGCTGAACCGTGATAAAAGGCTACACATTGATAAAAGACTACACTGTGATAAAAGGCCACACTGTGTTGAAAGGTTACACTGTGATCAAAGGCTACAACGTGATAAAAGGCCACACTGTGATAAAAGGTTACACTGTGAAAAAAGGTTACACTGTGATAAAAGGCCACACTTTGATAAAAGAGTACACTTTGATAAAAGACTACACTGTGAGAAAAGACTACACTGTGATAAAAGGTTACACTGTGATAAAAGGCTACAACATGATGAATTACTACACTGTTATAAAAGGCTACAACATTATAAAAGGCTACACTGTGATAAAAGGCTACACCGTGATAAAACGTTAGACTGTGATAAAAGGCTGAACCGTGATAAAAGGCTACAACGTGATAAAAGGCTACACTGTGATAAAAGGCAGCACTGTGACGAAAGGTTACACTGTGATCAAAGGCAACAACATGATCAAAGGCCACACTGTGATGAAAGGTTACATTGTGAAAAAAGGTTACACTGTGATAAAAGGCAACAAAATTATTAAAGGCTACACTGTGATAAAAGGCTATACTTTGATGAAAGACTACACTGTGATAAAAGGTTACACTGTGATAAAAGGCCATGCTGTGATTAAATGTTACAACGTGATAAAAGGCCACACCGTGATAAAAGGTAGACTGTCATAAAAGGCTGAACCGTGATAAAAGGCTACACTGTGATAAAAGACTACACTGTGATAAAAGGCCACACTGTGATGAAAGGTTACACTGTGATAAAAGGCTACACTGTGATAAAAGGCTACAACGTGATAAAAGGCTACACTGTGACAAAAGGTTAGACTGTGATAAAAGGCTACAAAGTGATAAAAGGCTACACTGTGATAAAAGGTTACACTGTGACGAAAGGTTACACTGTGAAAAAAGGCAACAAAATTATAAAAGGCCACACTGTGATAAAAGGCAACAAAATTATAAAAGGCTACACTGTGATAAAAGGCTACACTGTGATGAAAGGTTACACAGTGATGAAAGGTTACACTGTGAGAAAAGGCAACACAATTATAAAAGGCTACACTGTGATTAAAGGCTACACTGTGATGAAAGGTTACACTGTGAAAAAAGGTTACACTGTGATAAAAGGCAACAACATGATCAAAGGCAACAACATGATCAAAGGCAACAACATGATAAAAGGTTACACTGTGATAATAGGCTACACCATGATAAAAAGCCACACTTTGATAAAACAGTACACTGTGATAAAAGGCCAACCTGTGATGAAAGGTTACACCATTATAAAAGGCCACACTGTGATAAAAGGTTAGACTGTGAAAAAAGGCTACACTGTGACGAAAGACTACACTGTGATAAAAGGTTACACCATTACAAAAACTACACTGTGATAAAAGGCCACACTGTGATAAAAGTCTACACTTTGAAAAAAACATACTACATGATAAAAGGTTACACTGTGATAAAAGGTTACACTGTGATCAAAGGCAACAACATGGTCAAAGGCAACAACATGATAAAAGGCTACACTGTGATAAAAGGCTACACTGTGATAATAGGCTACACCATGATAAAAAGCCACACTTTGATAAAAGAGTACACTGTGATAAAAGGCCACACTGTGATGAAAGGTTACACTGTGAAAAAAGGTTACACTGTGATAAAAGGCTACAACATGATAAAAGGCTACACTGTGATAAAAGGTTACACCATTATAAAAGGCCACACTGTGATAAAAGGTTAAACTGTGATAATAGGCTACACTGTGACGAAAGACTACACTGTGATAAAAGGCCACACTGTGATAAAAGGCTACACTTTGATAAAAGAATTCACCGTGATAAAAGGTTACACTGTGATAAAAGGCTACACTGTGATTAAAGGTTATACAGTGATAAAGGGTTACACTGTGATAAAAGGCTATACTGTGATGAAGGCTACAAGATGATAAAAGGCTAAACTGTGATAAAAGGCTACAAATGATGAATGACTACACTGTGATGAAAGGCTACAACATTATAAAAGGCTACACTGTGATAAAAGGTTATACTGTGATCAAAGGCAACAACATGATCAAAGGCCACACTGTGATGAAAGGTTACACTGTGAAAAAAGATTACACTGTGACAAAAGGCTACAACATCATAAAAGGCTACACTGTGATAAATGACTACACTGTGATAAAAGGCTACAAAATTATAAAAGGCTACACTGTGATAAAAGGCTACACTGTGATTAAAGGTTACACTGTGATCAAAGGCAACAACATGATCAAAGGCAACAACATGATAAAAGGCTACATTGTGATAAAGGCTACAACATGATAAAAGGCTACACTGTGATAAAAACCTAATACATGATAAAAGGTTACACTGTGATCAAAGGCAACAACATGATCAAAGGCCACACTGTGATGAAAGGTTACACTGTGAAAAAAGGTTACACTGTGATAAAAGGCAACAAAATTATAAAAGGATACACTGTGATAAAAGGCTACACTGTGATGAAAGGTTACACAGTGATGAAAGGTTACACTGTGATAAAAGGCTACACTGTGATAAAGGCTACAACATGAAAAAAGGCTAAACTGTGATAAAAGGCTACAACATGATGAATGACTACACTGTGATAAAAGGCTACAACATTATAAAAGGCTACACTGTGATAAAAGGTTACACTGTGATCAAAGGCAACAACATGATCAAAGGCAACAACATGATAAAAGGCTACATTGTGATAAAAGGCTACACCATGATAAAAAGCCACACTTTGATAAAAGAGTACACTGTGATAAAAAGCCACACTGTGATGAAAGGTTACACTGTGATAAAAGACTACACTGTGATAAAGGCTACAACATGAAAAAAGGCTACACTGTGATAAAAGGGTACAATGTGATAAAAGGCTAAACCGTGATAAAAGGCTACAACATGATGAATGACTACACTGTGATAAAAGGCTACACTGTGATAAAAGGCTACACTGTGATAAAAGGGTACAATGTGATAAAAGGCTAAACCGTGATAAAAGGCTACACTTTGATAACAGACTACACTGTGATAAAAGGCAACACTGTGATAAAAGGTTACACTGTGATAAAAGGCTACAACATGATGAATGACTACACTGTTATAAAAGGCTACAACATTATAAAAGGCTACACTGTGATAAAAGGCTACACTGTGATGAAAGGTTACACTGTGATAAAAGGTCACACTGTGATAAAGGCTACACCATGATAAAAAGCCACACTTTGATAAAAGAGTACACTGTGATAAAAGGCCACACTGTGATGAAAGTCTACAACATAATAAAAGGCTACACATTGATAAAAGACTACACTGTGATAAAAGGCCACACTGTGTTGAAAGGTTACACTGTGATAAAAAGCTACAACGTGATAAAAGGCTACACTGTCATAAAAGGCAGCACTGTGACGAAAGGTTACACTGTGATAAAAGTCTACAACATGATAAAAGGCTACACTGTGATAAAGGCTACAACATGATAAAAGTCTACACTGTGATAAAAACTTAATACATGATAAAAGGTTACACTGTGATAAAAGGTTACACTGTGATCAAAGGCAACAACATGATCAAAGGCAACAACATGATAAAAGGCTACATTGTGATAAAAGGCTACACCATGATAAAAAGCCACACTTTGATAAAAGAGTACACTGTGATAAAAAGCCACACTGTGATGAAAGGTTACACTGTGATAAAAGACTACACTGTGATAAAGGCTACAACATGAAAAAAGGCTACACTGTGATAAAAGGGTACAATGTGATAAAAGGCTAAACCGTGATAAAATGCTACAACATGATGAATGACTACACTGTGATAAAAGGCTACACTGTGATAAAAGGCTACACTGTGATAAAAGGGTACAATGTGATAAAAGGCTAAACCGTGATAAAAGGCTACACTTTGATAACAGACTACACTGTGATAAAAGGCAACACTGTGATAAAAGGTTACACTGTGATAAAAGGCTACAACATGATGAATGACTACACTGTTATAAAAGGCTACAACATTATAAAAGGCTACACTGTGATAAAAGGCTACACTGTGATGAAAGGTTACACTGTGATAAAAGGTCACACTGTGATAAAGGCTACACCATGATAAAAAGCCACACTTTGATAAAAGAGTACACTGTGATAAAAGGCCACACTGTGATGAAAGGCTACAACATAATAAAAGGCTACACATTGATAAAAGACTACACTGTGATAAAAGGCCACACTGTGTTGAAAGGTTACACTGTGATAAAAAGCTACAACGTGATAAAAGGCTACACTGTCATAAAAGGCAGCACTGTGACGAAAGGTTACACTGTGATAAAAGTCTACAACATGATAAAAGGCTACACTGTGATAAAAGGCTACAACATGATGAATGACTACACTGTTATAAAAGGCTACAACATTATAAAAGGCTACACTGTGATAAAAGGCTACACTGTGATGAAAGGTTACACTGTGATAAAAGGTCACACTGTGATAAAGGCTACACCATGATAAAAAGCCACACTTTGATAAAAGAGTACACTGTGATAAAAGGCCACACTGTGATGAAAGGCTACAACATAATAAAAGGCTACACATTGATAAAAGACTACACTGTGATAAAAGGCCACACTGTGTTGAAAGGTTACACTGTGATAAAAAGCTACAACGTGATAAAAGGCTACACTGTCATAAAAGGCAGCACTGTGACGAAAGGTTACACTGTGATAAAAGTCTACAACATGATAAAAGGCTACACTGTGATAAAGGCTACAACATGATAAAAGTCTACACTGTGATAAAAACTTAATACATGATAAAAGGTTACACTGTGATAAAAGGTTACACTGTGATCAAAGGCAACAACATGATCAAAGGCAACAACATGATAAAAGGCTACATTGTGATAAAAGGCTACACCATGATAAAAAGCCACACTTTGATAAAAGAGTACACTGTGATAAAAAGCCACACTGTGATGAAAGGTTACACTGTGATAAAAGACTACACTGTGATAAAGGCTACAACATGAAAAAAGGCTACACTGTGATAAAAGGGTACAATGTGATAAAAGGCTAAACCGTGATAAAAGGCTACAACATGATGAATGACTACACTGTGATAAAAGGCTACACTGTGATAAAAGGCTACACTGTGATAAAAGGGTACAATGTGATAAAAGGCTAAACCGTGATAAAAGGCTACACTTTGATAACATACTACACTGTGATAAAAGGCAACACTGTGATAAAAGGTTACACTGTGATAAAAGGCTACAACATGATGAATGACTACACTGTTATAAAAGGCTACAACATTATAAAAGGCTACACTGTGATAAAAGGCTACACTGTGATGAAAGGTTACACTGTGATAAAAGGTCACACTGTGATAAAGGCTACACCATGATAAAAAGCCACACTTTGATAAAAGAGTACACTGTGATAAAAGGCCACACTGTGATGAAAGGCTACAACATAATAAAAGGCTACACATTGATAAAAGACTACACTGTGATAAAAGGCCACACTGTGTTGAAAGGTTACACTGTGATAAAAAGCTACAACGTGATAAAAGGCTACACTGTCATAAAAGGCAGCACTGTGACGAAAGGTTACACTGTGATAAAAGTCTACAACATGATAAAAGGCTACACTGTGATAAAGGCTACAACATGATAAAAGTCTACACTGTGATAAAAACTTAATACATGATAAAAGGTTACACTGTGATAAAAGGTTACACTGTGATCAAAGGCGACAACATGATCAAAGGCCACACTGTGATGTAAGGTTACACTGTGAAAAAAGGTTACACTGTGATAAAAGGCAACACAATTATAAAAGGCTACACTGTGATAAAAGGCTACACTGTGATGAAAGGTTACACTGTGATAAAAGGCTACACTGTGATAAAAGGCTACACTGTGATTAAAGGGTACAATGTGATAAAAGGCTAAACCGTGATAAAAGGCTACACTTTGATAACAGACTACACTGTGATAAAAGGCTACACTGTGATAAAAGGCAACACTGTGATAAAAGGTTACACTGTGATAAAAGGCTACAACATGATGAATGACTACACTGTTATAAAAGGCTACAACATTATAAAAGGCTACACTGTGATAAAAGGCTACACTGTGATGAAAGGTTACACTGTGATAAAAGGTCACACTGTGATAAAGGCTACACCATGATAAAAAGCCACACTTTGATAAAAGAGTACACTGTGATAAAAGGCCACACTGTGATGAAAGGCTACAACATAATAAAAGGCTACACTGTGATAAAAGGTTACACTGTGATCAAAGGCAACATGATCAAAGGCAACAACATGATAACAGGCTACACTGTGATAAAAGGCCACACTGTGATAAAAGGCTACACTGTGATAAAAGACTACACTGTGATAAAAGGTTACACCATTATAAAAGGCCACACTGTGACAATGGGTTAGACTGTGATAAAAGGCTACAACGTGATGAAAGGCTACACTGTGATAAAAGGTTATACTGTGATAAAAGGCTGTACCGTGATAAAAGGCTACACATTGATAAAAGACTACACTGTGATAAAAGGCCACACTGTGTTGAAAGGTTACACTGTGATAAAAAGCTACAACGTGATAAAAGGCTACACTGTCATAAAAGGCAGCACTGTGACGAAAGGTTACACTGTGATAAAAGTCTACAACATGATAAAAGGCTACACTGTGATAAAGGCTACAACATGATAAAAGTCTACACTGTGATAAAAACTTAATACATGATAAAAGGTTACACTGTGATAAAAGGTTACACTGTGATCAAAGGCAACAACATGATCAAAGGCCACACTGTGATGTAAGGTTACACTGTGAAAAAAGGTTACACTGTGATAAAAGGCAACACAATTATAAAAGGCTACACTGTGATAAAAGGCTACACTGTGATGAAAGGTTACACAGTGATGAAAGGTTACACTGTGATAAAAGGCTACACTGTGATGAAAGGTTACACTGTGATAAAAGGCGACACTGTGATAAAAGGCTACACTGTGATAAAAGGCTACAACATTATAAAAGGCTTCACTGTGATAATTGACAACACTGTGATAAAAGGCTACACAGTGACAAAAGGCTGCAACAATATAAAAGGCTACACCGTGATGAAAGGTTACACTGTGATAAAAGGCTACACTGTGATAAAGGCTACAACATGATAAAAGGCTACACTGTGATAAAAAGCCACACTGTGATAAAAGGCTACACTGTGATTAAAGGTTACACCGTGATGAAAGGTTACACTGTGATGAAAGATTACACTGTGATAAAAGGTTATACTGTGATCAAAGGCAACAACATGATCAAAGGCAACAACATCATAAAAGGCTACACTGTGACAATAGGCTACACCATGATAAAAAGCCACACTTTGATAAAAGAGTACACTGTGATAAAAGGCCACACTGTGATAAAAGGCTACACTGTGATAAAAGACTACACTGTGAAAGAAGGTTACACTCTGATAAAAGGCTACAACATGATAAAAGGCTACACTGTGATAAATGACTACACTTTGATAAAATAATTCACTGTGATAAAAGTTTACACTGTGATAGAATGCCATACTGTGATAAAAGATTACAATGTGATAAAAGGCTACACTGTGACGAAAGACTACACTGTGATAAAAGGTTACACCATTATAAAAACTACACTGTGATAAAAGGTCACACTGTGATAAAAGGCTACACTTTGAAAAAAACCTACTACATGATAAAAGGCTACACTTTGAAAAAAACCTACTACATGATAAAAGGTTACACTGTGATAAAAGGTTACACTGTGATCAAAGGCAAAAACATGATCAAAGGCAACAACATGATCAAAGGCCACACTGTGTTGAAAGGTTGCACTGTGATAAAAGGCTACAACGTGATAAAAGGCTACATTTTGATAACAGACTACACTGTGATAAAAGGCCACACTGTGATAAAAGGTTACACTGTGATAAAAGGCTAAACTGTGATAAAAGGCTACAACGTGATAAAAGGCTACACTGTGATAAAAGGCAGCACTGTGACGAAAGGTTACACTGTGATAAAAGGTTACACTGTGATAAAAGGCAACAACATGATAAAGGGCTACACTGTGATAAAAGGCTATACTTTGATAAAAGACTACAGTGTGAGAAAAGGCCATACTGTGATTAAATGTAACAACGTGATAAAAGGCCACACCGTGATAAAAGGTAAGACTGTGATAAAAGGCTGAACCGTGATAAAAGGCTACACAATGATAAAAGACTACACTGTGATAAAAGGCCACACTGTGATGAAAGGTTACACTGTGATAAAAGGCTACAATGTGATAAAAGGCTACAACGTGATAAAAGGCTACACTGTGATAAAAGGCTACACTGTGATAAAAGGTTACACTTTGATAAAAGAATTCACCGTGATAAAAGGCTACACTTTGATAAAAGACTACACTGTGATAAAAGGCAACATGATCAAAGGCAACAACATGATAAAAGGCTACACTGTGATAAATGACTACACTGTGATAAAAGGCTACAAAATTATAAAAGGCTACACTGTGATAAAAGGCTACACTGTGATTAAAGGTTACACCGTGATGAAAGGTTACACTGTGATGAAAGGTTACACTGTGATAAAAGGTTAGACTGTGATCAAAGGCAACAACATGATCAAAGGCAACAACATGATAAAAGGCTACACTGTGATAATAGGCTACACCATGAGAAAAAGCCACACTTTGATAAAAGAGTACATTGTGATAAAAGGCCACACTGTGATAAAAGGCTACACCATGATAAAAAGCCACACTTTGATAAAAGAGTACACTGTGATAAAAGGCCACACTGTGATGAAAGGTTACACTGTGAAAAAAGGCTACACTGTGATCAAAGGCAACAACATGATCAAAGGCAACAACATGATAAAAGAGTACACTGTGATAAAAGGCTACACTGTGATAAAGGCTACATCATGATAAAAGGCTAAACTGTGATAAAAGGCTACAACATGATGAATGACTACACTGTGATAAAAGGCTACAACATTATAAAAGGCTACACTGTGATAAAAGGTTACACTGTGATCAAAGGCAACATGATCAAAGGCAACAACATGATGAATGACTACACTGTGATAAAAGGCTACAACATTATAAAAGGCTACACTGTGATAAAAGACTACACTGTGAAAGAAGGTTAGACTCTGATAAAAGGCTACAACATGATAAAAGGCTACACTGTGATAAATGACTACACTGTGATAAAAGGTTACACCATTATAAAAGTCCACACTGTGACAATGGGTTAGACTGTGATAAAAGGCTACAACGTGATGAAAGGCTACACTGTGATAAAAGGCTGAACCGTGATAAAAGGCTACACATTGATAAAAGACTACACTGTGATAAAAGGCCACACTGTGTTGAAAGGTTACACTGTGATCAAAGGCTACAACGTGATAAAAGGCCACACTGTGATAAAAGGTTACACTGTGAAAAAAGGTTACACTGTGATAAAAGGCCACACTTTGATAAAAGAGTACACTTTGATAAAAGACTACACTGTGAGAAAAGACTACACTGTGATAAAAGGTTACACTGTGATAAAAGGCTACAACATGATGAATTACTACACTGTTATAAAAGGCTACAACATTATAAAAGGCTACACTGTGATAAAAGGCTACACCGTGATAAAACGTTAGACTGTGATAAAAGGCTGAACCGTGATAAAAGGCTACAACGTGATAAAAGGCTACACTGTGATAAAAGGCAGCACTGTGACGAAAGGTTACACTGTGATCAAAGGCAACAACATGATCAAAGGCCACACTGTGATGAAAGGTTACATTGTGAAAAAAGGTTACACTGTGATAAAAGGCAACAAAATTATTAAAGGCTACACTGTGATAAAAGGCTATACTTTGATGAAAGACTACACTGTGATAAAAGGTTACACTGTGATAAAAGGCCATGCTGTGATTAAATGTTACAACGTGATAAAAGGCCACACCGTGATAAAAGGTAGACTGTCATAAAAGGCTGAACCGTGATAAAAGGCTACACTGTGATAAAAGACTACACTGTGATAAAAGGCCACACTGTGATGAAAGGTTACACTGTGATAAAAGGCTACACTGTGATAAAAGGCTACAACGTGATAAAAGGCTACACTGTGACAAAAGGTTAGACTGTGATAAAAGGCTACAAAGTGATAAAAGGCTACACTGTGATAAAAGGTTACACTGTGACGAAAGGTTACACTGTGAAAAAAGGCAACAAAATTATAAAAGGCCACACTGTGATAAAAGGCAACAAAATTATAAAAGGCTACACTGTGATAAAAGGCTACACTGTGATGAAAGGTTACACAGTGATGAAAGGTTACACTGTGAGAAAAGGCAACACAATTATAAAAGGCTACACTGTGATTAAAGGCTACACTGTGATGAAAGGTTACACTGTGAAAAAAGGTTACACTGTGATAAAAGGCAACAACATGATCAAAGGCAACAACATGATCAAAGGCAACAACATGATAAAAGGTTACACTGTGATAATAGGCTACACCATGATAAAAAGCCACACTTTGATAAAACAGTACACTGTGATAAAAGGCCAACCTGTGATGAAAGGTTACACCATTATAAAAGGCCACACTGTGATAAAAGGTTAGACTGTGAAAAAAGGCTACACTGTGACGAAAGACTACACTGTGATAAAAGGTTACACCATTACAAAAACTACACTGTGATAAAAGGCCACACTGTGATAAAAGTCTACACTTTGAAAAAAACATACTACATGATAAAAGGTTACACTGTGATAAAAGGTTACACTGTGATCAAAGGCAACAACATGGTCAAAGGCAACAACATGATAAAAGGCTACACTGTGATAAAAGGCTACACTGTGATAATAGGCTACACCATGATAAAAAGCCACACTTTGATAAAAGAGTACACTGTGATAAAAGGCCACACTGTGATGAAAGGTTACACTGTGAAAAAAGGTTACACTGTGATAAAAGGCTACAACATGATAAAAGGCTACACTGTGATAAAAGGTTACACCATTATAAAAGGCCACACTGTGATAAAAGGTTAAACTGTGATAATAGGCTACACTGTGACGAAAGACTACACTGTGATAAAAGGCCACACTGTGATAAAAGGCTACACTTTGATAAAAGAATTCACCGTGATAAAAGGTTACACTGTGATAAAAGGCTACACTGTGATTAAAGGTTATACAGTGATAAAGGGTTACACTGTGATAAAAGGCTATACTGTGATGAAGGCTACAAGATGATAAAAGGCTAAACTGTGATAAAAGGCTACAAATGATGAATGACTACACTGTGATGAAAGGCTACAACATTATAAAAGGCTACACTGTGATAAAAGGTTATACTGTGATCAAAGGCAACAACATGATCAAAGGCCACACTGTGATGAAAGGTTACACTGTGAAAAAAGATTACACTGTGACAAAAGGCTACAACATCATAAAAGGCTACACTGTGATAAATGACTACACTGTGATAAAAGGCTACAAAATTATAAAAGGCTACACTGTGATAAAAGGCTACACTGTGATTAAAGGTTACACTGTGATCAAAGGCAACAACATGATCAAAGGCAACAACATGATAAAAGGCTACATTGTGATAAAGGCTACAACATGATAAAAGGCTACACTGTGATAAAAACCTAATACATGATAAAAGGTTACACTGTGATCAAAGGCAACAACATGATCAAAGGCCACACTGTGATGAAAGGTTACACTGTGAAAAAAGGTTACACTGTGATAAAAGGCAACAAAATTATAAAAGGATACACTGTGATAAAAGGCTACACTGTGATGAAAGGTTACACAGTGATGAAAGGTTACACTGTGATAAAAGGCTACACTGTGATAAAGGCTACAACATGAAAAAAGGCTAAACTGTGATAAAAGGCTACAACATGATGAATGACTACACTGTGATAAAAGGCTACAACATTATAAAAGGCTACACTGTGATAAAAGGTTACACTGTGATCAAAGGCAACAACATGATCAAAGGCAACAACATGATAAAAGGCTACATTGTGATAAAAGGCTACACCATGATAAAAAGCCACACTTTGATAAAAGAGTACACTGTGATAAAAAGCCACACTGTGATGAAAGGTTACACTGTGATAAAAGACTACACTGTGATAAAGGCTACAACATGAAAAAAGGCTACACTGTGATAAAAGGGTACAATGTGATAAAAGGCTAAACCGTGATAAAAGGCTACAACATGATGAATGACTACACTGTGATAAAAGGCTACACTGTGATAAAAGGCTACACTGTGATAAAAGGGTACAATGTGATAAAAGGCTAAACCGTGATAAAAGGCTACACTTTGATAACAGAGTACACTGTGATAAAAGGCAACACTGTGATAAAAGGTTACACTGTGATAAAAGGCTACAACATGATGAATGACTACACTGTTATAAAAGGCTACAACATTATAAAAGGCTACACTGTGATAAAAGGCTACACTGTGATGAAAGGTTACACTGTGATAAAAGGTCACACTGTGATAAAGGCTACACCATGATAAAAAGCCACACTTTGATAAAAGAGTACACTGTGATAAAAGGCCACACTGTGATGAAAGTCTACAACATAATAAAAGGCTACACATTGATAAAAGACTACACTGTGATAAAAGGCCACACTGTGTTGAAAGGTTACACTGTGATAAAAAGCTACAACGTGATAAAAGGCTACACTGTCATAAAAGGCAGCACTGTGACGAAAGGTTACACTGTGATAAAAGTCTACAACATGATAAAAGGCTACACTGTGATAAAGGCTACAACATGATAAAAGTCTACACTGTGATAAAAACTTAATACATGATAAAAGGTTACACTGTGATAAAAGGTTACACTGTGATCAAAGGCAACAACATGATCAAAGGCAACAACATGATAAAAGGCTACATTGTGATAAAAGGCTACACCATGATAAAAAGCCACACTTTGATAAAAGAGTACACTGTGATAAAAAGCCACACTGTGATGAAAGGTTACACTGTGATAAAAGACTACACTGTGATAAAGGCTACAACATGAAAAAAGGCTACACTGTGATAAAAGGGTACAATGTGATAAAAGGCTAAACCGTGATAAAATGCTACAACATGATGAATGACTACACTGTGATAAAAGGCTACACTGTGATAAAAGGCTACACTGTGATAAAAGGGTACAATGTGATAAAAGGCTAAACCGTGATAAAAGGCTACACTTTGATAACAGACTACACTGTGATAAAAGGCAACACTGTGATAAAAGGTTACACTGTGATAAAAGGCTACAACATGATGAATGACTACACTGTTATAAAAGGCTACAACATTATAAAAGGCTACACTGTGATAAAAGGTTATACTGTGATCAAAGGCAACAACATGATCAAAGGCCACACTGTGATGAAAGGTTACACTGTGAAAAAAGATTACACTGTGACAAAAGGCTACAACATCATAAAAGGCTACACTGTGATAAATGACTACACTGTGATAAAAGGCTACAAAATTATAAAAGGCTACACTGTGATAAAAGGCTACACTGTGATTAAAGGTTACACTGTGATCAAAGGCAACAACATGATCAAAGGCAACAACATGATAAAAGGCTACATTGTGATAAAGGCTACAACATGATAAAAGGCTACACTGTGATAAAAACCTAATACATGATAAAAGGTTACACTGTGATCAAAGGCAACAACATGATCAAAGGCCACACTGTGATGAAAGGTTACACTGTGAAAAAAGGTTACACTGTGATAAAAGGCAACAAAATTATAAAAGGATACACTGTGATAAAAGGCTACACTGTGATGAAAGGTTACACAGTGATGAAAGGTTACACTGTGATAAAAGGCTACACTGTGATAAAGGCTACAACATGAAAAAAGGCTAAACTGTGATAAAAGGCTACAACATGATGAATGACTACACTGTGATAAAAGGCTACAACATTATAAAAGGCTACACTGTGATAAAAGGTTACACTGTGATCAAAGGCAACAACATGATCAAAGGCAACAACATGATAAAAGGCTACATTGTGATAAAAGGCTACACCATGATAAAAAGCCACACTTTGATAAAAGAGTACACTGTGATAAAAAGCCACACTGTGATGAAAGGTTACACTGTGATAAAAGACTACACTGTGATAAAGGCTACAACATGAAAAAAGGCTACACTGTGATAAAAGGGTACAATGTGATAAAAGGCTAAACCGTGATAAAAGGCTACAACATGATGAATGACTACACTGTGATAAAAGGCTACACTGTGATAAAAGGCTACACTGTGATAAAAGGGTACAATGTGATAAAAGGCTAAACCGTGATAAAAGGCTACACTTTGATAACAGAGTACACTGTGATAAAAGGCAACACTGTGATAAAAGGTTACACTGTGATAAAAGGCTACAACATGATGAATGACTACACTGTTATAAAAGGCTACAACATTATAAAAGGCTACACTGTGATAAAAGGCTACACTGTGATGAAAGGTTACACTGTGATAAAAGGTCACACTGTGATAAAGGCTACACCATGATAAAAAGCCACACTTTGATAAAAGAGTACACTGTGATAAAAGGCCACACTGTGATGAAAGTCTACAACATAATAAAAGGCTACACATTGATAAAAGACTACACTGTGATAAAAGGCCACACTGTGTTGAAAGGTTACACTGTGATAAAAAGCTACAACGTGATAAAAGGCTACACTGTCATAAAAGGCAGCACTGTGACGAAAGGTTACACTGTGATAAAAGTCTACAACATGATAAAAGGCTACACTGTGATAAAGGCTACAACATGATAAAAGTCTACACTGTGATAAAAACTTAATACATGATAAAAGGTTACACTGTGATAAAAGGTTACACTGTGATCAAAGGCAACAACATGATCAAAGGCAACAACATGATAAAAGGCTACATTGTGATAAAAGGCTACACCATGATAAAAAGCCACACTTTGATAAAAGAGTACACTGTGATAAAAAGCCACACTGTGATGAAAGGTTACACTGTGATAAAAGACTACACTGTGATAAAGGCTACAACATGAAAAAAGGCTACACTGTGATAAAAGGGTACAATGTGATAAAAGGCTAAACCGTGATAAAATGCTACAACATGATGAATGACTACACTGTGATAAAAGGCTACACTGTGATAAAAGGCTACACTGTGATAAAAGGGTACAATGTGATAAAAGGCTAAACCGTGATAAAAGGCTACACTTTGATAACAGACTACACTGTGATAAAAGGCAACACTGTGATAAAAGGTTACACTGTGATAAAAGGCTACAACATGATGAATGACTACACTGTTATAAAAGGCTACAACATTATAAAAGGCTACACTGTGATAAAAGGCTACACTGTGATGAAAGGTTACACTGTGATAAAAGGTCACACTGTGATAAAGGCTACACCATGATAAAAAGCCACACTTTGATAAAAGAGTACACTGTGATAAAAGGCCACACTGTGATGAAAGGCTACAACATAATAAAAGGCTACACATTGATAAAAGACTACACTGTGATAAAAGGCCACACTGTGTTGAAAGGTTACACTGTGATAAAAAGCTACAACGTGATAAAAGGCTACACTGTCATAAAAGGCAGCACTGTGACGAAAGGTTACACTGTGATAAAAGTCTACAACATGATAAAAGGCTACACTGTGATAAAAGGCTACAACATGATGAATGACTACACTGTTATAAAAGGCTACAACATTATAAAAGGCTACACTGTGATAAAAGGCTACACTGTGATGAAAGGTTACACTGTGATAAAAGGTCACACTGTGATAAAGGCTACACCATGATAAAAAGCCACACTTTGATAAAAGAGTACACTGTGATAAAAGGCCACACTGTGATGAAAGGCTACAACATAATAAAAGGCTACACATTGATAAAAGACTACACTGTGATAAAAGGCCACACTGTGTTGAAAGGTTACACTGTGATAAAAAGCTACAACGTGATAAAAGGCTACACTGTCATAAAAGGCAGCACTGTGACGAAAGGTTACACTGTGATAAAAGTCTACAACATGATAAAAGGCTACACTGTGATAAAGGCTACAACATGATAAAAGTCTACACTGTGATAAAAACTTAATACATGATAAAAGGTTACACTGTGATAAAAGGTTACACTGTGATCAAAGGCAACAACATGATCAAAGGCAACAACATGATAAAAGGCTACATTGTGATAAAAGGCTACACCATGATAAAAAGCCACACTTTGATAAAAGAGTACACTGTGATAAAAAGCCACACTGTGATGAAAGGTTACACTGTGATAAAAGACTACACTGTGATAAAGGCTACAACATGAAAAAAGGCTACACTGTGATAAAAGGGTACAATGTGATAAAAGGCTAAACCGTGATAAAAGGCTACAACATGATGAATGACTACACTGTGATAAAAGGCTACACTGTGATAAAAGGCTACACTGTGATAAAAGGGTACAATGTGATAAAAGGCTAAACCGTGATAAAAGGCTACACTTTGATAACATACTACACTGTGATAAAAGGCAACACTGTGATAAAAGGTTACACTGTGATAAAAGGCTACAACATGATGAATGACTACACTGTTATAAAAGGCTACAACATTATAAAAGGCTACACTGTGATAAAAGGCTACACTGTGATGAAAGGTTACACTGTGATAAAAGGTCACACTGTGATAAAGGCTACACCATGATAAAAAGCCACACTTTGATAAAAGAGTACACTGTGATAAAAGGCCACACTGTGATGAAAGGCTACAACATAATAAAAGGCTACACATTGATAAAAGACTACACTGTGATAAAAGGCCACACTGTGTTGAAAGGTTACACTGTGATAAAAAGCTACAACGTGATAAAAGGCTACACTGTCATAAAAGGCAGCACTGTGACGAAAGGTTACACTGTGATAAAAGTCTACAACATGATAAAAGGCTACACTGTGATAAAGGCTACAACATGATAAAAGTCTACACTGTGATAAAAACTTAATACATGATAAAAGGTTACACTGTGATAAAAGGTTACACTGTGATCAAAGGCAACAACATGATCAAAGGCCACACTGTGATGTAAGGTTACACTGTGAAAAAAGGTTACACTGTGATAAAAGGCAACACAATTATAAAAGGCTACACTGTGATAAAAGGCTACACTGTGATGAAAGGTTACACTGTGATAAAAGGCTACACTGTGATAAAAGGCTACACTGTGATTAAAGGGTACAATGTGATAAAAGGCTAAACCGTGATAAAAGGCTACACTTTGATAACAGACTACACTGTGATAAAAGGCTACACTGTGATAAAAGGCAACACTGTGATAAAAGGTTACACTGTGATAAAAGGCTACAACATGATGAATGACTACACTGTTATAAAAGGCTACAACATTATAAAAGGCTACACTGTGATAAAAGGCTACACTGTGATGAAAGGTTACACTGTGATAAAAGGTCACACTGTGATAAAGGCTACACCATGATAAAAAGCCACACTTTGATAAAAGAGTACACTGTGATAAAAGGCCACACTGTGATGAAAGGCTACAACATAATAAAAGGCTACACTGTGATAAAAGGTTACACTGTGATCAAAGGCAACATGATCAAAGGCAACAACATGATAACAGGCTACACTGTGATAAAAGGCCACACTGTGATAAAAGGCTACACTGTGATAAAAGACTACACTGTGATAAAAGGTTACACCATTATAAAAGGCCACACTGTGACAATGGGTTAGACTGTGATAAAAGGCTACAACGTGATGAAAGGCTACACTGTGATAAAAGGTTATACTGTGATAAAAGGCTGTACCGTGATAAAAGGCTACACATTGATAAAAGACTACACTGTGATAAAAGGCCACACTGTGTTGAAAGGTTACACTGTGATAAAAAGCTACAACGTGATAAAAGGCTACACTGTCATAAAAGGCAGCACTGTGACGAAAGGTTACACTGTGATAAAAGTCTACAACATGATAAAAGGCTACACTGTGATAAAGGCTACAACATGATAAAAGTCTACACTGTGATAAAAACTTAATACATGATAAAAGGTTACACTGTGATAAAAGGTTACACTGTGATCAAAGGCAACAACATGATCAAAGGCCACACTGTGATGTAAGGTTACACTGTGAAAAAAGGTTACACTGTGATAAAAGGCAACACAATTATAAAAGGCTACACTGTGATAAAAGGCTACACTGTGATGAAAGGTTACACAGTGATGAAAGGTTACACTGTGATAAAAGGCTACACTGTGATGAAAGGTTACACTGTGATAAAAGGCGACACTGTGATAAAAGGCTACACTGTGATAAAAGGCTACAACATTATAAAAGGCTTCACTGTGATAATTGACAACACTGTGATAAAAGGCTACACAGTGACAAAAGGCTGCAACAATATAAAAGGCTACACCGTGATGAAAGGTTACACTGTGATAAAAGGCTACACTGTGATAAAGGCTACAACATGATAAAAGGCTACACTGTGATAAAAAGCCACACTGTGATAAAAGGCTACACTGTGATTAAAGGTTACACCGTGATGAAAGGTTACACTGTGATGAAAGATTACACTGTGATAAAAGGTTATACTGTGATCAAAGGCAACAACATGATCAAAGGCAACAACATCATAAAAGTCTACACTGGGACAATAGGCTACACCATGATAAAAAGCCACACTTTGATAAAAGAGTACACTGTGATAAAAGGCCACACTGTGATAAAAGGCTACACTGTGATAAAAGACTACACTGTGAAAGAAGGTTACACTCTGATAAAAGGCTACAACATGATAAAAGGCTACACTGTGATAAATGACTACACTTTGATAAAATAATTCACTGTGATAAAAGTTTACACTGTGATAGAATGCCATACTGTGATAAAAGATTACAATGTGATAAAAGGCTACACTGTGACGAAAGACTACACTGTGATAAAAGGTTACACCATTATAAAAACTACACTGTGATAAAAGGTCACACTGTGATAAAAGGCTACACTTTGAAAAAAACCTACTACATGATAAAAGGCTACACTTTGAAAAAAACCTACTACATGATAAAAGGTTACACTGTGATAAAAGGTTACACTGTGATCAAAGGCAAAAACATGATCAAAGGCAACAACATGATAAAAGGCTACACTGTGATAATAGGCTACACCATGATAAAAAGCCACACTTTGATAAAAGAGTACACTGTGATAAAAGGCCACACTGTGTTGAAAGGTTGCACTGTGATAAAAGGCTACAACGTGATAAAAGGCTACATTTTGATAACAGACTACACTGTGATAAAAGGCCACACTGTGATAAAAGGTTACACTGTGATAAAAGGCTAAACTGTGATAAAAGGCTACAACGTGATAAAAGGCTACACTGTGATAAAAGGCAGCACTGTGACGAAAGGTTACACTGTGATAAAAGGTTACACTGTGATAAAAGGCAACAACATGATAAAGGGCTACACTGTGATAAAAGGCTATACTTTGATAAAAGACTACAGTGTGAGAAAAGGCCATACTGTGATTAAATGTAACAACGTGATAAAAGGCCACACCGTGATAAAAGGTAAGACTGTGATAAAAGGCTGAACCGTGATAAAAGGCTACACAATGATAAAAGACTACACTGTGATAAAAGGCCACACTGTGATGAAAGGTTACACTGTGATAAAAGGCTACAATGTGATAAAAGGCTACAACGTGATAAAAGGCTACACTGTGATAAAAGGCTACACTGTGATAAAAGGTTACACTTTGATAAAAGAATTCACCGTGATAAAAGGCTACACTTTGATAAAAGACTACACTGTGATAAAAGGCAACATGATCAAAGGCAACAACATGATAAAAGGCTACACTGTGATAAAAGGCCACACTGTGATAAAAGGCTACACTGTGATAAAAGACTACACTGTGGAAGAAGGTTACACTCTGATAAAAGGCTACAACATGATAAAAGGCTTCACTGTGATAATTGACTACGCTGTGATAAAAGGCTACACAGTGACAAAAGGCTACAACAATATAAAAGGCTACACCGTGATGAAAGGTTACACTGTGATAAAAGGCTACACTGTGATAAAGGCTACAACATGATAAAAGGCTACACTGTGATAAAAACCTACTACATGATCAAAGGTTACACTGTGATAAAAGGTTACACTGTGATCAAAGGCAACAACATGATCAAAGGCAACAACATGATACAAGGTTACACTGTGATAATAGGCTACACCATGATAAAAAGCCACACTTTGATAAAAGTGTACACTGTGATAAAAGGCCACACTGTGATAAAAGGCTACACTGTGATAAAAACCTAATACATGATAAAAGGTTACACTGTGATCAAAGGCAACAACATGATAAAAGGCTACACTGTGATAAAAGGCCACACTGTGATAAAAGGCTACAACGTGATGAAAGGCTACACTGTGATAAAAGGGTACAATGTGATAAAAGGCTAAACCGTGATGAAAGGCTACACTTTGATAACAGACTACACTGTGATAAAAGGCTACAACATGATAAAAGGCTACACTGTGATAAGAGGTTACACTGTGATCAAAGGTAACAACATGATCAAAGGCAACAACATTATAAAAGGCTACACTGTGATAAAAAGCCACACTTTGATAAAAGAATACACTGTGATAAAAGACTACACCGTGATGAAAGGTTACACTGTTATAAAAGGCAACAACATGATAAAAGGCTACACTGTGATAAATGACTACACTGTGATAAAAGGCTACACTGTGATAAAAGGCTACACAGTGACAAAAGGCTACAACATTATAAAAGGCTACACCGTGATGAAAGGTTACACTGTGATAAAAGGCAACAACATGATAAAAGGCTACACTGTGATAAATGACTACACTGTGATAAAAGGTTACACTGTGATAAAAGGTTACACCATTATAAAGGGCCACACTGTGATAAAAGGTTAGACTGTGATAAAAGGCTACACTGTGACGAAAGACTACACTGTAATAAAAGATTACACCATTATAAAAAATACACAGTGATAAAAGGCCACACTGTGATAAAAGGCTACACTTTGATAAAAGAATCCACTATGATAAAAGCTTACACTGTGATAAAAGGCTACAACGTGATAAAAGGCCACACCGTGATAAAAGGTTACACTTTGATAAAAGACTACACTGTGATAAAAGGCTACACTGTGATAAAAGGGTACAATGTGATAAAAGGCTAAACCGTGATAAAAGGCTACACTTTGATAACAGACTACACTGTGATAAAAGGCCACACTGTGATAAAAGGCTACACTGTGAAAAAAAGCAACACTTTGATAAAAGAGTACATTGTGATGAAAGGTTACACTGTGATAAAAGTCATAAAAGGCTACAACATGATAAAATGCTACACTGTGATAAAGGCTACAACATGATAAAAGGCTACACTGTGATAAAAAGCTACAACGTGATAAAAGACTACAATGTGATTAAATGTTACAACGTGACAAAAGGCCACACCGTGAAAAAAGGTTACACTGTGATAAAAGGCTACACTGTGATAAAAGGTTACACTGTGATAAAAGGCTACACTGTGATAAAAGGGTACAATGTGATAAAAGGCTAAACCGTGATAAAAGGCTACACTTTGATAATAGGCTACACCAGGATAAAAAGCCACACTTTGATAAAAGAGTACACTGTGATAAAAGGCCACACTGTGATGAAAGGTTACACTGTGAAAAAAGGTTACACTGTGATAAAAGGCTACAACATGATAAAAGGCTACACTGTGATAAAAGGTTACACCATTATAAAAGGCCACACTGTGATAAAAGGTTAGACTGTGATAAAAGGCTACACTGTGACAAAAGACTACACTGTGATAAAAGGCTACAACATTATAAAAGGCTACACTGTGATAAAATGTTACACTGTGATCAAAGGCAACATGATCAAAGGCAACAACATGATAAAAGGCTACACTGTGATAAAAACCTACTACATGATAAAAGGTTACACTGTGATAAAAGGCCACACTGTGATCAAAGGCAACAACATGATCAAAGGCAACAACATGATAAAAGGCTACACTGTGATAATAGGCTACACCATGATAAAAAGCCACACTTTGATAAAAGAGTACACTCTGATATAAGGCCACACTGTGATAAACGGCTACACTGTGATAAAAGACTACACTGTGAAAGAGGGTTACACTCTGATATAAGGCTACAACATGATAAAAGGCTACACTGTGATAAATGACTACACTGTGATAAAAGGCTACACTGTGATAAAAGGCTACACAGTGACAAAAGGCTACAACATTATAAAAGGCTACACCGTGATGAAAGGTTACACTGTGATAAAAGGCTACACTGTGATAAAGGCTACAACATGATAAAAGGCTACACTGTGATAAAAGGCAACAACATGATAAATTGCTACACTGTGATAAAAGACTACACTGTGATAAAAGGCCACACTGTGTTGAAAGGTTACACTGTGATAAAAACCTAATACATGATAAAAGGTTACACTGTGATCAAAGGCAACAACATGATCAAAGGCCACACTGTGATGAAAGGTTACACTGTGAAAAAAGGTTACACTGTGATAAAAGGCAACAAAATTATAAAAGGCTACACTGTGATAAAAGGCTACACTGTGATAAAAGACTACACTGTGAAAGAAGGTTACACTCTGATAAAAGGCTACAACATGATAAAAGGCTACACTGTGATAAATGACTACATTGTGATAAAAGGTTACACCATTATAAAAGGCCACACTGTGACAATGGGTTAGACTGTGATAAAAGGCTACAACGTGATGAAAGGCTACACTGTGATAAAAGGTTACACTGTGATAAAAGTCTGAACCGTGATAAAAGGCTACACATTGATAAAAGACTACACTGTGATAAAAGGCCACACTGTGTTGAAAGGTTACACTGTGATAAAAGGCTACAACGTGATAAAAGGCTAGACTGTGATAAAAGGCAGCACTGTGACGAAAGGTTACACTGTGATAAAAGTCTACAACATGATAAAAGGCTACACTGTGATAAAGGCTACAACATGATAAAAGGCTACACTGTGATAAAAACCTAATACATGATAAAAGGTTACACTGTGATAAAAGGTTACACTGTGAAAAAAGGTTACACTGTGATAAAAGGCAACAACATGATCAAAGGCAACACTGTGAAAAAAGGTTACACTGTGATAAAAGGCAATAAAATTATAAAAGGCGACACTGTGATAAAAGGCTACACTGTGATGAAAGGTTACACAGTGATGAAAGGTTACACTGTGATAAAAGGCTTCACTGTGATGAAAGGTTACACTGTGAAAAAAGGTTACACTGTGATAAAAGGCTACAACGTGATAAAAGGCTACACTGTGATAAAAGTTTACACTGTGAAAAAAGGTTACACTGTGAAAAAAGGTTACACTGTGATAAAAGGCAACAACATGATCAAAGGCAACAACATGATAATAGGCTACACTGTGATAATAGGCTACACCAGGATAAAAAGACACACTTTGATAAAAGGCTACACTGTGATAAAAGGTTACACCATTATAAAAGGCCACACTGTGATAAAAGGTTAGACTGTGATAAAAGGCTACACTGTGACAAAAGACTACACTGTGATAAAAGGCTACAACATTATAAAAGGCTACACTGTGATAAAATGTTACACTGTGATCAAAGGCAACATGATCAAAGGCAACAACATGATAAAAGGCTACACTGTGATAAAAACCTACTACATGATAAAAGGTTACACTGTGATAAAAGGCCACACTGTGATCAAAGGCAACAACATGATAAAAGGCTACACTGTGATAATAGGCTACACCATGATAAAAAGCCACACTTTGATAAAATAGTACACTCTGATAAAAGGCCACACTGTGATAAAAGGCTACACTGTGATAAAAGACTACACTGTGAAAGAGGGTTACACTCTGATATAAGGCTACAACATGATAAAAGGCTACACTGTGATAAATGACTACACTGTGATAAAAGGCTACACTGTGATAAAAGGCTACACAGTGACAAAAGGCTACAACATTATAAAAGGCTACACCGTGATGAAAGGTTACACTGTGATAAAAGGCTACACTGTGATAAAGGCTACAACATGATAAAAGGCTACACTGTGATAAAAGGCAACAACATGATCAATTGCTACACTGTGATAAAAGGCTATACTTTGATAAAAGACTACACTGTGATAAAAGGTTACACTGTGATAAAAGGCTGAACCGTGATAAAAGGCTACACATTGATAAAAGACTACACTGTGATAAAAGGCCACACTGTGTTGAAAGGTTACACTGTGATAAAAGGCTACAACGTGATAAAAGGCTACACTGTGATAAAAGGCAGCACTGTGACGAAAGGTTACACTGTGATAAAAGTCTACAACATGATAAAAGGCTACACTATGATAAAGGCTACAACATGATGAAAGGTTTCACTGTGAAAAAAGGTTACACTGTGATAAAAGGCTACACTGTGATAAAAGGCTACACTGTGATAATAGGCTACACTGTGATAAAAGACTACACTGTGATAAAAGGCCACACTGTGATAAAAGGCTACACTGTGATTAAAGGTTACACAGTGATGAAAGGTTAGACTGTGATAAAAGGCTGAACCGTGATAAAAGGCTACAACGTGATAAAAGGCTACACTGTGATAAAAGGCAGCACTGTGACGAAAGGTTACACTGTGATAAAATGTTACACTGTGATAAAAGGCAACAACATGATAAAGGGCTACACTGTGATAAAAGGCTATACTTTGATAAAAGACTACAGTGTGATAAAAGGCCATACTGTGATTAAATGTAACAACGTGATAAAAGGCCACACCGTGATGAAAGGTAAGACTGTGATAAAAGGCTGAACCGTGATAAAAGACTACACAATGATAAAAGACTACACTGTGATAAAAGGCTACAACGTGATAAAAGGCTACACTGTGATAAAAGGTTACACTGTGAAAAAAGGCTACACTGTGATGAAGGCTACAATATGATAAAAGGCTAAACTGTGATAAAAGGCTACAAATGATGAATGACTACACTGTGATAAAAGGCTACAACATCATAAAAGGCTACACTGTGATAAAAGGTTATACTGTGATCAAAGGCAACAACATGATCAAAGGCCACACTGTGATGAAAGGTTACACTGTGAAAAAAGGTTACACTGTGATAAAAGGCTACAACATCATAAAAGGCTACACTGTGATAAATGACTACACTGTGATAAAAGGCTACAAAATTATAAAAGGCTACACTGTGATAAAAGGCTACACTGTGATTAAAGGTTACACCGTGATGAAAGGTTACACTGTGATGAAAGGTTACACTGTGATAAAAGGTTAGACTGTGATCAAAGGCAACAACATGATCAAAGGCAACAACATGATAAAAGGCTACACTGTGATAATAGGCTACACCATGAGAAAAAGCCACACTTTGATAAAAGAGTACACTGTGATAAAAGGCCACACTGTGATAAAAGGCTACACCATGATAAAAAGCCACACTTTGATAAAAGAGTACACTGTGATAAAAGGCCACACTGTGATGAAAGGTTACACTGTGAAAAAAGGCTACACTGTGATCAAAGGCTACAACATGATCAAAGGCAACAACATGATAAAAGAGTACACTGTGATAAAAGGCTACACTGTGATAAAGGCTACAACATGATAAAAGGCTAAACTGTGATAAAAGGCTACAACATGATGAATGACTACACTGTGATAAAACGCAGCACTGTGACGAAAGGTTACACTGTGATAAAAGTCTACAACATGATAAAAGGCTACACTGTGATAAAGGCTACAACATGATAAAAGGCTACACTGTGATAAAAGGCCACACTGTGATAAAAGGCTACACTGTGATAAAAGACTACACTGTGGAAGAAGGTTACACTCTGATAAAAGGCTACAACATGATAAAAGGCTACACTGTGATAAATGACTACACTGTGAAAAAAGGTTACACCATTATAAAAGGCCACACTGTGACAATGGGTTAGACTGTGATAAAAGGCTACAACGTGATAAAAGGCTGAACCGTGATAAAAGGCTACACATTGATAAAAGACTACACTGTGATAAAAGGCCACACTGTGTTGAAAGGTTACACTGTGATAAAAGGCTACAACGTGATAAAAGGCTACACTGTGATAAAAGGCAGCACTGTGACGAAAGGTTACACTGTGATAAAAGGCTACACTGTGATAAAAGGGTACAATGTGATAAAAGGCTAAACCGTGATAAAAGGCTACACTTTGATAACAGACTACACTGTGATAAAAGGCCACACTGTGATAAAAGGTTACACTGTGATTAAAGGCTACACTGTGATCAAATGCAAAAACATGATCAAAGGCAACAACATGATAAAAGGCTACACTGTGAAAAAAAGCAACACTTTGATAAAAGAGTACACTGTGATGAAAGGTTACACTGTGATAAAAGTCATAAAAGGCTACAACATGATAAAATGCTACACTGTGATAAAGGCTACAACATGATAAAAGGCTACACTGTGATAAAAAGCTACAACGTGATAAAAGACTACAATGTGATTAAATGTTACAACGTGACAAAAGGCCACACCGTGATACAAGGTTACACTGTGATAAAAGGCTACACTGTGATAAAAGGTTACACTGTGATAAAAGGCTACACTGTGATAAAAGGGTACAATGTGATAAAAGGCTAAACCGTGATAAAAGGCTACACTTTGATAATAGGCTACACCAGGATAAAAAGCCACACTTTGATAAAAGAGTACACTGTGATAAAAGGCCACACTGTGATGAAAGGTTACACTGTGAAAAAAGGTTACACTGTGATAAAAGGCTACAACATGATAAAAGGCTACACTGTGATAAAAGGTTACACCATTATAAAAGGCCACACTGTGATAAAAGGTTAGACTGTGATAAAAGGCTACACTGTGACAAAAGACTACACTGTGATAAAAGGCTACAACATTATAAAAGGCTACACTGTGATAAAATGTTACACTGTGATCAAAGGCAACATGATCAAAGGCAACAACATGATAAAAGGCTACACTGTGATAAAAACCTACTACATGATAAAAGGTTACACTGTGATAAAAGGCCACACTGTGATCAAAGGCAACAACATGATCAAAGGCAACAACATGATAAAAGGCTACACTGTGATAATAGGCTACACCATGATAAAAAGCCACACTTTGATAAAAGAGTACACTCTGATATAAGGCCACACTGTGATAAACGGCTACACTGTGATAAAAGACTACACTGTGAAAGAGGGTTACACTCTGATATAAGGCTACAACATGATAAAAGGCTACACTGTGATAAATGACTACACTGTGATAAAAGGCTACACAGTGACAAAAGGCTACAACATTATAAAAGGCTACACCGTGATGAAAGGTTACACTGTGATAAAAGGCTACACTGTGATAAAGGCTACAACATGATAAAAGGCTACACTGTGATAAAAGGCAACAACATGATAAATTGCTACACTGTGATAAAAGACTACACTGTGATAAAAGGCCACACTGTGTTGAAAGGTTACACTGTGATAAAAACCTAATACATGATAAAAGGTTACACTGTGATCAAAGGCAACAACATGATCAAAGGCCACACTGTGATGAAAGGTTACACTGTGAAAAAAGGTTACACTGTGATAAAAGGCAACAAAATTATAAAAGGCTACACTGTGATAAAAGGCTACACTGTGATAAAAGGTCACACTGTGATAAAAGGCTACACTGTGATAAAAGACTACACTGTGAAAGAAGGTTACACTCTGATAAAAGGCTACAACATGATAAAAGGCTACACTGTGATAAATGACTACATTGTGATAAAAGGTTACACCATTATAAAAGGCCACACTGTGACAATGGGTTAGACTGTGATAAAAGGCTACAACGTGATGAAAGGCTACACTGTGATAAAAGGTTACACTGTGATAAAAGTCTGAACCGTGATAAAAGGCTACACATTGATAAAAGACTACACTGTGATAAAAGGCCACACTGTGTTGAAAGGTTACACTGTGATAAAAGGCTACAACGTGATAAAAGGCTAGACTGTGATAAAAGGCAGCACTGTGACGAAAGGTTACACTGTGATAAAAGTCTACAACATGATAAAAGGCTACACTGTGATAAAGGCTACAACATGATAAAAGGCTACACTGTGATAAAAACCTAATACATGATAAAAGGTTACACTGTGATAAAAGGTTACACTGTGAAAAAAGGTTACACTGTGATAAAAGGCAACAACATGATCAAAGGCAACACTGTGAAAAAAGGTTACACTGTGATAAAAGGCAATAAAATTATAAAAGGCGACACTGTGATAAAAGGCTACACTGTGATGAAAGGTTACACAGTGATGAAAGGTTACACTGTGATAAAAGGCTTCACTGTGATGAAAGGTTACACTGTGAAAAAAGGTTACACTGTGATAAAAGGCTACAACGTGATAAAAGGCTACACTGTGATAAAAGTTTACACTGTGAAAAAAGGTTACACTGTGAAAAAAGGTTACACTGTGATAAAAGGCAACAACATGATCAAAGGCAACAACATGATAAAAGGCTACACTGTGATAATAGGCTACACCAGGATAAAAAGACACACTTTGATAAAAGGCTACACTGTGATAAAAGGTTACACCATTATAAAAGGCCACACTGTGATAAAAGGTTAGACTGTGATAAAAGGCTACACTGTGACAAAAGACTACACTGTGATAAAAGGCTACAACATTATAAAAGGCTACACTGTGATAAAATGTTACACTGTGATCAAAGGCAACATGATCAAAGGCAACAACATGATAAAAGGCTACACTGTGATAAAAACCTACTACATGATAAAAGGTTACACTGTGATAAAAGGCCACACTGTGATCAAAGGCAACAACATGATAAAAGGCTACACTGTGATAATAGGCTACACCATGATAAAAAGCCACACTTTGATAAAATAGTACACTCTGATAAAAGGCCACACTGTGATAAAAGGCTACACTGTGATAAAAGACTACACTGTGAAAGAGGGTTACACTCTGATATAAGGCTACAACATGATAAAAGGCTACACTGTGATAAATGACTACACTGTGATAAAAGGCTACACTGTGATAAAAGGCTACACAGTGACAAAAGGCTACAACATTATAAAAGGCTACACCGTGATGAAAGGTTACACTGTGATAAAAGGCTACACTGTGATAAAGGCTACAACATGATAAAAGGCTACACTGTGATAAAAGGCAACAACATGATAAATTGCTACACTGTGATAAAAGGCTATACTTTGATAAAAGACTACACTGTGATAAAAGGTTACACTGTGATAAAAGGCTGAACCGTGATAAAAGGCTACACATTGATAAAAGACTACACTGTGATAAAAGGCCACACTGTGTTGAAAGGTTACACTGTGATAAAAGGCTACAACGTGATAAAAGGCTACACTGTGATAAAAGGCAGCACTGTGACGAAAGGTTACACTGTGATAAAAGTCTACAACATGATAAAAGGCTACACTATGATAAAGGCTACAACATGATGAAAGGTTTCACTGTGAAAAAAGGTTACACTGTGATAAAAGGCTACACTGTGATAAAAGGCTACACTGTGATAATAGGCTACACTGTGATAAAAGACTACACTGTGATAAAAGGCCACACTGTGATAAAAGGCTACACTGTGATTAAAGGTTACACAGTGATGAAAGGTTAGACTGTGATAAAAGGCTGAACCGTGATAAAAGGCTACAACGTGATAAAAGGCTACACTGTGATAAAAGGCAGCACTGTGACGAAAGGTTACACTGTGATAAAAGTCTACAACATGATAAAAGGCTACACTATGATAAAGGCTACAACATGATGAAAGGTTTCACTGTGAAAAAAGGTTACACTGTGATAAAAGGCTACACTGTGATAAAAGGCTACACTGTGATAATAGGCTACACTGTGATAAAAGACTACAATGTGATAAAAGGCCACACTGTGATAAAAGGCTACACTGTGATTAAAGGTTACACAGTGATGAAAGGTTAGACTGTGATAAAAGGCTGAACCGTGATAAAAGGCTACAACGTGATAAAAGGCTACACTGTGATAAAAGGCAGCACTGTGACGAAAGGTTACACTGTGATAAAATGTTACACTGTGATAAAAGGCAACAACATGATAAAGGGCTACACTGTGATAAAAGGCTATACTTTGATAAAAGACTACAGTGTGATAAAAGGCCATACTGTGATTAAATGTAACAACGTGATAAAAGGCCACACCGTGATGAAAGGTAAGACTGTGATAAAAGGCTGAACCGTGATAAAAGACTACACAATGATAAAAGACTACACTGTGATAAAAGGCTACAACGTGATAAAAGGCTACACTGTGATAAAAGGTTACACTGTGAAAAAAGGCTACACTGTGATGAAGGCTACAATATGATAAAAGGCTAAACTGTGATAAAAGGCTACAAATGATGAATGACTACACTGTGATAAAAGGCTACAACATCATAAAAGGCTACACTGTGATAAAAGGTTATACTGTGATCAAAGGCAACAACATGATCAAAGGCCACACTGTGATGAAAGGTTACACTGTGAAAAAAGGTTACACTGTGATAAAAGGCTACAACATCATAAAAGGCTACACTGTGATAAATGACTACACTGTGATAAAAGGCTACAAAATTATAAAAGGCTACACTGTGATAAAAGGCTACACTGTGATTAAAGGTTACACCGTGATGAAAGGTTACACTGTGATGAAAGGTTACACTGTGATAAAAGGTTAGACTGTGATCAAAGGCAACAACATGATCAAAGGCAACAACATGATAAAAGGCTACACTGTGATAATAGGCTACACCATGAGAAAAAGCCACACTTTGATAAAAGAGTACACTGTGATAAAAGGCCACACTGTGATAAAAGGCTACACCATGATAAAAAGCCACACTTTGATAAAAGAGTACACTGTGATAAAAGGCCACACTGTGATGAAAGGTTACACTGTGAAAAAAGGCTACACTGTGATCAAAGGCTACAACATGATCAAAGGCAACAACATGATAAAAGAGTACACTGTGATAAAAGGCTACACTGTGATAAAGGCTACAACATGATAAAAGGCTAAACTGTGATAAAAGGCTACAACATGATGAATGACTACACTGTGATAAAACGCAGCACTGTGACGAAAGGTTACACTGTGATAAAAGTCTACAACATGATAAAAGGCTACACTGTGATAAAGGCTACAACATGATAAAAGGCTACACTGTGATAAAAGGCCACACTGTGATAAAAGGCTACACTGTGATAAAAGACTACACTGTGGAAGAAGGTTACACTCTGATAAAAGGCTACAACATGATAAAAGGCTACACTGTGATAAATGACTACACTGTGAAAAAAGGTTACACCATTATAAAAGGCCACACTGTGACAATGGGTTAGACTGTGATAAAAGGCTACAACGTGATAAAAGGCTGAACCGTGATAAAAGGCTACACATTGATAAAAGACTACACTGTGATAAAAGGCCACACTGTGTTGAAAGGTTACACTGTGATAAAAGGCTACAACGTGATAAAAGGCTACACTGTGATAAAAGGCAGCACTGTGACGAAAGGTTACACTGTGATAAAAGGCTACACTGTGATAAAAGGGTACAATGTGATAAAAGGCTAAACCGTGATAAAAGGCTACACTTTGATAACAGACTACACTGTGATAAAAGGCCACACTGTGATAAAAGGTTACACTGTGATTAAAGGCTACACTGTGATCAAATGCAAAAACATGATCAAAGGCAACAACATGATAAAAGGCTACACTGTGAAAAAAAGCAACACTTTGATAAAAGAGTACACTGTGATGAAAGGTTACACTGTGATAAAAGTCATAAAAGGCTACAACATGATAAAATGCTACACTGTGATAAAGGCTACAACATGATAAAAGGCTACACTGTGATAAAAAGCTACAACGTGATAAAAGACTACAATGTGATTAAATGTTACAACGTGACAAAAGGCCACACCGTGATACAAGGTTACACTGTGATAAAAGGCTACACTGTGATAAAAGGTTACACTGTGATAAAAGGCTACACTGTGATAAAAGGGTACAATGTGATAAAAGGCTAAACCGTGATAAAAGGCTACACTTTGATAATAGGCTACACAAGGATAAAAAGCCACACTTTGATAAAAGAGTACACTGTGATAAAAGGCCACACTGTGATGAAAGGTTACACTGTGAAAAAAGGTTACACTGTGATAAAAGGCTACAACATGATAAAAGGCTACACTGTGATAAAAGTTTACACCATTATAAAAGGCCACACTGTGATAAAAGGTTAGACTGTGATAAAAGGCTACACTGTGACAAAAGACTACACTGTGATAAAAGGCTACAACATTATAAAAGGCTACACTGTGATAAAATGTTACACTGTGATCAAAGGCAACATGATCAAAGGCAACAACATGATAAAAGGCTACACTGTGATAAAAACCTACTACATGATAAAAGGTTACACTGTGATAAAAGGCCACACTGTGATCAAAGGCAACAACATGATCAAAGGCAACAACATGATAAAAGGCTACACTGTGATAATAGGCTACACCATGATAAAAAGCCACACTTTGATAAAAGAGTACACTCTGATATAAGGCCACACTGTGATAAAAGGCTACACTGTGATAAAAGACTACACTGTGAAAGAGGGTTACACTCTGATATAAGGCTACAACATGATAAAAGGCTACACTGTGATAAATGACTACACTGTGATAAAAGGCTACACAGTGACAAAAGGCTACAACATTATTAAAGGCTACACCGTGATGAAAGGTTACACTGTGATAAAAGGCTACACTGTGATAAAGGCTACAACATGATAAAAGGCTACACTGTGATAAAAGGCAACAACATGATAAAATGCTACACTGTGATAAAAGACTACACTGTGATAAAAGGCCACACTGTGTTGAAAGGTTACACTGTGATAAAAACCTAATACATGATAAAAGGTTACACTGTGATCAAAGGCAACAACATGATCAAAGGCCACACTGTGATGAAAGGTTACATTGTGAAAAAAGGTTACACTGTGATAAAAGGCAACAAAATTATAAAAGGCTACACTGTGATAAAAGGCTACACTGTGATAAAAGGTCACACTGTGATAAAAGGCTACACTGTGATAAAAGACTACACTGTGAAAGAAGGTTACACTCTGATAAAAGGCTACAACATGATAAAAGGCTACACTGTGATAAATGACTACATTGTGATAAAAGGTTACACCATTATAAAAGGCCACACTGTGACAATGGGTTAGACTGTGATAAAAGGTTACACTGTGATAAAAGTCTGAACCGTGATAAAAGGCTACACATTGATAAAAGACTACACTGTGATAAAAGGCCACACTGTGTTGAAAGGTTACACTGTGATAAAAGGCTACAACGTGATAAAAGGCTAGACTGTGATAAAAGGCAGCACTGTGACGAAAGGTTACACTGTGATAAAAGTCTACAACATGATAAAAGGCTACACTGTGATAAAGGCTACAACATGATAAAAGACTACACTGTGATAAAAGGCCACACTGTGATAAAAGGCTACACTGTGATAAAAGACTACACTGTGGAAGAAGGTTACACTCTGATAAAAGGCTACAACATGATATAAGGCTACACTGTGATAAATGACTACACTGTGAAAAAAGGTTACACCATTATAAAAGGCCACACTGTGACAATGGGTTAGACTGTGATAAAAGGCTACAACGTGATAAAAGGCTGAACCGTGATAAAAGGCTACACATTGATAAAAGACTACACTGTGATAAAAGGCCACACTGTGTTGAAAGGTTACACTGTGATAAAAGGCTACAACGTGATAAAAGGCTACACTGTGATAAAAGGTAGCACTGTGACGAAAGGTTACACTGTGATAAAAGGCAATAAAATTATAAAAGGCGACACTGTGATAAAAGGCTACACTGTGATGAAAGGTTACACAGTGATGAAAGGTTACACTGTGATAAAAGGCTTCACTGTGATGAAAGGTTACACTGTGAAAAAAGGTTACACTGTGATAAAAGGCTACAACGTGATAAAAGGCTACACTGTGATAAAAGTTTACACTGTGAAAAAAGGTTACACTGTGATAAAAGGCAACAACATGATCAAAGGCAACAACATGATAAAAGGCTACACTGTGATAATAGGCTACACCAGGATAAAAAGCCACACTTTGATAAAAGGCTACACTGTGATAAAAGGTTACACCATTATAAAAGGCCACACTGTGATAAAAGGTTAGACTGTGATAAAAGGCTACACTGTGACAAAAGACTACACTGTGATAAAAGGCTACAACATTATAAAAGGCTACACTGTGATAAAAGGCTACACAGTGACAAAAGGCTACAACATTATAAAAGGCTACACCGTGATGAAAGGTTACACTGTGATAAAAGGCTACACTGTGATAAAGGCTACAACATGATAAAAGGCTACACTGTGATAAAAGGCAACAACATGATAAATTGCTACACTGTGATAAAAGGCTATACTTTGATAAAAGACTACACTGTGATAAAAGGTTACACTGTGATAAAAGGCTGAACCGTGATAAAAGGCTACACATTGATAAAAGACTACACTGTGATAAAAGGCCACACTGTGTTGAAAGGTTACACTGTGATAAAAGGCTACAACGTGATAAAAGGCTACACTGTGATAAAAGGCAGCACTGTGACGAAAGGTTACACTGTGATAAAAGTCTACAACATGATAAAAGGCTACACTATGATAAAGGCTACAACATGATGAAAGGTTTCACTGTGAAAAAAGGTTACACTGTGATAAAAGGCTGCACTGTGATAAAAGGCTACACTGTGATAATAGGCTACACTGTGATAAAAGACTACACTGTGATAAAAGGCCACACTGTGATAAAAGGCTACACTGTGATTAAAGGTTACACAGTGATGAAAGGTTAGACTGTGATAAAAGGCTGAACCGTGATAAAAGGCTACAACGTGATAAAAGGCTACACTGTGATAAAAGGCAGCACTGTGACGAAAGGTTACACTGTGATAAAATGTTACACTGTGATAAAAGGCAACAACATGATAAAGGGCTACACTGTGATAAAAGGCTATACTTTGATAAAAGACTACAGTGTGATAAAAGGCCATACTGTGATTAAATGTAACAACGTGATAAAAGGCCACACCGTGATAAAAGGTAAGACTGTGATAAAAGGCTGAACCGTGATAAAAGACTACACCATGATAAAAGACTACACTGTGATAAAAGGCTACAACGTGATAAAAGGCTACACTGTGATAAAAGGTTACACTGTGAAAAAAGGTTACACTGTGATAAAAGGCAACAACATGATCAAAGGCAACAACATGATCAAAGGCAACAACATGATAAAAGGCTACACTGTGATAATAGGCTACACCAGGATAAAAAGCCACACTTTGATAAAAGAGTACACTGTGATAAAAGGCCACACTGTGATGAAAGGTTACACTGTGAAAAAAGGTTACACTGTGATAAAAGGCTACAACATGATAAAAGGCTTCACTGTGATAAAAGGTTACACCATTATAAAAGGCCACACTGTGATAAAAGGTTACACTGTGATAAAAGGCAACAACATGATAAAGGGCTACACTGTGATAAAAGGCTATACTTTGATAAAAGACTACAGTGTGATAAAAGGCCATACTGTGATTAAATGTTACAACGTGATAAAAGGCCACACCGTGATAAAAGGTAAGACTGTGATAAAAGGCTGAACCGTGATAAAAGGCTACACAATGATAAAAGACTACACTGTGATAAAAGGCCACACTGTGATGAAAGGTTACACTGTGAAAGAAGGTTACACTCTGATAAAAGGCTGCAACATGATAAAAGGCTACACTATGATAAAGGCTACAACATGATAAAAGGCTACACTGTGATAAAAGCCTAATACATGATAAAAGGTTACACTGTGATAAAAGGTTACACTGTGATCAAAGGCAACAACATGATCAAAGGCCACACTGTGATGAAAGGTTACACTGTGAAAAAAGGTTACACTGTGATAAAAGGCAACAAAATTATAAAAGGCTACACTGTGATAAAAGGCTACACTGTGATGAAAGGTTACACAGTGATGAAAGGTTACACTGTGATAAAAGGCTTCACTGTGATGAAAGGTTACACTGTGAAAAAAGGTTAGACTGTGATAAAAGGCTACAACATGATAAAAGGCTACACTGTCATAAAGGCTACAACATGATAAAAGGCTACACTGTGATAAAAAGCTACAACGTGATAAAAGACTACAATGTGATTAAATGTTACACAGTGATGAAAGGTTACACTGTGATAAAAGGCTACACTGTGATGAAGGCTACAATATGATAAAAGGCTAAACTGTGATAAAAGTCTACAAATGATGAATGACTACACTGTGATAAAAGGCTACAACATTATAAAAGGCTACACTGTGATAAAAGGTTATACTGTGATCAAAGGCAACAACATGATCAAAGGCCACACTGTGATGAAAGGTTACACTGTGAAAAAAGGTTACACTGTGATAAAAGGCTACAACATCATAAAAGGCTACACTGTGATAAATGACTACACTGTGATAAAAGGCTACAAAATTATAAAAGGCTACACTGTGATTAAAGGCTACACTGTGATTAAAGGTTACACCGTGATGAAAGGTTACACTGTGATGAAAGGTTACACTGTGATAAAAGGTTAGACTGTGATCAAAGGCAACAACATGATCAAAGGCAACAACATGATGAAAGGCTACACTGTGATAATAGGCTACACCATGAGAAAAAGCCACACTTTGATAAAAGAGTACACTGTGATAAAAGGCCACACTGTGATAAAAGGCTACACCATGATAAAAAGCCACACTTTGATAAAAGAGTACACTGTGATAAAAGGCCACACTGTGATGAAAGGTTACACTGTGAAAAAAGGCTACACTGTGATCAAAGGCAACAACATGATAAAAGAGTACACTGTGATAAAAGGCTACACTGTGATAAAGGCTACAACATGATAAAAGGCTAAACTGTGATAAAAGGCTACAACATGATGAATGACTACACTGTGATAAAAGGCTACAACATTATAAAAGGCTACACTGTGATAAAAGGTTACACTGTGATCAAAGGCAACATGATCAAAGGCAACAACATGATAAAAGAGTACATTGTGATAAAAGGCTACACTGTGATTAAGGCTACAACATGATAAAAGGCTACACTGTGATAAAAGGCCACACTGTGATAAAAGGCTACACTGTGATAAAAGACTACACTGTGAAAGAAGGTTAGACTCTGATAAAAGGCTACAACATGATAAAAGGCTACACTGTGATAAAAGGCTACACTGTGATAAAGGCTACAACATGATAAAAGGCTAAACTGTGATAAAAGGCTACAACATGATGAATGACTACACTGTGATAAAAGGCTACAACATTATAAAAGGCTACACTTTGAAAAAAGGCCACACTGTGATAAAAGGCTACACTGTGATAAAAGACTACACTGTGAAAGAAGGTTAGACTCTGATAAAAGGCTACAACATGATAAAAGGCTACACTGTGATAAATGACTACACTGTGACAAAAGGTTACACCATTATAAAAGGCCACACTGTGACAATGGGTTAGACTCTGATAAAAGGCTACAACGTGATGAAAGGCTACACTGTGATAAAAGGCTGAACCGTGATAAAAGGCTACACATTGATAAAAGACTACACTGTGATAAAAGGCCACACTGTGTTGAAAGGTTACACTGTGATCAAAGGCTACAACGTGATAAAAGACTACCCTATGATGAAATGTTAGAACGTGATAAAAGGCCACACCGTGATAAAACGTTAGACTGTGATAAAAGGCTGAACCGTGATAAAAGGCTACAACGTGATAAAAGGCTACACTGTGATAAAAGGTTACATTGTGATCAAAGGCAACAACATGATCAAAGGCCACACTGTGATGAAAGGTTACACTGTGAAAAAAGGTTACACTGTGATAAAAGGCAACAAAATTATAAAAGGCTACACTGTGATAAAAGGCTATACTTTGATAAAAGACTACACTGTGATAAAAGGTTACACTGTGATAAAAGGCCATGCTGTGATTAAATGTTACAACGTGATAAAAGGCCACACTGTGATGAAAGGTTACACTGTGAAAAAAGGTTACACTGTGATAAAAGGCTACAACATGATAAAAGGCTACACTGTGATAAAATGTTACACCATTATAAAAGGCCACACTGTGATAAAAGGTTACACTGTGATAAAAGGCAACAACATGATAAAGGGCTACACTGTGATAAAAGGCTATACTTTGATAAAAGACTACAGTGTGATAAAAGGCCATACTGTGATTAAATGTTACAACGTGATAAAAGGCCACACCGTGATAAAAGGTAAGACTGTGATAAAAGGCTGAACCGTGATAAAAGGCTACACAATGATAAAAGACTACACTGTGATAAAAGGCCACACTGTGATGAAAGGTTACACTGTGAAAAAAGGCTACACTGTGATGAAGGCTACAATATGATAAAAGGCTAAACTGTGATAAAAGGCCACACTGTGAAAAAAGGCTACACTGTGATAAAAGACTACACTGTGAAAGAAGGTTAGACTCTGATAAAAGGCTACAACATGATAAAAGGCTACACTGTGATAAAAGGCTACACTGTGATAAAGGCTACAACATGATAAAAGGCTAAACTGTGATAAAAGGCTACAACATGATGAATGACTACACTGTGATAATAGGCTACACCATGATCAAAAGCCACACTTTGATAAAAGAGTACACTGTGATAAAAGGCCACACTGTGATAAAAGGCTACACTGTGATAAAAGACTACACTGTGAAAGAAGGTTAGACTCTGATAAAAGGCTACAACATGATAAAAGGCTACACTGTGATAAATGACTACACTGTGATAAAAGGTTACACCATTATAAAAGGCCACACTGTGACAATGGGTTAGACTGTGATAAAAGGCTACAACGTGATGAAAGGCTACACTGTGATAAAAGGCTGAACCGTGATAAAAGGCTACACATTGATAAAAGACTACACTGTGATTAAAGGCTACACCGTGATGAAAGGTTACACTGTGATGAAAGGTTACACTGTGAAAAAAGGTTACACTGTGATAAAAGGTTACACCATTATAAAAGGCCACACTGTGATAAGAGGTTAGACTGTGAAAAAAGGCTACACTGTGACGAAAGACTACACTGTGATAAAAGTTTACACCATTATAAAAACTACACTGTGATAAAAGGCTACACTGTGATAAAAGGCTACACTTTGAAAAAAGGCTACTACATGATAAAAGGTTACACTGTGATAAAAGGTTACACTGTGATCAAAGGCAACAACATGATCAAAGGCAACTACATGATAAAAGGCTACACTGTGATAAAAGGCTACACCATGATAAAAAGCCACACTTTGATAAAAGAGTACACTCTGATAAAAGGCCACACTGTGATAAAAGGCTACACTGTGATAAAAGACAACACTGTGAAAGAGGGTTACACTCTGATATAAGGCTACAACATGATAAAAGGCTACACTGTGATAAATGACTACACTGTGATAAAAGGCTACACTGTGATAAAAGCCAACACAGTGACAAAAGGCTACAACATTATAAAAGGCTACACCCTGATGAAAGGTTACACTGTGATAAAAGGCTACACTGTGATAAAGGCTACAACATGATTAAGGGCTACACTGTGATAAAAGGTTATACTTTGATAAAAGACTACACTGTGATAAAAGGTTACACTGTGATAAAAGGCTGAACCGTGATAAAAGGCTACACATTGATAAAAGACTACACTGTGATAAAAGGCCACACTGTGTTGAAAGGTTACACTGTGATAAAAGGCTACAACGTGATAAAAGGCTACACTGTGATAAAAGGCAGCACTGTGACGAAAGGTTACACTGTGATAAAAGTCTACAACATGATAAAAGGCTACACTGTGATAAAGGCTACAACATGATAAAAGGCTACACTGTGATAAAAGGTTACACTGTGAAAAATGGTTACACTGTGATAAAAGGCTACACTGTGATGAAAGGTTAAACAGTGATGAAAGGTTACACTGTGATGAAAGGCTACACTGTGATAATAGGCTACACCATGATAAAAAGCCACACTTTGATAAAATAGTACACTGTGATAAAAGTCCACACTGTGAAGAAAGGTTACACCGTGATAAAAGGTTAGACTGTGATAAAAGGCTACAACATTATAAAAGGCTACACTGTGATCAAAGGCAACATGATCAAAGGCAACAACATGATAAAAGGCTACACTGTGATAAATGGCCACACTGTGAAAAAAGGCTACACTGTGATAAAAGACTACACTGTGAAAGAAGGTTACACTCTGATAAAAGGCTACAACATGATAAAAGGCTACACTGTGATAAATGACTACACTGTGATAAAAGGTTACACTGTGATACAAGTCTGAACCGTGATAAAAGGCTACACATTGATAAAAGACTACACTGTGATAAAAGGCCACACTGTGTTGAAAGGTTACACTGTGATAAAAGGCTACAACGTGATAAAAGGCTACACTGTGATAAAAGGGTACACAGTGATGAAAGGTTACACTGTGATAAAAGGCTACACTGTGATAAAGGCTACAACATGAAAAAAGGCTAAACTGTGATAAAAGGCTACAACATGATGAATGACTACACTGTGATGAAAGGCTACAACATTATAAAAGGCTACACTGTGAAAAAAGGTTTCACTGTGATCAATGGCAACATGATCAAAGGCAACAACATGATGAAAGGCTACACTGTGATAAATGACTACACTGTAATAAAAGGTTACACCATGATAAAAAGCCACACTTTGATAAAAGAGTACACTGTGATAAAAGGCTACACTGTGATAAAAGGCTACACTGTGATAAAAGGTTACACTGTGATCAAAGGCAACATGATCAAAGGCAACAACATGATAAAAGGCTACACTGTGATAAAAGACCACACAGTGATAAAAGGCCACACTGTGATGAAAGGTTACACTGTGAAAAAAGGTTACACTGTGATAAAATGCAACAAAATTATAAAAGGCTACACTGTGATAAAAGGCTACACTGTCATGAAAGGTTACACTGTGATGAAATGTTACGTGATAAAAGGCCACACCGTGATAAAAGGTTAGACTGTGATAAAAGGTTGAACCGTGATAAAAGGCTACACATTGATAAAAGACTACACTGTGATAAAAGGCTACAACATGATGAATGACTACACTGTGATAAAAGGCTACAACATTATAATAGGCTACACTGTGATAAAAGGTTACACTGTGATCAAAGGCAACATGATCAAAGGCAACAACATGATTAAAGGCTACACTGTGATAAAAGTCCACACTGTGATAAAAGGCCACACTGTGATGAAAGGTTACACTGTGATAAAAGGCAACAAAATTATAAAAGGCTACACAGTGATAAAAGGCTACACTGTGATGAAAGGTTACACAGTGATGAAAGGTTACACTGTGATAAAAGGCTACACTGTGATAAAAGACTACACTGTGATAAAAGGCTACAACATGATGAATGACTACACTGTGATAAAAGGCTACAACATTATAATAGGCTACACTGTGATAAAAGGTTACACTGTGATCAAAGGCAACATGATCAAAGGCAACAACATGATTAAAGGCTACACTGTGATAAAAGTCCACACTGTGATAAAAGGCCACACTGTGATGAAAGGTTACACTGTGAAAAAAGGTTACACTGTGATAAAAGGCAACAAAATTATAAAAGGCTACACAGTGATAAAAGGCTACACTGTGATGAAAGGTTACACAGTGATGAAAGGTTACACTGTGATAAAAGGCTACACTGTGATAAAGGCTACAACATGAAAAAAGGCTAAACTGTGATAAAAGGCTACAACATGATGAATGACTACACTGTGATAAAAGGCTACAACATTATAAAAGGCTACACTGTGATTAAAGGTTACACTGTGATCAAAGGCAACATGATCAAAGGCAACAACATGATAAAAGGCTACACTGTGATAAAAACCTAATACATGATAAAAGGTTACACTGTGAAAAAAGGTTACACTGTGATAAAAGGCTACACTGTGATAAAGGCTACAACATGAAAAAAGGCTAAACTGTGATAAAAGGCTACAACATGATGAATGACTACACTGTGATGAAAGGCTACAACATTATAAAAACTACACTGTGATAAAAGGCCACACTGTGATAAAAGGCTACACTTTGATAAAAGAATTCACCGTGATAAAAGGCTACACTTTGATAAAAGACTACACTGTGATAAAAGGCTACACTGTGATAAAAGGGTACAATGTGATAAAAGGCTAAACCGTGATAAAAGTCTACACTTTGATAACAGACTACACTGTGATAAAAGGCAACACTGTGATAAAAGGTTACACTGTGATAAAAGGCTACAACATGATGAATTACTACACTGTTATAAAAGGCTACAACATTATAAAAGGCTACACTGTGATAAAAGGCTACACTGTGATGAAAGGTTACACTGTGATAAAAGGTCACACTGTGGTAAAGGCTACACCATGATAAAAAGCCACACTTTGATAAAAGAGTACACTGTGATAAAAGGCCACACTGTGATGAAAGGCTACAACATTATAAAAGGCTACACTGTGATAAAAGGTTACACTGTGATCAAAGGCAACATGATCAAAGGCAACAACATGATAAAAGGCTACACTGTGATAAAAGGCCACACTGTGATAAAAGGCTACACTGTGATAAAAGACTACACTGTGGAAGAAGGTTACACTCAGATAAAAGGCTACAACATGATAAAAGGCTACACTGTGATAAATGACTACACTGTGAAAAAAGGTTACACCATTATAAAAGGCCACACTGTGACAATGGGTTAGACTGTGATAAAAGGCTACAACGTGATAAAAGGCTGAGCCGTGATAAAAGGCTACACACTGATAAAAGACTACACTGTGATAAAAGGCCACACTGTGTTGAAAGGTTACACTGTGATGAAAGGCTACAACGTGATAAAAGGCTACACTGTGATAAAAGGCAGCACTGTGACGAAAGGTTACACTGTGATAAAAGTCTACAACATGATAAAAGGCTACACTGTGATAAAGGCTACAACATGATAAAAGACTACACTGTGATAAAAGGCCACACTGTGATAAAAGGCTACACTGTGATAAAAGACTACACTGTGGAAGAAGGTTACACTCTGATAAAAGGCTACAACATGATATAAGGCTACACTGTGATAAATGACTACACTGTGAAAAAAGGTTACACCATTATAAAAGGCCACACTGTGACAATGGGTTAGACTGTGATAAAAGGCTACAACGTGATAAAAGGCTGAACCGTGATAAAAGGCTACACATTGATAAAAGACTACACTGTGATAAAAGGCCACACTGTGTTGAAAGGTTACACTGTGATAAAAGGCTACAACGTGATAAAAGGCTACACTGTGATAAAAGGTAGCACTGTGACGAAAGGTTACACTGTGATAAAAGGCTACACTGTGATAAAAGGGTACAATGTGATAAAAGGCTAAACCGTGATAAAAGGCTACACTTTGATAACAGACTACACTGTGATAAAAGGTTACACTGTGATAAAAGGCTGAACCGTGATAAAAGTCTACACTGTGATAAAAACCTAATGCATGATAAAAGGTTACGCTGTGATAAAAGGCAACAACATGATAAAGGGCTACACTGTGATAAAAGGCTATACTTTGATAAAAGACTACACTGTGATAAAAGGTTACACTGTGATAAAAGGCCATACTGTGATTAAATGTTACAACGTGATAAAAGGCCACACCGTGATAAAAGGTAAGACTGTGATAAAAGGCTGAACCGTGATAAAAGGCTACACATTGATAAAAGACTACACTGTGTTAAAAGGCCACCCTGTGATGAAAGGCTACACTGTCATTAAAGGTTACACCGTGATGAAAGGTTACACTGTGATGAAAGGTTACACTGTGAAAAAAGGTTACACTGTGATAAAAGGTTACACCATTATAAAAGGCCACACTGTGATAAAAGGTTAGACTGTGAAAAAAGGCTACACTGTGACGAAAGACTACACTGTGATAAAAGTTTACACCATTATAAAAACTACACTGTGATAAAAGGCTACACTGTGATAAAAGGCTACACTTTGAAAAAAGGCTACTACATGATAAAAGGTTACACTGTGATAAAAGGTTACACTGTGATCAAAGGCAACAACATGATCAAAGGCAACTACATGATAAAAGGCTACACTGTGATAAAAGGCTACACCATGATAAAAAGCTACACTTTGATAAAAGAGTACACTCTGATAAAAGGCCACACTGTGATAAAAGGCTACACTGTGATAAAAGACAACACTGTGAAAGAGGGTTACACTCTGATATAAGGCTACAACATGATAAAAGGCTACACTGTGATAAATGACTACACTGTGATAAAAGGCTACACTGTGATAAAAGCCAACACAGTGACAAAAGGCTACAACATTATAAAAGGCTACACCCTGATGAAAGGTTACACTGTGATAAAAGGCTACACTGTGATAAAGGCTACAACATGATTAAGGGCTACACTGTGATTAAAGGTTATACTTTGATAAAAGACTACACTGTGATAAAAGGTTACACTGTGATAAAAGGCTGAACCGTGATAAAAGGCTACACATTGATAAAAGACTACACTGTGATAAAAGGCCACACTGTGTTGAAAGGTTACACTGTGATAAAAGGCTACAACGTGATAAAAGGCTACACTGTGATAAAAGGCAGCACTGTGACGAAAGGTTACACTGTGATAAAAGTCTAGAACATGATAAAAGGCTACACTGTGATAAAGGCTACAACATGATAAAAGGCTACACTGTGATAAAAGGTTACACTGTGAAAAAAGGTTACACTGTGATAAAAGGCTACACTGTGATGAAAGGTTAAACAGTGATGAAAGGTTACACTGTGATAAAAGGCTACACTGTGATAATAGGCTACACCATGATAAAAAGCCACACTTTGATAAAATAGTACACTGTGATAAAAGTCCACACTGTGAAGAAAGGTTACACCGTGATAAAAGGTTAGACTGTGATAAAAGGCTACAACATTATAAAAGGCTACACTGTGATCAAAGGCAACATGATCAAAGGCAACAACATGATAAAAGGCTACACTGTGATAAATGGCCACACTGTGATAAAAGGCTACACTGTGATAAACGACTACACTGTGAAAGAAGGTTACACTCTGATAAAAGGCTACAACATGATAAAAGGCTACACTGTGATAAATGACTACACTGTGATAAAAGGTTACACTGTGATACAAGTCTGAACCGTGATAAAAGGCTACACATTGATAAAAGACTACACTGTGATAAAAGGCCACACTGTGTTGAAAGGTTACACTGTGATAAAAGGCTACAACGTGATAAAAGGCTACACTGTGATAAAAGGGTACACAGTGATGAAAGGTTACACTGTGATAAAAGGCTACACTGTGATAAAGGCTACAACATGAAAAAAGGCTAAACTGTGATAAAAGGCTACAACATGATGAATGACTACACTGTGATAAAAGGCTACAACATTATAAAAGGCAACACTGTGATAAAAGGTTTCACTGTGATCAATGGCAACATGATCAAAGGCAACAACATGATGAAAGGCTACACTGTGATAAATGACTACACTGTAATAAAAGGTTACACCATGATAAAAAGCCACACTTTGATAAAAGAGTACACTGTGATAAAAGGCCACACTATGATGAAAGGTTACACTGTGAAAAAAGGTTACACTGTGATAAAAGGCTACAACATTATAAAAGGCTACACTGTGATAAAAGGCTACACTGTGATAAAAGGTTACACTGTGATCAAAGGCAACTTGATCAAAGGCAACAACATGATAAAAGGCTACACTGTGATAAAAGACCACACAGTGATAAAAGGCCACACTGTGATGAAAGGTTACACTGTGAAAAAAGGTTACACTGTGATAAAATGCAACAAAATTATAAAAGGCTACACTGTGATAAAAGGCTACACTGTGATGAAAGGTTACACTGTGATGAAATGTTACGTGATAAAAGGCCACACCGTGATAAAAGGTTAGACTGTGATAAAAGGTTGAACCGTGATAAAAGGCTGCACATTGATAAAAGACTACACTGTGATAAAAGGCTACAACATGATGAATGACTACACTGTGATAAAAGGCTACAACATTATAATAGGCTACACTGTGATAAAAGGTTACACTGTGATCAAAGGCAACATGATCAAAGGCAACAACATGATAAAAGGCTACACTGTGATAAAAGGCCACACTGTGATAAAAGGCCACACTGTGATGAAAGGTTACACTGTGAAAAAAGGTTACACTGTGATAAAAGGCAACAAAATTATAAAAGGCTACACGGTGATAAAAGGCTACACTGTGATGAAAGGTTACACAGTGATGAAAGGTTACACTGTGATAAAAGGCTACACTGTGATAAAGGCTACAACATGAAAAAAGGCTAAACTGTGATAAAAGGCTACAACATGATGAATGACTACACTGTGATAAAAGGCTACAACATTATAAAAGGCTACACTGTGATAAAAGGTTACACTGTGATCAAAGGCAACATGATCAAAGGCAACAACATGATAAAAGGCTACACTGTGATAAAAACCTAATACATGATAAAAGGTTACACTGTGAAAAAAGGTTACACTGTGATAAAAGGCTACACTGTGATAAAGGCTACAACATGAAAAAAGGCTAAACTGTGATAAAAGGCTACAACATGATGAATGACTACACTGTGATGAAAGGCTACAACATTATAAAAACTACACTGTGAAAAAAGGCCACACTGTGATAAAAGGCTACACTTTGATAAAAGAATTCACCGTGATAAAAGGCTACACTTTGATAAAAGACTACACTGTGATAAAAGGCTACACTGTGATAAAAGGGTACAATGTGATAAAAGGCTAAACCGTGATAAAAGTCTACACTTTGATAACAGACTACACTGTGATAAAAGGCAACACTGTGATAAAAGGTTACACTGTGATAAAAGGCTAAAACATGATGAATTACTACACTGTTATAAAAGGCTACAACATTATAAAAGGCTACACTGTAATAAAAGGCTACACTGTGATGAAAGGCTACACTGTGATAAAAGGCCACACTGTGATAAAAGGCTACACTGTGATAAAAGACTACACTGTGGAAGAAGGTTACACTCAGATAAAAGGCTACAACATGATAAAAGGCTACACTGTGATAAATGACTACACTGTGAAAAAAGGTTACACCATTATAAAAGGCCACACTGTGACAATGGGTTAGACTGTGATAAAAGGCTACAACGTGATAAAAGGCTGAGCCGTGATAAAAGGCTACACACTGATAAAAGACTACACTGTGATAAAAGGCCACACTGTGTTGAAAGGTTACACTGTGATGAAAGGCTACAACGTGATAAAAGGCTACACTGTGATAAAAGGCAGCACTGTGACGAAAGGTTACACTGTGATAAAAGTCTACAACATGATAAAAGGCTACACTGTGATAAAGGCTACAACATGATAAAAGACTACACTGTGATAAAAGGCCACACTGTGATAAAAGGCTACACTGTGATAAAAGACTACACTGTGGAAGAAGGTTACACTCTGATAAAAGGCTACAACATGATAAAAGGCTACACTGTGATAAATGACTACACTGTGAAAAAAGGTTACACCATTATAAAAGGCCACACTGTGACAATGGGTTAGACTGTGATAAAAGGCTACAACGTGATAAAAGGCTGAACCGTGATAAAAGGCTACACATTGATAAAAGACTACACTGTGATAAAAGGCCACACTGTGTTGAAAGGTTACACTGTGATAAAAGGCTACAACGTGATAAAAGGCTACACTGTGATAAAAGGCAGCACTGTGACGAAAGGTTACACTGTGATAAAAGGCTACACTGTGATAAAAGGGTACAATGTGATAAAAGGCTAAACCGTGATAAAAGGCTACACTTTGATAACAGACTACACTGTGATAAAAGGTTACACTGTGATAAAAGGATGAACCGTGATAAAAGTCTACACTGTGATAAAAACCTAATGCATGATAAAAGGTTACACTGTGATAAAAGGCAACAACATGATAAAGGGCTACACTGTGATAAAAGGCTATACTTTGATAAAAGACTACACTGTGATAAAAGGTTACACTGTGATAAAAGGCCATACTGTGATAAAAGGCTACACTGTGATAAAGGCTACAACATGAAAAAAGGCTAAACTGTGATAAAAGGCTACAACATGATGAATGACTACACTGTGATAAAAGGCTACAACATTATAAAAGGCTACACTGTGATAAAAGGTTACACTGTGATCAAAGGCAACATGATCAAAGGCAACAACATGATAAAAGGCTACACTGTGATAAAAACCTAATACATGATAAAAGGTTACACTGTGATAAAAGGTTACACTGTGATAAAAGGCAACAACATGATCAAAGGCAACAACATGATAAAAGGCTACACTGTGACAATAGGCTACACCAGGATAAAAAGCCACACTTTGATAAAAGAGTACACTGTGATAAAAGGCCATTCTGTGATGAAAGGTTACACTGTGAAAAAAGGTTACACTGTGATAAAAGGCTACAACATGATAAAAGGCTACACTGTGATAAAAGGTTACACCATTATAAAAGGCCACACTGTGATAAAAGGTTAGACTGCGATAAAAGGCTACACTGTGACAAAAGACTACACTGTGATCAAAGGCAACATGATCAAAGGCAACAACATGATAAAAGGCTACACTGTGATAAAAACCTACTACATGATAAAAGGTTACACTGTGATAAAAGGCCACACTGTGATCAAAGGCAACAACATGATCAAAGGCAACAACATGATAAAAGGCTACACTGTGATAAAAGGCTACACTGTGATAATAGGCTACACCATGATAAAAAGCCACACTTTGACAAAAGACTACACTGTGATAAAAGGCTACAACATTATAAAAGGCTACACCGTGATAAAATGTTACACTGTGATCAAAGGCAACATGATCAAAGGCAACAACATGATAAAAGGCAACACTGTGATAAAAACCTACTACATGATAAAAGGTTACACTGTGATAAAAGGCCACACTGTGATCAAAGGCAACAACATGATAAAAGGCTACACTGTGATAAAAGGCTACACTGTGATAATAGGCTACACCATGATAAAAAGCCACACTTTGATAAAAGAGTACACTCTGATAAAAGGCCACACTGTGATAAAAGGCTACACTGAGATAAAAGGCTACACAGTGACAAAAGGCTACACTTTGAAAAAAACCTACTACATGATAAAAGGTTACACTGTGATAAAAGGTTACACTGTGATCAAAGGCAACAACATGATCAAAGGCAACAGCATGATAAAAGGCTACACTGTGATAAAAGGCTACAACATGATAAAAGGCTACACTGTGATAAAAGGTTACACCATTATAAAAGGCCACACTGTGATAAAAGGTTAGACTGTGATAAAAGGCTACACTTTGATAAAAGAATTCACTGTGATAAAAGGCCACACTGTGATAAAAGGTTACACTGTGATAAAAGGCTACACAGTGACAAAAGGCTACAACAATATAAAAGGCTACACCGTGATGAAAGGTTACACTGTGATAAAAGGCTACACTGTGATAAAGGCTACAACATGATAAAAGTCTACACTGTGATAAAAGGCAACAACATGATAAAGGGCTACACTGTGATAAAAGGCTATACTTTGATAAAAGACTACACTGTGATAAAAGAGTACACTGTGATAAAAGGCTGAACCGTGATAAAAGGCTACACATTGATAATAGACTACACTGTGATAAAAGGCCACACTGTGATAAAAGTCTACAACATGATCAAAGGCTACACTGTGATAAAGGCTACAACATGATAAAAGGCTACACTGTGATAAAAACCTAATACATGATAAAAGGTTACACTATGATAAAAGGTTACACTGTGATAAAGGCTACAACATGATAAAAGGCTACACTGTGATAAAAACCTAATACATGATAAAAGGTTACACTGTGATAAAAGGTTACACTGTGATCAAAGACAACAACATGATCAAAGGCCACACTGTGATGAAAGGTTACACTGTGATAAAAGGTTACACTGTGATAAAAGGCTACACTGTGATGAAGGGTTACACTGTGAAAAAAGGTTACACTGTGATAAAAGGCAACAACATGATCAAAGGCAACAACATGATAAAAGGCTACACTGTGATAAAAGGCTACACTGTGATAATAGGCTACACCATGATAAAAAGCCACACTTTGATAAAAGAGTACACCGTGATAAAAGGTTAGACTGTGATAAAAGGCTACAACATTATAAAAGGCTACACTGTGATCAAAGGCAACATGATCAAAGGCAACAACATGATAAAAGGCTACACTGTGATAAATGGCCACACTGTGATAAAAGGCTACACTGTGATAAACGACTACACTGTGAAAGAAGGTTACACTCTGATAAAAGGCTACAACATGATAAAAGGCTACACTGTGATAAATGACTACACTGTGATAAAAGGTTACACTGTGATACAAGTCTGAACCGTGATAAAAGGCTACACATTGATAAAAGACTACACTGTGATAAAAGGCCACACTGTGTTGAAAGGTTACACTGTGATAAAAGGCTACAACGTGATAAAAGGCTACACTGTGATAAAAGGGTACACAGTGATGAAAGGTTACACTGTGATAAAAGGCTACACTGTGATAAAGGCTACAACATGAAAAAAGGCTAAACTGTGATAAAAGGCTACAACATGATGAATGACTACACTGTGATAAAAGGCTACAACATTATAAAAGGCAACACTGTGATAAAAGGTTTCACTGTGATCAATGGCAACATGATCAAAGGCAACAACATGATGAAAGGCTACACTGTGATAAATGACTACACTGTAATAAAAGGTTACACCATGATAAAAAGCCACACTTTGATAAAAGAGTACACTGTGATAAAAGGCCACACTATGATGAAAGGTTACACTGTGAAAAAAGGTTACACTGTGATAAAAGGCTACAACATTATAAAAGGCTACACTGTGATAAAAGGCTACACTGTGATAAAAGGTTACACTGTGATCAAAGGCAACTTGATCAAAGGCAACAACATGATAAAAGGCTACACTGTGATAAAAGACCACACAGTGATAAAAGGCCACACTGTGATGAAAGGTTACACTGTGAAAAAAGGTTACACTGTGATAAAATGCAACAAAATTATAAAAGGCTACACTGTGATAAAAGGCTACACTGTGATGAAAGGTTACACTGTGATGAAATGTTACGTGATAAAAGGCCACACCGTGATAAAAGGTTAGACTGTGATAAAAGGTTGAACCGTGATAAAAGGCTGCACATTGATAAAAGACTACACTGTGATAAAAGGCTACAACATGATGAATGACTACACTGTGATAAAAGGCTACAACATTATAATAGGCTACACTGTGATAAAAGGTTACACTGTGATCAAAGGCAACATGATCAAAGGCAACAACATGATAAAAGGCTACACTGTGATAAAAGGCCACACTGTGATAAAAGGCCACACTGTGATGAAAGGTTACACTGTGAAAAAAGGTTACACTGTGATAAAAGGCAACAAAATTATAAAAGGCTACACGGTGATAAAAGGCTACACTGTGATGAAAGGTTACACAGTGATGAAAGGTTACACTGTGATAAAAGGCTACACTGTGATAAAGGCTACAACATGAAAAAAGGCTAAACTGTGATAAAAGGCTACAACATGATGAATGACTACACTGTGATAAAAGGCTACAACATTATAAAAGGCTACACTGTGATAAAAGGTTACACTGTGATCAAAGGCAACATGATCAAAGGCAACAACATGATAAAAGGCTACACTGTGATAAAAACCTAATACATGATAAAAGGTTACACTGTGAAAAAAGGTTACACTGTGATAAAAGGCTACACTGTGATAAAGGCTACAACATGAAAAAAGGCTAAACTGTGATAAAAGGCTACAACATGATGAATGACTACACTGTGATGAAAGGCTACAACATTATAAAAACTACACTGTGAAAAAAGGCCACACTGTGATAAAAGGCTACACTTTGATAAAAGAATTCACCGTGATAAAAGGCTACACTTTGATAAAAGACTACACTGTGATAAAAGGCTACACTGTGATAAAAGGGTACAATGTGATAAAAGGCTAAACCGTGATAAAAGTCTACACTTTGATAACAGACTACACTGTGATAAAAGGCAACACTGTGATAAAAGGTTACACTGTGATAAAAGGCTAAAACATGATGAATTACTACACTGTTATAAAAGGCTACAACATTATAAAAGGCTACACTGTAATAAAAGGCTACACTGTGATGAAAGGCTACACTGTGATAAAAGGCCACACTGTGATAAAAGGCTACACTGTGATAAAAGACTACACTGTGGAAGAAGGTTACACTCAGATAAAAGGCTACAACATGATAAAAGGCTACACTGTGATAAATGACTACACTGTGAAAAAAGGTTACACCATTATAAAAGGCCACACTGTGACAATGGGTTAGACTGTGATAAAAGGCTACAACGTGATAAAAGGCTGAGCCGTGATAAAAGGCTACACACTGATAAAAGACTACACTGTGATAAAAGGCCACACTGTGTTGAAAGGTTACACTGTGATGAAAGGCTACAACGTGATAAAAGGCTACACTGTGATAAAAGGCAGCACTGTGACGAAAGGTTACACTGTGATAAAAGTCTACAACATGATAAAAGGCTACACTGTGATAAAGGCTACAACATGATAAAAGACTACACTGTGATAAAAGGCCACACTGTGATAAAAGGCTACACTGTGATAAAAGACTACACTGTGGAAGAAGGTTACACTCTGATAAAAGGCTACAACATGATAAAAGGCTACACTGTGATAAATGACTACACTGTGAAAAAAGGTTACACCATTATAAAAGGCCACACTGTGACAATGGGTTAGACTGTGATAAAAGGCTACAACGTGATAAAAGGCTGAACCGTGATAAAAGGCTACACATTGATAAAAGACTACACTGTGATAAAAGGCCACACTGTGTTGAAAGGTTACACTGTGATAAAAGGCTACAACGTGATAAAAGGCTACACTGTGATAAAAGGCAGCACTGTGACGAAAGGTTACACTGTGATAAAAGGCTACACTGTGATAAAAGGGTACAATGTGATAAAAGGCTAAACCGTGATAAAAGGCTACACTTTGATAACAGACTACACTGTGATAAAAGGTTACACTGTGATAAAAGGATGAACCGTGATAAAAGTCTACACTGTGATAAAAACCTAATGCATGATAAAAGGTTACACTGTGATAAAAGGCAACAACATGATAAAGGGCTACACTGTGATAAAAGGCTATACTTTGATAAAAGACTACACTGTGATAAAAGGTTACACTGTGATAAAAGGCCATACTGTGATAAAAGGCTACACTGTGATAAAGGCTACAACATGAAAAAAGGCTAAACTGTGATAAAAGGCTACAACATGATGAATGACTACACTGTGATAAAAGGCTACAACATTATAAAAGGCTACACTGTGATAAAAGGTTACACTGTGATCAAAGGCAACATGATCAAAGGCAACAACATGATAAAAGGCTACACTGTGATAAAAACCTAATACATGATAAAAGGTTACACTGTGATAAAAGGTTACACTGTGATAAAAGGCAACAACATGATCAAAGGCAACAACATGATAAAAGGCTACACTGTGACAATAGGCTACACCAGGATAAAAAGCCACACTTTGATAAAAGAGTACACTGTGATAAAAGGCCATTCTGTGATGAAAGGTTACACTGTGAAAAAAGGTTACACTGTGATAAAAGGCTACAACATGATAAAAGGCTACACTGTGATAAAAGGTTACACCATTATAAAAGGCCACACTGTGATAAAAGGTTAGACTGCGATAAAAGGCTACACTGTGACAAAAGACTACACTGTGATCAAAGGCAACATGATCAAAGGCAACAACATGATAAAAGGCTACACTGTGATAAAAACCTACTACATGATAAAAGGTTACACTGTGATAAAAGGCCACACTGTGATCAAAGGCAACAACATGATCAAAGGCAACAACATGATAAAAGGCTACACTGTGATAAAAGGCTACACTGTGATAATAGGCTACACCATGATAAAAAGCCACACTTTGACAAAAGACTACACTGTGATAAAAGGCTACAACATTATAAAAGGCTACACCGTGATAAAATGTTACACTGTGATCAAAGGCAACATGATCAAAGGCAACAACATGATAAAAGGCAACACTGTGATAAAAACCTACTACATGATAAAAGGTTACACTGTGATAAAAGGCCACACTGTGATCAAAGGCAACAACATGATAAAAGGCTACACTGTGATAAAAGGCTACACTGTGATAATAGGCTACACCATGATAAAAAGCCACACTTTGATAAAAGAGTACACTCTGATAAAAGGCCACACTGTGATAAAAGGCTACACTGAGATAAAAGGCTACACAGTGACAAAAGGCTACACTTTGAAAAAAACCTACTACATGATAAAAGGTTACACTGTGATAAAAGGTTACACTGTGATCAAAGGCAACAACATGATCAAAGGCAACAGCATGATAAAAGGCTACACTGTGATAAAAGGCTACAACATGATAAAAGGCTACACTGTGATAAAAGGTTACACCATTATAAAAGGCCACACTGTGATAAAAGGTTAGACTGTGATAAAAGGCTACACTTTGATAAAAGAATTCACTGTGATAAAAGGCCACACTGTGATAAAAGGTTACACTGTGATAAAAGGCTACACAGTGACAAAAGGCTACAACAATATAAAAGGCTACACCGTGATGAAAGGTTACACTGTGATAAAAGGCTACACTGTGATAAAGGCTACAACATGATAAAAGTCTACACTGTGATAAAAGGCAACAACATGATAAAGGGCTACACTGTGATAAAAGGCTATACTTTGATAAAAGACTACACTGTGATAAAAGAGTACACTGTGATAAAAGGCTGAACCGTGATAAAAGGCTACACATTGATAATAGACTACACTGTGATAAAAGGCCACACTGTGATAAAAGTCTACAACATGATAAAAGGCTACACTGTGATAAAGGCTACAACATGATAAAAGGCTACACTGTGATAAAAACCTAATACATGATAAAAGGTTACACTATGATAAAAGGTTACACTGTGATAAAGGCTACAACATGATAAAAGGCTACACTGTGATAAAAACCTAATACATGATAAAAGGTTACACTGTGATAAAAGGTTACACTGTGATCAAAGACAACAACATGATCAAAGGCCACACTGTGATGAAAGGTTACACTGTGATAAAAGGTTACACTGTGATAAAAGGCTACACTGTGATGAAGGGTTACACTGTGAAAAAAGGTTACACTGTGATAAAAGGCAACAACATGATCAAAGGCAACAACATGATAAAAGGCTACACTGTGATAAAAGGCTACACTGTGATAATAGGCTACACCATGATAAAAAGCCACACTTTGATAAAAGAGTACACTGTGATAAAAGGCCACACTGTGATGAAAGGTTACACTGTGAAAAAAGGTTACACTGTGATAAAAGGCTACAACATGATAAAAGGCTACACTGTGATGAAAGGTTACACCATTATAAAAGGCCACACTGTGATAAAAGGTTAGACTGTGAAAAAAGGTTACACTGTGATCAAAGGCAACAACATGATCAAAGGTTACACCATTATAAAAGGCCACACTGTGATAAAAGGTTAGACTGTGAAAAAAGGTTACACTGTGATCAAAGGCAACAACATGATCAAAGGCCACACTGTGATGAAAGGTTACACTGTGAAAAAAGGTTACACTGTGATAAAAGGCAACAAAATTAGAAAAGGCTACACTGTGATAAAAGGCTACACTGTGATGAAAGGTTACACAGTGATGAAAGGTTACAATGTGATAAAAGGCTACACTGTGATGAAAGGTTACACTGTGAAAAAAGGTTACACTGTGATAAAAGGCAACAACATGATCAAAGGCAACAACATGATAAAAGGCTACACTGTGATGAAACAGTACACTGTGATAAAAGGCCACACTGTGATGAAAGGTTACACTGTGAAAAAAGGTTACACTGTGATAAAAGGCTACAACATGATAAAAGGCTACACTGTGATAAAAGGTTACACCATTATAAAAGGCCACACTGTGATAAAAGGTTAGACTGTGAAAAAAGGCTACACTGTGACGAAAGACTACACTGTGATAAAAGGTTACACCATTATAAAAACTACACTGTGATAAAAGGCCACACTGTGATAATAGGCTACACTTTGAAAAAAACCTACTACATGATAAAAGGTTACACTGTGAAAAAAGGTTACACTGTGATCAAAGGCAACAACATGATCAAAGGCAACAACATGATAAAAGGCTACACTGTGATAATAGGCTACACCAGGATAAAAAGCCACACTTGGATAAAAGAGTACACTGTGATAAAAGGCCACACTGTGATGAAAGGTTACACTGTGAAAAAAGGTTACACTGTGATAAAAGGCTACAACATGATAAAAGGCTACACTGTGATAAAAGGTTACACTGTGATAAAAGGTTATACCATTATAAAAGGCCACACTGTGATAAAAGGTTAGACTGTGATAAAAGGCTACACTGTGACGAAAGACTACACTGTAATAAAAGATTACACCATTAAAAAAAATACACGGTAACAAAAGGCCACACTGTGATAAAAGGCTACACTTTGATAAAAGAATCCACTATGATAAAAGGTTACACTGTGATAAAAGGCTACACAGTGACAAAAGGCTACAACATTATAAAAGGCTACAACGTGATAAAAGGCCACACCGTGATAAAAGGTTACACTTTGATAAAAGACTACACTGTGATAAAAGGCTACACTGTGATAAAAGGGTAAAATGTGATAAAAGGCTAAACCGTGATGAAAGGCTACACTTTGATAACAGACTACACTGTGATAAAAGGCCACACTGTGATAAAAGGTTACAGTGTGATAAAAGGCTACAACATGATAAAAGGCTAAACTGTGATAAAAGGCTCCAACATGATGAATGACTACACTGTGATAAAAGGCTACAACATTATAAAAGGCTACACTGTGATAAAAGGTTACACTGTGATCAAATGCAAAAACATGATCAAAGGCAACAACATGATGAAAAGGCTACACTGTGATAAAAAGCCATACTTTGATAAAAGAGTACACTGTGATGAAAGGTTACACTGTGATAAAAAGTTACACTGTGATAAAAGGCTACAACATGATAAAATGCTACACTGTGATAAAGGCTACAACATGATAAAAGGCTACACTGTGATAAAAAGCTACAACGTGATAAAAGACTACAATGTGATTAAATGTTACAACGTGACAAAAGGCCACACCGTGATAAAAGGTTACACTGTGATAAAAGGGTACAATGTGATAAAAGGCTAAACCGTGATAAAAGGCTACACTTTGATAACAGACTACACTGTGATAAAAGGCTACACTGTGATGAAAGGTTACACTGTGATAAAAGGTCACACTGTGATAAAGGCTACACCATGATAAAAAGCCACACTTTGATAAAAGAGTACACTGTGATAAAAGGCCACACTGTGATGAAAGGTTACACTGTGATGAAATGTTACAACGTGATAAAAGGCCACACCGTGATAAAAGGTTAGACTGTGATAAAAGGCTACAACATTATAAAAGGCTACACTGTGATAAAAGGTTACACTGTGATCAAAGGCAACATGATCAAAGGCAACAACATGATAAAAGGCTACACTGTGATAAAAGGCCACACTGTGATAAAAGGCTACACTGTGATAAAAGACTACACTGTGAAAGAAGGTTACACTCTGATAAAAGGCGACAACATGATAAAAGGCTACACTGTGATAAATGACTACACTGTGATAAAAGGTTACACCATTATAAAAGGCCACACTGTGACAATGGGTTAGACTGTGATAAAAGGCTACAACGTGATGAAAGGCTACACTGTGATAAAAGGTTACACTGTGATAAAAGTCTGAACCGTGATAAAAGGCTACACATTGATAAAAAACTACCACGTGATAAAAGGCTACACTGTGATAAAGGCTACAACATGATAAAAGGCTACACTGTGATAAAAGGTTACACTGTGATCAAAGGCAACAACATGATCAAAGGCCACACTGTGATGAAAGGTTACAGTGTGAAAAAAGGTTACACTGTGATAAAAGGCTACACTGTGATAAAAGGCAGCACTGTGATAAAAGGCTACACTGTGATAAAGGCTACAACATGATAAAAGGTTACACTGTGATAAAAACCTAATACATGATAAAAGGTTACACTGTGATAAAAGGTTACACTGTGATCAAAGGCCACACTGTGATGAAAGGTTACACTGTGATAAAAGTCTGAACCGTGATAAATGGCTACACATTGATAAAAGACTACACTGTGATAAAAGGCCACACTGTGTTGAAAGGTTACACTGTGATAAAAGGCTACAACGTGATAAAAGGCTGCACTGTGATAAAAGGCAGCACTGTGATAAAGGCTACAACATGATAAAAGGCTACACTGTGATAAAAACCTAATACATGATAAAAGGTTACACTGTGATCAAAGGCAACAACATGATCAAAGGCCACACTGTGATGAAAGGTTACACTGTGAAAAAAGGTTGCACTGTGATAAAAGGCAACAAAATTATAAAAGGCTACACTGTGATAAAAGGCTACACTGTGATGAAAGGTTACACAGTGATGAAAGGTTACACTGTGATAAAAGGCTACACTGTGATGAAAGGTTACACTGTGAAAAAAGGTTACACTGTGATAAACGGCAACAACATGATCAAAGGCAACAACATGATAAAAGGCTACACTGTGATAAAAGAGTACACTGTGATAAAAGGCCACACTGTGATGAAAGGTTACACTGTGAAAAAAGGTTACACTGTGATAAAAGGCTACACTGTGATAAAAGGTTACACCATTATAAAAGGCCACACTGTGATAAAAGGTTAGACTGTGAAAAAAGGCTACACTGTGACGAAAGACTACACTGTGATAAAAGGTTACACCATTATAAAAACTACACTGTAATAAAAGGCCACACTGTGATAATAGGCTACACTTTGAGAAAAACCTACTACATGATAAAAGGTTACACTGTGAAAAAAGGTTACACTGTGATCAAAGGCAACAACATGATCAAAGGCAACAACATGATAAAAGGCTACACTGTGATAATAGGCTACACCAGGATAAAAAGCCACACTTTGATAAAAGAGTACACTGTGATAAAAGGCCACACTGTGATGAAAGGTTACACTGTGAAAAAAGGTTACACTGTGATAAAAGGCTACAACATGATAAAAGGCTACACTGTGATAAAAACCTAATACATGATAAAAGGTTACACTGTGATAAAAGGTTACACTGTGATCAAAGGCAACAACATGATCAAAGGCCACACTGTGATGAAAGGTTACAGTGTGAAAAAAGGTTACACTGTGATAAAAGGCAACAAAATTATAAAAGGCTACACTGTGATAAAAGGCTACACTGTGATGAAAGGTTACACAGTGATGAAAGGTTACACTGTGATAAAAGGCTACACTGTGATGAAGGCTACAATATGATAAAAGGCTAAACTGTGATAAAAGGCTACAAATGATGAATGACTACACTGTGATGAAAGGCTACAACATTATAAAAGGCTACACTGTGATAAAAGGTTATATTGTGATCAAAGGCAACAACATGATCAAAGGCCACACTGTGATGAAAGGTTACACTGTGAAAAAAGGTTAGACTATGATAAAAGGCTACAACATCATAAAAGGCTACACTGTGATAAATGACTACACTGTGATAAAAGGCTACAAAATTATAAAAGGCTACACTGTTATAAAAGGCTACACTGTGATTAAAGGTTACACCGTGATGAAAGGTTACACTGTGATGAAAGATTACACTGTGATAAAAGGTTACACTGTGATCAAAGGCAACAACATGATCAAAGGCAACAACATGATAAAAGGCTACACTGTGATCATAGGCTACACCATGATAAAAAGCCACACTTTGATAAAAGAGTACACTGTGATAAAAGGCCACACTGTGATAAAAGGCTACACTGTGATAAATGACTACACTGTGATAAAAGGCTAAAAAATTATAAAAGGCTACACTGTGATAAAAGGCAGCACTGTGACGAAAGGTTACACTGTGATAAAAGGCTACACTGTCATAATAGGCTACACCATGATAAAAAGCCACACTTTGATAAAAGAGTACACTCTGATAAAAGGCCACACTGTGAAAAAAGGTTACACCATTATAAAAACTACACTGTAATAAAAGGCCACACTGTGATAAAAGGCTACACTTTGATAAAAGAATTCACCGTGATAAAAAGTTACACCATTATAAAAACTACACTGTGATAAAAGGCCACACTGTGATAAAAGGCTACACTTTGATAAAAGGCTACACTTTGATAAAAGACTATACTGTGATAAAAGGCTACACTGTAATAAAAGGGTACAATGTGATCAAAGGCTAAACCGTGATAAAAGGCTACGCTTTGATAACAGACTACACTGTGATAAAAGGCAACACTGTGATAAAAGGTTACACTGTGATAAAAGGCTACAACATGATGAATGACTACACTGTTATAAAAGGCTACAACATTATAAAAGGCTACACTGTGATGAAAGGGTACAATGTGATAAAAGGCTACACCATGATAAAAAGCCACACTTTGATAAAAGAGTACACTGTGATAAAAGGCCACACTGTGATGAAAGGTTACACTGTGATGAAATGTTACAACGTGATAAAAGGCCACACCGTGATAAAAGGTTAGACTGTGATAAAAGGCTACAACATTATAAAAGGCTACACTGTGATAAAAGGTTACACTGTGATCAAAGGCCACACTGTGATAAAAGGCTACACTGTGATAAAAGGCAGCACTGTGATAAAGGCTACAACATGATGAAAGGCTACACTGTGATAAAGGCTACAACATGATAAAAGGCTACACTGTGATAAAAAGCTACAACGTGATAAAAGACTACAATGTGATTAAATGTTACAATGTGATAAAATGCCACACTGTGATAAAAGGCTACACTGTGATAAAGGCTACAACATGAAAAAAGGCTAAACTGTGATAAAAGGCTACAACATGATGAATGACTACACTGTGATAAAAGGCTACAACATTATAAAAGGCTACACTGTGATAAAAGGCTACACTGTGATAAAAGGTTACACTGTGATCAAAGGCAACAACATGATCAAAGGCAACAACATTATAAAAGGCTACACTGTGATAAAAAGCCACACTTTGATAAAAGAATACACTGTGATAATAGGCTACAACATGATAAAAGGCTACACTGTCATAAAGGCTACAACATGATAAAAGGCTACACTGTGATAAAAAGCTACAACGTGATAAAAGACTACAATGTGATTAAATGTTACAATGTGATAAAATGCCACACCGTGATAAAAGGTTATACTGTGATAAAAGGCTACAACTTGATAAAAGACTACACTGTGATGAAATGTTACAACGTGATAAAAGGCCACACCGTGATGAAAGGTTACACTGTTATAAAAGGCCACACTGTGATAAAAGGCTACACTGTGATTAAAGGTTACACAGTGATGAAAGGTTACACTGTGATAAAAGGCTACACTGTGATGAAGGCTACAATATGATAAAAGGCTAAACTGTGATAAAAGGCTACAAATGATGAATGACTACACTGTGATAAAAGGCTAAAACATTATAAAAGGCTACACTGTGATAAAAGGTTATACTGTGATCAAAGGCAACAACATGATCAAAGGCCACACTGTGATGAAAGGTTACACTGTGAAAAAAGGTTACACTGTGATAAAAGGCTACAACATCATAAAAGGCTACACTGTGATAAATGACTACACTGTGATAAAAGGCTACAAAATTATAAAAGACTACACTGTGATAAAAGGCTACACTGTGATTAAAGGTTACACCGTGATGAAAGGTTACACTGTGATGAAAGGTTACACTGTGATAAAAGGTTAGACTGTGATCAAAGGCAACAACATGATCAAAGGCAACAACATGATAAAAGGCTACACTGTGATAATAGGCTACACCATGAGAAAAAGCCACACTTTGATAAAAGAGTACACTGTGATAAAAGGCCACACTGTGATAAAAGGCTACACCATGATAAAAAGCCACACTTTGATAAAAGAGTACACTGTGATAAAAGGCCACACTGTGATGAAAGGTTACACTGTGAAAAAAGGCTACACTGTGATCAAAGGCAACAACATGATCAAAGGCAACAACATGATAAAAGAGTACACTGTGATAAAAGGCTACACTGTGATAAAGGCTACAACATGATAAAAGGCTAAACTGTGATAAAAGGCTACAACATGATGAATGACTACACTGTGATAAAAGGCTACAACATTATAAAAGGCTACACTGTGATAAAAGGTTACACTGTGATCAAAGGCAACATGATCAAAGGCAACAACATGATAAAAGAGTACACTGTGATAAAAGGCTACACTGTGATAAAGGCTACAACATGATAAAAGGCTAAACTGTGATAAAAGGCTACAACATGATGAATGACTACACTGTGATAAAAGGCTACAACATTATAAAAGGCTACACTGTGATAAAAGGCCACACTGTGATAAAAGGCTACACTGTGATAAAAGACTACACTGTGAAAGAAGGTTAGACTCTGATAAAAGGCTACAACATGATAAAAGGCTACACTGTGATAAATGACTACACTGTGATAAAAGGTTACACCATTATAAAAGTCCACACTGTGACAATGGGTTAGACTGTGATAAAAGGCTACAACGTGATGAAAGGCTACACTGTGATAAAAGGCTGAACCGTGATAAAAGGCTACACATTGATAAAAGACTACACTGTGATAAAAGGCCACACTGTGTTGAAAGGTTACACTGTGATCAAAGGCTACAACGTGATAAAAGACTACACTATGATGAAATGTTAGAACGTGATAAAAGGCCACACCGTGATAAAACGTTAGACTGTGATAAAAGGCTGAACCGTGATAAAAGGCTACAACGTGATAAAAGGCTACACTGTGATAAAAGGCAGCACTGTGAAGAAAGGTTACACTGTGATCAAAGGCAACAACATGATCAAAGGCCACACTGTGATGAAAGGTTACACTGTGAAAAAAGGTTACACTGTGATGAAAGGCAACAAAATTATTAAAGGCTACACTGTGATAAAAGGCTATACTTTGATGAAAGACTACACTGTGATAAAAGGTTACACTGTGATAAAAGGCCATGCTGTGATTAAATGTTACAACGTGATAAAAGGCCACACCGTGATGAAAGGTAGACTGTCATAAAAGGCTGAACCGTGATAAAAGGCTACACTGTGATAAAAGACTACACTGTGATAAAAGGTTACACTGTGATCAAAGGCAACAACATGATCAAAGGCAACAACATGATAAAAGGCTACACTGTGATAATAGGCTACACCATGATAAAAAGCCACACTTTGATAAAAGAGTACACTGTGATAAAAGGCCACACTGTGATAAAAGGCTACACTGTGATAAATGACTACACTGTGATAAAAGGCTAAAAAATTATAAAAGGCTACACTGTGATAAAAGGCAGCACTGTGACGAAAGGTTACACTGTGATAAAAGGCTACACTGTCATAATAGGCTACACCTTGATAAAAAGCCACACTTTGATAAAAGAGTACACTCTGATAAAAGGCCACACTGTGAAAAAAGGTTACACCATTATAAAAACTACACTGTAATAAAAGGCCACACTGTGATAAAAGGCTACACTTTGATAAAAGAATTCACCGTGATAAAAAGTTACACCATTATAAAAACTACACTGTGATAAAAGGCCACACTGTGATAAAAGGCTACACTTTGATAAAAGGCTACACTTTGATAAAAGACTATACTGTGATAAAAGGCTACACTGTAATAAAAGGGTACAATGTGATAAAAGGCTAAACCGTGATAAAAGGCTACGCTTTGATAACAGACTACACTGTGATAAAAGGCATCACTGTGATGAAAGGTTACACTGTGAAAAAAGGTTACACTGTGATAAAAGGCAACAAAATTATTAAAGGCTACACTGTGATAAAAGGCTATACTTTGATGAAAGACTACACTGTGATAAAAGGTTACACTGTGATAAAAGGCCACACTGTGATGAAAGGTTACACTGTGATAAAAGGCAACAACATGATCAAAGGCAACAAAATGATCAAAGGCAACAACATGATAAAAGGTTACACTGTGATAATAGGCTACACCATGATAAAAAGCCACACTTTGATAAAACAGTACACTGTGATAAAAGGCCAACCTGTGATGAAAGGTTACACCATTATAAAAGGCCACACTGTGATAAAAGGTTAGACTGTGAAAAAAGGCTACACTGTGACGAAAGACTACACTGTGATAAAAGGTTACACCATTACAAAAACTACACTGTGATAAAAGGCCACACTGTGATAAAAGTCTACACTTTGAAAAAAACATACTACATGATAAAAGGTTACACTGTGATAAAAGGTTACACTGTGATCAAAGGCAACAACATGGTCAAAGGCAACAACATGATAAAAGGCTACACTGTGATAAAAGGCTACACTGTGATAATAGGCTACACCATGATAAAAAGCCACACTTTGATAAAAGAGTACACTGTGATAAAAGGCCACACTGTGATGAAAGGTTACACTGTGAAAAAAGGTTACACTGTGATAAAAGGCTACAACATGATAAAAGGCTACACTGTGATAAAAGGTTACACCATTATAAAAGGCCACACTGTGATAAAAGGTTAAACTGTGATAATAGGCTACACTGTGACGAAAGACTACACTGTGATAAAAGGCCACACTGTGATAAAAGGCTACACTTTGATAAAAGAATTCACCGTGATAAAAGGTTACACTGTGATAAAAGGCTACACTGTGATTAAAGGTTATACAGTGATAAAGGGTTACACTGTGATAAAAGGCTATACTGTGATGTAGGCTACAAGATGATAAAAGGCTAAACTGTGATAAAAGGCTACAAATGATGAATGACTACACTGTGATGAAAGGCTACAACATTATAAAAGGCTACACTGTGATAAAAGGTTATACTGTGATCAAAGGCAACAACATGATCAAAGGCCACACTGTGATGAAAGGTTACACTGTGAAAAAAGATTACACTGTGACAAAAGGCTACAACATCATAAAAGGCTACACTGTGATAAATGACTACACTGTGATAAAAGGCTACAAAATTATAAAAGGCTACACTGTGATAAAAGGCTACACTGTGATTAAAGGTTACACTGTGATCAAAGGCAACAACATGATCAAAGGCAACAACATGATAAAAGGCTACATTGTGATAAAGGCTACAACATGATAAAAGGCTACACTGTGATAAAAACCTAATACATGATAAAAGGCTACACTGTGATAAAGGCTACAACATGAAAAAAGGCTAAACTGTGATAAAAGGCTACAACATGATGAATGACTACACTGTGATAAAAGGCAACAAAATTATAAAAGGATACACTGTGATAAAAGGCTACACTGTGATGAAAGGTTACACAGTGATGAAAGGTTACACTGTGATAAAAGGCTACACTGTGATAAAGGCTACAACATGAAAAAAGGCTAAACTGTGATAAAAGGCTACAACATGATGAATGACTACACTGTGATAAAAGGCTACAACATTATAAAAGGCTACACCATGATAAAAAGCCACACTTTGATAAAAGAGTACACTGTGATAAAAAGCCACACTGTGATGAAAGGTTACACTGTGATAAAAGACTACACTGTGATAAAGGCTACAACATGAAAAAAGGCTACACTGTGATAAAAGGGTACAATGTGATAAAAGGCTAAACCGTGATAAAAGGCTACAACATGATGAATGACTACACTGTGATAAAAGGCTACACTGTGATAAAAGGCTACACTGTGATAAAAGGGTACAATGTGATAAAAGGCTAAACCGTGATAAAAGGCTACACTTTGATAACAGACTACACTGTGATAAAAGGCAACACTGTGATAAAAGGTTACACTGTGATAAAAGGCTACAACATGATGAATGACTACACTGTTATAAAAGGCTACAACATTATAAAAGGCTACACTGTGATAAAAGGCTACACTGTGATGAAAGGTTACACTGTGATAAAAGGTCACACTGTGATAAAGGCTACACCATGATAAAAAGCCACACTTTGATAAAAGAGTACACTGTGATAAAAGGCCACACTGTGATGAAAGGCTACAACATAATAAAAGGCTACACTGTGATAAAAGGTTACACTGTGATCAAAGGCAACATGATCAAAGGCAACAACATGATAACAGGCTACACTGTGATAAAAGGCCACACTGTGATAAAAGGCTACACTGTGATAAAAGACTACACTGTGATAAAAGGTTACACCATTATAAAAGGCCACACTGTGACAATGGGTTAGACTGTGATAAAAGGCTACAACGTGATGAAAGGCTACACTGTGATAAAAGGTTACACTGTGATAAAAGGCTGAACCGTGATAAAAGGCTACACATTGATAAAAGACTACACTGTGATAAAAGGCCACACTGTGTTGAAAGGTTACACTGTGATAAAAAGCTACAACGTGATAAAAGGCTACACTGTCATAAAAGGCAGCACTGTGACGAAAGGTTACACTGTGATAAAAGTCTACAACATGATAAAAGGCTACACTGTGATAAAGGCTACAACATGATAAAAGTCTACACTGTGATAAAAACTTAATACATGATAAAAGGTTACACTGTGATAAAAGGTTACACTGTGATCAAAGGCAACAACATGATCAAAGGCCACACTGTGATGTAAGGTTACACTGTGAAAAAAGGTTACACTGTGATAAAAGGCAACACAATTATAAAAGGCTACACTGTGATAAAAGGCTACACTGTGATGAAAGGTTACACAGTGATGAAAGGTTACACTGTGATAAAAGGCTACACTGTGATGAAAGGTTACACTGTGATAAAAGGCTACACTGTGATAAAAGGCTACAACATTATAAAAGGCTTCACTGTGATAATTGACTACACTGTGATAAAAGGCTACACAGTGACAAAAGGCTGCAACAATATAAAAGGCTACACCGTGATGAAAGGTTACACTGTGATAAAAGGCTACACTGTGATAAAGGCTACACCATGATAAAAAGCCACACTTTGATAAAAGAGTACACTGTGATAAAAGGCCACACTGTGATAAAAGGCTACAACATGAGAAAAGGCTACACTGTGATAAAAGGCCACACTGTGATAAAAGGTTACACTGTGAAAAAAGGTTACACTGTGATAAAAGGCCACACTTTGATAAAAGAGTACACTTTGATAAAAGACTACACTGTGAGAAAAGACTACACTGTGAGAAAAGGCTACACAGTGACAAAAGGCTACAACAATATAAAAGGCTACACCGTGATGAAAGGTTACACTGTGACAAAAGGCTACACTGTGATAAAGGCTACAACATGATAAAAGGCTACACTGTGATAAAAACCTACTACATGATAAAAGGTTACACTGTGATAAAAGGTTACACTGTGATCAAAGGCAACAACATGATCAAAGGCAACAACATGATAAAAGGTTACACTGTGATAATAGGCTACACCATGATAAAAAGCCACACTTTGATAAAAGAGTACACTGTGATAAAAGGCCACACTGTGATGAAAGGTTACACTGTGAAAAAAGGTTACACTGTGATAAAAGGCTACAACATGATTAAAGGCTACACTGTGATCAAAGGCAACAACATGATCAAAGGCAACAACATGATAAAAGGCTACATTGTGATAAAGGCTACAACATGATAAACGGCTACACTGTGATAAAAACCTAATACATGATAAAAGGTTACACTGTGATCAAAGGCAACAACATGATCAAAGGCCACACTGTGATGAAAGGTTACACTGTGATGAAAGGTTACACAGTGATGAAAGGTTACACTGTGACGAAAGACTACACTGTAATAAAAGGTTACACCATTATAAAAAATACACGGTGATAAAAGGCCACACTGTGATAAAAGGCTACACTTTGATAAAAGAATCCACTGTGATAAAAGGTTACAACTGTGATAAAAGGCTACACAGTGACAGAGGCTACAACATTATAAAAGGCTACAACGTGATAAAAGGCCACACCGTGATAAAAGGTTACACTTTGATAAAAGACTACACTGTGATAAAAGGCTACACTGTGATAAAAGGGTACAATGTGATAAAAGGCTAAACCGTGATGAAAGGCTACACTTTGATAACAGACTACACTGTGATAAAAGGCCACACTGTGATAAAAGGCAGCACTATGATAAAAGGCTACAACATGATAAAAGGCTACACTGTGATAAAAGGTTACACTGTGATCAAAGGCAACAACATTATAACAGGCTACACTGTGATAAAAAGCCACACTTTGATAAAAGAATACACTGTGATAAAAGGCTACAACCTGATAAAAGGCTACACTGTCATCAAGGCTACAACATGATAAAAGGCTACACTGTGATAAAAAGCAGCAACGTGATAAAAGACTACAATGTGATTAAATGTTACACAGTGATGAAAGGTTACACTGTGATAAAAGGCTACACTGTGATGAAGGCTACAATATGATAAAAGGCTAAACTGTGATAAAAGTCTACAAATGATGAATGACTACACTGTGATAAAAGGCTACAACATTATAAAAGGCCACACTGTGATGAAAGGTTACACTGTGAAAAAAGGTTACACTGTGATAAAAGGCAACAACATGATCAAAGGCAACAACATGATAAAAGGCTACACTGTGATAATAGGCTACACTGTGATAAAAGGTTACACCATTATAAAAGGCCACACTGTGACAATGGGTTAGACTGTGATAAAAGGCTGAACCGTGATAAAAGGCTACAACGTGATAAAAGGCTACACTGTGATAAAAGGCAGCACTGTGACGAAAGGTTACACTGTGATCAAAGGCAACAACATGATCAAAGGCCACACTGTGATGAAAGGTTACACTGTGAAAAAAGGTTACACTGTGATAAAAGGCAACAAAATTATAAAAGGCTACACTGTGATAAAAGGCTATACTTTGATAAAAGGCCACACTGTGATAAAAGGCTACACTGTGATGAAAGGTTACACAGTGATGAAAGGTTACACTGTGATAAAAGGCTACACTGTGATGAAAGGTTATACAGTGATGAAAGGTTACACTGTGATAAAAGGCTACACTGTGATGAAAGGTTACACTGTGAAAAAAGGTTACACTGTGATAAAAGGCTACACTTTGATAAAAGAATTCACCGTGATAAAAGGCTACACTTTGATAAAAGACTACACTGTGATAAAAGGCTACACTGTGATAAAAGGGTACAATGTGATAAAAGGCTAAACCGTGATAAAAGGCTACACTTTGATAACAGACTACACTGTGAAAAAAGGCAACACTGTGATAAAAGGTTACACTGCGATAAAAGGCTACAACATGATGAATGACTACACTGTTATAAAAGGCTACAACATTATAAAAGGCTACACTGTGATAACAGGCTACACTGTGATGAAAGGTTACACTGTGATAAAAGGCTGAACCGTGATAAAAGGCTACACATTGATAAAAGACTACACTGTGATAAAAGGCCACACTGTGATAAAAGGCTACACTTTGAAAAAAGCCTACTACATGATAAACGGTTACACTGTGATAAAAGGTTACACTGTGATCAAAGGCAACAACATGATCAAAGGCAACAACATGATAAAAGGCTACACTGTGATAAAGGCTACAACATGATAAAAGGCTACACTGTGATAAAAGGTTACACTGTGATCAAAGGCAACAACATGATCAAAGGCCACACTGTGATGAAAGGTTACACTGTGAAAAAAGGTTACACTGTGATAAAAGGCAACAAAATTATAAAAGGCTACACTGTGATAAAAGGCTACACTGTGATGAAAGGTTACACAGTGATGAAAGGTTACACTGTGATAAAAGGCTACACTGTGATGAAAGGTTACAATGTGAAAAAAGGTTACACTGTGATAAAAGGCTACACTGTGATGAAAGGTTACAATGTGAAAAAAGGTTACACTTTGATAAAAGGCAACAACATGATCAAAGGCAACAACATGATAAAAGGCTACACTGTGATAAAAGGCTACACTGTGATTATAGGCTACACCATGATAAAAAGCCACACTTTGATAAAAGAGTACACTGTGATAAAAGGCCACACTGTGAAAAAAGGTTACACTGTGATAAAAGGTTACACCATTATAAAAGGCCACACTGTGATAAAAGGTTAGACTGTGAAAAAAGGCTACACTGTGATAATAGGCTACACCATGATAAAAAGCCACACTTTGATAAAAGAGTACACTGTGATAAAAGGCCACACTGTGATGAAAGGTTACACTGTGAAAAAAGGTTACACTGTGATAAAAGGTTACACCATTATAAAAGGCCACACTGTGATAAAAGGTTAGACTGTGAAAAAAGGCTACACTGTGATAAAAGACTACAACATGACAAAAGGCTACACTGTGATAAAAGGTTACACTGTGATAAAAGGTTACACCATTATAAAAGGCCACACTGTGATAAAAGGTTAGACTGTGATAAAAGTCTACACTGTGACGAAAGACTACACTGTGATAAAAGGCCACACTGTGATAAAAGGCTACACTTTGATAAAAGAATTCACCGTGATAAAAGGCTACACTTTGATAAAAGGCTACACTGTGATAATAGGCTACACCATGAGAAAAAGCCACACTTTGATGAAAGGTTACACTGTGATGAAATGTTACAACGTGATAAAAGGCCACACCGTGATAAAAGGTTAGATTGTGATAAAAGGCTACAACATGATGAATGACTACACTGTGATAAAAGGCTACAACATTATAAAAGGCTACACTGTGATCAAAGGCAACATGATCAAAGGCAACAACATGATAAAAGGCTACACTGTGATAAATGACTACACTGTGATAAAAGGTTACACCATGATAAAAAGCCACACTTTGATAAAAGAGTACACTGTGATAAAAGGCCACACTGTGATGAAAGGTTACACTGTGAAAAAAGGTTACACTGTGATAAAAGGCTACAACATGATAAAAGGCTACACTGTGATAAAAGGCCACACTGTGATAAAAGGTTACACTGTGAAAAAAGGTTACACTGTGATAAAAGGCCACACTGTGATGAAAGGTTACACTGTGAAAAAAGGTTACACTTTGATAAAAGACTACACTGTGAGAAAAGACTACACTGTGAGAAAAGACCTCACTGTGAAAGAAGATTACACTCTGATAAAAGGCTACAACATGATACAAGGCTTCACTGTGATAATTGACTACACTGTGATAAAAGGCTACACAGTGACAAAAGGCTACAACAATATAAAAGGCTACACCGTGATGAAAGGTTACACTGTGATAAAAGGCTAAACTGTGATAAAGGCTACACCATGATAAAAAGCCACACTTTGATAAAAGAGTACACTGTGATAAAAGGCCACACTGTGATGAAAGGTTACACTGTGAAAAAAGGTTACACTGTGATAAAAGGTTACACCATTATAAAAGGCCACACTGTGACAATGGGTTAGACTGTGATAAAAGGCTACAACGTGATGAAAGGCTACACTGTGATAAAAGGTTAGACTGTGAAAAAAGGCTACACTGTGACGAAAGACTACAGTGTGATAAAAGGTTACACCATTACAAAAACTACACTGTGATAAAAGGCCACACTGTGATAAAAGGCAGCACTGTGACGAAAGGATACACTGTGAAAAAAGGTTACACTGTGATAAAAGGCTACAACATGATAAAAGGCTACACTGTGATAAAATGTTACACCATTATAAAAGGCCACACTGTGATAAAAGGTTAGACTGTGAAAAAAGGCTACATTGTGACGAAAGACTACAGTGTGATAAAAGGTTACACCATTACAAAAACTACACTGTGATAAAAGGCCACACTGTGATAAAAGGCAGCACTGTGACGAAAGGTTACACTGTGAAAAAAGGTTACACTGTGATAAAAGGCTACAACATGATAAAAGGCTACACTGTGATAAAATGTTACACCATTATAAAAGGCCACACTGTGATAAAAGGTTAGACTGTGAAAAAAGGCTACACTGTGACGAAAGACTACAGTGTGATAAAAGGTTACACCATTACAAAAACTACACTGTGATAAAAGGCCACACTGTGATAAAAGGCAGCACTGTGACGAAAGGTTACACTGTGATAAAAGTCTACAACATGATAAAAGGCTACACTGTGATAAAGGCTACAACATGATCAAAGGCCGCACTGTGATGAAAGGTTACACTGTGAAAAAAGGTTACACTGTGATAAAAGGCAACAAAATTATAAAAGGCTACACTGTGATAAAAGGCTACACTGTGATGAAAGGTTACACAGTGATGAAAGGTTACACTGTGATAAAAGGCTACACTGTGATGAAAGGCTACACTGTGATACAAGGCCACACTGTGATGAAAGGTTACACCATGATAAAAAGCCACACTTTGATAAAAGAGTACACTGTGATAAAAGGCCACACTGTGATGAAAGGTTACACTGTGAAAAAAGGTTACACTGTGATAAAAGGCCACACTGTGATGAAAGGTTACACTGTGAAAAAAGGTTACACTTTGATAAAAGACTACACTGTGAGAAAAGACTACACTGTGAAAGAAGATTACACTCTGATAAAAGGCTACACTGTGATAAATGACTACACTGTGTAAGAGGGTTACACTCTGATATAAGGCTACAACATGATAAAAGGCTTCACTGTGATAATTGACTACGCTGTGATAAAAGGCTACACAGTGACAAAAGGCTACAACAATATAAAAGGCTACACCGTGATGAAAGTTTACACTGTGATAAAAGGCTACACTGTGATAAAGGCTACAACATGATAAAAGGCTACACTGTGATAAAAACCTACTACATGATCAAAGGTTACACTGTGATAAAAGGTTACACTGTGATCAAAGGCAACAACATGATCAAAGGCAACAACATGATACAAGGTTACACTGTGATAATAGGCTACACCATGATAAAAAGCCACACTTTGATAAAAGTGTACACTGTGATAAAAGGCCACACTGTGATGAAAGGTTACACTGTGAAAAAAGGTTAGACTGTGAAAAAAGGCTACAACATGATAAAAGGCTACACTGTGATCAAAGGCAACAACATGATCAAAGGCAACAACATGATAAAAGGCTACATTGTGATAAAGGCTACAACATGATAAAAGGCTACACTGTGCTAAAAACCTAATACATGATGAAAGGTTACAGTGTGATAAAAGGCTACACTGTGATAAAGGCTACAACATGAAAAAAGGCTAAACTGTGATAAAAGGCTACAACATGATGAATGACTACACTGTGATAAAAGGCTACAACATTATAAAAGGCTACACTGTGATAAAAGGTTACACTGTGATCAAAGGCAACATGATCAAAGGCAACAACATGATCAAAGGCAACAACATGATAAAAGGTTACACTGTGATAATAGGCTACACCATGATAAAAAGCCACACTTTGATAAAAGAGTACACTGTGATAAAAGGCCACACTGTGATGAAAGGTTACACTGTGAAAAAAGGTTACACTGTGATATAAGGCTACAACATGATAAAAGGCTACACTGTGATCAAAGGCAACAACATGATCAAAGGCAACAACATGATAAAAGGCTACATTGTGATAAAAGGCTACACCATGATAAAAAGCCACACTTTGATAAAAGAGTACACTGTGATAAAAAGCCACACTGTGATGAAAGGTTACACTGTGAAAAAAGGTTACACTGTGATAAAAGGCTACACTGTGATAAAGGCTACAACATGAAAAAAGGCTAAACTGTGATAAAAGGCTACAACATGATGAATGACTACACTGTGATAAAAGGCTACACTGTGATAAAAGGTTACACTTTGATAAAAGAATTCACCGTGATAAAAGGCTACACTTTGATAAAAGACTACACTGTGATAAAAGGCAACATGATCAAAGGCAACAACATGATAAAAGGCTACACTGTGATAAAAGGCCACACTGTGATAAAAGGCTACACTGTGATAAAAGACTACACTGTGGAAGAAGGTTACACTCTGATAAAAGGCTACAACATGATAAAAGGCTTCACTGTGATAATTGACTACGCTGTGATAAAAGGCTACACAGTGACAAAAGGCTACAACAATATAAAAGGCTACACCGTGATGAAAGGATACACTGTGATAAAAGGCTACACTGTGATAAAGGCTACAACATGATAAAAGGCTACACTGTGATAAAAACCTACTACATGATCAAAGGTTACACTGTGATAAAAGGTTACACTGTGATCAAAGGCAACAACATGATCAAAGGCAACAACATGATACAAGGTTACACTGTGATAATAGGCTACACCATGATAAAAAGCCACACTTTGATAAAAGTGTACACTGTGATAAAAGGCCACACTGTGATGAAAGGTTACACTGTGAAAAAAGGTTAGACTGTGAAAAAAGGCTACAACATGATAAAAGGCTACACTGTGATCAAAGGCAACAACATGATAAAAGGCTACATTGTGATAAAGGCTACAACATGATAAAAGGCTACACTGTGATAAAAACCTAATACATGATAAAAGGTTACACTGTGATCAAAGGCAACAACATGATCAAAGGCCACACTGTGATAAAAGGCTACACTGTGATCAAAGGCAACAACATGATCAAAGGCCACACTGTGATAAAAGGCCACACTGTGATAAAAGGCTACACTGTGATGAAAGGTTACAATGTGAAAAAAGGTTACACTGTGATAAAAGGCTACACTGTGATGAAAGGTTACAATGTGAAAAAAGGTTACACTTTGATAAAAGGCAACAACATGATCAAAGGCAACAACATGATAAAAGGCTACACTGTGATAAAAGGCTACACTGTGATTATAGGCTACACCATGATAAAAAGCCACACTTTGATAAAAGAGTACACTGTGATAAAAGGCCACACTGTGAAAAAAGGTTACACTGTGATAAAAGGTTACACCATTATAAAAGGCCACACTGTGATAAAAGGTTAGACTGTGAAAAAAGGCTACACTGTGATAATAGGCTACACCATGATAAAAAGCCACACTTTGATAAAAGAGTACACTGTGATAAAAGGCCACACTGTGATGAAAGGTTACACTGTGAAAAAAGGTTACACTGTGATAAAAGGTTACACCATTATAAAAGGCCACACTGTGATAAAAGGTTAGACTGTGAAAAAAGGCTACACTGTGATAAAAGACTACAACATGACAAAAGGCTACACTGTGATAAAAGGTTACACTGTGATAAAAGGTTACACCATTATAAAAGGCCACACTGTGATAAAAGGTTAGACTGTGATAAAAGTCTACACTGTGACGAAAGACTACACTGTGATAAAAGGCCACACTGTGATAAAAGGCTACACTTTGATAAAAGAATTCACCGTGATAAAAGGCTACACTTTGATAAAAGGCTACACTGTGATAATAGGCTACACCATGAGAAAAAGCCACACTTTGATGAAAGGTTACACTGTGATGAAATGTTACAACGTGATAAAAGGCCACACCGTGATAAAAGGTTAGATTGTGATAAAAGGCTACAACATGATGAATGACTACACTGTGATAAAAGGCTACAACATTATAAAAGGCTACACTGTGATCAAAGGCAACATGATCAAAGGCAACAACATGATAAAAGGCTACACTGTGATAAATGACTACACTGTGATAAAAGGTTACACCATGATAAAAAGCCACACTTTGATAAAAGAGTACACTGTGATAAAAGGCCACACTGTGATGAAAGGTTACACTGTGAAAAAAGGTTACACTGTGATAAAAGGCTACAACATGATAAAAGGCTACACTGTGATAAAAGGCCACACTGTGATAAAAGGTTACACTGTGAAAAAAGGTTACACTGTGATAAAAGGCCACACTGTGATGAAAGGTTACACTGTGAAAAAAGGTTACACTTTGATAAAAGACTACACTGTGAGAAAAGACTACACTGTGAGAAAAGACCTCACTGTGAAAGAAGATTACACTCTGATAAAAGGCTACAACATGATACAAGGCTTCACTGTGATAATTGACTACACTGTGATAAAAGGCTACACAGTGACAAAAGGCTACAACAATATAAAAGGCTACACCGTGATGAAAGGTTACACTGTGATAAAAGGCTAAACTGTGATAAAGGCTACACCATGATAAAAAGCCACACTTTGATAAAAGAGTACACTGTGATAAAAGGCCACACTGTGATGAAAGGTTACACTGTGAAAAAAGGTTACACTGTGATAAAAGGTTACACCATTATAAAAGGCCACACTGTGACAATGGGTTAGACTGTGATAAAAGGCTACAACGTGATGAAAGGCTACACTGTGATAAAAGGTTAGACTGTGAAAAAAGGCTACACTGTGACGAAAGACTACAGTGTGATAAAAGGTTACACCATTACAAAAACTACACTGTGATAAAAGGCCACACTGTGATAAAAGGCAGCACTGTGACGAAAGGATACACTGTGAAAAAAGGTTACACTGTGATAAAAGGCTACAACATGATAAAAGGCTACACTGTGATAAAATGTTACACCATTATAAAAGGCCACACTGTGATAAAAGGTTAGACTGTGAAAAAAGGCTACATTGTGACGAAAGACTACAGTGTGATAAAAGGTTACACCATTACAAAAACTACACTGTGATAAAAGGCCACACTGTGATAAAAGGCAGCACTGTGACGAAAGGTTACACTGTGAAAAAAGGTTACACTGTGATAAAAGGCTACAACATGATAAAAGGCTACACTGTGATAAAATGTTACACCATTATAAAAGGCCACACTGTGATAAAAGGTTAGACTGTGAAAAAAGGCTACACTGTGACGAAAGACTACAGTGTGATAAAAGGTTACACCATTACAAAAACTACACTGTGATAAAAGGCCACACTGTGATAAAAGGCAGCACTGTGACGAAAGGTTACACTGTGATAAAAGTCTACAACATGATAAAAGGCTACACTGTGATAAAGGCTACAACATGATCAAAGGCCGCACTGTGATGAAAGGTTACACTGTGAAAAAAGGTTACACTGTGATAAAAGGCAACAAAATTATAAAAGGCTACACTGTGATAAAAGGCTACACTGTGATGAAAGGTTACACAGTGATGAAAGGTTACACTGTGATAAAAGGCTACACTGTGATGAAAGGCTACACTGTGATACAAGGCCACACTGTGATGAAAGGTTACACCATGATAAAAAGCCACACTTTGATAAAAGAGTACACTGTGATAAAAGGCCACACTGTGATGAAAGGTTACACTGTGAAAAAAGGTTACACTGTGATAAAAGGCCACACTGTGATGAAAGGTTACACTGTGAAAAAAGGTTACACTTTGATAAAAGACTACACTGTGAGAAAAGACTACACTGTGAAAGAAGATTACACTCTGATAAAAGGCTACACTGTGATAAATGACTACACTGTGTAAGAGGGTTACACTCTGATATAAGGCTACAACATGATAAAAGGCTTCACTGTGATAATTGACTACGCTGTGATAAAAGGCTACACAGTGACAAAAGGCTACAACAATATAAAAGGCTACACCGTGATGAAAGTTTACACTGTGATAAAAGGCTACACTGTGATAAAGGCTACAACATGATAAAAGGCTACACTGTGATAAAAACCTACTACATGATCAAAGGTTACACTGTGATAAAAGGTTACACTGTGATCAAAGGCAACAACATGATCAAAGGCAACAACATGATACAAGGTTACACTGTGATAATAGGCTACACCATGATAAAAAGCCACACTTTGATAAAAGTGTACACTGTGATAAAAGGCCACACTGTGATGAAAGGTTACACTGTGAAAAAAGGTTAGACTGTGAAAAAAGGCTACAACATGATAAAAGGCTACACTGTGATCAAAGGCAACAACATGATCAAAGGCAACAACATGATAAAAGGCTACATTGTGATAAAGGCTACAACATGATAAAAGGCTACACTGTGCTAAAAACCTAATACATGATGAAAGGTTACAGTGTGATAAAAGGCTACACTGTGATAAAGGCTACAACATGAAAAAAGGCTAAACTGTGATAAAAGGCTACAACATGATGAATGACTACACTGTGATAAAAGGCTACAACATTATAAAAGGCTACACTGTGATAAAAGGTTACACTGTGATCAAAGGCAACATGATCAAAGGCAACAACATGATCAAAGGCAACAACATGATAAAAGGTTACACTGTGATAATAGGCTACACCATGATAAAAAGCCACACTTTGATAAAAGAGTACACTGTGATAAAAGGCCACACTGTGATGAAAGGTTACACTGTGAAAAAAGGTTACACTGTGATATAAGGCTACAACATGATAAAAGGCTACACTGTGATCAAAGGCAACAACATGATCAAAGGCAACAACATGATAAAAGGCTACATTGTGATAAAAGGCTACACCATGATAAAAAGCCACACTTTGATAAAAGAGTACACTGTGATAAAAAGCCACACTGTGATGAAAGGTTACACTGTGAAAAAAGGTTACACTGTGATAAAAGGCTACACTGTGATAAAGGCTACAACATGAAAAAAGGCTAAACTGTGATAAAAGGCTACAACATGATGAATGACTACACTGTGATAAAAGGCTACACTGTGATAAAAGGTTACACTTTGATAAAAGAATTCACCGTGATAAAAGGCTACACTTTGATAAAAGACTACACTGTGATAAAAGGCAACATGATCAAAGGCAACAACATGATAAAAGGCTACACTGTGATAAAAGGCCACACTGTGATAAAAGGCTACACTGTGATAAAAGACTACACTGTGGAAGAAGGTTACACTCTGATAAAAGGCTACAACATGATAAAAGGCTTCACTGTGATAATTGACTACGCTGTGATAAAAGGCTACACAGTGACAAAAGGCTACAACAATATAAAAGGCTACACCGTGATGAAAGGATACACTGTGATAAAAGGCTACACTGTGATAAAGGCTACAACATGATAAAAGGCTACACTGTGATAAAAACCTACTACATGATCAAAGGTTACACTGTGATAAAAGGTTACACTGTGATCAAAGGCAACAACATGATCAAAGGCAACAACATGATACAAGGTTACACTGTGATAATAGGCTACACCATGATAAAAAGCCACACTTTGATAAAAGTGTACACTGTGATAAAAGGCCACACTGTGATGAAAGGTTACACTGTGAAAAAAGGTTAGACTGTGAAAAAAGGCTACAACATGATAAAAGGCTACACTGTGATCAAAGGCAACAACATGATAAAAGGCTACATTGTGATAAAGGCTACAACATGATAAAAGGCTACACTGTGATAAAAACCTAATACATGATAAAAGGTTACACTGTGATCAAAGGCAACAACATGATCAAAGGCCACACTGTGATAAAAGGCTACACTGTGATCAAAGGCAACAACATGATCAAAGGCAACAACATGATAAAAGGCTACATTGTGATAAAGGCTACATTGTGATAAAGGCTACAACATGATAAAAGGCTACACTGTGATAAAAACCTAATACATGATGAAAGGTTACAGTGTGATAAAAGGCTACACTGTGATAAAGGCTACAACATGAAAAAAGGCTAAACTGTGATAAAAGGCTACAACATGATGAATGACTACACTGTGATAAAAAGCTACAACATTATAAAAGGCTACACTGTGATAAAAGGTTACACTGTGATCAAAGGCAACATGATCAAAGGCAACAACATGATCAAAGGCAACAACATGATAAAAGGTTACACTGTGATAATAGGCTACACCATGATAAAAAGCCACACTTTGATAAAAGAGTACACTGTGATAAAAGGTTACACTGTGATAAAAGGCTACACAGTGACAAAAGGTTACAACATTATAAAAGGCTACAACGTGATAAAAGGCCACACCGTGATAAAAGGTTACACTTTGACAAAAGACTACACTGTGATAAAAGGCTACACTGTGATAAAAGGATACAATGTGATAAAAGGCTAAACCGTGATAAAAGGCTACACTTTGATAAAGGCTACAACATGATAAAAGGCTACACTGTGATAAAAAGCTACAACATGATAAAAGACTACAATGTGATTAAATGTTACAACATGATAAAAGGCCACACCGTGATAAAAGGTTACACTGTGATAAAAGGCTACAACTTCATAAAAGACTACACTGTGATGAAATGTTACAACGTGATAAAAGGCCACACCGTGATGAAAGGTTACACTGTGATAAAAGGCCACACTGTGATAAAAGGCTACAACATGATAAAAGGCTACACTGTGATAAAAACCTAATACATGATAAAAGGTTACACTGTGATAAAAGGTTACACTGTGAAAAAAGGTTACACTGTGATAAAAGGCAACAACATGATCAAAGGCAACAACATGATCAAAGGCAACACTGTGAAAAAAGGCTACACTGTGATAAAAGACTACACTGTGATAAATGACTACACTGTGATAAAAGGCTACAAAATTATAAAAGGCTACACTGTGATAAAAGGCAGCACTGTGACGAAAGGTTACACTGTGATAAAAGGCTACACTGTGATAATAGGCTACACCATGATAAAAAGCCACACTTTGATAAAAGAGTACACTGTGATAAAAGGCCACACTGTGATGAAAGGTTACACTGTGAAAAAAGGTTACACTGTGATAAAAGGTTACAACATGATAAAAGGCCACACCGTGATAAAAGGTTACACTGTGATAAAAGGTCACACTGTGATAAAAGGCTTCACTGTGATAATTGACTACACTGTGATAAAAGGCTACACAGTGACAAAGGGCTACAACAATATAAAAGGCTACACCGTGATGAAAGGTTACACTATGATAAAAGGCTACACTGTGATAAAGGCTACAACATGATAAAAGGCTACACTGTGATAAAAACCTACTACATGAAAAAAGGTTACACTGTGATAAAAGGTTACACTGTGATCCAAGGCAACAACATGATCAAAGGCAACAACATGATAAAAGGCTACACTGTGATAATAGGCTACACCATGATAAAAAGCCACACTTTGATAAAAGAGTACACTGTGATAAAAGGCCACACTGTGATGAAAGGTTACACTGTGAAAAAAGGTTACACTGTGATAAAAGGCTACAACATGATAAAAGGCTACACTGTGATCAAAGGCAACAACATGATAAAAGGCTACACTGTGATAAAAGGCTACAATGTGATAATAGGCTACACCATGATAAAAAGCCACACTTTGATAAAAGAGTACACTGTGATAAAAGGCCACACTGTGATGAAAGGTTACACTGTGAAAAAAGGTTACACTGTGATAAAAGGCTACAACATGATAAAAGGCTACACTGTGATAAAAGGTTACACCATTATAAAAGGCCACTCTGTGATAAAAGGTTAGACTGTGAAAAAAGGCTACACTGTGACGAAAGACTACACTGTGATAAAAGGTTACACCATTATAAAAACTACACTGTGATAAAAGGCCACACTGTGATAAAAGGCTACACTTTGAAAAAAACCTACTACATGATAAAAGGCCACACTGTGACAATGGGTTAGACTGTGAGAAAAGGCTACAACGTGATGAAAGGCTACACTGTGATAAAAGGTTACACTGTGATAAAAGGCTGCACCGTGATAAATGGCTACACATTGATAAAAGACTACACTGTGATAAAAGGCCACAGTGTGTTGAAAGGTTACACTGTGATAAAAGGCTGAACCGTGATAAAAGGCTACACATTGATAAAAGACTACACTGTGATAAAAGGCCACACTGTGTTGAAAGGTTACACTGTGATAAAAGGCTACAACGTGATAAAAGGCTACACATTGATAAAAGACTACACTGTGATAAAAGGCCACACTGTGTTGAAAGGTTACACTGTGATAAAAGGCTACAACATGATAAAAGGCTACACTGTGATCAAAGGCAACAACATGATAAAAGGCTCAACTGTGATAAAAGGCTACAACATGATAAAAGGCTACACTGTGATAAAAACCTAATACATGATAAAAGGTTACACTGTGATCAAAGGCAATAACATGATCAAAGGCCACACTGTGATGAAAGGTTACACTGTGAAAAAAGGTTACACTGTGATAAAAGGCAACAAAATTATAAAAGGCTACACTGTGATAAAAGGCTACACTGTGATGAAAGGTTACACAGTGATGAAAGGTTACACTGTGATAAAAGGCTACACTGTGATGAAAGGTTACACTGTGAAAAAAGGTAACACTGTGATAAAAGGCAACAACTTGATCAAAGGCAACAACATGATAAAAGGCTACACTCTGATAAAAGACTACAACATGATAAAAGGCTACACTGTGATAAATGACTACACTGTGATAAAAGGTTACACCATTATAAAAGGCCACACTGTGACAATGGGTTAGACTGTGATAAAAGGCTACAACGTGATGAAAGGCTACACTGTGATAAAAGGTTACACTGTGATAAAAGGCTGAACCGTGATAAAAGGCTACACATTGATAAAAGACTACACTGTGATAAAAGGTTACACTGTGATAAAAGGCTGAACCGTGATAAAAGGCTACAACATTATAAAAGGCTACACTGTGATAAAAGGTTACACTGTGATCAAATGCAAAAACATGATCAAAGGCAACAACATGATAAAAGGCTACACTGTGATAAAAAGCCACACTTTGATAAAAGAGTACACTGTGATGAAAGGTTACACTGTGATAAAAAGTTACACTGTGATGAAAGGCTACAACATGATAAAAGGCTACACTGTGAGAAAGGCTACAACATGATAAAAGGCTACACTGTGATAAAAAGCTACAACGTGATAAAAGACTACAATGTGATTAAATGTTACAACGTGACAAAAGGCCACACCGTGATAAAAGGTTACAATGTGATTAAATGTTACAACGTGATAAAAGGCCACACCGTGATGAAAGGATACACTGTGATAAAAGGCCACACTGTGATGAAGGCTACAATATGATAAAAGGCTAAACTGTGATAAAAGGCTACAAATGATGAATGACTACACTGTGATAAAAGGCTACAACATTATAAAAGGCTACACTGTGATAAAAGATTATACTGTGATCAAAGGCAACAACATGATCAAAGGCCACACTGTGATGAAAGGTTACACCGTGATAAAAGGCTACAACATCATAAAAGGCTACACTGTGATAAATGACTACACTGTGATAAAAGGCTACAAAATTATAAAAGGCTACACTGTGATAAAAGGCTACAACATGATAAAAGGCTACACTGTGATAAAAGACTACACTGTGAAAGAAGATTACACTCTGATCAAAGGCAACAACATGATCAAAGGCAACAACATGATAAAAGGCTACATTGTGATAAAGGCTACAACATGATAAAAGGCTACACTGTGATAAAAACCTAATACATGATGAAAGGTTACAGTGTGATAAAAGGCTACACTGTGATAAAGGCTACAACATGAAAAAAGGCTAAACTGTGATAAAAGGCTACAACATGATGAATGACTACACTGTGATAAAAAGCTACAACATTATAAAAGGCTACACTGTGATAAAAGGTTACACTGTGATCAAAGGCAACATGATCAAAGGCAACAACATGATCAAAGGCAACAACATGATAAAAGGTTACACTGTGATAATAGGCTACACCATGATAAAAAGCCACACTTTGATAAAAGAGTACACTGTGATAAAAGGTTACACTGTGATAAAAGGCTACACAGTGACAAAAGGCTACAACATTATAAAAGGCTACAACGTGATAAAAGGCCACACCGTGATAAAAGGTTACACTTTGACAAAAGACTACACTGTGATAAAAGGCTACACTGTGATAAAAGGATACAATGTGATAAAAGGCTAAACCGTGATAAAAGGCTACACTTTGATAAAGGCTACAACATGATAAAAGGCTACACTGTGATAAAAAGCTACAACGTGATAAAAGACTACAATGTGATTAAATGTTACAACGTGATAAAAGGCCACACCGTGAGAAAAGGTTACACTGTGATAAAAGGCTACAACTTCATAAAAGACTACACTGTGATGAAATGTTACAACGTGATAAAAGGCCACACCGTGATGAAAGGTTACACTGTGATAAAAGGCCACACTGTGATAAAAGGCTACAACATGATAAAAGGCTACACTGTGATAAAAACCTAATACATGATAAAAGGTTACACTGTGTTGAAAGATTACACTGTGATAAAAGGCTACAACGTGATAAAAGGCTACACTGTGATAAAAGGCAGCACTGTGACGAAAGGTTACACTGTGATAAAAGTCTACAACATGGTAAAAGGCTACACTGTGATAAAGGCTACAACATAATAAAAGGCTACACTGTGATAAAAACCTAATACATGATAAAAGGTTACACTGTGATCAAAGGCAACAACATGATCAAAGGCCACACTGTGATGAAAGGTTACACAGTGATGAAAGGTTACACTGTGATAAAAGGCTACACTGTGATGAAAGGTTACTCTGTGAAAAAAGGTTACACTGCGATAAAAGGCAACAACATGATCAAAGGCAACAACTTAATAAAAGGCTACACTGTGATAAAAGGCTACACTGTGATAATAGGCTACACCATGATAAAAAGCCACACTTTGATAAAAGAGTACACTGTGATAAAAAGCCACACTGTGAAAAAAGGTTACACTGTGATAAAAGGTTACACCATTATGAAAGGCCACACTGTGATAAAAGGTTAGACTGTGAAAAAAGGCTACACTGTGACGAAAGACTACACTGTGATAAAAGGTTACATCATTATAAAAACTACACTGTGATAAAAGGCCACACTGTGATAAAAGGTTACACTGTGAAAAAAGGTTACACTGTGATAAAAGGCCACACTGTGATGAAAGGTTACACTGTGAAAAAAGGTTACACTGTGATAAAAGGCTACAACATAATAAAAGGCTACACTGTGACGAAAGGCTACACTGTGATAAAAGACTACACTGTGATAAAAGGTTACACCATTATAAAAACTACACTGTGATAAAAGGCCACACTGTGATGAAAGGTTACACTGTGAAAAAAGGTTACACTGTGATAAAAGGCTACAACATGACAAAAGGCTTCTCTGTGATCAAAGGCAACAACATGATCAAAGGCAACAACATGATAAAAGGCTACATTGTGATAAAAGGCAACACAATTATAAAAGGCTACACTGTGATAAAAGGCTCCACTGTGATGAAAGGTTACACAGTGATGAAAGGTTACACTGTGATAAAAGGCTACACTGTGATGAAAGGTTACAATGTGAAAAAAGGTTACACTGTGATAAAAGGCTACAACATGATAAAATGCTACACTGTGATAAAAGGTTACACCATTATAAAAGGCCACACTGTGATGAAAGGTTACATTGTGAAAAAAGGTTACACTGTGATAAAAGGTTAGACTGTGATAAAAGGCTACACTGTGACGAAAGACTACACTGTAATAAAAGGTTACACCATTATAAAAAATACACAGTGATAAAAGGCCACACTGTGATAAAAGGCTACACTTTGATAAAAGAATCCACTGTGATAAAAGGTTACACTGTGATAAAAGGCTACACAGTGACAAAAGGCTACAACATTATAAAAGGCTACAACATGATAAAAGGCCACACCGTGATAAAAGGTTACACTGTGATCAAAGGCAACAACATGATCAAAGGCAACAACATGATAAAAGGCTACACTGTGATAATAGGCTACACCATGATAAAAAGCCACACTGTGATAAAAGGTTACACTGTGATAAAAGGTTACACCATTATAAAAGGCCACACTGTGATAAAAGGTTAGACTGTGATAAAAGGCTACACTGTGACGAAAGACTACACTGTAATAAAAGATTACACCATTATAAAAAATACACGGTGATAAAAGGCCACACTGTGATAAAAGGCTACACTTTGATAAAAGAATCCACTGTGATAAAAGGTTACACTGTGATAAAAGGCTACACAGTGACAAAAGGCTACAACATTATAAAAGGCTACAACGTGATAAAAGGCCAAACCGTGATAAAAGGTTACAATTTGATAAAAGACTACACTGTGATAAAAGGCTACACTTTGATAAAAGGGTACAATGTGATAAAAGGCTAAACCGTGATAAAAGGCTACACTTTGATAAAAGGGTACACTGTGATAAAAGGCTACAACTTGATAAAAGACTACACTGTGATGAAATGTTACAACGTGATAAAAGGTCACACCGTGATGAAAGGTTACACTGTGATAAAAGGCCACACTGTGATAAAAGTCTACACTGTGATTAAAGGTTGCACACTGATGAAAGGTTACACTGTGATAAAACGCTACACTGTGATGAAGGCTACAATATGATAAAAGGCTAAACTGTGATAAAAGGCTACAAATGATGAATGACTACACTGTGATGAAAGGCTACAACATTATAAAAGGCTACACTGTGATAAAAGGTTATACTGTGATGAAAGGCAACAACATGATCAAAGGCCACACTGTGATGAAAGGTTACACTGTGAAAAAAGGTTACACTGTGATAAAAGACTACAACATGATAAAAGGCTACACTGTCATAAAGGCTACAACATGATAAAAGGCTACACTGTCATAAAGGCTACAACATGATAAAAGGCTACACTGTGATAAAAAGCTACAACGTGATAAAAGACTACAATGTGATTAAATGTTACAATGTGATAAAATGCCACACCGTGATAAAAGGCTACACTGTGATAAAGGCTACAACATGATAAAAGGCTACACTGTAATAAAAACCTAATACATGATAAAAGGTTACACTGTGATCAAAGGCAACAACATGATCAAAGGCCACACTGTGATGAAAGGTTACACTGTGAAAAAAGGTTACACCGTGATAAAAGGCAACAAAATTATAAAAGGCTACACTGTGATAAAAGGCTACACTGTGATGAAAGGTTACACAGTGATGAAAGGTTACACTGTGATAAAAGGCTACACTGTGATAAAGGCTACAACATGAAAAAAGGCTAAACTGTGATAAAAGGCTACAACATGATGAATGACTACACTGTGATAAAAGGCTACAACATTATAAAAGGCTACACTGTGATAAAAGGTTACACTGTGATAAAAGGTTACACCATGATAAAAAGCCACACTTTGATAAAAGAGTACACTGTGATAAAAGGCCACACTGTGATGAAAGGTTACACTGTGAAAAAAGGTTACACTGTGATAAAAGGCAACAAAATTATAAAGGCTACACTGTGATAAAAGGCTACACTGTGATGAAAGGTTACACAGTGATGAAAGGTTACACTGTGACGAAAGACTACACTGTAATAAAAGGTTACACCATTATAAAAAATACACGGTGATAAAAGGCCACACTGTGATAAAAGGCTACACAGTGACAAAGGCTACAACATTATAAAAGGCTACAACGTGATAAAAGGCCACACCGTGATAAAAGGTTACACTTTGATAAAAGACTACACTGTGATAAAAGGCTACACTGTGATAAAAGGGTACAATGTGATAAAAGGCTAAACCGTGATGAAAGGCTACACTTTGATAACAGACTACACTGTGATAAAAGGCTACAACATGATAAAAGGCTACACTGTGATAAGAGGTTACACTGTGATCAAAGGTAACAACATGATCAAAGGCAACAACATTATAAAAGGCTACACTGTGATAAAAAGCCACACTTTGATAAAAGAATACACTGTGATAAAAGACTACAACATGATAAAAGGCTACACTTTCATAAAGGCTACAACGTGATAAAAGGCTAAACTGTGATAAAAGGCTACAAATGATGAATGACTACACTGTGATAAAAGGCTACAACATCATAAAAGGCTACACTGTGATAAAAGGTTATACTGTGATCAAAGGCAACAACATGATCAAAGGCCACACTGTGATGAAAGGTTACACTGTGAAAAAAGGTTACACTGTGATAAAAGGCTACAACATCATAAAAGGCTACACTGTGATAAATGACTACACTGTGATAAAAGGCTACAAAATTATAAAAGGCTACACTGTGATAAAAGGCTACACTGTGATTAAAGGTTACACCGTGATGAAAGGTTACACTGTGATGAAAGGTTACACTGTGATAAAAGGTTAGACTGTGATCAAAGGCAACAACATGATCAAAGGCAACAACATGATAAAAGGCTACACTGTGATAATAGGCTACACCATGAGAAAAAGCCACACTTTGATAAAAGAGTACACTGTGATAAAAGGCCACACTGTGATAAAAGGCTACACCATGATAAAAAGCCACACTTTGATAAAAGAGTACACTGTGATAAAAGGCCACACTGTGATGAAAGGTTACACTGTGAAAAAAGGCTACACTGTGATCAAAGGCTACAACATGATCAAAGGCAACAACATGATAAAAGAGTACACTGTGATAAAAGGCTACACTGTGATAAAGGCTACAACATGATAAAAGGCTAAACTGTGATAAAAGGCTACAACATGATGAATGACTACACTGTGATAAAAGGCTACAACATTATAAAAGGCTACACTGTGATAAAAGATTACACTGTGATCAAAGGCAACATGATCAAAGGCAACATCATGATAAAAGAGTACACTGTGATAAAAGGCTACACTGTGATAAAGGCTACAACATGATTAAAGGCTAAACTGTGATAAAAGGCTACAACATGATGAATGACTACACTGTGATAAAACGCAGCACTGTGACGAAAGGTTACACTGTGATAAAAGTCTACAACATGATAAAAGGCTACACTGTGATAAAGGCTACAACATGATAAAAGGCTACACTGTGATAAAAGGCCACACTGTGATAAAAGGCTACACTGTGATAAAAGACTACACTGTGGAAGAAGGTTACACTCTGATAAAAGGCTACAACATGATAAAAGGCTACACTGTGATAAATGACTACACTGTGAAAAAAGGTTACACCATTATAAAAGGCCACACTGTGACAATGGGTTAGACTGTGATAAAAGGCTACAACGTGATAAAAGGCTGAACCGTGATAAAAGGCTACACATTGATAAAAGACTACACTGTGATAAAAGGCCACACTGTGTTGAAAGGTTACACTGTGATAAAAGGCTACAACGTGATAAAAGGCTACACTGTGATAAAAGGCAGCACTGTGACGAAAGGTTACACTGTGATAAAAGGCTACACTGTGATAAAAGGGTACAATGTGATAAAAGGCTAAACCGTGATAAAAGGCTACACTTTGATAACAGACTACACTGTGATAAAAGGTTACACTGTGATAAAAGGCTGAACCGCGATAAAAGTCTACACTGTGATAAAAACCTAATACATGATAAAAGGTTACACTGTGATAAAAGGCAACAACATGATAAAGGGCTACACTGTGATAAAAGGCTATACTTTGATAAAAGACTACACTGTGATAAAAGGTTACACTGTGATAAAAGGCCATACTGTGATTAAATGTTACAACGTGATAAAAGGCCACACCGTGATAAAAGGTAAGACTGTGATAAAAGGCTGAACCGTGATAAAAGGCTACACATTGATAAACGACTACACTGTGTTAAAAGGCCACACTGTGATGAAAGGTTACACTGTGATAAAAGGCTACACTGTGATAAAAGTCTACAACGTGATAAAAGGCTACACTGTGATAAAAGGTTACACTGTGATAAAAGGCAACAACATGATCAAAGGCAACAACATGATAAAAGGCTACACTGTGATAATAGGCTACACCAGGATAAAAAGCCACACTTTGATAAAAGAGTACACTGTGATAAAAGGCCATTCTGTGATGAAAGGTTACACTGTGAAAAAAGGTTACACTGTGATAAAAGGCTACAACATGATAAAAGGCTACACTGTGATAAAAGGTTACACCATTATAAAAGGCCACACTGTGATAAAAGGTTAGACTGTGATAAAAGGCTACACTGTGACAAAAGACTACACTGTGATAAAAGGCTACAACATTATAAAAGGCTACACTGTGATAAAATGTTACACTGTGATCAAAGGCAACATGGTCAAAGGCAACAACATGATAAAAGGCTACACTGTGATAAAAACCTACTACATGATAAAAGGTTACACTGTGATAAAAGGCCACACTGTGATCAAAGGCAACAACATGATCAAAGGCAACAACATGATAAAAGGCTACACTGTGATAAAAGGCTACACTGTGATAATAGGCTACACCATGATAAAAAGCCACACTTTGATAAAAGAGTACACTCTGATAAAAGGCCACACTGTGACAAAAGACTACACTGTGATAAAAGGCCACAACATTATAAAAGGCTACACTGTGATAAAATGTTACACTGTGATCAAACGCAACATGATCAAAGGCAACAACATGATAAAAGGCTACACTGTGATAAAAACCTACTACATGATAAAAGGTTACACTGTGATAAAAGGCCACACTGTGATCAAAGGCAACAACATGATCAAAGGAAACAACATGATAAAAGGCTACACTGTGATAAAAGGCTACACTGTGATAATAGGCTACACCATGATAAAAAGCCACACTTTGATAAAAGAGTACACTCTGATAAAAGGCCACACTGTGATAAAAGGCTACACTGAGATAAAAGGCTACACAGTGACAAAAGGCTACACTTTGAAAAAAACCTACTACATGATAAAAGGTTACACTGTGATAAAAGGTTACACTGTCATCAAAGGCAACAACATGATCAAAGGCAACAGCATGATAAAAGGCTACACTGTGATAAAAGGCTACAACATGATAAAAGGCTACACTGTGATAAAAGGTTACACCATTATAAAAGGCCACACTGTGATAAAAGGTTAGACTGTGATAAAAGGCTACACTTTGATAAAAGAATTCACTGTGATAAAAGGCTACACAGTGACAAAAGGCTACAACAATATAAAAGGCTACACCGTGATGAAAGGTTACACTGTGATAAAAGGCTACACTGTGATAAAGGCTACAACATGATAAAAGTCTACACTGTGATAAAAGGCAACAACATGATAAAGGGCTACACTGTGATAAAAGGCTATACTTTGATAAAAGACTACACTGTGATAAAAGAGTACACTGTGATAAAAGGCTGAACCGTGATAAAAGGCTACACATTGATAAAAGACTACACTGTGATAAAAGGCCACACTGTGAAAAAAGTCTACAACATGATAAAAGGCTACACTGTGATAAAGGCTACAACATGATAAAAGGCTACACTGTGATAAAAACCTAATACATGATAAAAGGGTACACTGTGATAAAAGGTTACACTGTGATAAAGGCTACAACATGATAAAAGGCTACACTGTGATAAAAACCTAATACATGATAAAAGGTTACACTGTGATAAAAGGTTACACTGTGATCAAAGGCAACAACATGATCAAAGGCCACACTGTGATGAAAGGTTACACTGTGATAAAAGGTTACACTGTGATAAAAGGCTACACTGTGATGAAGGGTTACACTGTGATAAAAGGCTACACTTTGATAAAAGGCTACACTGTGATAATAGGCTACACCATGATAAAAAGCCACACTTTGATAAAAGAGTACACTGTGATCAAAGGCCACACTGTGATGAAAGGTTACACTGTGATAAAAGGCTACAACATGATAAAAGGCTACACTGTGATGAAAGGTTACACCATTATAAAAGGCCACACTGTGATAAAAGGTTAGACTGTGAAAAAAGGTTACACCATTATAAAAACTACACTGTGATAAAAGGCCACACTGTGATGAAAGGCTACACTTTGATAAAAGAATTCACCGTGATAAAAGGATACACTTTGATAAAGGCTACAACATGATAAAAGGCTACACTGTGATAAAAACCTAATACATGATAAAAGGTTACACTGTGATAAAAGGTTACACTGTGATCAAAGGCAACAACATGATCAAAGGCCACACTGATGAAAGGTTACAGTGTGAAAAAAGGTTACACTGTGATAAAAGGCAACAAAATTATAAAAGGCTACACTGTGATAAAAGGCTACACTGTGATGAAAGGCAACAACATGATCAAAGGCAACAACATGATCAAAGGCAACAACATGATAAAAGGCTACACTGTGATAATAGGCTACACCAGGATAAAAAGCCACACTTTGATAAAAGAGTACACTGTGATAAAAGGCCACACTGTGATGAAAGGTTACACTGTGAAAAAAGGTTACACTGTGATAAAAGGCTACAACATGATAAAAGGCTTCACTGTGATAAAAGGTTACACCATTATAAAAGGCCACACTGTGATAAAAGGTTACACTGTGATAAAAGGCAACAACATGATAAAGGGCTACACTGTGATAAAAGGCTATACTTTGATAAAAGACTACAGTGTGATAAAAGGCCATACTGTGATTAAATGTTACAACGTGATAAAAGGCCACACCGTGATAAAAGGTAAGACTGTGATAAAAGGCTGAACTGTGATAAAAGGCTACACAATGATAAAAGACTACACTGTGATAAAAGGCCACACTGTGATGAAAGGTTACACTGTGAAAGAAGGTTACACTCTGATAAAAGGCTGCAACATGATAAAAGGCTACACTATGATAAAGGCTACAACATGATAAAAGGCTACACTGTGATAAAAGCCTAATACATGATAAAAGGTTACACTGTGATAAAAGGTTACACTGTGATCAAAGGCAACAACATGATCAAAGGCCACACTGTGATGAAAGGTTACACTGTGAAAAAAGGTTACACTGTGATAAAAGGCAACAAAATTATAAAAGGCTACACTGTGATAAAAGGCTACACTGTGATGAAAGGTTACACTGTGATAAAAGGCTTCACTGTGATGAAAGGTTACACTGTGAAAAAAGGTTAGACTGTGATAAAAGGCTACAACATGATAAAAGGCTACACTGTCATAAAGGCTACAACATGATAAAAGGCTACACTGTGATAAAAAGCTACAACGTGATAAAAGACTACAATGTGATTAAATGTTACACAGTGATGAAAGGTTACACTGTGATAAAAGGCTACACTGTGATGAAGGCTACAATATGATAAAAGGCTAAACTGTGATAAAAGTCTACAAATGATGAATGACTACACTGTGATAAAAGGCTACAACATTATAAAAGGCTACACTGTGATAAAAGGTTATACTGTGATCAAAGGCAACAACATGATCAAAGGCCACACTGTGATGAAAGGTTACACTGTGAAAAAAGGTTACACTGTGATAAAAGGCTACAACATCATGAAAAGGCTACACTGTGATAAATGACTACACTGTGATAAAAGGCTACAAAATTATAAAAGGCTACACTGTGATAAAAGGCTACACTGTGATTAAAGGTTACACTGTGATGAAAGGTTACACTGTGATAAAAGGTTAGACTGTGATCAAAGGCAACAACATGATCAAAGGCAACAACATGATGAAAGGCTACACTGTGATAATAGGCTACACCATGAGAAAAAGCCACACTTTGATAAAAGAGTACACTGTGATAAAAGGCCACACTGTGATAAAAGGCTACACCATGATAAAAAGCCACACTTTGATAAAAGAGTACACTGTGATAAAAGGCCACACTGTGATGAAAGGTTACACTGTGAAAAAAGGCTACACTGTGATCAAAGGCAACAACATGATAAAAGAGTACACTGTGATAAAAGGCTACACTGTGATAAAGGCTACAACATGATAAAAGGCTAAACTGTGATAAAAGGCTACAACATGATGAATGACTACACTGTGATAAAAGGCTACAACATTATAAAAGGCTACACTGTGATAAAAGGTTACACTGTGATCAAAGGCAACATGATCAAAGGCAACAACATGATAAAAGAGTACATTGTGATAAAAGGCTACACTGTGATTAAGGCTACAACATGATAAAAGGCTAAACTGTGATAAAAGGCTACAACATGATGAATGACTACACTGTGATAAAAGGCTACAACATTATAAAAGGCTACACTGTGATAAAAGGCCACACTGTGATAAAAGGCTACACTGTGATAAAAGACTACACTGTGAAAGAAGGTTAGACTGTGAAAAAAGGCTACACTGTGACGAAAGACTACACTGTGATAAAAGGCTACACTTTGAAAAAAGGCTACTACATGATAAAAGGTTACACTGTGATTAAAGGTTACACTGTGATCAAAGGCAACAACATGATCAAAGGCAACTACATGATAAAAGGCTACACTGTGATAAAAGGCTACACCATGATAAAAAGCCACACTTTGATAAAAGAGTACACTCTGATAAAAGGCCACACTGTGATAAAAGGCTACACTGTGATAAAAGACAACACTGTGAAAGAGGGTTACACTCTGATATAAGGCTACAACATGATAAAAGGCTACACTGTGATAAATGACTACACTGTGATAAAAGGCTACACTGTGATAAAAGCCAACACAGTGACAAAAGGCTACAACATTATAAAAGGCTACACCCTGATGAAAGGTTACACTGTGATAAAAGGCTACACTGTGATAAAGGCTACAACATGATAAAGGGCTACACTGTGATAAAAGGTTATACTTTGATAAAAGACTACACTGTGATAAAAGGTTACACTGTGATAAAAGGCTGAACCGTGATAAAAGGCTACACATTGATAAAAGACTACACTGTGATAAAAGGCCACACTGTGTTGAAAGGTTACACTGTGATAAAAGGCTACAACGTGATAAAAGGCTACACTGTGATAAAAGGCAGCACTGTGACGAAAGGTTACACTGTGATAAAAGTCTACAACATGATAAAAGGCTACACTGTGATAAAGGCTACAACATGATAAAAGGCTACACTGTGATAAAAGGTTACACTGTGAAAAAAGGTTACACTGTGATAAAAGGCTACACTGTGATGAAAGGTTAAACAGTGATGAAAGGTTACACTGTGATAAAAGGCTACACTGTGATAATAGGCTACACCATGATAAAAAGCCACACTTTGATAAAATAGTACACTGTGATAAAAGTCCACACTGTGAAGAAAGGTTACACCGTGATAAAAGGTTAGACTGTGATAAAAGGGTACAACATTATAAAAGGCTACACTGTGATCAAAGGCAACATGATCAAAGGCAACAACATGATAAAAGGCTACACTGTGATAAATGGCCACACTGTGATAAAAGGCTACACTGTGATAAAAGGCTACAACATGATAAAAGGCTACACTGTGATAAATGACTACACTGTGATAAAAGGTTACACTGTGATACAAGTCTGAACCGTGATAAAAGGCTACACATTGATAAAAGACTACACTGTGATAAAAGGCCACACTGTGTTGAAAGGTTACACTGTGATAAAAGGCTACAACGTGATAAAAGGCTACACTGTGATAAAAGGGTACACAGTGATGAAAGGTTACACTGTGATAAAAGGCTGAGCCGTGATAAAAGGCTACACACTGATAAAAGACTACACTGTGATAAAAGGCCACACTGTGTTGAAAGGTTACACTGTGATGAAAGGCTACAACGTGATAAAAGGCTACACTGTGATAAAAGGCAGCACTGTGACGAAAGGTTACACTGTGATAAAAGTCTACAACATGATAAAAGGCTACACTGTGATAAAGGCTACAACATGATAAAAGACTACACTGTGATAAAAGGCCACACTGTGATAAAAGGCTACACTGTGATAAAAGACTACACTGTGGAAGAAGGTTACACTCTGATAAAAGGCTACAACATGATAAAAGGCTACACTGTGATAAATGACTACACTGTGAAAAAAGGTTACACCATTATAAAAGGCCACACTGTGACAATGGGTTAGACTGTGATAAAAGGCTACAACGTGATAAAAGGCTGAACCGTGATAAAAGGCTACACATTGATAAAAGACTACACTGTGATAAAAGGCCACACTGTGTTGAAAGGTTACACTGTGATAAAAGGCTACAACGTGATAAAAGGCTACACTGTGATAAAAGGCAGCACTGTGACGAAAGGTTACACTGTGATAAAAGGCTACACTGTGATAAAAGGGTACAATGTGATAAAAGGCTAAACCGTGATAAATGGCTACACATTGATAAAAGACTACAACGTGATAAAAGGCTGCACTGTGATAAAAGGCAGCACTGTGATAATAGGCTACAACATGATAAAAGGCTACACTGTGATAAAAACCTAATACATGATAAAAGGTTACACTGTGATCAAAGTCTACAACATGATAAAAGGCTACACTGTGATAAAAGGTTACACCATTATAAAAGGCCACACTGTGATAAAAGGTTAGACTGTGAAAAAAGGCTACACTGTGACGAAAGACTACACTGTGATAAAAGGTTACACCATTATAAAAACTACACTGTGATAAAAGGCCACACTGTGATAATAGGCTACACTTTGAGAAAAACCTACTACATGATAAAAGGTTACACTGTGAAAAAAGGTTACACTGTGATCAAAGGCAACAACATGATCAAAGGCAACAACATGATAAAAGGCTACACTGTGATAATAGGCTACACCAGGATAAAAAGCCACACTTTGATAAAAGAGTACACTGTGATAAAAGGCCACACTGTGATGAAAGGTTACACTGTGAAAAAAGGTTACACTGTGATAAAAGGCTACAACATGATAAAAGGCTACACTGTGATAAAAGGTTACACTGTGATAAAAGGTTACACCATTATAAAAGGCCACACTGTGATAAAAGGTTAGACTGTGATAAAAGGCTACACTGTGACGAAAGACTACACTGTAATAAAAGATTACACCATTATAAAAAATACACGGTGATAAAAGGCCACACTGTGATAAAAGGCTACACTTTGATAAAAGGGTACAATGTGATAAAAGGCTAAACCGTGATAAAAGGCTACACTTTGATAATAGGCTACACCAGGATAAAAAGCCACACTTTGATAAAAGAGTACACTGTGATAAAAGGCCACACTGTGATGAAAGGTTACACTGTGAAAAAAGGTTACACTGTGATAAAAGGCTACAACATGATAAAAGGCTACACTGTGATAAAAGGTTACACCATTATAAAAGGCCACACTGTGATAAAAGGTTAGACTGTGATAAAAGGCTACACTGTGACAAAAGACTACACTGTGATAAAAGGCTACAACATTATAAAAGGCTACACTGTGATAAAATGTTACACTGTGATCAAAGGCAACATGATCAAAGGCAACAACATGATAAAAGGCTACACTGTGATAAAAACCTACTACATGATAAAAGGTTACACTGTGATAAAAGGCCACACTGTGATCAAAGGCAACAACATGATCAAAGGCAACAACATGATAAAAGGCTACACTGTGATAATAGGCTACACCATGATAAAAAGCCACACTTTGATAAAAGAGTACACTCTGATTTAAGGCCACACTGTGATAAAAGGCTACACTGTGATAAAAGACTACACTGTGAAAGAGGGTTACACTCTGATATAAGGCTACAACATGATAAAAGGCTACACTGTGATAAATGACTACACTGTGATAAAAGGCTACACTGTGATAAAAGGCTACACAGTGACAAAAGGCTACAACATTATAAAAGGCTACACCGTGATGAAAGGTTACACTGTGATAAAAGGCTACACTGTGATAAAGGCTACAACATGATAAAAGGCTACACTGTGATAAAAACCTAATACATGATAAAAGGTTACACTGTGATCAAAGGCAACAACATGATCAAAGGCCACACTGTGATGAAAGGTTACACTGTGAAAAAAGGTTACACTGTGATAAAAGGCAACAAAATTATAAAAGGCTACACTGTGATAAAAGGCTACACTGTGATAAAAGGTCACACTGTGATAAAAGGCTACACTGTGATAAAAGACTACACTGTGAAAGAAGGTTACACTCTGATAAAAGGCTACAACATGATAAAAGGCTACACTGTGATAAATGACTACATTGTGATAAAAGGTTACACCATTATAAAAGGCCACACTGTGACAATGGGTTAGACTGTGATAAAAGGCTACAACGTGATGAAAGGCTACACTGTGATAAAAGGTTACACTGTGATAAAAGTCTGAACCGTGATAAAAGGCTACACATTGATAAAAGACTACACTGTGATAAAAGGCCACACTGTGTTGAAAGGTTACACTGTGATAAAAGGCTACAACGTGATAAAAGGCTAGACTGTGATAAAAGGCAGCACTGTGACGAAAGGTTACACTGTGATAAAAGTCTGCAACATGATAAAAGGCTACACTGTGATAAAGGCTACAACATGATAAAAGGCTACACTGTGATAAAAACCTAATACATGATAAAAGGTTACACTGTGATAAAAGGTTACACTGTGATAAAAGGCAACAACATGATCAAAGGCAACACTGTGAAAAAAGGTTACACTGTGATAAAAGGCAATAAAATTATAAAAGGCTACACTGTGATAAAAGGCTACACTGTGATGAAAGGTTACACAGTGATGAAAGGTTACACTGTGATAAAAGGATTCACTGTGATGAAAGGTTACACTGTGAAAAAAGGTTACACTGTGATAAAAGGCTACACTGTGATAAAAGGCTACACTGTGATAATAGGCTACACATTGATAAAAGGCAGCACTGTGACGAAAGGTTACACTGTGATAAAATGTTACACTGTGATAAAAGGCAACAACATGATAAAGGGCTACACTGTGATAAAAGGCTATACTTTGAAAAAAGACTACAGTGTGATAAAAGGCCATACTGTGATTAAATGTAACAACGTGATAAAAGGCCACACCGTGATAAAAGGTAAGACTGTGATAAAAGGCTGAACCGTGATAAAAGGCTACAACGTGATAAAAGGCTACACTGTGATAAAAGGTTACACTGTGATCAAAGTCAACATGATCAAAGGCAACAACATGATAAAAGGCTACACTGTGATAAAAGGCCACACTGTGATAAAAGGCTACACTGTGATAAAAGACTACACTGTGAAAGAAGGTTATACTCTGATAAAAGGCTGCAACATGATAAAAGGCTACACTGTGATAAATGACTACACTGTGATAAAAGGTTACACCATTATAAAAGGCCACACTGTGACAATGGGTTAGACTGTGATAAAAGGCTACAACGTGATGAAAGGCTACACTGTGATAAAAGGTTACACTGTGATAAAAGGCTGAACCGTGATAAAAGGCTACACATTGATAAAAGACTACACTGTGATAAAAGGCCACACTGTGTTGAAAGGTTACACTTTGATAAAAGGCTACAACGTGATAAAAGGCTACACTGTGATAAAAGGCAGCACTGTGACGAAAGGTTACACTGTGATAAAAGTCTACAACATGATAATAGGCTACACTGTGATAAAGGCTACAACATGATAAAAGGCTACACTGTGATAAAAACCTAATACATGATAAAAGATTACACTGTGATAAAAGGTTACACTGTGATCAAAGGCAACAACATGATCAAAGGCCACACTGTGATGAAAGGTTACAGTGTGAAAAAAGGTTACACTGTGATAAAAGGCAACAAAATTATAAAAGGCTACACTGTGATAAAAGGCTACACTGTGATGAAAGGTTACACAGTGATGAAAGGTTACACTGTGATAAAAGGCTACACTGTGATGAAGGCTACAATATGATAAAAGGCTACACTGTGATGAAAGGCTACAACATTATAAAAGGCTACACTGTGATAAAAGGTTATATTGTGATCAAAGGCAACAACATGATAAAAGGCTACACTGTGATAAAAAGCCACACTGTGATAAAAGGCTACACTGTGATTAAAGGTTACACCGTGATGAAAGGTTACACTGTGATGAAAGATTACACTGTGATAAAAGGTTACACTGTGATCAAAGGCAACAACATGATCAAAGGCAACAACATGATAAAAGGCTACACTGTGATAATAGGCTACACCATGATAAAAAGCCACACTTTGATAAAAGAGTACACTGTGATAAAAGGCCACACTGTGATAAAAGGCTACACTGTGAGAAAAGACTACACTGTGAAAGAAGATTACATTCTGATAAAAGGCTACAACATGATAAAAGGCTACACTGTGATAAATGACTACACTGTGATAAAAGGCTACAAAATTATAAAAGGCTACACTGTGATAAAAGGCAGCACTGTGACGAAAGGTTACACTGTGATAAAAGGCTACACTGTGATAATAGGCTACACCATGATAAAAAGCCACACTTTGATAAAAGAGTACACTCTGATAAAAGGCCACACTGTGATAAAAGGCTACACTGTGATAAAAGACTACACTGTGAAAGAGGGTTACACTCTGATATAAGGCCACAACATGATAAAAGGCTTCACTGTGATAATTGACTACACTGTGATAAAAGGCTACACAGTGACAAAAGGCTACAACAATATAAAAGGCTACACAGTGATGAAAGGTTACACTGTGATAAAAGGCTACACTGTGATAAAGGCTACAACATGATAAAAGGCTACACTGTGATAAAAACCTACTACATGATAAAAGGTTACACTGTGATAAAAGGTTACACTGTGATCAAAGGCAACAACATGATCAAAGGCAACAACATGATAAAAGGCTACACTGTGATAATAGGCTACACCATGATAAAAAGCCACACTTTGATAAAAGAGTACACTGTGATAAAAGGCCACACTGTGATGAAAGGTTACACTGTGAAAAAAGGTTACACTGTGATAAAAGGCTGCAACATGATAAAAGGCTACACTGTGAAAAAATGTTACACTGTGATAAAAGGTTAGACTGTGATAAAAGGCTACACTGTGACGAAAGACTACACTGTAATAAAAGGTTACACCTTTATAAAAAATACACGGTGATTAAAGGCCACACTGTGATAAAAGGCTACACTTTGATAAAAGAATCCACTGTGATAAAAGGTTACACTGTGATAAAAGGCTACACAGTGACAAAGGCTACAACATTATAAAAGGCTACAACGTGATAAAAGGCCACACCGTGATAAAAGGTTACACTTTGATAAAAGACTACACTGTGATAAAAGGCTACACTGTGACAAAAGGGTACACTGTGATAAAAGGCTAAACCGTGATGAAAGGTTACACTTTGATAACAGACTACACTGTGATAAAAGGCCACACTGTGATAAAAGGCAGCACTGTGATAAAAGGCTACAACATGATAAAAGGCTACACTGTGATAAAAGGTTACACTGTGATCAAAGGCAACAACATGATCAAAGGCAACAACATTATAAAAGGCTACACTGTGATAAAAAGCCACACTTTGATAAAAGAATACACTGTGATAAAAGGCTACAACATGATAAAGGTCTACACTGTGATAAAGGCTACAACATGATAAAAGGCTACACTGTGATAAAAAGCTACAACGTGATAAAAGACTACAATGTGATTAAATGTTACAATGTGATAAAATGCCACACCGTGATAAAAGGTTATACTGTGATAAAAGGCTACAACTTGATAAAAGACTACACTGTGATGAAATGTTACAACGTGATAAAAGGCCACACCGTGATGAAAGGTTACACTGTGATAAAAGGCCACACTGTGATAAAAGGCTACACTGTGATTAAAGGTTACACAGTGATGAAAGGTTACACTGTGATAAAAGGCTACACTGTGATGAAGGCTACAATATGATAAAAGGCTAAACTGTGATAAAAGGCTACAAATGATGAATGACTACACTGTGATGAAAGGCTACAACATTATAAAAGGCTACACTGTGATAAAAGGTTATACTGTGATGAAAGGCAACAACATGATCAAAGGCCACACTGTGATGAAAGGTTACACTGTGAAAAAAGGTTACACTGTGATAAAAGGCTACAACATCATAAAAGGCTACACTGTGATAAATGACTAGACTGTGATAAAAGGCTACAAAATTATAAAAGGCTACACTGTGATAAAATGCTACACTGTGATTAAAGGTTACACCGTGATGAAAGGTTACACTGTGATGAAAGGTTACACTGTGATAAAAGGTTACACTGTGATCAAAGGCAACAACATGATCAAAGGCAACAACACGATAAAAGGCTACACTGTGATAATAGGCTACACCATGATAAAAAGCCAAACTTTGATAAAAGAGTACACTGTGATTAAAGGCCACACTGTGATAAAAGGCTACACTGTGAGAAAAGACTACACTGTGAAAGAGGGTTACACTCTGATATAAGGCTACAACATGATAAAAGGCTTCACTGTGATAATTGACTACACTGTGATAAAAGGCTACACAGTGACAAAAGGCTACAACAATATAAAAGGCTACACCGTGATGAAAGGTTACACTGTGATAAAAGGCTACACTGTGATAAAGGCTACAACATGATAAAAGGCTACACTGTGATAAAAACCTACTACATGATAAAAGGTTACACTGTGATCAAAGGCAACAACATGATAAAAGGCTACACTGTGATAATAGGCTACACCATGATAAAAAGCCACACTTTGATAAAAGAGTACACTGTGATAAAAGGCCACACTGTGATGAAAGGTTACACTGTGAAAAAAGGTTCCACTGTGATAAAAGGCTACAACATGATAAAAGGCTACACTGTGATCAAAGGCAACACCATGATCAAAGGCAACAACATGATAAAAGGCTACATTGTGATAAAAGGCTACACCATGATAAAAAGCCACACTTTGATAAAAGAGTACACTGTGATAAAAGGCCACACTGTGATGAAAGGTTACACTGTGAAAAAAGGTTACACTGTGATACAAGGCTACAACATGATAAAAGGCTACACTGTGATAAAAGGTTACACCATTATAAAAGGCCACACTGTGATAAAAGGTTAGACTGTGAAAAAAGGCTACACTGTGACGAAAGACTACACTGTGATAAAAGGTTACACCACTATAAAAACTACACTGTGATAAAAGGTCACACTGTGATAAAAGGCTACAACATGATAAAAGGCTAAACTGTGATAAAAGGCTACAACATGATGAATGACTACACTTTGATAAAAGGCTACAACATTATAAAAGGCTACACTGTGATAAAAGGCTACACTGTGATAATAGGCTACACCATGATAAAAAGCCACACTGTGATAAAAGGTTACACTGTGATAAAAGGTTACACCATTATAAAAGGCCACACTGTGATAAAAGGTTAGACTGTGATAAAAGGTTACACTGTGACGAAAGACTACACTGTAATAAAAGATTACACCATTATAAAAAATACACGGTGATAAAAGGCCACACTGTGATAAAAGGCTACACTTTGATAAAAGAATCCACTGTGATAAAAGGTTACACTGTGATAAAAGGCTACACAGTGACAAAAGGCTACAACATTATAAAAGGCTACAACGTGATAAAAGGCCACACCGTGATAAAAGGTTACAATTTGATAAAAGACTACACTGTGATAAAAGGCTACACTTTGATAAAAGGGTACAATGTGATAAAAGGCTAAACCGTGATAAAAGGCTACACTTTGATAAAAGGCTACAACATGATAAAAGGCTAAACTGTGATAAAAGGCTACAACATGATGAATGACTACACTGTGATAAAAGGCTACAACATTATAAAAGGCTACACTGTGATAAAAGGTTACACTGTGATCAAATGCAAAAACATGATGAAAGGCAACAACATGATAAAAGGCTACACTGTGATAAAAAGCCACACTTTGATAAAAGAGTACACTGTGATGAAAGGTTACACTGTGATAAAAAGTTACACTGTGATAAAAGGCTACAACATGATAAAAGGCTACACTGTGATAAAGGCTACAACATGATAAAAGGCTACACTGTGATAAAAAGCTACAACGTGATAAAAGACTACAATGTGATTAAATGTTACAACGTGACAAAAGGCCACACCGTGATAAAAGGTTACACTGTGATAAAAGGCTACAACTTGATAAAAGACTACACTGTGATGAAATGTTACAACGTGATAAAAGGCCACACCGTGATGAAAGGTTACACTGTGATAAAAGGCCACACTGTGATAAAAGTCTACACTGTGATTAAAGGTTGCACAGTGATGAAAGGTTACACTGTGATAAAACGCTACACTGTGATGAAGGCTACAATATGATAAAAGGCTAAACTGTGATAAAAGGCTACAAATGATGAATGACTACACTGTGATGAAAGGCTACAACATTATAAAAGGCTACACTGTGATAAAAGGTTAGACTGTGATGAAAGGCAACAACATGATCAAAGGCCACACTGTGATGAAAGGTTACACTGTGAAAAATGGTTACACTGTGATAAAAGGCTACAACATCATAAAAGGCTACACTGTGATAAATGACTACACTGTGATAAAAGGCTACAAAATTATAAAAGGCTACACTGTGATAAAAGGCTACACGGTGATTAAAGGTTACACCGTGATGAAAGGTTACACTGTGATGAAAGGTTACACTGTGATAAAAGGTTACACTGTGATCAAAGGCAACAACATGATCAAAGGCAACAACATGATAAAAAGCTACACTGTGATAATAGGCTACACCATGATAAAAAGCCAAACTTTGATAAAAGAGTACACTGTGATTAAAGGCCACACTGTGATAAAAGGCTACACTGTGAGAAAAGACTACACTGTGAAAGAGGGTTACACTCTGATATAAGGCTACAACATGATAAAAGGCTTCACTGTGATAATTGACTACACTGTGATAAAAGGCTACACAGTGACAAAAGGCTACAACAATATAAAAGGCTACACCGTGATGAAAGGTTACACTGTGATAAAAGGCTACACTGTGATAAAGGCTACAACATGATAAAAGGCTACACTGTGATAAAAACCTACTACATGATAAAAGGTTACACTGTGATCAAAGGCAACAACATGATCAAAGGCAACAACATGATAAAAGGCTACACTGTGATAATAGGCTACACCATGATAAAAAGCCACACTTTGATAAAAGAGTACACTGTGATAAAAGGCCACACTGGGATGAAAGGTTACACTGTGAAAAAAGATTACACTGTGATAAAAGGCTACAACATGATAAAAGGCTACACTGTGATAAAAAGCTACAACGTGATAAAAGACTACAATGTGATTAAATGTTACAACATGATAAAAGGCCACAACGTGATAAAATGCTACACTTTGATAAAAGAGTACACTGTGATAAAAGGCCACACTGTGATGAAAGGTTACACTGTGAAAAAAGGTTACACTGTGATAAAAGGCTACAACATGATAAAAGGCTACACTGTGATAAAAGGTTACACTGTGATAAAAGGTTACACCATTATAAAAGGCCACACTGTGATAAAAGGTTAGACTGTGATAAAAGGCTACACTGTGACGAAAGACTACACTGTGATAAAAGGCCACACTGTGATAAAAGGCTACACTTTGATAAAAGAATTCACCGTGATAAAAGGCTACACTTTGATAAAAGACTACACTGTGATAAAAGGCTACACTGTGATAAAAGGGTACAATGTGATAAAAGGCTAAACCGTGATAAAAGGCTACACTTTGATAACAGACTACACTGTGATAAAAGGCAACACTGTGATAAAAGGTTACACTGTGATAAAAGGCTACAACATGATGAATGACTACACTGTTATAAAAGGCTCCACCGTGATAAAAGGTTAGACTGTGATAAAAGGCTGAACCGTGATAAAAGGCTACAACATGATAAAAGGCTACACTGTGATAAAAACCTAATACATGATAAAAGGTTACACTGTGATAAAAGGCTACAACATGATAAAAGGCTAAACTGTGATAAAAGGCTACAACATTATAAAAGGCTACACTGTGATAAAAGGCTACACTGTGATAAAAGGTTACACTGTGATCAAAGGCAACATGATCAAAGGCAACAACATGATAAAAGGCTACACTGTAATAAAAGGCCACACTGTGATAAAAGGCCACACTGTGATGAAAGGTTACACTGTGAAAAAAGGTTACACTGTGATAAAAGGCAACAAAATTATAAAAGACTACACGGTGATAAAAGGCTACACTGTGATGAAAGGTTAGACAGTGATGAAAGGTTACACTGTGATAAAAGGCTACACTGTGATAAAAGCTACAACATGAAAAAAGGCTAAACTGTGATAAAAGGCTACAACATGATGAATGACTACACTGTGATAAAAGGCTACAACATTATAAAAGGCTACACTGTGATAAAAGGTTACACTGTGATCAAAGGCAACGTGATCAAAGGCAACAACATGATAAAAGGCTACACTGTGATAAAAACCTAATACATGATAAAAGGTTACACTGTGATAAAAGGCTGAACCGTGATTAAAGGCTACACATTGATAAAAGACTACACTGTGATAAAAGGCCACACTGTGTTGAAAGGTTACACTGTGATAAAAACCTAATACATGATAAAAGGCTACACTGTGATAATAGGCTACACCAGGATAAAAAGCCACACTTTGATAAAAGAGTACACTGTGATAAAAGGCCACACCATTATAAAAAGCCACACTGTGATGAAGGCTACAACATGATAAAAGGCTACACTGTGATAAAAACCTAATACATGATAAAAGGTTACACTGTGATCAAAGTCTTCAACATGATAAAAGGCTACACTGTGATAAAGGCTACAACATGAAAAAAGGCTAAACTGTGATAAAAGGCTACAACATGATGAATGACTACACTGTGATAAAAGGCTACACTGTGATAAAAGGCTACACTTTGATAAAAGAATTCACCGTGATAAAAGGCTACACTTTGATAAAAGACTACACTGTGATAAAAGGCTACACTGTGATAAAAGGGTACAATGTGATAAAAGGCTAAACCGTGATAAAAGGCTACACTTTGATAATAGACTACACTGTGATAAAAGGCTACAACATGATGAATGACTACACTGTTATAAAAGGCTACAACATTATAAAAGGCTACACTGTGATAAAAGGCTACACTGTGATGAAAGGTTACACTGTGATAAAAGGTCACACTGTGATAAAGGCAACACCATGATAAAAAGCCACACTTTGATAAAAGAGTACACTGTGATAAAAGGCCACACTGTGATGAAAGGCTACAACATAATAAAAGGCTACACTGTGATAAAAGGCTACACTGTGATAAAAGGCTACACTTTGATAAAAGAATTCACCGTGATAAAAGGCTACACTTTGATAAAAGACTACACTGTGATAAAAGGCTACAACGTGATAAAAGGCTACACTGTCATAAAAGGCAGCACTGTGACGAAAGGTTACACTGTGATAAAAGTCTACAACATGATAAAAGGCTACACTGTGATAAAGGCTACAACATGATAAAAGTCTACACTGTGATAAAAACCTAATATATGATAAAAGGTTACACTGTGATCAAAGGCTACACTGTGATGAAAGGTTACACAGGGAAGAAAGGTTACACTGTGATAAAAGGCTACACTGTGATGAAAGGTTACACTGTGATAAAAGGCTACACTGTGATAAAAGGGTACAATGTGATAAAAGGCTAAACCGTGATAAAAGGCTACACTTTGATAACAGACTACACTGTGATAAAAGGCTACACTGTGATAAATGACTACACTGTGATAAAAGGTTACACCATGATAAAAAGCCACACTTTGATAAAAGAGTACACTGTGATAAAAGGCCACACTGTGATGAAAGGTTACACTGTGAAAAAAGGTTACACTGTGATAAAAGGCTACAACATGATAAAAGGCTACACTGTGATAAAAGGCCACACTGTGATGAAAGGTTACACCATGATAAAAAGCCACACTTTGATAAAAGAATACACTGTGATAAAAGGCTACAACATGATAAAAGGCTACACTGTGATAAAGGCTACAACATGATAAATGGCTACACTGTGATGAAATGTTACAACGTGATAAAAGGCCACACCGTGATGAAAGGTTACACTGTGATAAAAGGCCACACTGTGATAAAAGGCTACACTGTGATTAAAGGTTACACTGTGATCAAAGGCAACAACATGATCAAAGGCAACAACATGATAAAAGGCTACACTGTGATAAAGGCTACAACATGATAAAAGGCTACACTGTGATAAAAAGCTACAACGTGATAAAAGACTACAATGTGATTAAATGTTACATTGTGATAAAATGCCACACCGTGATAAAAGGTTATACTGTGATAAAAGGCTACAACTTGATAAAAGACTACACTGTGATGAAATGTTACAACGTGATAAAAGGCCACACCGTGATGAAAGGTTACACTGTGATAAAAGGCCACACTGTGATAAAAGGCTACACTGTGATTAAAGGTTACACAGTGATGAAAGGTTACACTGTGATAAAAGGCTACACTGTGATGAAGGCTACAATATGATAAAAGGCTAAACTGTGATAAAAGTCTACAAATGATGAATGACTAGACTGTGATAAAAGGCTACAACATTATAAAAGGCTACACTGTGATAAAAGGTTATACTGTGATCAAAGGCAACAACATGATCAAAGGCCACACTGTGATGAAAGGTTACACTGTGAAAAAAGGTTATACTGTGATAAAAGGCTACAACATCGTAAAAGGCTACACTGTGATAAATGACTACAATGTGATAAAAGGCTACACTGTGATTAAAGGTTACACCGTGATGAAAGGTTACACTGTGATGAAAGGTTACACTGTGATAAAAGGTTAGACTGTGATCAAAGGCAACAACATGATCAAAGGCAACAACATGATAAAAGGCTACACTGTGATAATAGGCTACACCATGAGAAAAAGCCACACTTTGATAAAAGAGCACACTGTGATAAAAGGCCACACTGTGATAAAAGGCTACACCATGATAAAAAGCCACACTTTGATAAAAGAGTACACTGTGATAAAAGGCCACACTGTGATGAAAGGTTACACTGTGAAAAAAGGCTACACTGTGATCAAAGGCAACAACATGATCAAAGGCAACAACATGATAAAAGAGTACACTGTGATAAAAGGCTACACTGTGATAAAGGCTACAACATGATAAAAGGCTACACTGTGATAAAGGCTACAACATGATAAAAGGCTACACTGTGATAAAAGGTTACACTGTGATCAAAAGCAACAACATGATCAAAGGCCACACTGTGATGAAAGGTTACACTGTGAAAAAAGGTTACACTGTGATAAAAGGCAACAAAATTATAAAAGGCTACACTGTGATAATAGGCTACACCATGATAAAAAGCCACACTTTGATAAAAGAGTACACTGTGATAAAAGGCCACACTGTGATGAAAGGTTACACTGTGAAAAAAGGTTACACTGTGATAAAAGGCTACAACATGATAAAAGGCTACACTGTGATAAAAGGTTACACCATTATAAAAGGCCACACTGTGATAAAAGGTTAGACTGTGAAAAAAGGTTACACCATTATAAAAACTACACTGTGATAAAAGGCCACACTGTGATAAAAGGCTACACTTTGATAAAAGAATTCACCGTGATAAAAGGTTACACTGTGATAAAAGGCTACACTGTGATTAAAGGTTTCACAGTGATGAAAGGTTACACTGTGATAAAAGGCTACACTGTGATGAAGGCTACAATATGATAAAAGGCTAAACTGTGATAAAAGGCTACAAATGATGAATGACTACACTGTGATAAAAGGCTACAACATTATAAAAGGCTACACTGTGATAAAAGGTTATACTGTGATCAAAGGCAACAACATGATCAAAGGCCACACTGTGATGAAAGGTTACACTGTGAAAAAAGGCTACACTGTGATTAAAGGTTACACAGTGATGAAAGGTTACACTGTGATAAAAGGCTACACTGTGATGAAGGCTACAATATGATAAAAGGCTAAACTGTGATAAAAGGCTACAAATGATGAATGACTACACTGTGATAAAAGGCTACAACATTATAAAAGGCTACACTGTGATAAAAGGTTATACTGTGATCAAAGGCAACAACATGATGAAAGGTTACACTGTGAAAAAAGATTACACTGTGATAAAAGGCTACAACATCATAAAAGGCTACACTGTGATAAATGACTACACTGTGAAAAAAGGCTACAAAATTATAAAAGGCTACACTGTGATAAAAGGCTACACTGTGATTAAAGGTTACACCGTGATGAAAGGTTACACTGTGATGAAAGGTTACACTGTGATCAAAGGCAACAACATGATCAAAGGCAACAACATGATAAAAGGCTACACTGTGATTAAAGGTTACACCGTGATAAAAGGTTACACTTTGATAAAAGACTACACTGTGATAAAAGGCTACACTGTGATAATAGGCTACACCATGATAAAAAGCCACACTTTGATAAAAGGCAGCACTGTGATAAAAGGCTACACTGTGATAAAAGACTACACTGTGAAAGAAGGTTAGACTCTGATAAAAGGCTACAACATGATAAAAGGCTACACTGTGATAAATGACTACACTGTGATAAAAGGTTACACCATTATAAAAGGCCACACTGTGACAATGGGTTAGACTGTGATAAAAGGCTACAACGTGATGAAAGGCTACACTGTGATAAAAGGCTGAACCGTGATAAAAGGCTACACATTGATAAAAGACTACACTGTGATAAAAGGCCACACTGTGTTGAAAGGTTACACTGTGATCAAAGGCTACAACGTGATTAAAGACTACACTATGATGAAATGTTAGAACGTGATAAAAGGCCACACCGTGATAAAACGTTAGACTGTGATAAAAGGTTGAACCGTGATAAAAGGCTACAACGTGATAAAAGGTTACACTGTGATAAAAGGCAGCACTGTGACGAAAGGTTACACTGTGATCAAAGGCAACAACATGATCAAAGGCCACACTGTGATGAAAGGTTACACTGTGAAAAAAGGTTACACTGTGATAAAAGGCAACAAAATTATAAAAGGCTACACTGTGATAAAAGGCTATACTTTGATAAAAGACTGCACTGTGATAAAAGGTTACACTGTGATAAAAGGCCACACTGTGATAAAAGGCTACACATTGATAAAAGACTACACTGTGATAAAAGGCCACACTGTGATGAAAGGTTACACTGTGATAAAAGGCTACACTGTGACAAAAGGTTACACTGTGATAAAAGGCTACAAAGTGATAAAAGGCTACACTGTGATAAAAGGTAACACTGTGACGAAAGGTTACACTGTGAAAAAAGGTTACACCATTACAAAAACTACACTGTGATAAAAGGCCACACTGTGATAAAAGTCTACACTTTGAAAAAAACATACTACATGATAAAAGGTTACACTGTGATAAAAGGTTACACTGTGATCAAAGGCAACAACATGATCAAAGGCAACAACATGATAAAAGGCTACACTGTGATAAAAGGCTACACTGTGATAATAGGCTACACCATGATAAAAAGCCACACTTTGATAAAAGAGTACACTGTGATAAAAGGCCACACTGTGATGAAAGGTTACACTGTGAAAAAAGATTACACTGTGATAAAAGGCTACAACATGATAAAAGGCTACACTGTGATAAAAAGCTACAACGTGATAAAAGACTACAATGTGATTAAATGTTACAACATGATAAAAGGCCACAACGTGATAAAAGGCTATACTTTGATAAAAGAGTACACTGTGATAAAAGCCCACACTGTGATGAAAGGTTACACTGTGAAAAAAGGTTACACTGTGATAAAAGGCTACAACATGATAAAAGGCTACACTGTGATAAAAGGTTACACCATTATAAAAGGCCACACTGTGATAAAAGGTTAGACTGAGAAAAAAGGCTACACTGTGACGAAAGACTACAGTGTGATAAAAGGTTACACCATTACAAAAACTACACTGTGATAAAAGGCCACACTGTGATAAAAGTCTACACTTTGAAAAAAACATACTACATGATAAAAGGTTACACTGTGATAAAAGGTTACACTGTGATCAAAGGCAACAACATGATCAAAGGCAACAACATGATAAAAGGCTACACTGTGATAAAAGGCTACACTGTGATAATAGGCTACACCATGATAAAAAGCCACACTTTGATAAAAGAGTACACTGTGATAAAAGGCCACACTGTGATGAAAGGTTACACTGTGAAAAAAGGTTACACTGTGATAAAAGGCTACAACATGATAAAAGGCTACACTGTGATAAAAGGTTACACTGTGATAAAAGGTTACACCATTATAAAAGGCCACACTGTGATAAAAGGTTAGACTGTGATAAAAGGCTACACTGTGACGAAAGACTACACTGTGAAAAAAGGCCACACTGTGATAAAAGGCTACACTTTGATAAAAGAATTCACCGTGATAAAAGGCTACACTTTGATAAAAGACTACACTGTGATAAAAGGCTACACTGTGATAAAAGGGTACAATGTGATAAAAGGCTAAACCGTGATAAAAGGCTACACTTTGATAACAGACTACACTGTGAAAAAAGGCAACACTGTGATAAAAGGTTACACTGCGATAAAAGGCTACAACATGATGAATGACTACACTGTTATAAAAGGCTACAACATTATAAAAGGCTACACTGTGATAACAGGCTACACTGTGATGAAAGGTTACACTGTGATAAAAGGCTGAACCGTGATAAAAGGCTACACATTGATAAAAGACTACACTGTGATAAAAGGCCACACTGTGATAAAAGGCTACACTTTGAAAAAAGCCTACTACATGATAAACGGTTACACTGTGATAAAAGGTTACACTGTGATCAAAGGCAACAACATGATCAAAGGCAACAACATGATAAAAGGCTACACTGTGATAAAGGCTACAACATGTTAAAAGGCTACACTGTGATAAAAGGTTACACTGTGATCAAAGGCAACAACATGATCAAAGGCCACACTGTGATGAAAGGTTACACTGTGAAAAAAGGTTACACTGTGATAAAAGGCAACAAAATTATAAAAGGCTACACTGTGATAAAAGGCTACACTGTGATGAAAGGTTACACAGTGATGAAAGGTTACACTGTGATAAAAGGCTACACTGTGATGAAAGGTTACAATGTGAAAAAAGGTTACACTTTGATAAAAGGCAACAACATGATCAAAGGCAACAACATGATAAAAGGCTACACTGTGATAAAAGGCTACACTGTGATAATAGGCTACACCATGATAAAAAGCCACACTTTGATAAAAGAGTACACTGTGATAAAAGGCCACACTGTGATGAAAGGTTACACTGTGAAAAAAGGTTACACTGTGATAAAAGGTTACACCATTATAAAAGGCCACACTGTGATAAAAGGTTAGACTGTGAAAAAAGGCTACACTGTGATAATAGGCTACACCATGATAAAAAGCCACACTTTGATAAAAGAGTACACTGTGATAAAAGGCCACACTGTGATGAAAGGTTACACTGTGAAAAAAGGTTACACTGTGATAAAAGGTTACACCATTATAAAAGGCCACACTGTGATAAAAGGTTAGACTGTGAAAAAAGGCTACACTGTGATAAAAGACTACAACATGACAAAAGGCTACACTGTGATAAAAGGTTACACTGTGATAAAAGGTTACACCATTATAAAAGGCCACACTGTGATAAAAGGTTAGACTGTGATAAAAGTCTACACTGTGACGAAAGACTACACTGTGATAAAAGGCCACACTGTGATAAAAGGCTACACTTTGATAAAAGAATTCACCGTGATAAAAGGCTACACTTTGATAAAAGGCTACACTGTGATAATAGGCTACACCATGAGAAAAAGCCACACTTTGATAAAAGAGTACACTGTGATAAAAGGCCACACTGTGATGAAAGGTTACACTGTGATGAAATGTTACAACGTGATAAAAGGCCACACCGTGATAAAAGGTTAGACTGTGAAAAAAGGCTACACTGTGACGAAAGACTACACTGTGATAAAAGGTTACACCACTATAAAAACTACACTGTGATAAAAGGTCACACTGTGATAAAAGGCTACAACATGATAAAAGGCTAAACTGTGATAAAAGGCTACAACATGATGAATGACTACACTTTGATAAAAGGCTACAACATTATAAAAGGCTACACTGTGATAAAAGGCTACACTGTGATAATAGGCTACACCATGATAAAAAGCCACACTGTGATAAAAGGTTACACTGTGATAAAAGGTTACACCATTATAAAAGGCCACACTGTGATAAAAGGTTAGACTGTGATAAAAGGTTACACTGTGACGAAAGACTACACTGTAATAAAAGATTACACCATTATAAAAAATACACGGTGATAAAAGGCCACACTGTGATAAAAGGCTACACTTTGATAAAAGAATCCACTGTGATAAAAGGTTACACTGTGATAAAAGGCTACACAGTGACAAAAGGCTACAACATTATAAAAGGCTACAACGTGATAAAAGGCCACACCGTGATAAAAGGTTACAATTTGATAAAAGACTACACTGTGATAAAAGGCTACACTTTGATAAAAGGGTACAATGTGATAAAAGGCTAAACCGTGATAAAAGGCTACACTTTGATAAAAGGCTACAACATGATAAAAGGCTAAACTGTGATAAAAGGCTACAACATGATGAATGACTACACTGTGATAAAAGGCTACAACATTATAAAAGGCTACACTGTGATAAAAGGTTACACTGTGATCAAATGCAAAAACATGATGAAAGGCAACAACATGATAAAAGGCTACACTGTGATAAAAAGCCACACTTTGATAAAAGAGTACACTGTGATGAAAGGTTACACTGTGATAAAAAGTTACACTGTGATAAAAGGCTACAACATGATAAAAGGCTACACTGTGATAAAGGCTACAACATGATAAAAGGCTACACTGTGATAAAAAGCTACAACGTGATAAAAGACTACAATGTGATTAAATGTTACAACGTGACAAAAGGCCACACCGTGATAAAAGGTTACACTGTGATAAAAGGCTACAACTTGATAAAAGACTACACTGTGATGAAATGTTACAACGTGATAAAAGGCCACACCGTGATGAAAGGTTACACTGTGATAAAAGGCCACACTGTGATAAAAGTCTACACTGTGATTAAAGGTTGCACAGTGATGAAAGGTTACACTGTGATAAAACGCTACACTGTGATGAAGGCTACAATATGATAAAAGGCTAAACTGTGATAAAAGGCTACAAATGATGAATGACTACACTGTGATGAAAGGCTACAACATTATAAAAGGCTACACTGTGATAAAAGGTTAGACTGTGATGAAAGGCAACAACATGATCAAAGGCCACACTGTGATGAAAGGTTACACTGTGAAAAATGGTTACACTGTGATAAAAGGCTACAACATCATAAAAGGCTACACTGTGATAAATGACTACACTGTGATAAAAGGCTACAAAATTATAAAAGGCTACACTGTGATAAAAGGCTACACGGTGATTAAAGGTTACACCGTGATGAAAGGTTACACTGTGATGAAAGGTTACACTGTGATAAAAGGTTACACTGTGATCAAAGGCAACAACATGATCAAAGGCAACAACATGATAAAAAGCTACACTGTGATAATAGGCTACACCATGATAAAAAGCCAAACTTTGATAAAAGAGTACACTGTGATTAAAGGCCACACTGTGATAAAAGGCTACACTGTGAGAAAAGACTACACTGTGAAAGAGGGTTACACTCTGATATAAGGCTACAACATGATAAAAGGCTTCACTGTGATAATTGACTACACTGTGATAAAAGGCTACACAGTGACAAAAGGCTACAACAATATAAAAGGCTACACCGTGATGAAAGGTTACACTGTGATAAAAGGCTACACTGTGATAAAGGCTACAACATGATAAAAGGCTACACTGTGATAAAAACCTACTACATGATAAAAGGTTACACTGTGATCAAAGGCAACAACATGATCAAAGGCAACAACATGATAAAAGGCTACACTGTGATAATAGGCTACACCATGATAAAAAGCCACACTTTGATAAAAGAGTACACTGTGATAAAAGGCCACACTGGGATGAAAGGTTACACTGTGAAAAAAGATTACACTGTGATAAAAGGCTACAACATGATAAAAGGCTACACTGTGATAAAAAGCTACAACGTGATAAAAGACTACAATGTGATTAAATGTTACAACATGATAAAAGGCCACAACGTGATAAAATGCTACACTTTGATAAAAGAGTACACTGTGATAAAAGGCCACACTGTGATGAAAGGTTACACTGTGAAAAAAGGTTACACTGTGATAAAAGGCTACAACATGATAAAAGGCTACACTGTGATAAAAGGTTACACTGTGATAAAAGGTTACACCATTATAAAAGGCCACACTGTGATAAAAGGTTAGACTGTGATAAAAGGCTACACTGTGACGAAAGACTACACTGTGATAAAAGGCCACACTGTGATAAAAGGCTACACTTTGATAAAAGAATTCACCGTGATAAAAGGCTACACTTTGATAAAAGACTACACTGTGATAAAAGGCTACACTGTGATAAAAGGGTACAATGTGATAAAAGGCTAAACCGTGATAAAAGGCTACACTTTGATAACAGACTACACTGTGATAAAAGGCAACACTGTGATAAAAGGTTACACTGTGATAAAAGGCTACAACATGATGAATGACTACACTGTTATAAAAGGCTCCACCGTGATAAAAGGTTAGACTGTGATAAAAGGCTGAACCGTGATAAAAGGCTACAACATGATAAAAGGCTACACTGTGATAAAAACCTAATACATGATAAAAGGTTACACTGTGATAAAAGGCTACAACATGATAAAAGGCTAAACTGTGATAAAAGGCTACAACATTATAAAAGGCTACACTGTGATAAAAGGCTACACTGTGATAAAAGGTTACACTGTGATCAAAGGCAACATGATCAAAGGCAACAACATGATAAAAGGCTACACTGTAATAAAAGGCCACACTGTGATAAAAGGCCACACTGTGATGAAAGGTTACACTGTGAAAAAAGGTTACACTGTGATAAAAGGCAACAAAATTATAAAAGACTACACGGTGATAAAAGGCTACACTGTGATGAAAGGTTAGACAGTGATGAAAGGTTACACTGTGATAAAAGGCTACACTGTGATAAAAGCTACAACATGAAAAAAGGCTAAACTGTGATAAAAGGCTACAACATGATGAATGACTACACTGTGATAAAAGGCTACAACATTATAAAAGGCTACACTGTGATAAAAGGTTACACTGTGATCAAAGGCAACGTGATCAAAGGCAACAACATGATAAAAGGCTACACTGTGATAAAAACCTAATACATGATAAAAGGTTACACTGTGATAAAAGGCTGAACCGTGATTAAAGGCTACACATTGATAAAAGACTACACTGTGATAAAAGGCCACACTGTGTTGAAAGGTTACACTGTGATAAAAACCTAATACATGATAAAAGGCTACACTGTGATAATAGGCTACACCAGGATAAAAAGCCACACTTTGATAAAAGAGTACACTGTGATAAAAGGCCACACCATTATAAAAAGCCACACTGTGATGAAGGCTACAACATGATAAAAGGCTACACTGTGATAAAAACCTAATACATGATAAAAGGTTACACTGTGATCAAAGTCTTCAACATGATAAAAGGCTACACTGTGATAAAGGCTACAACATGAAAAAAGGCTAAACTGTGATAAAAGGCTACAACATGATGAATGACTACACTGTGATAAAAGGCTACACTGTGATAAAAGGCTACACTTTGATAAAAGAATTCACCGTGATAAAAGGCTACACTTTGATAAAAGACTACACTGTGATAAAAGGCTACACTGTGATAAAAGGGTACAATGTGATAAAAGGCTAAACCGTGATAAAAGGCTACACTTTGATAATAGACTACACTGTGATAAAAGGCTACAACATGATGAATGACTACACTGTTATAAAAGGCTACAACATTATAAAAGGCTACACTGTGATAAAAGGCTACACTGTGATGAAAGGTTACACTGTGATAAAAGGTCACACTGTGATAAAGGCAACACCATGATAAAAAGCCACACTTTGATAAAAGAGTACACTGTGATAAAAGGCCACACTGTGATGAAAGGCTACAACATAATAAAAGGCTACACTGTGATAAAAGGCTACACTGTGATAAAAGGCTACACTTTGATAAAAGAATTCACCGTGATAAAAGGCTACACTTTGATAAAAGACTACACTGTGATAAAAGGCTACAACGTGATAAAAGGCTACACTGTCATAAAAGGCAGCACTGTGACGAAAGGTTACACTGTGATAAAAGTCTACAACATGATAAAAGGCTACACTGTGATAAAGGCTACAACATGATAAAAGTCTACACTGTGATAAAAACCTAATATATGATAAAAGGTTACACTGTGATCAAAGGCTACACTGTGATGAAAGGTTACACAGGGAAGAAAGGTTACACTGTGATAAAAGGCTACACTGTGATGAAAGGTTACACTGTGATAAAAGGCTACACTGTGATAAAAGGGTACAATGTGATAAAAGGCTAAACCGTGATAAAAGGCTACACTTTGATAACAGACTACACTGTGATAAAAGGCTACACTGTGATAAATGACTACACTGTGATAAAAGGTTACACCATGATAAAAAGCCACACTTTGATAAAAGAGTACACTGTGATAAAAGGCCACACTGTGATGAAAGGTTACACTGTGAAAAAAGGTTACACTGTGATAAAAGGCTACAACATGATAAAAGGCTACACTGTGATAAAAGGCCACACTGTGATGAAAGGTTACACCATGATAAAAAGCCACACTTTGATAAAAGAATACACTGTGATAAAAGGCTACAACATGATAAAAGGCTACACTGTGATAAAGGCTACAACATGATAAATGGCTACACTGTGATGAAATGTTACAACGTGATAAAAGGCCACACCGTGATGAAAGGTTACACTGTGATAAAAGGCCACACTGTGATAAAAGGCTACACTGTGATTAAAGGTTACACTGTGATCAAAGGCAACAACATGATCAAAGGCAACAACATGATAAAAGGCTACACTGTGATAAAGGCTACAACATGATAAAAGGCTACACTGTGATAAAAAGCTACAACGTGATAAAAGACTACAATGTGATTAAATGTTACATTGTGATAAAATGCCACACCGTGATAAAAGGTTATACTGTGATAAAAGGCTACAACTTGATAAAAGACTACACTGTGATGAAATGTTACAACGTGATAAAAGGCCACACCGTGATGAAAGGTTACACTGTGATAAAAGGCCACACTGTGATAAAAGGCTACACTGTGATTAAAGGTTACACAGTGATGAAAGGTTACACTGTGATAAAAGGCTACACTGTGATGAAGGCTACAATATGATAAAAGGCTAAACTGTGATAAAAGTCTACAAATGATGAATGACTAGACTGTGATAAAAGGCTACAACATTATAAAAGGCTACACTGTGATAAAAGGTTATACTGTGATCAAAGGCAACAACATGATCAAAGGCCACACTGTGATGAAAGGTTACACTGTGAAAAAAGGTTATACTGTGATAAAAGGCTACAACATCGTAAAAGGCTACACTGTGATAAATGACTACAATGTGATAAAAGGCTACACTGTGATTAAAGGTTACACCGTGATGAAAGGTTACACTGTGATGAAAGGTTACACTGTGATAAAAGGTTAGACTGTGATCAAAGGCAACAACATGATCAAAGGCAACAACATGATAAAAGGCTACACTGTGATAATAGGCTACACCATGAGAAAAAGCCACACTTTGATAAAAGAGCACACTGTGATAAAAGGCCACACTGTGATAAAAGGCTACACCATGATAAAAAGCCACACTTTGATAAAAGAGTACACTGTGATAAAAGGCCACACTGTGATGAAAGGTTACACTGTGAAAAAAGGCTACACTGTGATCAAAGGCAACAACATGATCAAAGGCAACAACATGATAAAAGAGTACACTGTGATAAAAGGCTACACTGTGATAAAGGCTACAACATGATAAAAGGCTACACTGTGATAAAGGCTACAACATGATAAAAGGCTACACTGTGATAAAAGGTTACACTGTGATCAAAAGCAACAACATGATCAAAGGCCACACTGTGATGAAAGGTTACACTGTGAAAAAAGGTTACACTGTGATAAAAGGCAACAAAATTATAAAAGGCTACACTGTGATAATAGGCTACACCATGATAAAAAGCCACACTTTGATAAAAGAGTACACTGTGATAAAAGGCCACACTGTGATGAAAGGTTACACTGTGAAAAAAGGTTACACTGTGATAAAAGGCTACAACATGATAAAAGGCTACACTGTGATAAAAGGTTACACCATTATAAAAGGCCACACTGTGATAAAAGGTTAGACTGTGAAAAAAGGTTACACCATTATAAAAACTACACTGTGATAAAAGGCCACACTGTGATAAAAGGCTACACTTTGATAAAAGAATTCACCGTGATAAAAGGTTACACTGTGATAAAAGGCTACACTGTGATTAAAGGTTTCACAGTGATGAAAGGTTACACTGTGATAAAAGGCTACACTGTGATGAAGGCTACAATATGATAAAAGGCTAAACTGTGATAAAAGGCTACAAATGATGAATGACTACACTGTGATAAAAGGCTACAACATTATAAAAGGCTACACTGTGATAAAAGGTTATACTGTGATCAAAGGCAACAACATGATCAAAGGCCACACTGTGATGAAAGGTTACACTGTGAAAAAAGGCTACACTGTGATTAAAGGTTACACAGTGATGAAAGGTTACACTGTGATAAAAGGCTACACTGTGATGAAGGCTACAATATGATAAAAGGCTAAACTGTGATAAAAGGCTACAAATGATGAATGACTACACTGTGATAAAAGGCTACAACATTATAAAAGGCTACACTGTGATAAAAGGTTATACTGTGATCAAAGGCAACAACATGATGAAAGGTTACACTGTGAAAAAAGATTACACTGTGATAAAAGGCTACAACATCATAAAAGGCTACACTGTGATAAATGACTACACTGTGAAAAAAGGCTACAAAATTATAAAAGGCTACACTGTGATAAAAGGCTACACTGTGATTAAAGGTTACACCGTGATGAAAGGTTACACTGTGATGAAAGGTTACACTGTGATCAAAGGCAACAACATGATCAAAGGCAACAACATGATAAAAGGCTACACTGTGATTAAAGGTTACACCGTGATAAAAGGTTACACTTTGATAAAAGACTACACTGTGATAAAAGGCTACACTGTGATAATAGGCTACACCATGATAAAAAGCCACACTTTGATAAAAGGCAGCACTGTGATAAAAGGCTACACTGTGATAAAAGACTACACTGTGAAAGAAGGTTAGACTCTGATAAAAGGCTACAACATGATAAAAGGCTACACTGTGATAAATGACTACACTGTGATAAAAGGTTACACCATTATAAAAGGCCACACTGTGACAATGGGTTAGACTGTGATAAAAGGCTACAACGTGATGAAAGGCTACACTGTGATAAAAGGCTGAACCGTGATAAAAGGCTACACATTGATAAAAGACTACACTGTGATAAAAGGCCACACTGTGTTGAAAGGTTACACTGTGATCAAAGGCTACAACGTGATTAAAGACTACACTATGATGAAATGTTAGAACGTGATAAAAGGCCACACCGTGATAAAACGTTAGACTGTGATAAAAGGTTGAACCGTGATAAAAGGCTACAACGTGATAAAAGGTTACACTGTGATAAAAGGCAGCACTGTGACGAAAGGTTACACTGTGATCAAAGGCAACAACATGATCAAAGGCCACACTGTGATGAAAGGTTACACTGTGAAAAAAGGTTACACTGTGATAAAAGGCAACAAAATTATAAAAGGCTACACTGTGATAAAAGGCTATACTTTGATAAAAGACTGCACTGTGATAAAAGGTTACACTGTGATAAAAGGCCACACTGTGATAAAAGGCTACACATTGATAAAAGACTACACTGTGATAAAAGGCCACACTGTGATGAAAGGTTACACTGTGATAAAAGGCTACACTGTGACAAAAGGTTACACTGTGATAAAAGGCTACAAAGTGATAAAAGGCTACACTGTGATAAAAGGTAACACTGTGACGAAAGGTTACACTGTGAAAAAAGGTTACACCATTACAAAAACTACACTGTGATAAAAGGCCACACTGTGATAAAAGTCTACACTTTGAAAAAAACATACTACATGATAAAAGGTTACACTGTGATAAAAGGTTACACTGTGATCAAAGGCAACAACATGATCAAAGGCAACAACATGATAAAAGGCTACACTGTGATAAAAGGCTACACTGTGATAATAGGCTACACCATGATAAAAAGCCACACTTTGATAAAAGAGTACACTGTGATAAAAGGCCACACTGTGATGAAAGGTTACACTGTGAAAAAAGATTACACTGTGATAAAAGGCTACAACATGATAAAAGGCTACACTGTGATAAAAAGCTACAACGTGATAAAAGACTACAATGTGATTAAATGTTACAACATGATAAAAGGCCACAACGTGATAAAAGGCTATACTTTGATAAAAGAGTACACTGTGATAAAAGCCCACACTGTGATGAAAGGTTACACTGTGAAAAAAGGTTACACTGTGATAAAAGGCTACAACATGATAAAAGGCTACACTGTGATAAAAGGTTACACCATTATAAAAGGCCACACTGTGATAAAAGGTTAGACTGAGAAAAAAGGCTACACTGTGACGAAAGACTACAGTGTGATAAAAGGTTACACCATTACAAAAACTACACTGTGATAAAAGGCCACACTGTGATAAAAGTCTACACTTTGAAAAAAACATACTACATGATAAAAGGTTACACTGTGATAAAAGGTTACACTGTGATCAAAGGCAACAACATGATCAAAGGCAACAACATGATAAAAGGCTACACTGTGATAAAAGGCTACACTGTGATAATAGGCTACACCATGATAAAAAGCCACACTTTGATAAAAGAGTACACTGTGATAAAAGGCCACACTGTGATGAAAGGTTACACTGTGAAAAAAGGTTACACTGTGATAAAAGGCTACAACATGATAAAAGGCTACACTGTGATAAAAGGTTACACTGTGATAAAAGGTTACACCATTATAAAAGGCCACACTGTGATAAAAGGTTAGACTGTGATAAAAGGCTACACTGTGACGAAAGACTACACTGTGAAAAAAGGCCACACTGTGATAAAAGGCTACACTTTGATAAAAGAATTCACCGTGATAAAAGGCTACACTTTGATAAAAGACTACACTGTGATAAAAGGCTACACTGTGATAAAAGGGTACAATGTGATAAAAGGCTAAACCGTGATAAAAGGCTACACTTTGATAACAGACTACACTGTGAAAAAAGGCAACACTGTGATAAAAGGTTACACTGCGATAAAAGGCTACAACATGATGAATGACTACACTGTTATAAAAGGCTACAACATTATAAAAGGCTACACTGTGATAACAGGCTACACTGTGATGAAAGGTTACACTGTGATAAAAGGCTGAACCGTGATAAAAGGCTACACATTGATAAAAGACTACACTGTGATAAAAGGCCACACTGTGATAAAAGGCTACACTTTGAAAAAAGCCTACTACATGATAAACGGTTACACTGTGATAAAAGGTTACACTGTGATCAAAGGCAACAACATGATCAAAGGCAACAACATGATAAAAGGCTACACTGTGATAAAGGCTACAACATGTTAAAAGGCTACACTGTGATAAAAGGTTACACTGTGATCAAAGGCAACAACATGATCAAAGGCCACACTGTGATGAAAGGTTACACTGTGAAAAAAGGTTACACTGTGATAAAAGGCAACAAAATTATAAAAGGCTACACTGTGATAAAAGGCTACACTGTGATGAAAGGTTACACAGTGATGAAAGGTTACACTGTGATAAAAGGCTACACTGTGATGAAAGGTTACAATGTGAAAAAAGGTTACACTTTGATAAAAGGCAACAACATGATCAAAGGCAACAACATGATAAAAGGCTACACTGTGATAAAAGGCTACACTGTGATAATAGGCTACACCATGATAAAAAGCCACACTTTGATAAAAGAGTACACTGTGATAAAAGGCCACACTGTGATGAAAGGTTACACTGTGAAAAAAGGTTACACTGTGATAAAAGGTTACACCATTATAAAAGGCCACACTGTGATAAAAGGTTAGACTGTGAAAAAAGGCTACACTGTGATAATAGGCTACACCATGATAAAAAGCCACACTTTGATAAAAGAGTACACTGTGATAAAAGGCCACACTGTGATGAAAGGTTACACTGTGAAAAAAGGTTACACTGTGATAAAAGGTTACACCATTATAAAAGGCCACACTGTGATAAAAGGTTAGACTGTGAAAAAAGGCTACACTGTGATAAAAGACTACAACATGACAAAAGGCTACACTGTGATAAAAGGTTACACTGTGATAAAAGGTTACACCATTATAAAAGGCCACACTGTGATAAAAGGTTAGACTGTGATAAAAGTCTACACTGTGACGAAAGACTACACTGTGATAAAAGGCCACACTGTGATAAAAGGCTACACTTTGATAAAAGAATTCACCGTGATAAAAGGCTACACTTTGATAAAAGGCTACACTGTGATAATAGGCTACACCATGAGAAAAAGCCACACTTTGATAAAAGAGTACACTGTGATAAAAGGCCACACTGTGATGAAAGGTTACACTGTGATGAAATGTTACAACGTGATAAAAGGCCACACCGTGATAAAAGGTTAGATTGTGATGAAAGGCTACAACATGATGAATGACTACACTGTGATAAAAGGCTACAACATAAAAAAAGGCTACACTGTGATAAAAGGTTACACTGTGATCAAAGGCAACATGATCAAAGGCAACAACATGATAAAAGGCTACACTGTGATAAATGACTACACTGTGATAAAAGGTTACACCATGATAAAAAGCCACACTTTGATAAAAGAGTACACTGTGATAAAAGGCCACACTGTGATGAAAGGTTACACTGTGAAAAAAGGTTACACTGTGATAAAAGGCTACAACATGATAAAAGGCTACACTGTGATAAAAGGCCACACTGTGATAAAAGGTTGCACTGTGAAAAAAGGTTACACTGTGATCAAAGGCCACACTGTGATGAAAGGTTACACTGTGAAAAAAGGCTACACTGTGATTAAAGGTTACACAGTGATGAAAGGTTACACTGTGATAAAAGGCTACACTGTGATGAAGGCTACAATATGATAAAAGGCTAAACTGTGATAAAAGGCTACAAATGATGAATGACTACACTGTGATAAAAGGCTACAACATTATAAAAGGCTACACTGTGATAAAAGGTTATACTGTGATCAAAGGCAACAACATGATGAAAGGTTACACTGTGAAAAAAGATTACACTGTGATAAAAGGCTACAACATCATAAAAGGCTACACTGTGATAAATGACTACACTGTGAAAAAAGGCTACAAAATTATAAAAGGCTACACTTTGATAAAAGGCTACACTGTGATTAAAGGTTACACCGTGATGAAAGGTTACACTGTGATGAAAGGTTACACTGTGATCAAAGGCAACAACATGATCAAAGGCAACAACATGATAAAAGGCTACACTGTGATTAAAGGTTACACCGTGATAAAAGGTTACACTTTGATAAAAGACTACACTGTGAAAAAAGGCTACACTGTGATAATAGGCTACACCATGATAAAAAGCCACACTTTGATAAAAGGCAGCACTGTGATAAAAGGCTACACTGTGATAAAAGACTACACTGTGAAAGAAGGTTAGACTCTGATAAAAGGCTACAACATGATAAAAGGCTACACTGTGATAAATGACTACACTGTGATAAAAGGTTACACCATTATAAAAGGCCACACTGTGACAATGGGTTAGACTGTGATAAAAGGCTACAACGTGATGAAAGGCTACACTGTGATAAAAGGCTGAACCGTGATAAAAGGCTACACATTGATAAAAGACTACACTGTGATAAAAGGCCACACTGTGTTGAAAGGTTACACTGTGATCAAAGGCTACAACGTGATTAAAGACTACACTATGATGAAATGTTAGAACGTGATAAAAGGCCACACCGTGATAAAACGTTAGACTGTGATAAAAGGTTGAACCGTGATAAAAGGCTACAACGTGATAAAAGGTTACACTGTGATAAAAGGCAGCACTGTGACGAAAGGTTACACTGTGATCAAAGGCAACAACATGATCAAAGGCCACACTGTGATGAAAGGTTACACTGTGAAAAAAGGTTACACTGTGATAAAAGGCAACAAAATTATAAAAGGCTACACTGTGATAAAAGGCTATACTTTGATAAAAGACTGCACTGTGATAAAAGGTTACACTGTGATAAAAGGCCACACTGTGATAAAAGGCTACACATTGATAAAAGACTACACTGTGATAAAAGGCCACACTGTGATGAAAGGTTACACTGTGATAAAAGGCTACACTGTGACAAAAGGTTACACTGTGATAAAAGGCTACAAAGTGATAAAAGGCTACACTGTGATAAAAGGTAACACTGTGACGAAAGGTTACACTGTGAAAAAAGGTTACACCATTACAAAAACTACACTGTGATAAAAGGCCACACTGTGATAAAAGTCTACACTTTGAAAAAAACATACTACATGATAAAAGGTTACACTGTGATAAAAGGTTACACTGTGATCAAAGGCAACAACATGATCAAAGGCAACAACATGATAAAAGGCTACACTGTGATAAAAGGCTACACTGTGATAATAGGCTACACCATGATAAAAAGCCACACTTTGATAAAAGAGTACACTGTGATAAAAGGCCACACTGTGATGAAAGGTTACACTGTGAAAAAAGATTACACTGTGATAAAAGGCTACAACATGATAAAAGGCTACACTGTGATAAAAAGCTACAACGTGATAAAAGACTACAATGTGATTAAATGTTACAACATGATAAAAGGCCACAACGTGATAAAAGGCTATACTTTGATAAAAGAGTACACTGTGATAAAAGCCCACACTGTGATGAAAGGTTACACTGTGAAAAAAGGTTACACTGTGATAAAAGGCTACAACATGATAAAAGGCTACACTGTGATAAAAGGTTACACCATTATAAAAGGCCACACTGTGATAAAAGGTTAGACTGAGAAAAAAGGCTACACTGTGACGAAAGACTACAGTGTGATAAAAGGTTACACCATTACAAAAACTACACTGTGATAAAAGGCCACACTGTGATAAAAGTCTACACTTTGAAAAAAACATACTACATGATAAAAGGTTACACTGTGATAAAAGGTTACACTGTGATCAAAGGCAACAACATGATCAAAGGCAACAACATGATAAAAGGCTACACTGTGATAAAAGGCTACACTGTGATAATAGGCTACACCATGATAAAAAGCCACACTTTGATAAAAGAGTACACTGTGATAAAAGGCCACACTGTGATGAAAGGTTACACTGTGAAAAAAGGTTACACTGTGATAAAAGGCTACAACATGATAAAAGGCTACACTGTGATAAAAGGTTACACTGTGATAAAAGGTTACACCATTATAAAAGGCCACACTGTGATAAAAGGTTAGACTGTGATAAAAGGCTACACTGTGACGAAAGACTACACTGTGAAAAAAGGCCACACTGTGATAAAAGGCTACACTTTGATAAAAGAATTCACCGTGATAAAAGGCTACACTTTGATAAAAGACTACACTGTGATAAAAGGCTACACTGTGATAAAAGGGTACAATGTGATAAAAGGCTAAACCGTGATAAAAGGCTACACTTTGATAACAGACTACACTGTGAAAAAAGGCAACACTGTGATAAAAGGTTACACTGCGATAAAAGGCTACAACATGATGAATGACTACACTGTTATAAAAGGCTACAACATTATAAAAGGCTACACTGTGATAACAGGCTACACTGTGATGAAAGGTTACACTGTGATAAAAGGCTGAACCGTGATAAAAGGCTACACATTGATAAAAGACTACACTGTGATAAAAGGCCACACTGTGATAAAAGGCTACACTTTGAAAAAAGCCTACTACATGATAAACGGTTACACTGTGATAAAAGGTTACACTGTGATCAAAGGCAACAACATGATCAAAGGCAACAACATGATAAAAGGCTACACTGTGATAAAGGCTACAACATGTTAAAAGGCTACACTGTGATAAAAGGTTACACTGTGATCAAAGGCAACAACATGATCAAAGGCCACACTGTGATGAAAGGTTACACTGTGAAAAAAGGTTACACTGTGATAAAAGGCAACAAAATTATAAAAGGCTACACTGTGATAAAAGGCTACACTGTGATGAAAGGTTACACAGTGATGAAAGGTTACACTGTGATAAAAGGCTACACTGTGATGAAAGGTTACAATGTGAAAAAAGGTTACACTTTGATAAAAGGCAACAACATGATCAAAGGCAACAACATGATAAAAGGCTACACTGTGATAAAAGGCTACACTGTGATAATAGGCTACACCATGATAAAAAGCCACACTTTGATAAAAGAGTACACTGTGATAAAAGGCCACACTGTGATGAAAGGTTACACTGTGAAAAAAGGTTACACTGTGATAAAAGGTTACACCATTATAAAAGGCCACACTGTGATAAAAGGTTAGACTGTGAAAAAAGGCTACACTGTGATAATAGGCTACACCATGATAAAAAGCCACACTTTGATAAAAGAGTACACTGTGATAAAAGGCCACACTGTGATGAAAGGTTACACTGTGAAAAAAGGTTACACTGTGATAAAAGGTTACACCATTATAAAAGGCCACACTGTGATAAAAGGTTAGACTGTGAAAAAAGGCTACACTGTGATAAAAGACTACAACATGACAAAAGGCTACACTGTGATAAAAGGTTACACTGTGATAAAAGGTTACACCATTATAAAAGGCCACACTGTGATAAAAGGTTAGACTGTGATAAAAGTCTACACTGTGACGAAAGACTACACTGTGATAAAAGGCCACACTGTGATAAAAGGCTACACTTTGATAAAAGAATTCACCGTGATAAAAGGCTACACTTTGATAAAAGGCTACACTGTGATAATAGGCTACACCATGAGAAAAAGCCACACTTTGATAAAAGAGTACACTGTGATAAAAGGCCACACTGTGATGAAAGGTTACACTGTGATGAAATGTTACAACGTGATAAAAGGCCACACCGTGATAAAAGGTTAGATTGTGATAAAAGGCTACAACATGATGAATGACTACACTGTGATAAAAGGCTACAACATTATAAAAGGCTACACTGTGATAAAAGGTTACACTGTGATCAAAGGCAACATGATCAAAGGCAACAACATGATAAAAGGCTACACTGTGATAAATGACTACACTGTGATAAAAGGTTACACCATGATAAAAAGCCACACTTTGATAAAAGAGTACACTGTGATAAAAGGCCACACTGTGATGAAAGGTTACACTGTGAAAAAAGGTTACACTGTGATAAAAGGCTACAACATGATAAAAGGCTACACTGTGATAAAAGGCCACACTGTGATAAAAGGTTACACTGTGAAAAAAGGTTACACTGTGATAAAAGGCCACACTGTGATGAAAGGTTACACTGTGAAAAAAGGTTACACTTTGATAAAAGACTACACTGTGAGAAAAGACTACACTGTGAGAAAAGACTACACTGTGAAAGAAGATTACACTCTGATAAAAGGCTACAAGATGATACAAGGCTACACTGTGATAAATGACTACACTGTGAAAGAGGGTTACACTCTGATATAAGGCTACAACATGATAAAAGGCTTCACTGTGATAATTGACTACACTGTGATAAAAGGCTACACAGTGACAAAAGGCTACAACAATATAAAAGGCTACACCGTGATGAAAGGTTACACTGTGATAAAAGGCTAAACTGTGATAAAGGCTACACCATGATAAAAAGCCACACTTTGATAAAAGAGTACACTGTGATAAAAGGCCACACTGTGATGAAAGGTTACACTGTGATCAAAGGCAACAACATGATCAAAGGCAACAACATGATAAATGGTTACACTGTGATAATAGGCTACACCATGATAAAAAGCCACACTTTGATAAAAGAGTACTCTGTGATAAAAGGCCACACTGTGATGAAAGGTTACACTGTGAAAAAAGGTTACACTGTGATAAAAGGCTACAACATGATATAAGGCTACACTGTGATCAAAGGCAACAACATGATCAAAGGCAACAACATGATAAAAGGCTACATTGTGATAAAGGCTACAACATGATAAAAGGCTACACTGTGATAAAAACCGAATTCATGATAAAAGGTTACACTGTGATCAAAGGCAACAAAATTATAAAAGGCTACACTGTGTTAAAAGGCTACACTGTGATGAAAGGTTACACAGTGATGAAAGGTTACACTGTGATAAAAGGTTACACTGTGATAAAAGGCTACAACATGATAAAAGGCTACACTGTGATCAAAGGCAACAACATGATCAAAGGCAACAACATGATAAAAGGCTACATTGTGATAAAGGCTACAACATGATAAAAGGCTACACTGTGATAAAAAGCTAATACATGATAAAAGGTTACACTGTGATCAAAGGCAACAAAATTATAAAAGGATACACTGTGATAAAAGGCTACACTGTGATGAAAGGTTACACAGTGATGAAAGGTTACACTGTGATAAAAGGCTACACTGTGATAAAGGCTACAACATGAAAAAAGGCTAAACTGTGATAAAAGGCTACACTGTGATGAAAGGCTACACTGTGATAAAAGGCCACACTGTGATAAAAGGTTACACTGTGAAAAAAGGTTACACTGTGATAAAAGGCCACACTGTGATGAAAGGTTACACTGTGAAAAAAGGTTACACTTTGATAAAAGGTTACACTGTGATAATAGGCTACACCATGATAAAAAGCCACACTTTGATAAAAGAGTACACTGTGATAAAAGGCCACACTGTGATGAAAGGTTACACTGTGAAAAAAGGTTACACTGTGATAAAAGGCTACAACATGATCGAAGGCAACAACATGATAAAAGGCTACACTGTGATACAAGGCTACACTGTGATAATAGGCTACACCATGATAAAAAGCCACACTTTGATAAAAGAGTACACTGTGATAAAAGGCCACACTGTGATGAAAGGCTACAACATAATAAAAGGCTACACTGTGATAAAAGGTTACACTGTGATCAAAGGCAACATGATCAAAGGCAACAACATGATAACAGGCTACACTGTGATAAAAGGCCACACTGTGATAAAAGGCTACACTGTGATAAAAGGCCACACTGTGATAAAAGGCTACACTGTGATAAAAGACTACACTGTGATAAAAGGTTACACCATTATAAAAGGCCACACTGTGACAATGGGTTAGACTGTGATAAAAGGCTACAACGTGATGAAAGGCTACACTGTGATAAAAGGTTACAGTGTGATAAAAGGCTGAACCGTGATAAAAGGCTACACATTGATAAAAGACTACACTGTGATAAAAGGCCACACTGTGTTGAAAGGTTACACTGTGATAAAAGGCTACAACGTGATAAAAGGCTACACTGTGATAAAAGGCAGCACTGTGACGAAAGGTTACACTGTGATAAAAGTCTACAACATGATAAAAGGCTACACTGTGATAAAGGCTACAACATGATAAAAGGCTACACTGTGATAAAAACCTAATACATGATAAAAGGTTACACTGTGATAAAGGCAACAAAAGTATAAAAGGCTACACTGCGATAAAAGGCTACACTGTGATAAAAGGTTACACCATTATAAAAGGCCACACTGTGACAATGGGTTAGACTGTGATAAAAGGCTACACTGTGATAAAAGGTTACACTGTGATAATAGGCTACACCATGATAAAAAGCCACACTTTGATAAAAGAGTACACTGTGATAAAAGGCCACACTGTGATGAAAGGTTACACTGTGAAAAAAGGTTACACTGTGATAAAAGGCTACAACATGATAAAAGGCTACACTGTGATAAAAGGTTACACCATTATAAAAGGCCACACTGTGATAAAAGGTTAGACTGTGAAAAAAGGTTACACCATTATAAAAACTACACTGTGATAAAAGGCCACACTGTGATAAAAGGCTACACTTTGATAAAAGAATTCACCGTGATAAAAGGTTACACTGTGATAAAAGGCTACACTGTGATTAAAGGTTTCACAGTGATGAAAGGTTACACTGTGATAAAAGGCTACACTGTGATGAAGGCTACAATATGATAAAAGGCTAAACTGTGATAAAAGGCTACAACTGATGAATGACTACACTGTGATAAAAGGCTACAACATTATAAAAGGCTACACTGTGATAAAAGGTTATACTGTGATCAAAGGCAACAACATGATCAAAGGCCACACTGTGATGAAAGGTTACACTGTGAAAAAAGGCTACACTGTGATTAAAGGTTACACAGTGATGAAAGGTTACACTGTGATAAAAGGCTACACTGTGATGAAGGCTACAATATGATAAAAGGCTAAACTGTGATAAAAGGCTACAAATGATGAATGACTACACTGTGATAAAAGGCTACAACATTATAAAAGGCTACACTGTGATAAAAGGTTATACTGTGATCAAAGGCAACAACATGATGAAAGGTTACACTGTGAAAAAAGATTACACTGTGATAAAAGGCTACAACATCATAAAAGGCTACACTGTGATAAATGACTACACTGTGAAAAAAGGCTACAAAATTATAAAAGGCTACACTGTGATAAAAGGCTACACTGTGATTAAAGGTTACACCGTGATGAAAGGTTACACTGTGATGAAAGGTTACACTGTGATCAAAGGCAACAACATGATCAAAGGCAACAACATGATAAAAGGCTACACTGTGATTAAAGGTTACACCGTGATAAAAGGTTACACTTTGATAAAAGACTACACTGTGATAAAAGGCTACACTGTGATAATAGGCTACACCATGATAAAAAGCCACACTTTGATAAAAGGCAGCACTGTGATAAAAGGCTACACTGTGATAAAATACTACACTGTGAAAGAAGGTTAGACTCTGATAAAAGGCTACAACATGATAAAAGGCTACACTGTGATAAAAGGCTGAACCGTGATAAAAGGCTACACATTGATAAAAGACTACACTGTGATAAAAGGCCACACTGTGTTGAAAGGTTACACTGTGATCAAAGGCTACAACGTGATTAAAGACTACACTATGATGAAATGTTAGAACGTGATAAAAGGCCACACCGTGATAAAACGTTAGACTGTGATAAAAGGTTGAACCGTGATAAAAGGCTACAACGTGATAAAAGGTTACACTGTGATAAAAGGCAGCACTGTGACGAAAGGTTACACTGTGATCAAAGGCAACAACATGATCAAAGGCCACACTGTGATGAAAGGTTACACTGTGAAAAAAGGTTACACTGTGATAAAAGGCAACAAAATTATAAAAGGCTACACTGTGATAAAAGGCTATACTTTGATAAAAGACTGCACTGTGATAAAAGGTTACACTGTGATAAAAGGCCACACTGTGATAAAAGGCTACACATTGATAAAAGACTACACTGTGATAAAAGGCCACACTGTGATGAAAGGTTACACTGTGATAAAAGGCTACACTGTGACAAAAGGTTACACTGTGATAAAAGGCTACAAAGTGATAAAAGGCTACACTGTGATAAAAGGTAACACTGTGACGAAAGGTTACACTGTGAAAAAAGGTTACACCATTACAAAAACTACACTGTGATAAAAGGCCACACTGTGATAAAAGTCTACACTTTGAAAAAAACATACTACATGATAAAAGGTTACACTGTGATAAAAGGTTACACTGTGATCAAAGGCAACAACATGATCAAAGGCAACAACATGATAAAAGGCTACACTGTGATAAAAGGCTACACTGTGATAATAGGCTACACCATGATAAAAAGCCACACTTTGATAAAAGAGTACACTGTGATAAAAGGCCACACTGTGATGAAAGGTTACACTGTGAAAAAAGGTTTCACTGTGATAAAAGGCTACAACATGATAAAAGGCTACACTGTGATAAAAGGTTACACTGTGATAAAAGGTTACACTGTGAAAAAAGGTTACACTGTGATAAAAAGCTACAACATGATAAAAGGCTACACTGTGATAATAGGCTACACCATGATAAAAAGCCACACTTTGATAAAAGAGTACACTGTGATAAAAGGCCACACTGTGATGAAAGGTTACACTGTGAAAAAAGGTTACACTGTGATAAAAGGTTACACCATTATAAAAGGCCACACTGTGATAAAAGGTTAGACTGTGATGAAAGGTTACACTGTGATAAAAGGCCACACTGTGATGAAAGGTTACAATGTGAAAAAAGGTTACACTTTGATAAAAGGCAACAACATGATCAAAGGCAACAACATGATAAAAGGCTACACTGTGATAAAAGGCTACACTGTGATAATAGGCTACACCATGATAAAAAGCCACACTTTGATAAAAGAGTACACTGTGATAAAAGGCCACACTGTGATAAAAGTCTACACTTTGAAAAAAACATACTACATGATAAAAGGTTACACTGTGATAAAAGGTTACACTGTGATCAAAGGCAACAACATGATCAAAGGCAACAACATGATAAAAGGCTACACTGTGATAAAAGGCTACACTGTGATAATAGGCTACACCATGATAAAAAGCCACACTTTGATAAAAGAGTACACTGTGATAAAAGGCCACACTGTGATGAAAGGTTACACTGTGAAAAAAGATTACACTGTGATAAAAGGCTACAACATGATAAAAGGCTACACTGTGATAAAAAGCTACAACGTGATAAAAGACTACAATGTGATTAAATGTTACAACATGATAAAAGGCCACAACGTGATAAAAGGCTATACTTTGATAAAAGAGTACACTGTGATAAAAGCCCACACTGTGATGAAAGGTTACACTGTGAAAAAAGGTTACACTGTGATAAAAGGCTACAACATGATAAAAGGCTACACTGTGATAAAAGGTTACACCATTATAAAAGGCCACACTGTGATAAAAGGTTAGACTGAGAAAAAAGGCTACACTGTGACGAAAGACTACAGTGTGATAAAAGGTTACACCATTACAAAAACTACACTGTGATAAAAGGCCACACTGTGATAAAAGTCTACACTTTGAAAAAAACATACTACATGATAAAAGGTTACACTGTGATAAAAGGTTACACTGTGATCAAAGGCAACAACATGATCAAAGGCAACAACATGATAAAAGGCTACACTGTGATAAAAGGCTACACTGTGATAATAGGCTACACCATGATAAAAAGCCACACTTTGATAAAAGAGTACACTGTGATAAAAGGCCACACTGTGATGAAAGGTTACACTGTGAAAAAAGGTTACACTGTGATAAAAGGCTACAACATGATAAAAGGCTACACTGTGATAAAAGGTTACACTGTGATAAAAGGTTACACCATTATAAAAGGCCACACTGTGATAAAAGGTTAGACTGTGATAAAAGGCTACACTGTGACGAAAGACTACACTGTGAAAAAAGGCCACACTGTGATAAAAGGCTACACTTTGATAAAAGAATTCACCGTGATAAAAGGCTACACTTTGATAAAAGACTACACTGTGATAAAAGGCTACACTGTGATAAAAGGGTACAATGTGATAAAAGGCTAAACCGTGATAAAAGGCTACACTTTGATAACAGACTACACTGTGAAAAAAGGCAACACTGTGATAAAAGGTTACACTGCGATAAAAGGCTACAACATGATGAATGACTACACTGTTATAAAAGGCTACAACATTATAAAAGGCTACACTGTGATAACAGGCTACACTGTGATGAAAGGTTACACTGTGATAAAAGGCTGAACCGTGATAAAAGGCTACACATTGATAAAAGACTACACTGTGATAAAAGGCCACACTGTGATAAAAGGCTACACTTTGAAAAAAGCCTACTACATGATAAACGGTTACACTGTGATAAAAGGTTACACTGTGATCAAAGGCAACAACATGATCAAAGGCAACAACATGATAAAAGGCTACACTGTGATAAAGGCTACAACATGTTAAAAGGCTACACTGTGATAAAAGGTTACACTGTGATCAAAGGCAACAACATGATCAAAGGCCACACTGTGATGAAAGGTTACACTGTGAAAAAAGGTTACACTGTGATAAAAGGCAACAAAATTATAAAAGGCTACACTGTGATAAAAGGCTACACTGTGATGAAAGGTTACACAGTGATGAAAGGTTACACTGTGATAAAAGGCCACACTGTGATGAAAGGTTACAATGTGAAAAAAGGTTACACTTTGATAAAAGGCAACAACATGATCAAAGGCAACAACATGATAAAAGGCTACACTGTGATAAAAGGCTACACTGTGATAATAGGCTACACCATGATAAAAAGCCACACTTTGATAAAAGAGTACACTGTGATAAAAGGCCACACTGTGATGAAAGGTTACACTGTGAAAAAAGGTTACACTGTGATAAAAGGTTACACCATTATAAAAGGCCACACTGTGATAAAAGGTTAGACTGTGAAAAAAGGCTACACTGTGATAATAGGCTACACCATGATAAAAAGCCACACTTTGATAAAAGAGTACACTGTGATAAAAGGCCACACTGTGATGAAAGGTTACACTGTGAAAAAAGGTTACACTGTGATAAAAGGTTACACCATTATAAAAGGCCACACTGTGATAAAAGGTTAGACTGTGAAAAAAGGCTACACTGTGATAAAAGACTACAACATGACAAAAGGCTACACTGTGATAAAAGGTTACACTGTGATAAAAGGTTACACCATTATAAAAGGCCACACTGTGATAAAAGGTTAGACTGTGATAAAAGTCTACACTGTGACGAAAGACTACACTGTGATAAAAGGCCACACTGTGATAAAAGGCTACAACATGATAAAAGGCTACACTGTGATAAAAGGTTACACTGTGATAAAAGGTTACACCATTATAAAAGGCCACACTGTGATAAAAGGTTAGACTGTGATAAAAGGCTACACTGTGACGAAAGACTACACTGTGAAAAAAGGCCACACTGTGATAAAAGGCTACACTTTGATAAAAGAATTCACCGTGATAAAAGGCTACACTTTGATAAAAGACTACACTGTGATAAAAGGCTACACTGTGATAAAAGGGTACAATGTGATAAAAGGCTAAACCGTGATAAAAGGCTACACTTTGATAACAGACTACACTGTGAAAAAAGGCAACACTGTGATAAAAGGTTACACTGCGATAAAAGGCTACAACATGATGAATGACTACACTGTTATAAAAGGCTACAACATTATAAAAGGCTACACTGTGATAACAGGCTACACTGTGATGAAAGGTTACACTGTGATAAAAGGCTGAACCGTGATAAAAGGCTACACATTGATAAAAGACTACACTGTGATAAAAGGCCACACTGTGATAAAAGGCTACACTTTGAAAAAAGCCTACTACATGATAAACGGTTACACTGTGATAAAAGGTTACACTGTGATCAAAGGCAACAACATGATCAAAGGCAACAACATGATAAAAGGCTACACTGTGATAAAGGCTACAACATGTTAAAAGGCTGCACTGTGATAAAAGGTTACACTGTGATCAAAGGCAACAACATGATCAAAGGCCACACTGTGATGAAAGGTTACACTGTGAAAAAAGGTTACACTGTGATAAAAGGCAACAAAATTATAAAAGGCTACACTGTGATAAAAGGCTACACTGTGATGAAAGGTTACACAGTGATGAAAGGTTACACTGTGATAAAAGGCCACACTGTGATGAAAGGTTACAATGTGAAAAAAGGTTACACTTTGATAAAAGGCAACAACATGATCAAAGGCAACAACATGATAAAAGGCTACACTGTGATAAAAGGCTACACTGTGATAATAGGCTACACCATGATAAAAAGCCACACTTTGATAAAAGAGTACACTGTGATAAAAGGCCACACTGTGATGAAAGGTTACACTGTGAAAAAAGGTTACACTGTGATAAAAGGTTACACCATTATAAAAGGCCACACTGTGATAAAAGGTTAGACTGTGAAAAAAGGCTACACTGTGATAATAGGCTACACCATGATAAAAAGCCACACTTTGATAAAAGAGTACACTGTGATAAAAGGCCACACTGTGATGAAAGGTTACACTGTGAAAAAAGGTTACACTGTGATAAAAGGTTACACCATTATAAAAGGCCACACTGTGATAAAAGGTTAGACTGTGAAAAAAGGCTACACTGTGATAAAAGACTACAACATGACAAAAGGCTACACTGTGATAAAAGGTTACACTGTGATAAAAGGTTACACCATTATAAAAGGCCACACTGTGATAAAAGGTTAGACTGTGATAAAAGTCTACACTGTGACGAAAGACTACACTGTGATAAAAGGCCACACTGTGATAAAAGGCTACACTTTGATAAAAGAATTCACCGTGATAAAAGGCTACACTTTGATAAAAGGCTACACTGTGATAATAGGATACACCATGAGAAAAATCCACACTTTGATAAAAGAGTACACTGTGATAAAAGGCCACACTGTGATGAAAGGTTACACTGTGATAAAAGGCTACAACATTATAAAAGGCTACACTGTGATAAAAGGTTACACTGTGATCAAAGGCAACATGATCAAAGGCAACAACATGATAAAAGGCTACACTGTGATAAATGACTACACTGTGATAAAAGGTTACACCATGATAAAAAGCCACACTTTGATAAAAGAGTACACTGTTATAAAAGGCCACACTGTGATGAAAGGTTACACTGTGAAAAAAGGTTACACTGTGATAAAAGGCTACAACATGATAAAAGGCTACACTGTGATAAAAGGCCACACTGTGATAAAAGGTTACACTGTGAAAAAAGGTTACACTGTGATAAAAGGCCACACTGTGATGAAAGGTTACACTGTGAAAAAAGGTTACACTTTGATAAAAGACTACACTGTGAGAAAAGACTACACTGTGAGAAAAGACTACACTGTGAAAGAAGATTACACTCTGATAAAAGGCTACAACATGATACAAGGCTACACTGTGATAAATGACTACACTGTGAAAGAGGGTTACACTCTGATATAAGGCTACAACATGATAAAAGGCTTCACTGTGATAATTGACTACACTGTGATAAAAGGCTACACAGTGACAAAAGGCTACAACAATATAAAAGGCTACACCGTGATGAAAGGTTACACTGTGATAAAAGGCTAAACTGTGATAAAGGCTACACCATGATAAAAAGCCACACTTTGATAAAAGAGTACACTGTGATAAAAGGCCACACTGTGATGAAAGGTTACACTGTGAAAAAAGGTTACACTGTGATAAAAGGTTACACCATTATAAAAGCCGACACTGTGATAAAAGGTTAGACTGTGAAAAAAGGCTACACTGTGATAAAAGGCTACAACATGACAAAAGGTTACACTGTGATAAAAGGTTACACCATTATAAAAGGCCACACTGTGATAAAAGGTTAGACTGTGATAAAAGGATACACTGTGACGAAAGACTACACTGTGATAAAAGGCCACACTGTGATAAAAGGCTACACTTTGATAAAATAATTCACCGTGATAAAAGGCTACACTTTGATAAAAGGCTACACTGTGATAATAGGCTACACCATGAGAAAAAGTCACACTTTGATAAAAGAGTACACTGTGATAAAAGGCCACACTGTGATGAAAGGTTACACTGTGATGAAATGTTACAACGTGATAAAAGGCCACACCGTGATAAAAGGTTAGACTGTGATAAAAGGCTACAACATGATGAATGACTACACTGTGATAAAAGGCTACAACATTATAAAAGGCTACACTGTGATAAAAGGTTACACTGTGATCAAAGGCAACATGATCAAAGGCAACAACATGATAAAAGGCTACACTGTGATAAATAACTACACTGTGATAAAAGGTTACACCATGATAAAAAGCCACACTTTGATAAAAGAGTACACTGTGATAAAAGGCCACACTGTGATGAAAGGTTACACTGTGAAAAAAGGTTACACTGTGATAAAAGGCTACAACATGATAAAAGGCTACACTGTGATAAAAGGCCACACAGTGATGAAAGGTTACACTGTGATAAAAGGCTACACTGTGATAAAGGCTACAACATGAAAAAAGGCTAAACTGTGATAAAAGGCTACACTGTGATGAAAGGTTACACTGTGATAAAAGGTAACACTGTGATAAAGGCTACACCATGATAAAAAGCCACACTTTGATAAAAGAGTACACTGTGATAAAAGGCCACACTGTGATGAAAGGCTACAACATAATAAAAGGCTACACTGTGATAAAAGGTTACACTGTGATCAAAGGCAACATGATCAAAGGCAACAACATGATAACAGGCTACACTGTGATAAAAGGCCACACTGTGATAAAAGGCTACACTGTGATAAAAGACTACACTGTGATAAAAGGTTACACCATTATAAAAGGCCACACTGTGACAATGGGTTAGACTGTGATAAAAGGCTACAACGTGATGAAAGGCTACACTGTGATAAAAGGTTACACTGTGATAAAAGGCTGAACCGTGATAAAAGGCTACACATTGATAAAAGACTACACTGTGATAAAAGGCCACACTGTGTTGAAAGGTTACACTGTGATAAAAAGCTACAACGTGATAAAAGGCTACACTGTCATAAAAGGCAGCACTGTGACGAAAGGTTACACTGTGATAAAAGTCTACAACATGATAAAAGGCTACACTGTGATAAAGGCTACAACATGATAAAAGTCTACACTGTGATAAAAACTTAATACATGATAAAAGGTTACACTGTGATAAAAGGTTACACTGTGATCAAAGGCAACAACATGATCAAAGGCCACACTGTGATGTAAGGTTACACTGTGAAAAAAGGTTACACTGTGATAAAAGGCAACACAATTATAAAAGGCTACACTGTGATAAAAGGCTACACTGTGCTGAAAGGTTACACAGTGATGAAAGGTTACACTGTGATAAAAGGCTACACTGTGATGAAAGGTTACACTGTGATAAAAGGCTACACTGTGATAAAAGGCTACAACATTATAAAAGGCTTCACTGTGATAATTGACTACACTGTGATAAAAGGCTACACAGTGACAAAAGGCTGCAACAATATCAAAGGCTACACCGTGATGAAAGGTTACACTGTGATAAAAGGCTACACTGTGATAAAGGCTACAACATGATAAAAGGCTACACTGTGATAAAAAGCCACACTGTGATAAAAGGCTACACTGTGATTAAAGGTTACACCGTGATGAAAGGTTACACTGTGATGAAAGATTACACTGTGATAAAAGGTTATACTGTGATCAAAGGCAACAACATGATCAAAGGCAACAACATCATAAAAGGCTACACTGTGACAATAGGCTACACTGTGATAAAAGGCTACACTGTGACGAAAGACTACACTGTGATAAAAGGCCACACTGTGATAAAAGGCTACACTTTGATAAAAGAATTCACCGTGATAAAAGGCTACACTTTGATAAAAGGCTACACTGTGATAATAGGCTACACCATGATAAAAAGCCACACTTTGATAAAAGAGTACACTGTGATAAAAGGCCACACTGTGATGAAAGGTTACACTGTGATGAAATGTTACAACGTGATAAAAGGCCACAACGTGATAAAAGGTTAGACTGTGATAAAAGGCTACAACATGATGAATGACTACACTGTGATAAAAGGCTACAACATTATAAAAGGCTACACTGTGATAAAAGGTTACACTGTGATCAAAGGCAACATGATCAAAGGCAACAACATGATAAAAGGCTACACTGTGATAAATGACTACACTGTGATAAAAGGTTACACCATGATAAAAAGCCACACTTTGATAAAAGAGTACACTGTGATAAAAGGCCACACTGTGATGAAAGGTTACACTGTGAAAAAAGGTTACACTGTGATAAAAGGCTACAACATGATAAAAGGCTACACTGTGATAAAGGCTACAACATGAAAAAAGGCTAAACTGTGATAAAAGGCTACAACATGATGAATGACTACACTGTGATAAAAGGCTACAACATTATAAAAGGCTACACTGTGATAAAAGGTTACACTGTGATCAAAGGCAACATGATCAAAGGCAACAACATGATCAAAGGCAACAACATGATAAAAGGTTACACTGTGATAATAGGCTACACCATGATAAAAAGCCACACTTTGATAAAAGAGTACACTGTGATAAAAGGCCACACTGTGATGAAAGGTTACACTGTGAAAAAAGGTTACACTATGATGAAAGGTTACACTGTGAAAAAAGGTTACACTTTGATAAAAGACTACACTGTGAGAAAAGGCTACAACATGATGAATGACTACACTGTGATAAAAGGCTACACTGTGATAAAAGGTTACACTTTGATAAAAGAATTCACCGTGATAAAAGGTTACACTTTGATAAAAGACTACACTGTGATAAAAGGCAACATGATCAAAGGCAACAACATGATAAAAGGGTGTAGCCTTTTATCATGTCTACACATGGCAACAACATGATCAAAGGCAACAACATGATAAAAGGTTACACTGTTATAAAAGGCTACAACATTATAAAAGGCTACACTGTGATAACAGGCTACACTGTGATGAAAGGTTACACTGTGATAAAAGGCTGAACCGTGATAAAAGGCTACACATTGATAAAAGACTACACTGTGATAAAAGGCCACACTGTGATAAAAGGCTACACTTTGAAAAAAGCCTACTACATGATAAACGGTTACACTGTGATAAAAGGTTACACTGTGATCAAAGGCAACAACATGATCAAAGGCAACAACATGATAAAAGGCTACACTGTGATAAAGGCTACAACATGTTAAAAGGCTACACTGTGATAAAAGGTTACACTGTGATCAAAGGCAACAACATGATCAAAGGCCACACTGTGATGAAAGGTTACACTGTGAAAAAAGGTTACACTGTGATAAAAGGCAACAAAATTATAAAAGGCTACACTGTGATAAAAGGCTACACTGTGATGAAAGGTTACACAGTGATGAAAGGTTACACTGTGATAAAAGGCTACACTGTGATGAAAGGTTACAATGTGAAAAAAGGTTACACTTTGATAAAAGGCAACAACATGATAATAGGCTACACCATGATAAAAGGCCACACTGTGATAAAAGGCTACACTGTGATAAAAGACTACACTGTGGAAGAAGGTTACACTCTGATAAAAGGCTACAACATGATAAAAGGCTTCACTGTGATAATTGACTACGCTGTGATAAAAGGCTACACAGTGACAAAAGGCTACAACAATATAAAAGGCTACACCGTGATGAAAGGATACACTGTGATAAAAGGCTACACTGTGATAAAGGCTACAACATGATAAAAGGCTACACTGTGATAAAAACCTACTACATGATCAAAGGTTACACTGTGATAAAAGGTTACACTGTGATCAAAGGCAACAACATGATCAAAGGCCACACTGTGATGAAAGGTTACACTGTGAAAAAAGGTTACACTGTGATAAAAGGCAACACAATTATAAAAGGCTACACTGTGATAAAAGGCTCCACTGTGATGAAAGGTTACACAGTGATGAAAGGTTACACTGTGATAAAAGGCTACACTGTGATGAAAGGTTACACTGTGAAAAAAGGTTACACTGTGATAAAAGGCTACAACATGATAAAATGCTACACTGTGATAAAAGGTTACACCATTATAAAAGGCCACACTGTGATGAAAGGTTACATTGTGAAAAAAGGTTACACTGTGATAAAAGGCTGCAACATGATAAAAGGCTACACTGTGAAAAAAGGTTACACTGTGATAAAAGGTTAGACTGTGATAATAGGCTACACTGTGACGAAAGACTACACTGTAATAAAAGGTTACACCATTATAAAAAATACACAGTGATAAAAGGCCACACTGTGATAAAAGGCTACACTTTGATAAAAGAATCCACTGTGATAAAAGGTTACACTGTGATAAAAGGCTACACAGTGACAAAAGGCTACAACATTATAAAAGGCTACAACATGATAAAAGGCCACACCGTGATAAAAGGTTACACTTTGATAAAAGACTACACTGTGATAAAAGGCTACACTGTGATAAAAGGGTACAATGTGATAAAAGGCTAAACCGTGATGAAAGGCTACACTTTGATAACAGACTACACTGTGATAAAAGGCCACACTGTGATAAAAGGCAGCACTGTGATAAAAGGCTACAACATGATAAAAGGCTTAACTGTGATAAAAGGCTACAACATGATGAATGACTACACTGTGATAAAAGGCTACAACATTATAAAAGGCTACACTGTGATAAAAGGTTACACTGTGATCAACGGCAACAACATGATCAAATGCAACAACATGATAAAAGGCTACACTGTGATAAAAAGCCACACTTTGATAAAAGAGTACACTGTGATAAAAGGCCACACTGTGATGAAAGGTTACACTGTGATGAAATGTTACACTGTGATAAAAGGCTGAACCGTGATAAAAGGCTACACATTGATAAAAGACTACACTGTGATAAAAGGCAACACTGTGATAAAAGGCTACACTGTGATTAAAGGTTACACAGTGATGAAAGGTTACACTGTGATAAAAGGCTACACTGTGATAAAGGCTAAACTGTGATAAAAGGCTACAACATGATGAATGACTACACTGTGATAAAAGGCTACAACATTATAAAAGGCTACACTGTGATAAAAGGCTACACTGTGATAAAAGGTTACACTGTGATCAAAGGCAACATGATCAAAGGCAACATGATCAAAGGCAACAACATGATAAAAGGCTACACTGTGATAAAAGAGTACACTGTGATAAAAGGCCACACTGTGATGAAAGGTTACACTGTGAAAAAAGGTGGCACTGTGATAAAAGGCTACAACATGATAAAAGGCTACACTGTGATAAAAGGTTACACCATTATAAAAGGCCACACTGTGATAAAAGGTTAGACTGTGAAAAAAGGCTACACTGTGACGAAAGACTACACTGTGATAAAAGGCTACACCATTATAAAAACTACACTGTGATAAAAGGCCACACTGTGATAAAAGGCTACACTTTGAAAAAAACCTACTACATGATAAAAGGTTACACTGTGATAAAAGGTTACACTGTGATCAAAGGCAACAACATGATCAAAGGCAACAACATGATAAAAGGCTACACTGTGATAATAGGCTACACCATGATAAAAAGCCACACTGTGATAAAAGGTTACACTGTGATAAAAGGTTACACCATTATAAAAGGCCACTCTGTGATAAAAGGTTAGACTGTGATGAAAGGTTACACTGTGATGAAAGGTTACACCATTATAAAAACTACACTGTGATAAAAGGCCACACTGTGATAAAAGGCTACACTTTGATGAAAGACTACACTGTGATAAAAGGTTACACCATTATAAAAGGCCACACTGTGATAAAAGGTTATACTGTGATGAAAGGCAACAACATGATCAAAGGCCACACTGTGATGAAAGGTTACACTGTGAAAAAAGGTTACACTGTGATAAAAGGCTACAACATCATAAAAGGCTACACTGTGATAAATGACTACACTGTGATAAAAGGCTACACTGTGATAAAATGCTACACTGTGATTAAAGGTTACACCGTGATGAAAGGTTACACTGTGATGAAAGGTTACACTGTGATAAAAGGTTACACTGTGATCAAAGGCAACAACATGATCAAAGGCAACAACATGATAAAAGGCTACACTGTGATAATAGGCTACACCATGATAAAAAGCCAAACTTTGATAAAAGAGTACACTGTGATTAAAGGCCACACTCTGATAAAAGGCTACACTGTGATAAATGACCACACTGTGATAAAAGGCTACAAAATTATAAAAGGCTACACTGTGATAAAAGGCAGCACTGTGACGAAAGGTTACACTGTGATAAAAGGCTACATTGTGATAATAGGCTACACCATGATAAAAAGCCACACTTTGATAAAAGAGTACACTCTGATAAAAGGCCACACTGTGATAAAAGGCTACACTGTGATAAAAGACTACACTGTGAAAGAGGGTTACACTCTGATATAAGGCTACAACATGATAAAAGGCTTCACTGTGATAATTGACTACACTGTGATAAAAGGCTACACTGTGATAAAAGGCCACACTGTGACAATGGGTTAGACTGTGATAAAAGGCTACAACGTGATGAAAGGCTACACTGTGATAAAAGGTTACACTGTGATAAAAGGCTGAACCGTGATAAAAGGCTACACATTGATAAAAGACTACACTGTGATAAAAGGCCACACTGTGTTGAAAGGTTACACTGTGATAAAAAGCTACAACGTGATAAAAGGCTACACTGTCATAAAAGGCAGCACTGTGACGAAAGGTTACACTGTGATAAAAGTCTACAACATGATAAAAGGCTACACTGTGATAAAGGCTACAACATGATAAAAGTCTACACTGTGATAAAAACCTAATACATGATAAAAGGTTACACTGTGATAAAAGGTTACACTGTGATCAAAGGCAACAACATGATCAAAGGCCACACTGTGATGAAAGGTTACACTGTGATAAAAAGCCACACTTTGATAAAAGAGTACACTGTGATAAAAGGCTAAAACATGATAAAAGGCTACACTGTGATAAAGGCTACAACATGATAAAAGGCTACACTGTGATAAAAGGTTACACTGTGATCAAAGGCAACAACATGATCAAAGGCCACACTGTGATGAAAGGTTACACTGTGATAAAAAGCCACACTTTGATAAAAGAGTACACTGTGATAAAAGGCTAAAACATGATAAAAGGCTACACTGTGATAAAGGCTACAACATGATAAAAGGTTACACTGTGAAAAAAGGTTACACTGTGATGAAAGGTTACACTATGATAAAAGTCTGAACCGTGATAAATGGCTACACATTGATAAAAGACTACACTGTGATAAAAGGCCACACTGTGATAAAAGGCCACACTGTGATAAAAGGTTACACAGTGATGAAAGGTTAGACTGTGATAAAAGGTTACACTGTGATAAAAGGTTACACTGTGATCAAAGGCAACAACATGATCAAAGGCAACAACATGATAAAAGGCTACACTGTGATAATAGGCTACACCATGATAAAAAGCCAAACTTTGATAAAAGAGTACACTGTGATTAAAGGCCACACTCTGATAAAAGGCTACAACAAGATAAAAGGCTACACTGTGATAAATGACCACACTGTGATAAAAGGCTACAAAATTATAAAAGGCTACACTGTGATTAAAGGCAGCACTGTGACGAAAGGTTACACTGTGATAAAAGGCTACATTGTGATAATAGGCTACACCATGATAAAAAGCCACACTTTGATAAAAGAGTACACTCTGATAAAAGGCCACACTGTGATAAAAGGCTACACTGTGATAAAAGACTACACTGTGAAAGAGGGTTACACTCTGATATAAGGCTACAACATGATAAAAGGCTTCACTGTGATAATTGACTACACTGTGATAAAAGGCTACACTGTGATAAAAGGCCACACTGTGACAATGGGTTAGACTGTGATAAAAGGCTACAACGTGATGAAAGGCTACACTGTGATAAAAGGTTACACTGTGATAAAAGGCTGAACCGTGATAAAAGGCTACACATTGATAAAAGACTACACTGTGATAAAAGGCCACACTGTGTTGAAAGGTTACACTGTGATAAAAAGCTACAACGTGATAAAAGGCTACACTGTCATAAAAGGCAGCACTGTGACGAAAGGTTACACTGTGATAAAAGTCTACAACATGATAAAAGGCTACACTGTGATAAAGGCTACAACATGATAAAAGTCTACACTGTGATAAAAACCTAATACATGATAAAAGGTTACACTGTGATAAAAGGTTACACTGTGATCAAAGGCAACAACATGATCAAAGGCCACACTGTGATGAAAGGTTACACTGTGATAAAAAGCCACACTTTGATAAAAGAGTACACTGTGATAAAAGGCTAAAACATGATAAAAGGCTACACTGTGATAAAGGCTACAACATGATAAAAGGCTACACTGTGATAAAAGGTTACACTGTGATCAAAGGCAACAACATGATCAAAGGCCACACTGTGATGAAAGGTTACACTGTGATAAAAAGCCACACTTTGATAAAAGAGTACACTGTGATAAAAGGCTAAAACATGATAAAAGGCTACACTGTGATAAAGGCTACAACATGATAAAAGGTTACACTGTGAAAAAAGGTTACACTGTGATGAAAGGTTACACTATGATAAAAGGCTGAACCGTGATAAATGGCTACACATTGATAAAAGACTACACTGTGATAAAAGGCCACACTGTGATAAAAGGCCACACTGTGATAAAAGGTTACACTGTGATAAAAGGCTACAACATGATAAAAGGCTAAACTGTGATAAAAGGCTACAACATGATGAATGACTACACTGTGATAAAAGGCTACAACATTATAAAAGGCTACACTGTGATAAAAGGTTACACTGTGATCAAAGGCAACAACATGATCAAATGCAACAACATGATAAAAGGCTACACTGTGATAAAAAGCCACACTTTGATAAAAGAGTACACTGTGATAAAAGGCTAAAACATGATAAAAGGCTACACTGTGATAAAGGCTACAACATGATAAAAGGCTACACTGTGATAAAAGGCCACACTGTGATAAAAGGCTACACTTTGATAAAAGAATTCACCGTGATAAAAGGCTACACTTTGATAAAAGACTACACTGTGATAAAAGGGTACAATGTGATAAAAGGCTAAACCGTGATAAAAGGCTACACTTTGATAACAGACTACACTGTGATAAAAGGCAACACTGTCATAAAAGGTTACACTGTGATAAAAGGCTACGACATGATGAATGACTACACTGTTATAAAAGGCTACAACATTATAAAAGGCTACACTGTGATAAAAGGCTACACTGTGATGAAAGGTTACACTGTAATAAAAGGTCACACTGTGATAAAGGCTACACCATGATAAAAAGCCACACTTTGATAAAAGAGTACACTGTGATAAAAGGCCACACTGTGATGAAAGGTTACACTGTGATGAAATGTTACAACGTGATAAAAGGCCACACCGTGATAAAAGGTTAGACTGTGATAAAAGGCTACAACATTATAAAAGGCTACACTGTGATAAAAGGTTACACTGTGATCAAAGGCAACATGATGAAAGGCAACAACATGATAAAAGGCTACACTGTGATAAAAGGCCACACTGTGATAAAAGACTACACTGTGGAAGAAGGTTACACTCTGATAAAAGGCTACAACATGATAAAAGGCAACAAAATTATAAAAGGCTACACTGTGATAAAAGGCTACACTGTGATGAAAGGTTACACAGTGATGAAAGGTTACACTGTGATAAAAGGCTACACTGTGATGAAAGGTTACACTGTGAAAAAAGGTTACACTGTGATAAAAGGCAACAACATGATCAAAGGCTACAACAATATAAAAGGCTACACCGTGATGAAAGGTTACGCTGTGATAAAAGGCCACACTGTGATGAAAGGTTACACTGTGAAAAAAGGTTACACTGTGATAAAAGGCTACAACATGATAAAAAGCCACACTTTGATAAAAGAGTACACTGTGATAAAAGGCCACACTGTGATAAAAGGTTACACCATTATAAAAGGCCACACTGTGATAAAAGGTTAGACTGTGAAAAAAGGCTACACTGTGATAAAAGGTTACACTGTGATCAAAGGCAACATGATCAAAGGCAACAACATGATAAAAGGCCACACTGTGATAAAAGGTTAGACTGTGAAAAAAGGCTACACTGTGACGAAAGACTACACTGTCATAAAAGGTTACACCATTATAAAAACTACACTGTGATAAAAGGTCACACTGTGATAAAAGGCTACACTTTGAAAAAAACCTACTACATGATAAAAGGCTACACTTTGAAAAAAACCTACTACATGATAAAAGGTTACACTGTGATAAAAGGTTACACTGTGATCAAAGGCAACAACATGATCAAAGGCAACAACATGATAAAAGGCTACACTGTGATTATAGGCTACACCATGATAAAAAGCCAAACTTTGATAAAAGAGTACACTGTGATAAAAGGCTACACTGTGATAAAAGGGTACAATGTGATAAAAGGCTAAACCATGATGAAAGGTTACACTTTGATAACAGACTACACTGTGATAAAAGGCCACACTGTGATAAAAGGTTACACTGTGATAAAAGGCTACAACATGATAAAAGGCTAAACTGTGATAAAAGGCTACAACATGATGAATGACTACACTGTGATAAAAGGCTACAACATTATAAAAGGCTACACTGTGATAAAAGGTTACACTGTGATCAAAGGCAACAACATGATCAAATGCAACAACATGATAAAAGGCTACACTGTGATAAAAAGCCACACTTTGATAAAAGAGTACACTGTGATAAAAGGCCACACTGTGATGAAAGGTTACACTGTGATGAAATGTTACAACGTGATAAAAGGCCACACCGTGATAAAAGGTTAGACTGTGATAAAAGGCTACAACATGATGAATGACTACACTGTGATAAAAGGTTACACCATTATAAAAGACTACACTGTGATAAAAGGTTACACCATTATAAAAACTACACTGTGATAAAAGGCCACACTGTGATAAAAGGCTACACTTTGAAAAAAACCTACTACGTGATAAAAGGTTACACTGTGAAAAAAGGTTACACTGTGATAAAAGGCTACACTGTGATAAAGGCTACAACATGAAAAAAGGCTAAACTGTGATAAAAGGCTACAACATGATGAATGACTACACTGTGATCAAAGGCAACATGATCAAAGGCAACAACATGATAAAAGGCTACACTGTGATAATAGGCTACACCATGATAAAAAGACACACTGTGATAAAAGGTTACACTGTGATAAAAGGTTACACCATTATAAAAGGCCACACTGTGATAAAAGGTTAGACTGTGATAAAAGGCTACACTGTGACGAAAGACTACACTGTAATAAAAGATTACACCATTATAAAAAATACACGGTGATAAAAGGCCACACTGTGATAAAAGGCTACACTTTGATAAAAGAATCCACTGTGATAAAAGGTTACACTGTGATAAAAGGCTACACAGTGACAAAAGGCTACAACATTATAAAAGGCTACACTGTGATAAAAGGCCACACTGTGATGAAAGATTACACTGTGACAAAAGGTTACACTGTGATCAAAGGCAACAACATGATCAAAGGCCACACTGTGATGAAAGGTTACACTGTGAAAAAAGGTTACACTATGATAAAAGGCAACAAAATTATAAAAGGCTACACTGTGATAAAAGGCTACACTGTGATGAAAGGTTACACAGTGATGAAAGGTTACACTGTGATAAAAGGCTACACTGTGACGAAAGACTACACTGTGATAAAAGGCCACACTGTGATAAAAGGCTACACTTTGATAAAAGAATTCACTGTGATAAAAGGCTACACTTTGATAAAAGGCTACACTGTGATAATAGGCTACACCATGATAAAAAGCCACACTTTGATAAAAGAGTACACTGTGATAAAAGGCCACACTGTGATGAAAGGTTACACTGTGAAAAAAGATTACACTGTGATAAAAGGCTACAACATGATAAAAGGCTACACTGTGATAAAAAGCTACAACGTGATAAAAGACTACAATGTGATTAAATGTTACAACATGATAAAACGCCACAACGTGATAAAATGCTACACTTTGATAAAAGAGTACACTGTGATAAAAGGCCACACTGTGATGAAAGGTTACACTGTGAAAAAAGGTTACACTGTGATAAAAGGCTACAACATGATAAAAGGCTACACTGATATAAAAGGTTACACTGTGATAAAAGGTTACACCATTATAAAAGGCCACACTGTGATAAAAGGTTAGACTGTGATAAAAGGCTACACAGTGATGAAAGGTTACACTGTGATAAAAGGCTACACTGTGATAAAAGGTTACAATGTGAAAAAAGGTTACACTTTGATAAAAGGCAACAACATGATCAAAGGCAACAACATGATAAAAGGCTACACTGTGATAAAAGGCTACACTGTGATAATAGGCTACACCATGATAAAAAGCCACACTTTGATGAAAGAGTACACTGTGATAAAAGGCCACACTGTGATGAAAGGTTACACTGTGAAAAAAGGTTACACTGTGATAAAAGGTTACACTTTGATAAAAGACTACACTGTGAGAAAAGACTACACTGTGAGAAAAGACTACACTGTGAAAGAAGATTACACTCTGATAAAAGGCTACAACATGATTAAAGGCTACACTGTGATAAATGACTACACTGTGAAAGAGGGTTACACTCTGATATAAGGCTACAACATGATAAAAGGCTTCACTGTGATAATTGACTACACTGTGATAAAAGGCTACACAGTGACAAAAGGCTACAACAATATAAAAGGCTACACCGTGATGAAAGGTTACACTGTGATAAAAGGCTACACTGTGATAAAGGCTACAACATGATAAAAGGCTACACTGTGATAAAAACCTACTACATGATAAAAGGTTACACTGTGATAAAAGGTTTCACTGTGATCAAAGGCAACAACATGATCAAAGGCAACAACATGATAAAAGGTTACACTGTGATAATAGGCTACACCATGATAAAAAGCCACACTTTGATAAAAGAGTACACTGTGATAAAAGGCCACACTGTGATGAAAGGTTACACTGTGAAAAAAGGTTACACTGTGATAAAAGGCTACAACATGATAAAAGGCTACACTGTGATCAAAGGCAACAACATGATCAAAGGCAACAACATGATAAAAGGCTACATTGTGATAAAAGGCTACACCATGATAAAAAGCCACACTTTGATAAAAGAGTACACTGTGATAAAAAGCCACACTGTGATGAAAGGTTACACTGTGAAAAAAGGTTACACTGTGAAAAAAGGCTACATTGTGATAAAGGCTACAACATGATAAAAGGCTACACTGTGATAAAAACCTAATACATGATAAAAGGTTACACTGTGATCAAAGGCAACAAAATTATAAAAGGCTACACTGTGATAAAAGGCTACACTGTGATGAAAGGTTACACAGTGATGAAAGGTTACACTGTGATAAAAGGCTACACTGTGATAAAGGCTACAACATGAAAAAAGGCTAAACTGTGATAAAAGGCTACAACATGATGAATGACTACACTGTGATCAAAGGCAACAACATGATCAAAGGCAACAACATGATAAAAGGTTACACTGTGATAATAGGCTACACCATGATAAAAAGCAACACTTTGATAAAAGAGTACACTGTGATAAAAGGCCACACTGTGATGAAAGGTTACACTGTGATGAAAGGTTACACTGTGATAAAAGGCTACACTGTGATAAAAGGTTACAATGTGAAAAAAGGTTACACTTTGATAAAAGGCAACAACATGATCAAAGGCAACAACATGATAAAAGGCTACACTGTGATAAAAGGCTACACTGTGATAATAGGCTACACCATGATAAAAAGCCACACTTTGATGAAAGAGTACACTGTGATAAAAGGCCACACTGTGATGAAAGGTTACACTGTGAAAAAAGGTTACACTGTGATAAAAGGTTACACTTTGATAAAAGACTACACTGTGAGAAAAGACTACACTGTGAGAAAAGACTACACTGTGAAAGAAGATTACACTCTGATAAAAGGCTACAACATGATTAAAGGCTACACTGTGATAAATGACTACACTGTGAAAGAGGGTTACACTCTGATATAAGGCTACAACATGATAAAAGGCTTCACTGTGATAATTGACTACACTGTGATAAAAGGCTACACAGTGACAAAACGCTACAACAATATAAAAGGCTACACCGTGATGAAAGGTTACACTGTGATAAAAGGCTACACTGTGATAAAGGCTACAACATGATAAAAGGCTACACTGTGATAAAAACCTACTACATGATAAAAGGTTACACTGTGATAAAAGGTTTCACTGTGATCAAAGGCAACAACATGATCAAAGGCAACAACATGATAAAAGGTTACACTGTGATAATAGGCTACACCATGATAAAAAGCCACACTTTGATAAAAGAGTACACTGTGATAAAAGGCCACACTGTGATGAAAGGTTACACTGTGAAAAAAGGTTACACTGTGATAAAAGGCTACAACATGATAAAAGGCTACACTGTGATCAAAGGCAACAACATGATCAAAGGCAACAACATGATAAAAGGCTACATTGTGATAAAAGGCTACACCATGATAAAAAGCCACACTTTGATAAAAGAGTACACTGTGATAAAAAGCCACACTGTGATGAAAGGTTACACTGTGAAAAAAGGTTACACTGTGAAAAAAGGCTACATTGTGATAAAGGCTACAACATGATAAAAGGCTACACTGTGATAAAAACCTAATACATGATAAAAGGTTACACTGTGATCAAAGGCAACAAAATTATAAAAGGCTACACTGTGATAAAAGGCTACACTGTGATGAAAGGTTACACAGTGATGAAAGGTTACACTGTGATAAAAGGCTACACTGTGATAAAGGCTACAACATGAAAAAAGGCTAAACTGTGATAAAAGGCTACAACATGATGAATGACTACACTGTGATCAAAGGCAACATGATCAAAGGCAACAACATGATCAAAGGCAACAACATGATAAAAGGTTACACTGTGATAATAGGCTACACCATGATAAAAGGCTACACTGTGATCAAAGGCAACAACATGATCAAAGGCAACAACATGATAAAAGGCTACATTGTGATAAAAGGCTACACCATGATAAAAAGCCACACTTTGATAAAAGAGTACACTGTGATAAAAAGCCACACTGTGATGAAAGGTTACACTGTGAAAAAAGGTTACACTGTGATAAAAGGCTACACTGTGATAAAGGCTACAACATGAAAAAAGGCTGAACTGTGATAAAAGGCTACAACATGATGAATGACTACACTGTGATAAAAGGCTACACTGTGATAAAAGGCTACACTTTGATAAAAGAATTCACCGTGATAAAAGGCTACACTTTGATAAAAGACTACACTGTGATAAAAGGCTACACTGTGATAAAAGGGTACAATGTGATAAAAGGCTAAACCGTGATAAAAGGCTACACTTTGATAACAGACTACACTGTGATAAAAGGCAACACTGTGATAAAAGGTTACACTGTGATAAAAGGCTACAACATGATGAATGACTACACTGTTATAAAAGGCTACAACATTATAAAAGGCTACACTGTGATAAAAGGCTACACTGTGATGAAAGGCCACACTGTGATAAAAGGTTACACTGTGATAAAAGGCTACACTGTGATTAAAGGTTACACCGTGATGAAAGGTTACACTGTGATGAAAGGTTACACTGTGATAAAAGGCTACACTGTGAAAAAAGGTTACACTGTGATAAAAGGTTCGACTGTGATAAAAGGCTACACTGTGACGAAAGGCTACACTGTAATAAAAGGTTACACCATTATCAAAAATACACGGTGATAAAAGGCCACACTGTGATAAAAGGCTACACTTTGATAAAAGAATCCACTGTGATAAAAGGTTACACTGTGATAAAAGGCTACACAATGACAAAGGCTACAACATTATAAAAGGCTACAACGTGATAAAAGGCCACACCGTGATAAAAGGTTACACTTTGATAAAAGACTACACTGTGATAAAAGGCTACACTGTGATAAAAGGGTACAATGTGATAAAAGGCTAAACCGTGATGAAAGGCTACACTTTGATAACAGACTACACTGTGATAAAAGGCCACACTGTGAAAAAAGGCAGCACTGTGATAAAAGGTTACACTGTGATCAAAGGCAACAACATGATCAAAGGCAACAACATTATAAAAGGCTACACTGTGATAAAAAGCCACACTTTGATAAAAGAATACACTGTGATAAAAGGCTACAACATGATAAAAGGCTACACTGTGATAAAGGCTACAACATGATAAAAGGCTACACTGTGATAAAAAGCTACAACGTGATAAAAGACTACAATGTGATTAAATGTTACAATGTGATAAAATGCCACACCGTGATAAAAGGTTATACTGTGATCAAAGGCTACAACTTGATAAAAGACTACACTGTGATAAAAGGTTACACCATTATAAAAACTACACTGTGATAAAAGGCCACACTGTGATAAAAGTCTACACTTTGAAAAAAACATACTACATGATAAAAGGTTACACTGTGATAAAAGGTTACACTGTGATCAAAGGCAACAACATGATCAAAGGCAACAACATGATAAAAGGCTACACTGTGATAAAAGGCTACACTGTGATAATAGGCTACACCATGATAAAAAGCCACACTTTGATAAAAGAGTACACTGTGATAAAAGGCCACACTGTGATGAAAGGTTACACTGTGAAAAAAGGTTACACTGTGATAAAAGGCTACAACATGATAAAAGGCTACACTGTGATAAAAGGTTACACTGTGATAAAAGGTTACACCATTATAAAAGGCCACACTGTGATAAAAGGTTAGACTGTGATAAAAGGCTACACTGTGACGAAAGACTACACTGTGATAAAAGGCCACACTGTGATAAAAGGCTACAATTTGATAAAAGAATTCACTGTGATAAAAGGCTACACTTTGATAAAAGACTACACTGTGATAAAAGGCTACACTGTGATAAAAGGCTGAACCGTGATAAAAGGCTACACATTAACAAAAGACTACACTGTGATAAAAGGCCACACTGTGTTGAAAGGTTACACTGTGATAAAAGGCTACAACGTGATAAAAGGCTACACTGTGATAAAAGGCAGCACTGTGACGAAAGGTTACACTGTGATAAAAGTCTACAACATGATAAAAGGCTACACTGTGATAAAGGCTACAACATGATAAAAGGCTACACTGTGATAAAAGGCTACACTGTGATGAAAGGTTACACAGTGATAAAAGGCTACACCATGATAAAAAGCCACACTTTGATAAAAGGCTACACTGTGATAAAAGGCTACACTGTGATGAAAGGTTACACTGTGATAAAAGGCCACACTGTGATGAAAGGCTACAACATAATAAAAGGCTACACTGTGATAAAAGGTTACACTGTGATCAAAGGCAACATGATCAAAGGCAACAACATGATAACAGGCTACACTGTGATAAAAGGCCACACTGTGATAAAAGGCTACACTGTGATAAAAGACTACACTGTGTAAGAAGGTTACACTCTGATAAAAGGCTACAACATGATAAAAGGCTACACTGTGATAAATGACTACACTGTGATAAAAGGTTACACCATTATAAAAGGCCACACTGTGACAATGGGTTAGACTGTGATAAAAGGCTACAACGTGATGAAAGGCTACACTGTGATAAAAGGTTACACTGTGATGAAAGGCTGAACCGTGATAAAAGGCTACACACTGATAAAAGACTACACTGTGATCAAAGGCAACAACATGATAAAAGGCTACATTGTGATAAAGGCTACAACATGATAAAAGGCTACACTGTGAAAAAAACCTAATACATGATAAAAGGTTACACTGTGATCAAAGGCAACAACATGATCAAAGGCAACAACATGATCAAAGGCAATAACATGATAAAAGGTTACACTGTGATAATAGGCTACACCATGATAAAAAGCCACACTTTGATAAAAGAGTACACTGTGATAAAAGGCCACACTGTGATGAAAGGTTACACTGTGAAAAAAGGTTACACTGTGATAAAAGGCTACAACATGATAAAAGGCTACACTGTGATCAAAGGCAACAACATGATCAAAGGCAACAACATGATAAAAGGCTACATTGTGATAAAAGGCTACACCATGATAAAAAGCCACACTTTGATAAAAGAGTACACTGTGATAAAAAGCCACACTGTGATGAAAGGTTACACTGTGAAAAAAGGTTACACTGTGATAAAAGGCTACACGGTGATAAAGGCTACAACATGAAAAAAGGCTAAACTGTGATAAAAGCCTACAACATGATGAATGACTACACTGTGATAAAAGGCTACACTGTGATAAAAGGCTACACTTTGATAAAAGAATTCACCGTGATAAAAGGCTACACTTTGATAAAAGACTACACTGTGATAAAAGGCTGAACCGTTATAAAAGGCTACACTGTGATAAAGGCTAAACTGTGATAAAAGGCTACAACATGATGAATGACTACACTGTGATAAAAGGCTACAACATTATAAAAGGCTACACTGTGATAAAAGGCTACACTGTGATAAAAGGTTACACTGTGATCAAAGGCAACATGATCAAAGGCAACAACATGATAAAAGGCTACACTGTAATAAAAGGCCACACTGTGATAAAAGGCCACACTGTGATGAAAGGTTACACTGTGAAAAAAGGTTACACTGTGATAAAAGGCAACAAAATTATAAAAGGCTACACGGTGTTAAAAGGCTACACTGTGATGAAAGGTTACACAGTGATGAAAGGTTACACTGTGATAAAAGGCTACACTGTGATAAAAGCTACAACATGAAAAAAGGCTAAACTGTGATAAAAGGCTACAACATGATGAATGACTACACTGTGATAAAAGGCTACAACATTATAAAATGCTACACTGTGATAAAAGGTTACACTGTGATCAAAGGCAACGTGATCAAAGGCAACAACATGATAAAAGGCTACACTGTGATAAAAACCTAATACATGATAAAAGGTTACACTGTGATAAAAGGCTGAACCGTGATAAAAGGCTACACATTGATAAAAGACTACATTGTGATAAAAGGCCACACTGTGTTGAAAGGTTACACTGTGATAAAAACCTAATACATGATAAAAGGTTACACTGTGATCAAAGGAAACAACATGATCAAAGGCCACACTGTGATGAAAGGTTACACTGTGAAAAAAGGTTACACTGTGATAAAAGGCAACAAAATTATAAAAGGCTACACTGTGATGAAAGGCTACACTGTGATAAAAGGTCACACTGTGATAAAAGGCTACACTGTGATAAAATACTACACTGTGAAAGAAGGTTACACTCTGATAAAAGGCTACAACATGATAAAAGGCTACACTGTGATAAATGACTACATTGTGATAAAAGGTTACAACATTATAAAAGGCCACACTGTGACAATGGGTTAGACTGTGATAAAAGGCTACAACGTGATGAAAGGCTACACTGTGACGAAAGACTACACTGTGATAAAAGGCCACACTGTGATAAAAGGCTACAATTTGATAAAAGAATTCACTGTGATAAAAGGCTACACTTTGATAAAAGGCTACACTTTGATAAAAGAATTCACCGTGATAAAAGGCTACACTTTGATAAAAGACTACACTGTGATAAAAGGCTGAACCGTTATAAAAGGCTACACTGTGATAAAGGCTAAACTGTGATAAAAGGCTACAACATGATGAATGACTACACTGTGATAAAAACCTAATACATGATAAAAGGTTACACTGTGAAAAAAGGTTACACTGTGATAAAAGGCAACAACATGATCAAAGGCAACACTGTGAAAAAAGGTTACACTGTGAAAAAAGGCAACAAAATTATAAAAGGCTACACTGTGATAAATGACCACACTGTGATAAAAGGCTACAAAATTATAAAAGGCTACACTGTGATAAAAGGCAGCACTGTGACGAAAGGTTACACTGTGATAAAAGGCTACACTGTGATAATAGGCTACACCATGATAAAAAGCCACACTTTGATAAAAGAGTACACTCTGATAAAAGGCCACACTATGATAAAAGGCTACAGTGTGATAAAAGACTACACTGTGAAAGAGGGTTACACTCTGATATAAGGCTACAACATGATAAAAGGCTTCACTGTGATAATTGACTACACTGTGATAAAAGGCTACACTGTGATAAAAGGCCACACTGTGACAATGGGTTAGACTGTGATAAAAGGCTACAACGTGATGAAAGGCTACACTGTGATAAAAGGTTACACTGTGATAAAAGGCTGAACCGTGATAAAAGGCTACACATTGATAAAAGACTACACTGTGATAAAAGGCCACACTGTGTTGAAAGGTTACACTGTGATAAAAGGCTACAGAGTGATAAAAGGCTACACTGTGATAAAAGGTTACACTGTGACGAAAGGTTACACTGTGAAAAAAGGCAACAAAATTATAAAAGGCCACACTGTGATAAAAGGCAACAAAATTATAAAAGGCTACACTGTGATAAAAGGCTACACTGTGATGAAAGGTTACACAGTGATGAAAGGTTACACTGTGATAAAAGGCAACACAATTATAAAAGGCTACACTGTGATAAAAGGCTACACTGTGATGAAAGGTTACACTGTGAAAAAAGGTTACACTGTGATAAAAGGCAACAACATGATCAAAGGCAACAACATGATAAAAGGCTACACTGTGATAATAGGTTACACTGTGAAAAAAGGTTACACTGTGATAAAAGGCTACAACATGATAAAAGGCTACACTGTGATAAAAAGCTACAACGTGATAAAAGACTACAAAGTGATTAAATGTTACAACATGATAAAAGGCCACAACGTGATAAAAGGCTATACTTTGATAAAAGAGTACACTGTGATAAAAGCCCACACTGTGATGAAAGGTTACACTGTGAAAAAAGGTTACACTGTGATAAAAGGCTACAACATGATAAAAGGCTACACTGTGATAAAAGGTTACACTGTGATAAAAGGTTACACCATTATAAAAGGCCACACCGTGATAAAAGGTTAGACTGTGATAAAAGGCTACACTGTGACGAAAGACTACACTGTGATAAAAGGCCACACTGTGATAAAAGGCTACACTTTGATAAAAGAATTCACCGTGATAAAAGGCTACACTTTGATAAAAGGTTACACAGTGATGAAAGGTTACACTGTGATAAAAGGCTACACTGTGATGAAAGGTTACACTGTGAAAAAAGGTTACACTGTGATAAAAGGCAACAACATGATCAAAGGCAAAAACATGATAAAAGGCTACACTGTGATGAAAGGTTACACAGTGATGAAAGGTTACACTGTGATAAAAGGCTACACTGTGATAAAAGGCTACACTGTGATGAAAGGTTACACTGTGAAAAAAGGTTACACTGTGATAAAAGGCAACAACATGATCAAAGGCAACAACATGATAAAAGGCTACACTGTGATAAAAGGCTACACTGTGAAAAAAGGTTACACTGTGATAAAAGGCAACAAAATTATAAACGGATACACTGTGATAAAAGGCTACACTGTGATGAAAGGTTACACAGTGATGAAAGGTTACACTGTGATAAAAGGTTAGACTGTGAAAAAAGGCTACAACATGGTCAAAGGCAACAACATGATAAAAGGCTACACTGTGATAATAGGCTACACCATGATAAAAAGCCACACTGTGACGAAAGACTACACTGTGATAAAAGGCCACACTGTGATAAAAGGCTACACTTTGATAAAAGAATTCACCGTGATAAAAGGTTACACTGTGATAAAAGGCTACAACATCATAAAAGGCTACACTGTGATAAATGACTACACTGTGATAAAAGGCTACAAAATTATAAAAGGCTACAGTGTGATAAAAGGCTACACTGTGATGAAAGGTTACACTGTGAGAAAAGACTACACTGTGAAAGAAGATTACATTCTGATAAAAGGCTAATACATGATAAAAGGCTACACTGTGATAAAAGGCTACACTGTGATAAAAGGGTACAATGTGATAAAAGGCTAAACCGTGATAAAAGGCTACACTTTGATAACAGACTACACTGTGATAAAAGGCAACACTGTGATAAAAGGTTACACTGTGATAAAAGGCTACAACATGATGAATGACTACACTGTTATAAAAGGCTACAACATTATAAAAGGCTACACTGTGATAACAGGCTACACTGTGATCAAAGGCAACAACATGATCAAAGGCCACACTGTGATGAAAGTTTACACTGTGAAAAAAGGTTACACTGTGATAAAAGGCAACAAAATTATAAAAGGCTACACTGTGATAAAAGGCTACACTGTGATGAAAGGTTACACAGTGATGAAAGGTTACACTGTGATAAAAGGCTACACTGTGATGAAAGGTTACACTGTGAAAAAAGGTTACACTGTGATAAAAGGCTAAACCGTGATGAAAGGCTACACTTTGATAACAGACTACACTGTGATAAAAGGCCACACTGTGAAAAAAGGCAGCACTGCGATAAAAGGCTACAACATGATAAAAGGCTACACTGTGATAAAAGGTTACACTGTGATCAAAGGCAACAACATGATCAAAGGCAACAACATTATAAAAGGCTACACTGTGATAAAAAGCCACACTTTGATAAAAGAATACAGTGTGATAAAAGGCTACAACATGATAAAAGGCTACACTGTCATAAAGGCTACAACATGATAAAAGGCTACACTGTGATAAAAAGCTACAACGTGATAAAAGACTACAATGTGATTAAATGTTACAATGTGATAAAATGCCACACCGTGATAAAAGGTTATACTGTGATAAAAGGTTACACTGTGATAAAAGGCAACAACATGATCAAAGGCAACACTGTGAAAAAAGGTTACACTGTGAAAAAAGGCAACAAAATTATAAAAGGCTACACTGTGATAAATGACCACACTGTGATAAAAGGCTACAAAATTATAAAAGGCTACACTGTGATAAAAGGCAGCACTGTGACGAAAGGTTACACTGTGATAAAAGGCTACACTGTGATAATAGGCTACACCATGATAAAAAGCCACACTTTGATAAAAGAGTACACTCTGATAAAAGGCCACACTATGATAAAAGGCTACAGTGTGATAAAAGACTACACTGTGAAAGAGGGTTACACTCTGATATAAGGCTACAACATGATAAAAGGCTTCACTGTGATAATTGACTACACTGTGATAAAAGGCTACACTGTGATAAAAGGCCACACTGTGACAATGGGTTAGACTGTGATAAAAGGCTACAACGTGATGAAAGGCTACACTGTGATAAAAGGTTACACTGTGATAAAAGGCTGAACCGTGATAAAAGGCTACACATTGATAAAAGACTACACTGTGATAAAAGGCCACACTGTGTTGAAAGGTTACACTGTGATAAAAGGCTACAGAGTGATAAAAGGCTACACTGTGATAAAAGGTTACACTGTGACGAAAGGTTACACTGTGAAAAAAGGCAACAAAATTATAAAAGGCCACACTGTGATAAAAGGCAACAAAATTATAAAAGGCTACACTGTGATAAAAGGCTACACTGTGATGAAAGGTTACACAGTGATGAAAGGTTACACTGTGATAAAAGGCAACACAATTATAAAAGGCTACACTGTGATAAAAGGCTACACTGTGATGAAAGGTTACACTGTGAAAAAAGGTTACACTGTGATAAAAGGCAACAACATGATCAAAGGCAACAACATGATAAAAGGCTACACTGTGATAATAGGTTACACTGTGAAAAAAGGTTACACTGTGATAAAAGGCTACAACATGATAAAAGGCTACACTGTGATAAAAAGCTACAACGTGATAAAAGACTACAAAGTGATTAAATGTTACAACATGATAAAAGGCCACAACGTGATAAAAGGCTATACTTTGATAAAAGAGTACACTGTGATAAAAGCCCACACTGTGATGAAAGGTTACACTGTGAAAAAAGGTTACACTGTGATAAAAGGCTACAACATGATAAAAGGCTACACTGTGATAAAAGGTTACACTGTGATAAAAGGTTACACCATTATAAAAGGCCACACCGTGATAAAAGGTTAGACTGTGATAAAAGGCTACACTGTGACGAAAGACTACACTGTGATAAAAGGCCACACTGTGATAAAAGGCTACACTTTGATAAAAGAATTCACCGTGATAAAAGGCTACACTTTGATAAAAGGTTACACAGTGATGAAAGGTTACACTGTGATAAAAGGCTACACTGTGATGAAAGGTTACACTGTGAAAAAAGGTTACACTGTGATAAAAGGCAACAACATGATCAAAGGCAAAAACATGATAAAAGGCTACACTGTGATGAAAGGTTACACAGTGATGAAAGGTTACACTGTGATAAAAGGCTACACTGTGATAAAAGGCTACACTGTGATGAAAGGTTACACTGTGAAAAAAGGTTACACTGTGATAAAAGGCAACAACATGATCAAAGGCAACAACATGATAAAAGGCTACACTGTGATAAAAGGCTACACTGTGAAAAAAGGTTACACTGTGATAAAAGGCAACAAAATTATAAACGGATACACTGTGATAAAAGGCTACACTGTGATGAAAGGTTACACAGTGATGAAAGGTTACACTGTGATAAAAGGTTAGACTGTGAAAAAAGGCTACAACATGGTCAAAGGCAACAACATGATAAAAGGCTACACTGTGATAATAGGCTACACCATGATAAAAAGCCACACTGTGACGAAAGACTACACTGTGATAAAAGGCCACACTGTGATAAAAGGCTACACTTTGATAAAAGAATTCACCGTGATAAAAGGTTACACTGTGATAAAAGGCTACAACATCATAAAAGGCTACACTGTGATAAATGACTACACTGTGATAAAAGGCTACAAAATTATAAAAGGCTACAGTGTGATAAAAGGCTACACTGTGATGAAAGGTTACACTGTGAGAAAAGACTACACTGTGAAAGAAGATTACATTCTGATAAAAGGCTAATACATGATAAAAGGCTACACTGTGATAAAAGGCTACACTGTGATAAAAGGGTACAATGTGATAAAAGGCTAAACCGTGATAAAAGGCTACACTTTGATAACAGACTACACTGTGATAAAAGGCAACACTGTGATAAAAGGTTACACTGTGATAAAAGGCTACAACATGATGAATGACTACACTGTTATAAAAGGCTACAACATTATAAAAGGCTACACTGTGATAACAGGCTACACTGTGATCAAAGGCAACAACATGATCAAAGGCCACACTGTGATGAAAGTTTACACTGTGAAAAAAGGTTACACTGTGATAAAAGGCAACAAAATTATAAAAGGCTACACTGTGATAAAAGGCTACACTGTGATGAAAGGTTACACAGTGATGAAAGGTTACACTGTGATAAAAGGCTACACTGTGATGAAAGGTTACACTGTGAAAAAAGGTTACACTGTGATAAAAGGCTAAACCGTGATGAAAGGCTACACTTTGATAACAGACTACACTGTGATAAAAGGCCACACTGTGAAAAAAGGCAGCACTGCGATAAAAGGCTACAACATGATAAAAGGCTACACTGTGATAAAAGGTTACACTGTGATCAAAGGCAACAACATGATCAAAGGCAACAACATTATAAAAGGCTACACTGTGATAAAAAGCCACACTTTGATAAAAGAATACAGTGTGATAAAAGGCTACAACATGATAAAAGGCTACACTGTCATAAAGGCTACAACATGATAAAAGGCTACACTGTGATAAAAAGCTACAACGTGATAAAAGACTACAATGTGATTAAATGTTACAATGTGATAAAATGCCACACCGTGATAAAAGGTTATACTGTGATAAAAGGCTACAACTTGATAAAAGACTACACTGTGATGAAATGTTACAACGTGATAAAAGGCCACACCGTGATGAAAGGTTACACTGTGATAAAAGGCCACACTGTGATAAAAGGCTACACTGTGATGAAAGGTTACACTGTGATAAAAGGCTACACTGTGATGAAGGCTACAATATGATAAAAGGCTAAACTGTGATAAAAGTCTACAAATGATGAATGACTACACTGTGATAAAAGGCTACAACATTATAAAAGGCTACACTGTGATAAAAGGTTATACTGTGATCAAAGGCAACAACATGATCAAAGGCCACACTGTGATGAAAGGTTACACTGTGAAAAAAGGTTACACTGTGATAAAAGGCTACAACATCATAAAAGGCTACACTGTGATAAATGACTACACTGTGATAAAAGGCTACAAAATTATAAAAGGCTACACTGTGATAATAGGCTACACCATGAGAAAAAGCCACACTTTGATAAAAGAGTACACTGTGATAAAAGGCCACACTGTGATAAAAGGCTACACCATGATAAAAAGCCACACTTTGATAAAAGAGTACACTGTGATAAAAGGCCACACTGTGATGAAAGGTTACACTGTGAAAAAAGGCTACACTTTGATCCAAGGCAACAACATGATCAAAGGCAACAACATGATAAAAGAGTACACTGTGATAAAAGGCTACAATGTGATAAAGGCTACAACATGATAAAAGGCTAAACTGTGATAAAAGGCTACAACATTATAAAAGGCTACACTGTGATAAAAAGCCACACTTTGATAAAAGAGTACACTCTGATAAAAGGCCACACTGTGATAAAAGGCTACACTGTGATAAAAGACTACACTGTGAAAGAGGGTTACACTCTGATATAAGGCTACAACATGATAAAAGGCTACACTGTGATAAAAGGCTACACTGTGATAAAAGGCTACACAGTGACAAAAGGCTACAACATTATAAAAGGCTACACCGTGATGAAAGGTTACACTGTGATAAAAGGCTACACTGTGATAAAGGCTACAAAATGATAAAAGGCTACACTGTGATAAAAGGCAACAACATGATAAATTGCTACACTGTGATAAAAGGCTATACTTTGATAAAAGACTACACTGTGATAAAAGGTTACACTGTGATAAAAGGCTGAACCGTGATAAAAAGCTACACATTAATAAAAGACTACACTGTGATAACAGGCCACACTGTGTTGAAAGGTTACACTGTGATAAAAGGCTACAACGTGATAAAAGGCCACACTGTGATTAAAGGTTACACTGTGATAAAAGGCTACACTGTGATAAAAGGCTACAACGTGATAAAAGGCTACACTGTGATAAAAGTTTACACTGTGAAAAAAGGTTACACTGTGATAAAAGGCAACAACATGATAAAAGGCTACACTGTGATAATAGGCTACACCAGGATAAAAAGCCACACTTTGATAAAAGAGTACACTGTGATAAAAGCCCACACTGTGATGAAAGGTTACACTGTGAAAAAAGGTTACACTGTGATAAAAGGCTACAACATGATAAAAGGCTACACTGTGATAAAAAGTTACACCATTATAAAAGGCCACACTGTGATAAAAGGTTAGACTGTGATAAAAGGCTACACTGTGACAAAAGACTACACTGTGATAAAAGGCTACAACATTATAAAAGGCTACACTGTGATAAAATGTTACACTGTGATCAAAGGCAACATGATCAAAGGCAACAACATGATAAAAGGCTACACTGTGATAAAAACCTACTACATGATAAAAGGTTACACTGTGATAAAAGGCCACACTGTGATCAAAGGCAACAACATGATCAAAGGCAACAACATGATAAAAGGCTACACTGTGATAATAGGCTACACCATGATAAAAAGCCACACTTTGATAAAAGAGTACACTCTGATAAAAGGCCACACTGTGATAAAAGGCTACACTGTGATAAAAGACTACACTGTGAAAGAGGGTTACACTCTGATATAAGGCTACAACATGATAAAAGGCTACACTGTGATAAATGACTTCACTGTGATAAAAGGCTACACTGTGATAAAAGGCTACACAGTGACAAAAGGCTACAACATTATAAAAGGCTACACCGTGATGAAAGGTTACACTGTGATAAAAGGCTACACTGTGATAAAGGCTACAACATGATAAAAGGCTACACTGTGATAAAAGGCAACAACATGATAAATTGCTACACTGTGATAAAAGGCTATACTTTCATAAAAGACTACACTGTGATAAAAGGTTACACTGTGATAAAAGGCTGAACCGTGATAAAAGGCTACACATTGATAAAAGACTACACTGTGATAAAAGGCCACACTGTGTTGAAAGGTTACACTGTGATAAAAGGCTACAACGTGATAAAAGGCTACACTGTGATAAAAGGCAGCACTGTGACGAAAGGTTACACTGTGATAAAAGTCTACAACATGATAAAAGGCTACACTATGATAAAGGCTACAACATGATAAAAGGCTACACTGTGATAAAAACCTAATACATGATAAAAGGTTACACTGTGATAAAAGGCTGAACCGTGATAAAAGGCTACACATTGATAAAAGACTACACTGTGATAAAAGGCCACACTGTGTTGAAAGGTTACACTGTGATCAAAGGCAACAACATGATCAAAGGCCACACTGTGATGAAAGGTTACACTGTGAAAAAAGGCTACACTGTGATTAAAGGTTACACAGTGATGAAAGGTTACACTGTGATAAAAGGCTACACTGTGATGAAGGCTACAATATGATAAAAGGCTAAACTGTGATAAAAGGCTACAAATGATGAATGACTACACTGTGATAAAAGGCTACAACATTATAAAAGGCTGCACTGTGATAAAAGGTTATACTGTGATCAAAGGCAACAACATGATGAAAGGTTACACTGTGAAAAAAGATTACACTGTGATAAAAGTCTACAACATCATAAAAGGCTACACTGTGATAAATGACTACACTGTGATAAAAGGCTACAAAATTATAAAAGGCTACACTGTGATAAAAGGCTACACTGTGATTAAAGGTTACACCGTGATGAAAGGTTACACTGTGATGAAAGGTTACACTGTGATCAAAGGCAACAACATGATCAAAGGCAACAACATGATAAAAGGCTACACTGTGATAATAGGCTACACCATGATAAAAAGCCACACTTTGATAAAAGAGTACACTGTGATAAAAGGCCACACTGTGATAAAAGCCTACACTGTGAGAAAAGACTACACTGTGAAAGAAGATTACATTCTGATAAAAGGCTACAACATGATAAAAGGCTACACTGTGATAAATGACTACACTGTGATAAAAGGCTACAAAATTATAAAAGGCTACACTGTGATAAAAGGCAGCACTGTGACGAAAGGTTACACTGTGATAAAAGGCTACACTGTGATAATAGGCTACACTTTGATAAAAGACTACACTGTGATAAAAGGCAACATGATCAAAGGCAACAACATGATAAAAGGCTACACTGTGATAAAAGGCCACACTGTGATAAAAGGCTACACTGTGATAAAAGACTACACTGTGGAAGAAGGTTACACTCTGATAAAAGGCTACAACATGATAAAAGGCTTCACTGTGATAATTGACTACGCTGTGATAAAAGGCTACACAGTGACAAAAGGCTACAACAATATAAAAGGCTACACCGTGATGAAAGGTTACACTGTGATAAAAGGCTACACTGTGATAAAGGCTACAATATGATAAAAGGCTACACTGTGATAAAAACCTACTACATGATCAAAGGTTACACTGTGATAAAAGGTTACACTGTGATCAAAGGCAACAACATGATCAAAGGCAACAACATGATACAAGGTTACACTGTGATAATAGGCTACACCATGATAAAAAGCCACACTTTGATAAAAGTGTACACTGTGATAAAAGGCCACACTGTGATGAAAGGTTACACTGTGAAAAAAGGTTAGACTGTGAAAAAAGGCTACAACATGATAAAAGGCTACACTGTGATCAAAGGCAACAACATGATCAAAGGCAACAACATGATAAAAGGCTACATTGTGATAAAGGCTACAACATGATAAAAGGCTACACTGTGATAAAAACCTAATACATGATAAAAGGTTACACTGTGATCAAAGGCAACAACATGATAAAAGGCTACACTGTGATAAAAGGCCACACTGTGATAAAAGGCTACACTGTGATAAAAGACTACACTGTGGAAGAAGGTTACACTTTTATAAAAGGCCACACTGTGACAATGGGTTAGACTGTGATAAAAGGCTACAACGTGATGAAAGGCTACACTGTGATAAAAGGTTACACCATTATAAAAACTACACTGTGATAAAAGGCCACACCGTGATAAAAGGCTACACTTTGAAAAAAACCTACTACATGATAAAAGGCCACACTGTGACAATGGGTTAGACTGTGATAAAAGGCTACACTGTGATAAAAGTCTACAACATGATAAAAGGCTACACTGTGATAAAGGCTACAACATGATAAAAGTCTACACTGTGATAAAAACCTAATACATGATAAAAGGTTACACTGTGATAAAAGGTTACACTGTGATCAAAGGCAACAACATGATCAAAGGCCACACTGTGATGAAAGGTTACACTGTGAAAAAAGGTTACACTGTGATAAAAGGCAACAAAATTATAAAAGGCTACACTGTGATAAAAGGCTACACTGTGATGAAAGGTTACACAGTGATGAAAGGTTACACTGTGATAAAAGGCTTCACTGTGATGAAAGGTTACAATGTGGAAAAAGGTTACACTGTGATAAAAGGCAACAACATGATCAAAGGCAACAACATGATAAAAGGCTACACTGTGATGAAAGGCTACACTGTGATAATAGGCTACACCATGATAAAAAGCCACACTTTGATAAAAGAGTACACTGTGATAAAAGGCCACACTGTGATGAAAGGTTACACTGTGATAAAAGGTTACACTGTGATAAAAGGTTACACCATTATAAAAGGCCACACTGTGATAAAAGGTTAGATTGTGATAAAAGGCTACACTGTGACGAAAGACTACAATGTGACAAAAGGCCACACTGTGATAAAAGGCTACACTTTGATAAAAGAATTCACCGTGATAAAAGGCTACACTGTGATAAAAACCTAATACATGATAAAAGGTTACACTGTGATAAAAGGTTACACTGTGAAAAAAGGTTACACTGTGATAAAAGGCAACAACATGATCAAAAGCAACACTGTGAAAAAAGGTTACACTGTGATAAAAGGCAACAAAATTATAAAAGGCTACACTGTGATAAAAGGCTACACTGTGATGAAAGGTTACACAGTGATGAAAGGTTACACTGTGATAAAATGCTTCACTGTGATGAAAGGTTACACTGTGAAAAAAGGTTACACTGTGATAAAAGGCTACACTGTGATCAAAGGCCACACTGTGATAAAAGGTTAGACTGTGATAAAAGGCTACACTGTGACGAAAGACTACACTGTGATAAAAGGCCACACTGTGATAAAAGGCTACACTTTGATAAAAGAATTCACCATGATAAAAAGCCACACTTTGATAAAAGAGTACACTGTGATAAAAGGCCACACTGTGATGAAAGGTTACACTGTGATTAAAGATTACACCATTATAAAAACTACACTGTGATAAAAGGCCACACTGTGATGAAAGGTTACACTGTGAAAAAAGGTTACACTGTGACAACAGGCTACAACATGATAAAAGGTTACACTGTGATAAAAGGTTACACCATTATAAAAGGCTTCAGTGTGATAAAAGACTACACTGTGAAAGAGGGTTACACTCTGATATAAGGCTACAAGATGATAAAAGGCTTCACTGTGATAATTGACTACACTGTGATAAAAGGCTACACAGTGACAAAAGGCTACAACAATATAAAAGGCTACACCGTGATGAAAGGTTACACTGTGATAAAAACCTAATACATGATAAAAGGTTACACTGTGATCAAAGGCAACAACATGATCAAAAGCCACACTGTGATGAAAGGTTACACTGTGAAAAAAGGTTAAACTGTGATAAAAGGCAATAAAATTATAAAAGGCTACACTGTGATAAAATGCTACACTGTGATGAAAGGTTACACAGTGATGAAAGGTTACACTGTGATAAAAGGCTACACTGCGATGAAAGGTTACACTGTGAAAAAAGGTTACACTGTGATAAAAGGCAACAACATGAGCAAAGGCAACAACATGATAAAAGGCTACACTGTGATAAAAGGGTACACTGTGATAATAGGCTACACCATGATAAAAAGCCACACTTTGATAAAAGAGAACACTGTGATAAAAGGCCACACTGTGATGAAAGGTTACACTGTGAAAAAAGGTTACACTGTGATAAAAGGCTACAACATGATAAAAGGCTACACTGTGATAAAAGGTTACACCATTATAAAAGGCCACACTGTGATAAAAGGTTAGACTTTGAAAAAAGGCTACACTGTGACGAAAGACTACACTGTGATAAAAGGCTACACCATTATAAAAACTACACTGTGATAAAAGGCTACACTGTGATAAAAGGCTACACTTTGAAAAAAACCTACTGCATGATAAAAGGCCACACTGTGACAATGGGTTAGACTGTGATAAAAGGCTACACTGTGATAAAACGTTACACTGTGATAAAAGGCTGAACCGTGATAAAAGACTACACATTGATAAAAGACTACACTGTGATAAAAGGCCACACCGTGATGAAAGGTTAGACTGTGATAAAAGGCTACAACATTATAAAAGGCTACACTGTGATCAAAGGCAACATGATCAAAGGCCACAACATGAGAAAAGGCTACACTGTGATAAAAGGCTACACTTTGATAAAAGACTACACTGTGAAAGAAGGTTACACTCTGATAAAAGGCTACAACATGATAAAAGGCTACACTGTGATAAATGACTACACTGTGATAAAAGGTTACACCATTATAAAAGGCCACACTGTGACAATGGGTTAGACTGTGATAAAAGGCTAAAACGTGATGAAAGGCTACACTGTGATAAAAGGTTACACTGTGATAAAAGGCTGAACCGTGATAAAAGGCTACACATTGATAAAAGACTACACTGTGATAAAAGGCCACACTGTGTTGAAAGGTTACACTGTGATAAAAGGCTACAACGTGATAAAAGGCTACACTGTGATAAATGACTACACTGTGATAAAAGGTTACACCATTATAAAAGGCAACAACATGATAAATGGCTACACTGTGATAAAAGGGTACATTGTGATAATAGGCTACACCATGATAAAAAGCCACACTTTGATAAAAGAGTACACTGTGATAAAAGGCCACACTGTGATGAAAGTTTACACTGTGAAAAAATGTTACACCGTGATAAAAGGTTACACTTTGATAACAGACTACTCTCTGATAAAAGGCAACACTGTGATAAAAGGTTACACTGTGATAAAAGGCCACAACATGATGAATGACTACACTGTTATAAAAGGCTACAACATGATCAAAGGCCACACTGTGATGAATGGTTACACAGTGATGAAAGGTTACACTGTGATAAAAGGCTACACTGTGATGAAAGGTTACACTGTGAAAAAAGTTTACACTGTGATAAAAGGCAACAACATGATCAAAGGCAACAACATGATAAAAGCCTACACTGTGATAAAAGGCTACAACATTATAAAAGGCTACACTGTGATAAAAGGCTACGCTGTGATGAAAGGTTACACTGTGATAAAAGGTCACACTGTGATAAAGGCTACACTATGATAAAAAGCCACACTTTGATAAAAGAGTACACTGTGATAAAAGGCCACACTGTGATGAAAGGTTACACTGTGATGAAATGTTACGTGATAAAAGGCCACACCGTGATAAAAGGTTAGACTGTGATAAAAGGCTGAACCGTAATAAAAGGCTACACATTGATTAAAGACTACACTGTGATAAAAGGCCACACTGTGATAAAAGGCTACACTGTGATTAAAGGTTACACAGTGATGACAGGTTACACTGTGATAAAAGGCTACACTGTGATAAAGGCTACAACATGAAAAAAGGCTAAACTGTGATAAAAGGCTACAACATGATGAATGACTACATTGTGATAAAAGGCTACAACATTATAAAAGGCTACACTGTGATAAAAGGTTATACTGTGATCAAAGGCAACAACATGATCAAAGGCCACACTGTGATGAAAGGTTACACTGTGAAAAAAGGTTACACTGTGATAAAAGGCTACAACATCATAAAAGGCTACACTGTGATAAAAGGCCACACTGTGATCAAAGGCAACAACATGATAAAAGGCTACACTGTGATAATAGGCTACACCATGATAAAAAGCCACACTTTGATAAAAGAGTACACTGTGATAAAAGGCCACACTGTGATGAAAGGTTACACTGTGAAAAAAGGTTACACTGTGATAAAAGGTTACAACATGATAAAAGGCTACACTGTGACAAAAGGTTACCCTGTCATAAAAGGTTACACCATTATAAAAGGCCACACTGTGATAAAAGGTTAGACTGTGAAAAAAGGCTACACTGTGACGAAAGACTACACTGTGATAAAAGGTTACACCATTATAAAAACTACACTGTGATAAAAGGCTACACTTTGAAAAAAGCCTACTACATGATAAAAGGTTACACTGTGATAAAAGGTTACACTGTGATCAAAGGCAACAACATGATCAATGGCAACAACATGATAAAAGGCTACACTGTGATAAAAGGCTACACTGTGATAATAGGCTACACCATGATAAAAAGCCACACTTTGATAAAAGAGTACACTGTGATAAAAGGCCACACTGTGATGAAAGGTTACACTGTGATAAAAAGTTACACCGTCATAAAAGGCTACAACATTATAAAAGGCTATACTGTGATAAAAGGCTACAACATGATAAAAGGCTACAACATGATAAAAGGCTACACTGTGATAAAAAGCTACAACGGGATAAAAGACTACAATGTGATTAAATGTTACAACGTGATAAAAGGCCACAACGTGATAAAAGGCTACACTGTGATAAAAGGTTACACTGGGATCAAAGGCAACAACATGATCAAAGGCCACAGTGTGATGAAAGGTTACACTGTTAAAAAAGGTTACACTGTGATAAAAGGCAACAAAATTATAAAAGGCTACACTGTGATCAAAGGCAACAACATGATCAAAGGCCACAGTGTGATGAAAGGTTACACTGTTAAAAAAGGTTACACTGTGATAAAAGGCAACAAAATTATAAAAGGCTACACTGTGATAAAAGGCTACACTGTGATGAAAGGTTACACTGTGAAAAAAGGTTACACTGTGATACAAGGCTACAACATGATAAAAGGCTACACTGTGATAAAAGGTTACACCATTATAAAAGGCCACACTGTGATAAAAGGTTAGACTGTGAAAAAAGGCTACACTGTGATAAAAGGCTACACTTTGAAAAAAACCTACTACATGATAAAAGGTTACACTGTGATAAAAGGTTACACTGTGATCAAAGGCAACAACATGATCAAAGGCAACAACATTATAAAAACTACACTTTGATAATAGGCTACACCATGATAAAAAGCCACACTTTGATAAAAGAGTACACTGTGATAAAAGGCCACACTGTGATGAAAGGTTACATTGTGAAAAAAGGTTACACTGTGATAAAAGGCTGCAACATGATAAAAGGCTACACTGTGAAAAAAGGTTACACTGTGATAAAAGATTAGACTGTGATAAAAGGCTACACTGTGACGAAAGACTACACTGTAATAAAAGCTTACACCATTATAAAAAATACACGGTGTTAAAAGGCCAAACTGTGATAAAAAGCGACACTTTGATAAAAGAGTACACTGTGATAAAAGGCCACACTGTGATGAAAGGTTACATTGTGAAAAAAGGTTACACTGTGATAAAAGGTGACACAGTGATGAAAGGTTACACTGTGATAAAAGGCTACACTGTGATAAAGGCTACAACATTAAAAAAGGCTAAACTGTGACAAAAGTCTACAACATGATGAATGACTACACTGTGATAAAAGGCTACAACATTATAAAAGGCTAAACTGTGATAAAAGGTTACACTGTGATCAAAGGCAACATGATCAAAGGCAACAACATGATAAAAGGCTACACTGTGATAAATGACTACACTGTGATAAAAGGTTACACCATTATAAAAGGCCACACTGTGACAATGGGTTAGACTGTGATAAAAGGCTACAACGTGATGAAAGGCTACACTGTGATAAAAGGTTACACTGTGATAAAAGGCTACACTGTGATAAAAGACTACACTGTGATAAATGACTACACTGTGATAAAAGGCTACAAAATTATAAAAGGCTACACTGTGATAAAAGGCAGCACTGTGACGAAAGGTTACACAGTGATGAAAGGTTACACTGTGATAAAAGGCTTCACTGTGATGAAAGGTTACAATGTGAAAAAAGGTTACACTGTGATAAAAGGCATCAACATCATCAAAGGCAACAACATGATAAAAGGCTACACTGTGATGAAAGGCTACACTGTGATAATAGGCTACACCATGATAAAAAGCGACACTTTGATAAAAGAGTACACTGTGATAAAAGGCCACACTGTGATGAAAGGTTACACTGTGATAAAAAGCTACAACATGATAAAAGGCCACACTGTGATAAAAGGTTAGACTGTGAAAAAAGGCTACACTGTGACGAAAGACTACAGTGTGATAAAAGGTTACACCATTACAAAAACTACACTGTGATAAAAGGCCACACTGTGATAAAAGTCTACACTGTGATCAAAGGCAACAACATGATCAAAGGCAACAACATGATAAAAGGCTACACTGTGATAAAAGGCTACACTGTGATAAAAGGCTACACTTTGATAAAATAATTCACCGTGATAAAAGGCTACACTTTGATAAATGGCTACACTGTGATAATAGGCTACACCATGATAAGAAGCCACACTTTGATAAAAGAGTACACTGTGATAAAAGGCCACACTGTGATGAAAGGTTACACTGTGAAAAAAGATTACACTGTGATAAAAGGCTACAACATGATAAAAGGCTACACTGTGATAAAAAGCTACAACGTGATAAAAGACTACAATGTGATTAAATGTTACAACATGATAAAAGGCCACAACGTGATAAAATGCTACACTTTGATAAAAGAGTACACTGTGATAAAAGGCCACACTGTGATGAAAGGTTACACTGTGAAAAAAGGTTACACTGTGATAAAAGGCTACAACATGATAAAAGGCTACACTGTGATAAAAGGTTACACTGTGATAAAAGGTTACACCATTATAAAAGGCCACACTGTGATAAAAGGCTACACTGTGATAAAAGGGTACACTGTGATAAAAGGCTGAAACGTGATAAAAGGTTACACTGTGATAAAAGGCTACAACATGATGAATGACTACACTGTTATAAAAGGCTACAACATTATAAAAGGCTACACTGTGATAACAGGCTACACTGTGATGAAAGGTTACACTGTGATAAAAGGCTGAACCGTGATAAAAGGCTACACATTGATAAAAGACTACACTGTGATAAAGGCCACACTGTGTTGAAAGGTTACACTGTGATAAAAGGCTACACTGTGATAAAAGGCAGCACTGTGACGAAAGGTTACACTGTGATAAAAGTCTACAACATGATAAAAGGCTACACTGTGATAAAGGCTACAACATGATAAAAGGCTACACTGTGATAAAAGGTTACACTGTGATCAAAGGCAACAACATGATCAAAGGCCACACTGTGATGAAAGGTTACACTGTGAAAAAAGGTTACACTGTGATAAAAGGTTACACCATTATAAAAGGCCACACTGTGATCAAAGGTTAGACTGTGAAAAAAGGCTACACTGTGATAAAAGGCTACAACATGACAAAAGGCTACACTGTGATAAAAGGTTACACTGTGATAAAAGGTTACACCATTATAAAAGGCCACACTGTGATAAAAGGTTAGACTGTGATAAAAGGCTACACTGTGACGAAAGACTACACTGTGATAAAAGGCCACACTGTGATAAAAGGCTACACTTTGATAAAAGAATTCACCGTGATAAAAGGCTACACTTTGATAAAAGGCTACACCATGATAAAAAGCCACACTTTGATAAAAGAGTACACTGTGATAAAAGGCCACACTGTGATGAAAGGTTACACTGTGATGAAATGTTACAACGTGATAAAAGGCCACACCGTGATAAAAGGTTAGACTGTGATAAAAGGCTACAACATGATGAATGACTACACTGTGATAAAAGGCTACAACATTATAAAAGGCTACACTGTGATAAAAGGTTACACTGTGATCAAAGGCAACATGATCAAAGGCAACAACATGATAAAAGGCTACACTGTGATAAATGACTACACTGTGATAAAAGGTTACACCATGATAAAAAGCCACACTTTGATAAAAGAGTACACTGTGATAAAAGGCCACACTGTGATGAAAGGTTACACTGTGAAAAAAGGTTACACTGTGATAAAAGGCTACAACATGATAAAAGGCTACACTGTGATAAAAGGCCACACTGTGATAAAAGGTTACACTGTGAAAAAAGGTTACACTGTGATAAAAGGCCACACTGTGATGAAAGGTTACACTGTGAAAAAAGGTTACACTTTGATAAAAGACTACACTGTGAGAAAAGACTACACTGTGAGAAAAGGCTACACAGTGACAAAAGGCTACAACAATATAAAAGGCTACACCGTGATGAAAGGTTACACTGTGATAAAAGGCTACACTGTGATAAAGGCTACAACATGATAAAAGGCTACACTGTGATAAAAACCTACTACATGATAAAAGGTTACACTGTGATAAAAGGTTACACTGTGATCAAAGGCAACAACATGATCAAAGGCAACAACATGATAAAAGGTTACACTGTGATAATAGGCTACACCATGATAAAAAGCCACACTTTGATAAAAGAGTACACTGTGATAAAAGGCCACACTGTGATGAAAGGTTACACTGTGAAAAAAGGTTACACTGTGATAAAAGGCTACAACATGATAAAAGGCTACACTGTGATCAAAGGCAACAACATGATCAAAGGCAACAACATGATAAAAGGCTACATTGTGATAAAGGCTACAACATGATAAACGGCTACACTGTGATAAAAACCTAATACATGATAAAAGGTTACACTGTGATCAAAGGCAACAACATGATCAAAGGCCACACTGTGATGAAAGGTTACACTGTGATGAAAGGTTACACAGTGATGAAAGGTTACACTGTGACGAAAGACTACACTGTAATAAAAGGTTACACCATTATAAAAAATACACGGTGATAAAAGGCCACACTGTGATAAAAGGCTACACTTTGATAAAAGAATCCACTGTGATAAAAGGTTACACTGTGATAAAAGGCTACACAGTGACAAAGGCTACAACATTATAAAAGGCTACAACGTGATAAAAGGCCACACCGTGATAAAAGGTTACACTTTGATAAAAGGGTACAATGTGATAAAAGGCTAAACCGTGATGAAAGGCTACACTTTGATAACAGACTACACTGTGATAAAAGGCCACACTGTGATAAAAGGCTACAACATGATAAAAGGCTACACTGTGATAAAAAGTTACACTGTGATCAAAGGCAACAACATTATAACAGGCTACACTGTGATAAAAAGCCACACTTTGATAAAAGAATACACTGTGATAAAAGGCTACAACCTGATAAAAGGCTACACTGTCATCAAGGCTACAACATGATAAAAGGCTACACTGTGATAAAAGGTTACACTGTGATAAAAGGTTAGACTGTGAAAAAAGGCTACACTTTGATAAAAGGCCACACTGTGATAAAAGTCTACACTTTGAAAAAAACATACTACATGATAAAAGGTTACACTGTGATAAAAGGTTACACTGTGATCAAAGGCAACAACATGGTCAAAGGCAACAACATGATAAAAGGCTACACTGTGATAAAAGGCTACACTGTGATAATAGGCTACACCATGATAAAAAGCCACACTTTGATAAAAGAGTACACTGTGATAAAAGGCCACACTGTGATGAAAGGTTACACTGTGAAAAAAGGTTACACTGTGATAAAAAGCTACAACATGATAAAAAGCTACACTGTGATAAAAGGTTACACCATTATAAAAGGCCACACTGTGATAAAAGGTTAGACTGTGAAAAAAGGTTACACCATTATAAAAACTACACTGTGATAAAAGGCCACACTGTGATAAAAGGCTACACTTTTATAAAAGAATTCACCGTGATAAAAGGTTACACTGTGATAAAAGGTTACACTGTGATTAAAGGTTTCACAGTGATGAAAGGTTACACTGTGATAAAAGGCTACACTGTGATGAAGGCTACAATATGATAAAAGGCTAAACTGTGATAAAAGGCTACAAATGATGAATGACTACACTGTGATAAAAGGCTACAACATTATAAAAGGCTACACTGTGATAAAAGGTTATACTGTGATCAAAGGCAACAACATGATCAAAGGCCACACTGTGATGAAAGGTTACACTGTGAAAAAAGGCTACACTGTGATTAAAGGTTACACAGTGATGAAAGGTTACACTGTGATAAAAGGCTACACTGTGATGAAGGCTACAATATGATAAAAGGCTAAACTGTGATAAAAGGCTACAAATGATGAATGACTACACTGTGATAAAAGGCTACAACATTATAAAAGGCTACACTGTGATAAAAGGTTATACTGTGATCAAAGGCAACAACATGATAAAAGATTACACTGTGAAAAAAGATTACACTGTGATAAAAGGCTACAACATCATAAAAGGCTACACTGTGATAAATGACTACACTGTGATAAAAGGCTACAAAATTATAAAAGGCTACACTGTGATAAAAGGCTGAACCGTGATAAAAGGCTACACATTGATAAAAGACTACACTGTGAAAAAAGGCCACACTGTGTTGAAAGGTTACACTGTGATCAAAGGCTACAACGTGATTAAAGACTACACTATGATGAAATGTTAGAACGTGATAAAAGGCCACACCGTGATAAAACGTTAGACTGTGATAAAAGGTTGAACCGTGATAAAAGGCTACAACGTGATAAAAGGTTACACTGTGATAAAAGGCAGCACTGTGACGAAAGGTTACACTGTGATCAAAGGCAACAACATGATCAAAGGCCACACTGTGATGAAAGGTTACACTGTGAAAAAAGGTTACACTGTGATAAAAGGCAACAAAATTATAAAAGGCTACACTGTGATAAAAGGCTATACTTTGATAAAAGACTGCACTGTGATAAAAGGTTACACTGTGATAAAAGGCCATGCTGTGATTAAATGTTACAACGTGATAAAAGGCCACACCGTGATAAAAGGTAGACTGTCATAAAAGGCTGAACCGTGATAAAAGGCTACACATTGATAAAAGACTACACTGTGATAAAAGGCCACACTGTGATGAAAGGTTACACTGTGATAAAAGGCTACACTGTGACAAAAGGTTACACTGTGATAAAAGGCTACAAAGTGATAAAAGGCTACACTGTGATAAAAGGTAACACTGTGACGAAAGGTTACACTGTGAAAAAAGGTTACACCATTACAAAAACTACACTGTGATAAAAGGCCACACTGTGATAAAAGTCTACACTTTGAAAAAAACATACTACATGATAAAAGGTTACACTGTGATAAAAGGTTACACTGTGATCAAAGGCAACAACATGATCAAAGGCAACAACATGATAAAAGGCTACACTGTGATAAAAGGCTACACTGTGATAATAGGCTACACCATGATAAAAAGCCACACTTTGATAAAAGAGTACACTGTGATAAAAGGCCACACTGTGATGAAAGGTTACACTGTGAAAAAAGGCTACACTGTGATGAAAGGTTACACAGTGATGAAAGGTTACACTGTGATTAAAGGTTTCACAGTGATGAAAGGTTACACTGTGATAAAAGGCTACACTGTGATGAAGGCTACAATATGATAAAAGGCTAAACTGTGATAAAAGGCTACAAATGATGAATGACTACACTGTGATAAAAGGCTACAACATTATAAAAGGCTACACTGTGATAAAAGGTTATACTGTGATCAAAGGCAACAACATGATAAAAGATTACACTGTGAAAAAAGATTACACTGTGATAAAAGGCTACAACATCATAAAAGGCTACACTGTGATAAATGACTACACTGTGATAAAAGGCTACAAAATTATAAAAGGCTACACTGTGATAAAAGGCTGAACCATGATAAAAGGCTACACATTGATAAAAGACTACACTGTGAAAAAAGGCCACACTGTGTTGAAAGGTTACACTGTGATCAAAGGCTACAACGTGATTAAAGACTACACTATGATGAAATGTTAGAACGTGATAAAAGGCCACACCGTGATAAAACGTTAGACTGTGATAAAAGGTTGAACCGTGATAAAAGGCTACAACGTGATAAAAGGTTACACTGTGATAAAAGGCAGCACTGTGACGAAAGGTTACACTGTGATCAAAGGCAACAACATGATCAAAGGCCACACTGTGATGAAAGGTTACACTGTGAAAAAAGGTTACACTGTGATAAAAGGCAACAAAATTATAAAAGGCTACACTGTGATAAAAGGCTATACTTTGATAAAAGACTGCACTGTGATAAAAGGTTACACTGTGATAAAAGGCCATGCTGTGATTAAATGTTACAACGTGATAAAAGGCCACACCGTGATAAAAGGTAGACTGTCATAAAAGGCTGAACCGTGATAAAAGGCTACACATTGATAAAAGACTACACTGTGATAAAAGGCCACACTGTGATGAAAGGTTACACTGTGATAAAAGGCTACACTGTGACAAAAGGTTACACTGTGATAAAAGGCTACAAAGTGATAAAAGGCTACACTGTGATAAAAGGTAACACTGTGACGAAAGGTTACACTGTGAAAAAAGGTTACACCATTACAAAAACTACACTGTGATAAAAGGCCACACTGTGATAAAAGTCTACACTTTGAAAAAAACATACTACATGATAAAAGGTTACACTGTGATAAAAGGTTACACTGTGATCAAAGGCAACAACATGATCAAAGGCAACAACATGATAAAAGGCTACACTGTGATAAAAGGCTACACTGTGATAATAGGCTACACCATGATAAAAAGCCACACTTTGATAAAAGAGTACACTGTGATAAAAGGCCACACTGTGATGAAAGGTTACACTGTGAAAAAAGGTTACACTGTGATAAAAGGCTACAACATGATAAAAGGCTACACTGTGAAAAAAGGTTACACTGTGATGAAAAGCTACAACATGATAAAAGGCTACACTGTGATAAAAGGCTACAACATTATAAAAGGCTACACTGTGATAAAAGGTTATACTGTGATCAAAGGCAACAACATGATCAAAGGCCACACTGTGATGAAAGGTTACACTGTGAAAAAAGGCTACACTGTGATTAAAGGTTACACAGTGATGAAAGGTTACACTGTGATAAAAGGCTACACTGTGATGAAGGCTACAATATGATAAAAGGCTAAACTGTGATAAAAGGCTACAAATGATGAATGACTACACTGTGATAAAAGGCTACAACATTATAAAAGGCTACACTGTGATAAAAGGTTATACTGTGATCAAAGGCAACAACATGATAAAAGATTACACTGTGAAAAAAGATTACACTGTGATAAAAGGCTACAACATCATAAAAGGCTACACTGTGATAAATGACTACACTGTGATAAAAGGCTACAAAATTATAAAAGGCTACACTGTGATAAAAGGCTGAACCATGATAAAAGGCTACACATTGATAAAAGACTACACTGTGAAAAAAGGCCACACTGTGTTGAAAGGTTACACTGTGATCAAAGGCTACAACGTGATTAAAGACTACACTATGATGAAATGTTAGAACGTGATAAAAGGCCACACCGTGATAAAACGTTAGACTGTGATAAAAGGTTGAACCGTGATAAAAGGCTACAACGTGATAAAAGGTTACACTGTGATAAAAGGCAGCACTGTGACGAAAGGTTACACTGTGATCAAAGGCAACAACATGATCAAAGGCCACACTGTGATGAAAGGTTACACTGTGAAAAAAGGTTACACTGTGATAAAAGGCAACAAAATTATAAAAGGCTACACTGTGATAAAAGGCTATACTTTGATAAAAGACTGCACTGTGATAAAAGGTTACACTGTGATAAAAGGCCATGCTGTGATTAAATGTTACAACGTGATAAAAGGCCACACCGTGATAAAAGGTAGACTGTCATAAAAGGCTGAACCGTGATAAAAGGCTACACATTGATAAAAGACTACACTGTGATAAAAGGCCACACTGTGATGAAAGGTTACACTGTGATAAAAGGCTACACTGTGACAAAAGGTTACACTGTGATAAAAGGCTACAAAGTGATAAAAGGCTACACTGTGATAAAAGGTAACACTGTGACGAAAGGTTACACTGTGAAAAAAGGTTACACCATTACAAAAACTACACTGTGATAAAAGGCCACACTGTGATAAAAGTCTACACTTTGAAAAAAACATACTACATGATAAAAGGTTACACTGTGATAAAAGGTTACACTGTGATCAAAGGCAACAACATGATCAAAGGCAACAACATGATAAAAGGCTACACTGTGATAAAAGGCTACACTGTGATAATAGGCTACACCATGATAAAAAGCCACACTTTGATAAAAGAGTACACTGTGATAAAAGGCCACACTGTGATGAAAGGTTACACTGTGAAAAAAGGTTACACTGTGATAAAAGGCTACAACATGATAAAAGGCTACACTGTGAAAAAAGGTTACACTGTGATGAAAAGCTACAACATGATAAAAGGCTACACTGTGATAATAGGCTACACCATGATAAAAAGCCACACTTTGATAAAAGAGTACACTGTGATAAAAGGCCACACTGTGATGAAAGGTTACACTGTGAAAAAAGATTACACTGTGATAAAAGGCTACAACATGATAAAAGGCTACACTGTGATAAAAAGCTACAACGTGATAAAAGACTACAATGTGATTAAATGTTTCAACATGATAAAAGGCCACAACGTGATGAAAGGCTATACTTTGATAAAAGAGTACACTGTGATAAAAGCCCACACTGTGATGAAAGGTTACACTGTGAAAAAAGGTTACACTGTGATAAAAGGCCATACTGTGATCAAAGGCAACAACATGATCAAAGGCAACAACATGATAAAAGGCTACACTGTGATAATAGGCTACACCATGATAAAAAGCCACACTTTGATAAAAGAGTACACTCTGATAAAAGGCCACACTGTGATGAAAGGTTACACTGTGAAAAAAGGTTACACTGTGATAAAAGGTTACAACATGATAAAAGGCTACACTGTGACAAAAGGTTACCCTGTCATAAAAGGTTACACCATTATAAAAGGCCACACTGTGATAAAATGTTACACTGTGAAAAAAGGCTACACTGTGACGAAAGACTACACTGTGATAAAAGGTTACACCATTATAAAAACTACACTGTGATAAAAGGCAACACTGTGATAAAAGGCTACACTTTGAAAAAAGCCTACTACATGATAAACGGTTACACTGTGATAAAAGGTTACACTTTGAAAAAAGCCTACTACATGATAAACGGTTACACTGTGATAAAAGGTTACACTGTGATCAAAGGCAACAACATGATCAAAGGCAACAACATGATAAAAGGCTACACTGTGATAAAAGGCTACACTGTGATAATAGGCTACACCATGATAAAAAGCCACACTTTGATAAAAGAGTACACTGTGATAAAAGGCCACACTGTGATGAAAGGTTACACTGTGAAAAAAGGTTACACTGTGATAAAAAGCTACAACATGATAAAAGGCTACACTGTGATAATAGGCTACACCATGATAAAAAGCCACACTTTGATAAAAGAGTACACTGTGATAAAAGGCCACACTGTGATGAAAGGTTACACTGTGAAAAAAGATTACACTGTGATAAAAGGCTACAACATGATAAAAGGCTACACTGTGATAAAAAGCTACAACGTGATAAAAGACTACAATGTGATTAAATGTTACAACATGATAAAAGGCCACAACGTGATAAAAGGCTATACTTTGATAAAAGAGTACACTGTGATAAAAGCCCACACTGTTATGAAAGGTTACACTGTGAAAAAAGGTTACACTGTGATAAAAGGCTACAACATGATAAAAGGCTACACTGTGATAAAAGGTTACACCATTATAAAAGGCCACACTGTGATAAAAGGTTAGACTGAGAAAAAAGGCTACACTGTGACGAAAGACTACAGTGTGATAAAAGGTTACACCATTACAAAAACTACACTGTGATAAAAGGCCACACTGTGATAAAAGTCTACACTTTGAAAAAAACATACTACATGATAAAAGGTTACACTGTGATAAAAGGTTACACTGTGATCAAAGGCAACAACATGATCAAAGGCAACAACATGATAAAAGGCTACACTGTGATAAAAGGCTACACTGTGATAATAGGCTACACCATGATAAAAAGCCACACTTTGATAAAAGAGTACACTGTGATAAAAGGCCACACTGTGATGAAAGGTTACACTGTGAAAAAAGGTTACACTGTGATAAAAGGCTATAACATGATAAAAGGCTACACTGTGATAAAAGGTTACACTGTGATAAAAGGTTACACCATTATAAAAGGCCACACTGTGATAAAAGGTTAGACTGTGATAAAAGGCTACACTGTGACGAAAGACTACACTGTGATAAAAGGCCACACTGTGATAAAAGGCTACACTTTGATAAAAGGCTACACTGTGATAATAGGCTACACCATGATAAAAAGCCACACTTGGATAAAAGAGTACACTGTGATAAAAGGCCACACTGTGATGAAAGGTTACACTGTGATAAAAGACTACAATGTGATTAAATGTTACAACATGTTAAAGGCCACAACGTGATAAAATGCTACACTTTGATAAAAGAGTACACTGTGATAAAAGGCCACACTGTGATGAAAGGTTACACTGTGAAAAAAGGTTACACTGTGATAAAAGGCTACAACATGATAAAAGGCTACACTGTGATAAAAGGTTACACTGTGATAAAAGGTTACACCATTATAAAAGGCCACACTGTGATAAAAGGTTAGACTGTGATAAAAGGCTACACTGTGACGAAAGACTACACTGTGAAAAAAGGCCACACTGTGATAAAAGGCTACACTTTGATAAAAGAATTCACCGTGATAAAAGGCTACACTTTGATAAAAGACTACACTGTGATAAAAGGCTACACTGTGATAAAAGGGTACAATGTGATAAAAGGCTAAACCGTGATAAAAGGCTACACTTTGATAACAGACTACACTGTGAAAAAAGGCAACACTGTGATAAAAGGTTACACTGCGATAAAAGGCTACAACATGATGAATGACTACACTGTTATAAAAGGCTACAACATTATAAAAGGCTACACTGTGATAACAGGCTACACTGTGATGAAAGGTTACACTGTGATAAAAGGCTGAACCGTGATAAAAGGCTACACATTGATAAAAGACTACACTGTGATAAAAGGCCACACTGTAATAAAAGGCTACACTTTGAAAAAAGCCTACTACATGATAAACGGTTACACTGTGATAAAAGGTTACACTGTGATCAAAGGCAACAACATGATCAAAGGCAACAACATGATAAAAGGCTACACTGTGATAAAGGCTACAACATGATAAAAGGCTACACTGTGATAAAAGGTTACACTGTGATCAAAGGCAACAACATGATCAAAGGCCACACTGTGATGAAAGGTTACACTGTGAAAAAAGGTTACACTGTGATAAAAGGCAACAAAATTATAAAAGGCTACACTGTGATAAAAGGCTACACTGTGATGAAAGGTTACACAGTGATGAAAGGTTACACTGTGATAAAAGGCTACACTGTGATGAAAGGTTACAATGTGAAAAAAGGTTACACTTTGATAAAAGGCAACAACATGATCAAAGGCAACAACATGATAAAAGGCTACACTGTGATAAAAGGCTACACTGTGATAATAGGCTACACCATGATAAAAAGCCACACTTTGATAAAAGAGTACACTGTGATAAAAGGCCACACTGTGATGAAAGGTTACACTGTGAAAAAAGGTTACACTGTGATAAAAGGTTACACCATTATAAAAGGCCACACTGTGATCAAAGGTTAGACTGTGAAAAAAGGCTACACTGTGATAATAGGCTACACCATGATAAAAAGCCACACTTTGATAAAGCAGTACACTGTGATAAAAGGCCACACTGTGATGAAAGGTTACACTGTGAAAAAAGGTTACACTGTGATAAAAGGTTACACCATTATAAAAGGCCACACTGTGATAAAAGGTTAGACTGTGAAAAAAGGCTACACTGTGATAAAAGACTACAACATGACAAAAGGCTACACTGTGATAAAAGGTTACACTGTGATAAAAGGTTACACCATTATAAAAGGCCACACTGTGATAAAAGGTTAGACTGTGATAAAAGTCTACACTGTGACGAAAGACTACACTGTGATAAAAGGCCACACTGTGATAAAAGGCTACACTTTGATAAAAGAATTCACCGTGATAAAAGGCTACACTTTGATAAAAGGCTACACTGTGATAATAGGCTACACCATGAGAAAAAGCCACACTTTGATAAAAGAGTACACTGTGATAAAAGGCCACACTGTGATGAAAGGTTACACTGTGATGAAATGTTACAACGTGATAAAAGGCCACACCGTGATAAAAGGTTAGATTGTGATAAAAGGCTACAACATGATGAATGACTACACTGTGATAAAAGGCTACAACATTATAAAAGGCTACACTGTGATAAAAGGTTACACTGTGATCAAAGGCAACATGATCAAAGGCAACAACATGATAAAAGGCTACACTGTGATAAATGACTACACTGTGATAAAAGGTTACACCATGATAAAAAGCCACACTTTGATAAAAGAGTACACTGTGATAAAAGGCCACACTGTGATGAAAGGTTACACTGTGAAAAAAGGTTACACTGTGATAAAAGGCTACAACATGATAAAAGGCTACACTGTGATAAAAGGCCACACTGTGATAAAAGGTTACACTGTGAAAAAAGGTTACACTGTGATAAAAGGCCACACTGTGATGAACGGTTACACTGTGAAAAAAGGTTACACTTTGATAAAAGACTACACTGTGAGAAAAGACTACACTGTGAGAAAAGACTACACTGTGAAAGAAGATTACACTCTGATAAAAGGCTACAACATGATACAAGGCTTCACTGTGATAATTGACTACACTGTGATAAAAGGCTACACAGTGACAAAAGGCTACAACAATATAAAAGGCTACACCGTGATGAAAGGTTACACTGTGATAAAAGGCTAAACTGTGATAAAGGCTACACCATGATAAAAAGCCACACTTTGATAGAAGAGTACACTGTGATAAAAGGCCACACTGTGATGAAAGGTTACACTGTGAAAAAAGGTTACACTGTGATAAAAGGTTACACCATTATAAAAGGCCACACTGTGACAATGGGTTAGACTGTGATAAAAGGCTACAACGTGATGAAAGGCTACACTGTGATAAAAGGTTAGACTGTGAAAAAAGGCTACACTGTGACGAAAGACTACAGTGTGATAAAAGGTTACACCATTACAAAAACTACACTGTGATAAAAGGCCACACTGTGATAAAAGGCAGCACTGTGACGAAAGGTTACACTGTGAAAAAAGGTTACACTGTGATAAAAGGCTACAACATGATAAAAGGCTACACTGTGATAAAATGTTACACCATTATAAAAGGCCACACTGTGATAGAAGGTTAGACTGTGAAAAAAGGCTACACTGTGACGAAAGACTACAGTGTGATAAAAGGTTACACCATTACAAAAACTACACTGTGATAAAAGGCCACACTGTGATAAAAGGCAGCACTGTGACGAAAGGTTACACTGTGATAAAAGTCTACAACATGATAAAAGGCTACACTGTGATAAAGGCTACAACATGATCAAAGGCCACACTGTGATGAAAGGTTACACTGTGAAAAAAGGTTACACTGTGATAAAAGGCAACAAAATTATAAAAGGCTACACTGTGATAAAAGGCTACACTGTGATGAAAGGTTACACAGTGATGAAAGGTTACACTGTGATAAAAGGCTACACTGTGATGAAAGGCTACACTGTGATAAAAGGCCACACTGTGATGAAAGGTTACACCATGATAAAAAGCCACACTTTGATAAAAGAGTACACTGTGATAAAAGGCCACACTGTGATGAAAGGTTACACTGTGAAAAAAGGTTACACTGTGATAAAAGGCTACAACATGATAAAAGGCTACACTGTGATAAAAGGCCACACTGTGATAAAAGGTTACACTGTGAAAAAAGGTTACACTGTGATAAAAGGCCACACTGTGATGAAAGGTTACACTGTGAAAAAAGGTTACACTTTGATAAAAGACTACACTGTGAGAAAAGACTACACTGTGAAAGAGGGTTACACTCTGATATAAGGCTACAACATGATAAAAGGCTTCACTGTGATAATTGACTACGCTGTGATAAAAGGCTACACAGTGACAAAAGGCTACAACAATATAAAAGGCTACACCGTGATGAAAGTTTACACTGTGATAAAAGGCTACACTGTGATAAAGGCTACAACATGATAAAAGGCTACACTGTGAGAAAAACCTACTACATGATCAAAGGTTACACTGTGATAAAAGGTTACACTGTGATCAAAGGCAACAACATGATCAAAGGCAACAACATGATACAAGGTTACACTGTGATAATAGGCTACACCATGATAAAAAGCCACACTTTGATAAAAGTGTACACTGTGATAAAAGGCCACACTGTGATGAAAGGTTACACTGTGAAAAAAGGTTAGACTGTGAAAAAAGGCTACAACATGATAAAAGGCTACACTGTGATCAAAGGCAACAACATGATAAAAGGCTACATTGTGATAAAGGCTACAACATGATAAAAGGCTACACTGTGATAAAAACCTAATACATGATAAAAGGTTACACTGTGATCAAAGGCAACAACATGATCAAAGGCCACACTGTGATAAAAGGCTACACTGTGATCAAAGGCAACAACATGATCAAAGGCAACAACATGATAAAAGGCTACATTGTGATAAAGGCTACATTGTGATAAAGGCTACAACATGATAAAAGGCTACACTGTGATAAAAACCTAATACATGATGAAAGGTTACAGTGTGATAAAAGGCTACACTGTGATAAAGGCTACAACATGAAAAAAGGCTAAACTGTGATAAAAGGCTACAACATGATGAATGACTACACTGTGATAAAAAGCTACAACATTATAAAAGGCTACACTGTGATAAAAGCTTACACTGTGATCAAAGGCAACATGATCAAAGGCAACAACATGATCAAAGGCAACAACATGATAAAAGGTTACACTGTGATAATAGGCTACACCATGATAAAAAGCCACACTTTGATAAAAGAGTACACTGTGATAAAAGGTTACACTGTGATAAAAGGCTACACAGTGACAAAAGGCTACAACATTATAAAAGGCTACAACGTGATAAAAGGCCACACCGTGATAAAAGGTTACACTTTGACAAAAGACTACACTGTGATAAAAGGCTACACTGTGATAAAAGGATACAATGTGATAAAAGGCTAAACCGTGATAAAAGGCTACACTTTGATAAAGGCTACAACATGATAAAAGGCTACACTGTGATAAAAAGCTACAACGTGATAAAAGACTACAATGTGATTAAATGTTACAACGTGATAAAAGGCCACACCGTGATAAAAGGTTACACTGTGATAAAAGGCTACAACTTCATAAAAGACTACACTGTGATGAAATGTTACAACGTGATAAAAGGCCACACCGTGATGAAAGGTTACACTGTGATAAAAGGCCACACTGTGATAAAAGGCTACAACATGATAAAAGGCTACACTGTGATAAAAACCTAATACATGATAAAAGGTTACACTGTGATAAAAGGTTACACTGTGAAAAAAGGTTACACTGTGATAAAAGGCAACAACATGATCAAAGGCAACAACATGATCAAAGGCAACACTGTGAAAAAAGGCTACACTGTGATAAAAGACTACCTTGTGATAAATGACTACACTGTGATAAAAGGCTACAAAATTATAAAAGGCTACACTGTGATAAAAGGCAGCACTGTGACGAAAGGTTACACTGTGATAAAAGGCTACACTGTGATAATAGGCTACACCATGATAAAAAGCCACACTTTGATAAAAGAGTACACTGTGATAAAAGGCCACACTGTGATGAAAGGTTACACTTTGAAAAAAGGTTACACTGTGATAAAAGGCTACAACATGATAAAAGGCTACACTGTGATCAAAGGCAACAACATGATAAAAGGCTACACTGTGATAAAAGGCTACATTGTGATAATAGGCTACACCATGATAAAAAGCCACACTTTGATAAAAGAGTACACTGTGAAAAAAGGTTACACTGTGATAAAAGGCAACAACATGATCAAAGGCAACAACATGATAAAAGGCTACACTGTGATAAAAGGCTAAACCGTGATAAAAGGCTACACTTTGATAAAGGCTACAACATGATAAAAGGCTACACTGTGATAAAAAGCTACAACGTGATAAAAGACTACAATGTGATTAAATGTTACAACGTGATAAAAGGCCACACCGTGATAAAAGGTTACACTGTGATAAAAGGCTACAACTTCATAAAAGACTACACTGTGATGAAATGTTACAACGTGATAAAAGGCCACACCGTGATGAAAGGTTACACTGTGATAAAAGGCCACACTGTGATAAAAGGCTACAACATGATAAAAGGCTACACTGTGATAAAAACCTAATACATGATAAAAGGTTACACTGTGATAAAAGGTTACACTGTGAAAAAAGGTTACACTGTGATAAAAGGCAACAACATGATCAAAGGCAACAACATGATCAAAGGCAACACTGTGAAAAAAGGCTACACTGTGATAAAAGACTACCTTGTGATAAATGACTACACTGTGATAAAAGGCTACAAAATTATAAAAGGCTACACTGTGATAAAAGGCAGCACTGTGACGAAAGGTTACACTGTGATAAAAGGCTACACTGTGATAATAGGCTACACCATGATAAAAAGCCACACTTTGATAAAAGAGTACACTGTGATAAAAGGCCACACTGTGATGAAAGGTTACACTTTGAAAAAAGGTTACACTGTGATAAAAGGCTACAACATGATAAAAGGCTACACTGTGATCAAAGGCAACAACATGATAAAAGGCTACACTGTGATAAAAGGCTACATTGTGATAATAGGCTACACCATGATAAAAAGCCACACTTTGATAAAAGAGTACACTGTGAAAAAAGGTTACACTGTGATAAAAGGCAACAACATGATCAAAGGCAACAACATGATAAAAGGCTACACTGTGATAAAAGGCTACAATGTGATAATAGGCTACACCATGATAAAAAGCCACACTTTGATAAAAGAGTACACTGTGATAAAAGGCCACACTGTGATGAAAGGTTACACTGTGAAAAAAGGTTACACTGTGATAAAAGGCTACAACATGATAAAAGGCTACACTGTGATAAAAGGTTACACCATTATAAAAGGCCACTCTGTGATAAAAGGTTAGACTGTGAAAAAAGGCTACACTGTGACGAAAGACTACACTGTGATAAAAGGTTACACCATTATAAAAACTACACTGTGATAAAAGGCCACACTGTGATAAAAGGCTACACTTTGAAAAAAACCTACTACATGATAAAAGGCCACACTGTGACAATGGGTTAGACTGTGAGAAAAGGCTACAACGTGATGAAAGGCTACACTGTGATAAAAGGTTACACTGTGATAAAAGGCTGCACCGTGATAAATGGCTACACATTGATAAAAGACTACACTGTGATAAAAGGCCACAGTGTGTTGAAAGGTTACACTGTGATAAAAGGCTGAACCGTGATAAAAGGCTACACATTGATAAAAGACTACACTGTGATAAAAGGCCACACTGTGTTGAAAGGTTACACTGTGATAAAAGGCTACAACGTGATAAAAGGCTACACATTGATAAAAGACTACACTGTGATAAAAGGCCACACTGTGTTGAAAGGTTACACTGTGATAAAAGGCTACAACATGATAAAAGGCTACACTGTGATCAAAGGCAACAACATGATAAAAGGCTAAACTGTGATAAAAGGCTACAACATGATAAAAGGCTACACTGTGATAAAAACCTAATACATGATAAAAGGTTACACTGTGATCAAAGGCAATAACATGATCAAAGGCCACACTGTGATGAAAGGTTACACTGTGAAAAAAGGTTACACTGTGATAAAAGGCAACAAAATTATAAAAGGCTACACTGTGATAAAAGGCTACACTGTGATGAAAGGTTACACAGTGATGAAAGGTTACACTGTGATAAAAGGCTACACTGTGATGAAAGGTTACACTGTGAAAAAAGGTAACACTGTGATAAAAGGCAACAACTTGATCAAAGGCAACAACATGATAAAAGGCTACACTGTGATAATAGGCTACACCATGAATAAAAGCCACACTTTGATAAAAGAGTACACTGTGGAAGAAGGTTACACTCTGATAAAAGACTACAACATGATAAAAGGCTACACTGTGATGAATGACTACACTGTGATAAAAGGTTACACCATTATAAAAGGCCACACTGTGACAATGGGTTAGACTGTGATAAAAGGCTACAACGTGATGAAAGGCTACACTGTGATAAAAGGTTACACTGTGATAAAAGGCTGAACCGTGATAAAAGGCTACACATTGATAAAAGACTACACTGTGATAAAAGGTTACACTGTGATAAAAGGCTGAACCGTGATAAAAGGCTACAACATTATAAAAGGCTACACTGTGATAAAAGGTTACACTGTGATCAAATGCAAAAACATGATCAAAGGCAACAACATGATAAAAGGCTACACTGTGATAAAAAGCCACACTTTGATAAAAGAGTACACTGTGATGAAAGGTTACACTGTGATAAAAAGTTACACTGTGATGAAAGGCTACAACATGATAAAAGGCTACACTGTGAGAAAGGCTACAACATGATAAAAGGCTACACTGTGATAAAAAGCTACAACGTGATAAAAGACTACAATGTGATTAAATGTTACAACGTGACAAAAGGCCACACCGTGATAAAAGGTTACAATGTGATTAAATGTTACAACGTGATAAAAGGCCACACCGTGATGAAAGGATACACTGTGATAAAAGGCCACACTGTGATGAAGGCTACAATATGATAAAAGGCTAAACTGTGATAAAAGGCTACAAATGATGAATGACTACACTGTGATAAAAGGCTACAACATTATAAAAGGCTACACTGTGATAAAAGATTATACTGTGATCAAAGGCAACAACATGATCAAAGGCCACACTGTGATGAAAGGTTACACCGTGATAAAAGGCTACAACATCATAAAAGGCTACACTGTGATAAATGACTACACTGTGATAAAAGGCTACAAAATTATAAAAGGCTACACTGTGATAAAAGGCTACAACATGATAAAAGGCTACACTGTGATAAAAGACTACACTGTGAAAGAAGATTACACTCTGATAAAAGGCTACAACATGATAAAAGGCTACACTGTGATAAATGACTACACTGTGATAAAAGGCTACAAAATTATAAAAGGCTACACTGTGATAATAGGCTACACCATGATAAAAAGCCACACTTTGATAAAAGAGTACACTCTGATAAAAGGCCACACTGTGATGAAAGGTTACACTGTGATAAAAGGCTACACTGTGATAATAGGCTACACCATGATAAAAAGCCACACATTGATAAAAGACTACACTGTGATAAAAGGCCACACTGTGTTGAAAGGTTACACTGTGATAAAAGGCTACAACGTGATAAAAATCTACACTGTGATAAAAGGCAGCACTGTGATGAAAGGTTACACTGTGATAAAAGGCTACACTGTGATGAAAGGTTACACTGTGAAAAAAGGTTACACTGCGATAAAAGGCAACAACATGATCAAAGGCAACAACATAATAAAAGGCTACACCATGATAAAAAGCCACACTTTGATAAAAGAGTACACTGTGATAAAAAACCACACTGTGATGAAAGATTACACTGTGAAAAAAGGTTACACTGTGATACAAGGCTACAACATGATAAAAGGCTACACTGTGACGAAAGGTTACACCATTATAAAAGGCCACACTGTGATAAAAGGTTAGACTGTGAAAAAAGGCTACACTGTGACGAAAGACTACACTGTGATAAAAGGTTACATCATTATAAAAACTACACTGTGATAAAAGGCCACACTGTGATAAAAGGCCACACTGTGTTGAAAGGTTACACTGTGATAAAAGGCTGAACCGTGATAAAAGGCTACACATTGATAAAAGACTACACTGTGATAAAAGGCCACACTGTGTTGAAAGGTTACACTGTGATAAAAGGCTACAACGTGATAAAAGGCTACACTGTGATAAAAGGCAGCACTGTGACGAAAGGTTACACTGTGATAAAAGTCTACAACATGATAAAAGGCTACAACGTGATAAAAGGCTACACTGTGATAAAAGGCAGCACTGTGACGGAAGGTTACACTGTGATAAAAGTCTACAACATGATAAAAGGCTACAACATAATAAAAGGCTACACTGTGATAAAAACCTAATACATGATAAACGGTTACACTGTGATAAAAGGTTACACTGTGATCAAAGGCAACAACATGATCAAAGGCAACAACATGATAAAAGCCACACTTTGATAAAAGAGTACACTGTGATAAAAGGCCACACTGTGATGAAAGGTTACACTGTGAAAAAAGGTTACACTGTGATAAAAGGCTACAACATGATAAAAGGCTACACTGTGATAAAAGGTTACACTGTGATAAAAGGTTACACCATTATAAAAGGCCACACTGTGATAAAAGGTTAGACTGTGATAAAAGGCTACACTGTGATGAAAGGTTACACTGTGAAAAAAGGTTACACTGTGATAAAAGGCTACAACATGATAAAAGGCTACACTGTGATAACAGGTTACACCATTATAAAAGGCCACACTGTGATAAAAGGTTAGACTGTGATAAAAGGCTACACTGTGACAAAAGACTACACTGTGATAAAAGGCTACAACATTATAAAAGGCTACACTGTGATAAAATGTTACACTGTGATCAAAGGCAACATGATCAAAGGCAACAACATGATAAAAGGCTACACTGTGATAAAAACCTACTACATGATAAAAGGTTACACTGTGATAAAAGGCCATACTGTGATCAAAGGCAACAACATGATCAAAGGCAACAACATGATAAAAGGCTACACTGTGATAATATGCTACACCATGATAAAAAGCCACACTTTGATAAAAGAGTACACTCTGATAAAAGGCCACACTGTGATGAAAGGTTACACTGTGAAAAAAGGTTACACTGTGATAAAAGGTTACAACATGATAAAAGGCTACACTGTGACAAAAGGTTACCCTGTCATAAAAGGTTACACCATTATAAAAGGCCACACTGTGATAAAATGTTACACTGTGAAAAAAGGCTACACTGTGACGAAAGACTACACTGTGATAAAAGGTTACACCATTATAAAAACTACACTGTGATAAAAGGCAACACTGTGATAAAAGGCTACACTGTGATAAAAGGCTACACTGTGATATTAGGCTACACCATGATAAAAAGCCACACTTTGATAAAAGAGTACACTGTGATAAAAGGCCACACTGTGATGAAAGGTTACACTGTGAAAAAAGGTTACACTGTGATAAAAAGCTACAACATGATAAAAGGCTACACTGTGATAATAGGCTACACCATGATAAAAAGCCACACTTTGATAAAAGAGTACACTGTGATAAAAGGCCACACTGTGATGAAAGGTTACACTGTGAAAAAAGATTACACTGTGATAAAAGGCTACAACATGATAAAAGGCTACACTGTGATAAAAAGCTACAACGTGATAAAAGACTACAATGTGATTAAATGTTACAACATGATAAAAGGCCACAACGTGATAAAAGGCTATACTTTGATAAAAGAGTACACTGTGATAAAAGCCCACACTGTGATGAAAGGTTACACTGTGAAAAAAGGTTACACTGTGATAAAAGGCTACAACATGATAAAAGGCTACACTGTGATAAAAGGTTACACCATTATAAAAGGCCACACTGTGATAAAAGGTTAGACTGAGAAAAAAGGCTACACTGTGACGAAAGACTACAGTGTGATAAAAGGTTACACCATTACAAAAACTACACTGTGATAAAAGGCCACACTGTGATAAAAGTCTACACTTTGAAAAAAACATACTACATGATAAAAGGTTACACTGTGATAAAAGGTTACACTGTGATCAAAGGCAACAACATGATCAAAGGCAACAACATGATAAAAGGCTACACTGTGATAAAAGGCTACACTGTGATAATAGGCTACACCATGATAAAAAGCCACACTTTGATAAAAGAGTACACTGTGATAAAAGGCCACACTGTGATGAAAGGTTACACTGTGAAAAAAGGTTACACTGTGATAAAAGGCTATAACATGATAAAAGGCTACACTGTGATAAAAGGTTACACTGTGATAAAAGGTTACACCATTATAAAAGGCCACACTGTGATAAAAGGTTAGACTGTGATAAAAGGCTACACTGTGACGAAAGACTACACTGTGATAAAAGGCCACACTGTGATAAAAGGCTACACTTTGATAAAAGGCTACACTGTGATAATAGGCTACACCATGATAAAAAGCCACACTTTGATAAAAGAGTACACTGTGATAAAAGGCCACACTGTGATGAAAGGTTACACTGTGATAAAAGACTACAATGTGATTAAATGTTACAACATGATAAAAGGCCACAACGTGATAAAATGCTACACTTTGATAAAAGAGTACACGGTGATAAAAGGCCACACTGTGATAAAAGGCTACACTTTGATAAAAGAATCCACTGTGATAAAAGGTTACACTGTGATAAAAGGCTACACAGTGACAAAAGGCTACAACATAATAAAAGGCTACAACGTGATAAAAGGCCACACCGTGATAAAAGGTTACAATTTGATAAAAGACTACACTGTGATAAAAGGCTACACTTTGATAAAAGGGTACAATGTGATAAAAGGCTAAACCGTGATAAAAGGCTACACTTTGATAACAGACTACACTGTGATAAAAGGCCACACTGTGATAAAAGGTTACACTGTGATAAAAGGCTACAACATGATAAAAGGCTAAACTGTGATAAAAGGCTACAACATGATGAATGACTACACTGTGATAAAAGGCTACAACATTATAAAAGGCCCCAACGTGATAAAATGCTACACTTTGATAAAAGAGTACACTGTGATAAAAGGCCACACTGTGATGAAAGGTTACACTGTGAAAAAAGGTTACACTGTGATAAAAGGCTACAACATGATAAAAGGCTACACTGTGATAAAAGGCCACACTGTGATAAAAGGCTACACTTTGATAAAAGGCTACACTGTGATAATAGGCTACACCATGATAAAAAGCCACACTTTGATAAAAGAGTACACTGTGATAAAAGGCCACACTGTGATGAAAGGTTACACTGTGATAAAAGACTACAATGTGATTAAATGTTACAACATGATAAAAGGCCACAACGTGATAAAATGCTACACTTTGATAAAAGAGTACACGGTGATAAAAGGCCACACTGTGATAAAAGGCTACACTTTGATAAAAGAATCCACTGTGATAAAAGGTTACACTGTGATAAAAGGCTACACAGTGACAAAAGGCTACAACATCATAAAAGGCTACACTGTGATAAATGACTACACTGTGATAAAAGGCTACAAAATTATAAAAGGCTACACTGTGATAAAAGGCTACACTGTGATTAAAGGTTACACCGTGATGAAAGGTTACACTGTGATGAAAGGTTACACTGTGATAAAAGGTTACACTGTGATCAAAGGCAACAACATGATCAAAGGCAACAACATGATAAAAAGCTACACTGTGATAATAGGCTACACCATGATAAAAAGCCAAACTTTGATAAAAGAGTACACTGTGATTAAAGGCCACACTGTGATAAAAGGCTACACTGTGAGAAAAGACTACACTGTGAAAGAGGGTTACACTCTGATATAAGGCTACAACATGATAAAAGGCTTCACTGTGATAATTGACTACACTGTGATAAAAGGCTACACAGTGACAAAAGGCTACAACAATATAAAAGGCTACACCGTGATGAAAGGTTACACTGTGATAAAAGGCTACACTGTGATAAAGGCTACAACATGATAAAAGGCTACACTGTGATAAAAACCTACTACATGATAAAAGGTTACACTGTGATCAAAGGCAACAACATGATCAAAGGCAACAACATGATAAAAGGCTACACTGTGATAATAGGCTACACCATGATAAAAAGCCACACTTTGATAAAAGAGTACACTGTGATAAAAGGCCACACTGGGATGAAAGGTTACACTGTGAAAAAAGATTACACTGTGATAAAAGGCTACAACATGATAAAAGGCTACACTGTGATAAAAAGCTACAACGTGATAAAAGACTACAATGTGATTAAATGTTACAACATGATAAAAGGCCCCAACGTGATAAAATGCTACACTTTGATAAAAGAGTACACTGTGATAAAAGGCCACACTGTGATGAAAGGTTACACTGTGAAAAAAGGTTACACTGTGATAAAAGGCTACAACATGATAAAAGGCTACACTGTGATAAAAGGTTACACTGTGATAAAAGGTTACACCATTATAAAAGGCCACACTGTGATAAAAGGTTAGACTGTGATAAAAGGCTACACTGTGACGAAAGACTACACTGTGATAAAAGGCCACACTGTGATAAAAGGCTACACTTTGATAAAAGAATTCACCGTGATAAAAGGCTACACTTTGATAAAAGACTACACTGTGATAAAAGGCTACACTGTGATAAAAGGGTACAATGTGATAAAAGGCTAAACCGTGATAAAAGGCTACACTTTGATAACAGACTACACTGTGATAAAAGGCAACACTGTGATAAAAGGTTACACTGTGATAAAAGGCTACAACATGATGAATGACTACACTGTTATAAAAGGCTACAACATGATAAAAGGCTACACTGTGATAAAAGGTTACACTGTGATAAAAGGCTACAACATGATAAAAGGCTAAACTGTGATAAAAGGCTACAACATGATGAATGACTACACTGTGATAAAAGGCTACAACATGATAAAAGGCTAAACTGTGATAAAAGGCTACAACATTATAAAAAATACACGGTGATAAAAGGCCACACTGTGATAAAAGGTTACACTTTGATAAAAGAATCCACTGTGATAAAAGGTTACACTGTGATAAAAGGCTACACAGTGACAAAAGGCTACAACATTATAAAAGGCTACAACGTGATAAAAGGCCACACCATGATAAAAGGTTACACTTTGATAAAAGACTACACTGTGATAAAAGGCTACACTGTGATAAAAGGGTACAATGTGATAAAAGGCTAAACCATGATGAAAGGCTACACTTTGATAACAGACTACACTGTGATAAAAGGCCACACTGTGATAAAAGGTTACACTGTGATAAAAGGCTACAACATGATAAAAGGCTAAACTGTGATAAAAGGCTACAACATGATGAATGACTACACTGTGATAAAAGGCTACAACATGATAAAAGGCTAAACTGTGATAAAAGGCTACAACATTATAAAAGGCTCCACCGTGATAAAAGGTTAGACTGTGATAAAAGGCTGAACCGTGATAAAAGGCTACAACATGATAAAAGGCTACACTGTGATAAAAACCTAATACATGATAAAAGGTTATACTGTGATCAAAGGAAACAACATGATCAAAGGCCACACTGTGATGAAAGGTTACACTGTGAAAAAAGGTTACACTGTGATAAAAGGCTACAACATGATAAAAGGCTAAACTGTGATAAAAGGCTACAACATGATGAATGACTACACTGTGATAAAAGGCTACAACATGATAAAAGGCTAAACTGTGATAAAAGGCTACAACATTATAAAAAATACACGGTGATAAAAGGCCACACTGTGATAAAAGGTTACACTTTGATAAAAGAATCCACTGTGATAAAAGGTTACACTGTGATAAAAGGCTACACAGTGACAAAAGGCTACAACATTATAAAAGGCTACAACGTGATAAAAGGCCACACCATGATAAAAGGTTACACTTTGATAAAAGACTACACTGTGATAAAAGGCTACACTGTGATAAAAGGGTACAATGTGATAAAAGGCTAAACCATGATGAAAGGCTACACTTTGATAACAGACTACACTGTGATAAAAGGCCACACTGTGATAAAAGGTTACACTGTGATAAAAGGCTACAACATGATAAAAGGCTAAACTGTGATAAAAGGCTACAACATGATGAATGACTACACTGTGATAAAAGGCTACAACATGATAAAAGGCTAAACTGTGATAAAAGGCTACAACATTATAAAAGGCTCCACCGTGATAAAAGGTTAGACTGTGATAAAAGGCTGAACCGTGATAAAAGGCTACAACATGATAAAAGGCTACACTGTGATAAAAACCTAATACATGATAAAAGGTTATACTGTGATCAAAGGAAACAACATGATCAAAGGCCACACTGTGATGAAAGGTTACACTGTGAAAAAAGGTTACACTGTGATAAAAGGCAACAAAATTATAAAAGGCTACACTGTGATGAAAGTCTACAACATGATAAAAGGCTACACTGTGATAAAAGGCAGCACTGTGATGAAGGCTACAACATGATAAAAGGCTACACTGTGATAAAAACCTAATACATGATAAAAGGTTACACTGTGATCAAAGTCTTCAACATGATAAAAGGCTACACTGTGATAAAGGCTACAACATGATAAAAGCCTACACTGTGATAAAAACCTAATACATGATAAAAGGTTACACTGTGATCAAAGGCAACAACATGATCAAAGGCCACACTGTGATGAAAGGTTACACTGTGAAAAAAGGTTACACTGTGATAAAAGGCAACAAAATTATAAAAGGCTACACTTTGATAAAAGGCTACACTGTGATGAAAGGTTACACAGTGATGAAAGGTTACACTGTGATAAAAGGCTACACTGTGATAAAGGCTACAACATGAAAAAAGGCTAAACTGTGATAAAAGGCTACAACATGATGAATGACTACACTGTGATAAAAGGCTACAACATTATAAAAGGCTACACTGTGATAAAAGGTTACACCATGATAAAAAGCCACACTTTGATAAAAGAGTACACTGTGATAAAAGGCCACACTGTGATGAAAGGTTACACTGTGAAAAAAGGTTACACTGTGATAAAAGGCCACACTGTGATGAAAGGTTACACTGTGAAAAAAGGTTACACTGTGATAAAAGGCGACAACGTGATAAAAGGCTACACTGTGATAAAAGGCAGCACTGTGACGAAAGGTTACACTGTGATAAAAGTCTACAACATGATAAAAGGCCACACTGTGATGAAAGGTTACAGTGTGAAAAAAGGTTACACTGTGATAAAAGGCTACAACGTGATAAAAGGCTACACTGTGATAAAAGGCAGCACTGTGATAAAGGCTACAACATGATAAAAGGCTACACTGTGATAAAAACCTAATACATGATAAAAGGTTACACTGTGATCAAAGTCTTCAACATGATAAAAGGCTACACTGTGATAAAGGCTACAACATGATAAAAGCCTACACTGTGATAAAAACCTAATACATGATAAAAGGTTACACTGTGAAAAAAGGTTACACTGTGATAAAAGGCAACAACATGATCAAAGGCAACACTGTGAAAAAAGGTTACAATGTGAAAAAAGGCAACAAAATTATAAAAGGCTACACTGTGATAAAAGGCTACACTGTGATGAAAGGTTACACAGTGATGAAAGGTTACACTGTGATAAAAGGCTTCACTGTGATGAAAGGTTACACTGTGAAAAAAGGTTACACTGTGATAAAAGGCTACACTGTGATAAAAGGCTACACTGTGATAATAGGCTACACATTGATAAAAGACTACACTGTGATAAAAGGCCACACTGTGATAAAAGGCTACACTGTGATTAAAGGTTACACAGTGATGAAAGGTTAGACTGTGATAAAAGGCTGAACCGTGATTAAAGGCTACACAATGATAAAAGACTACACTGTGATAAAAGGCCACACTGTGATGAAAGGTTACACTGTGATAAAAGGCTACACTGTGATAAAAGTTTACACTGTGAAAAAAGGTTACACTGTGATAAAAGGCAACAACATGATCAAAGGCAACAACATGATCAAAGGCAACAACATGATAAAAGGCTACACTGTGATAATAGGCTACACCAGGATAAAAAGCCACACTTTGATAAAAGAGTACACTGTGATAAAAGGCCACACCATTATAAAAGGCCACACTGTGATAAAAGGTTAGACTGTGATAAAAGGCTACACTGTGACAAAAGACTACACTGTGATAAAAGGCTACAACATTATAAAAGGCTACACTGTGATAAAATGTTACACTGTGATCAAAGGCAACAAGATCAAAGGCAACAACATGATAAAAGGTTACACTGTCATAAAAGGCCACACTGTGATCAAAGGCAACAACATGATAAAAGGCTACACTGTGATAATAGGCTACACCATGATAAAAAGCCACACTTTGATAAAAGAGTACACTCTGATAAAAGGCCACACTGTGATAAAAGGTTATACTGTGATAAAAGGCTGAACCGTGATAAAAGGCTACACATTGATAAAAGACTACACTGTGATAAAAGGCCACACTGTGTTGAAAGGTTACACTGTGATAAAAGGCTACAACGTGATAAAAGGCTACACTGTGATAAAAGGCAGCACTGTGACGAAAGGTTACACTGTGATAAAAGTCTACAACATGATAATAGGCTACACTATGATAAAGGCTACAACATGATAAAAGGCTACACTGTGATAAAAACCTAATACATGATAAAAGGTTACACTGTGATAAAAGGTTACACTGTGATCAAAGGCAACAACATGATCAAAGGCCACACTGTGATGAAAGGTTACACTGTGAAAAAAGGTTACACTATGATAAAAGGCAACAAAATTATAAAAGGCTACACTGTGATAAAAGGCTTCACTGTGATGAAAGGTTACACTGTGAAAAAAGGTTACACTGTGATAAAAGGCTACACTGTGATAAAAGGTTACACTGTGATCAAAGTCAACTTGATCAAAGGCAACAACATGATAAAAGGCTACACTGTGATAAAAGGCTACACTGTGATAATAGGCTACACCATGATAAAAAGCCACACTTTGATAAAAGAGTACACTGTGATAAAAGGCCTCACTGTGATGAAAGGTTGCACTGTGAAAAAAGGTTACACTGTGATAAAAGGTTACACCATTATAAAAGGCCACACTGTGATAAAAGGTTAGACTGTGAAAAAAGGCTACACTGTGATAAAAGGCTACAACATGACAAATGGCTACACTGTGATAAAAGGTTACACCATTATAAAAGGCCACACTGTGATAAAAGGTTAGACTGTGATAAAAGGCTACACTGTGACGAAAGACTACACTGTGATAAAAGGCCACACTGTGATAAAAGGCTACACTTTGATAAAAGAATTCACCGTGATAAAAGGCTACACTTTGATAAAAGGCTACACTGTGATAAATGACTACACTGTGATAAAAGGTTACACCATTATAAAAGGCCACACTGTGACAATGGGTTAGACTGTGATAAAAGGCTACAACGTGATGAAAGGCTACACTGTGATAAAAGGCTGAACCGTGATAAAAGGCTACACATTGATAAAAGACTACACTGTGATTAAAGGCCACACTGTGTTGAAAGGTTACACTGTGATAAAAGGCTACAACGTGATAAAAGGCTACACTGTGATAAAAGGCAGCACTGTGACGAAAGGTTACACTGTGATAAAAGTCTACAACATGATGAAAGGCCACACTGTGATGAAAGGTTACAGTGTGAAAAAAGGTTACACTGTGATAAAAGGCTACAACGTGATAAAAGGCTACACTGTGATAAAAGGCAGCACTGTGATGAAGGCTACAACATGATAAAAGGCTACACTGTGATAAAAACCTAATACATGATAAAAGGTTACACTGTGATCAAAGGCAACAACATGATCAAAGGCCACACTGTGATGAAAGGTTACACTGTGAAAAAAGGTTACACTGTGATAAAAGGCAACAAAATTATAAAAGGCTACACTGTGATAAAAGGCTACACTGTGATGAAAGGTTACACAGTGATGAAAGGTTACACTGTGATAAAAGGCTACACTGTGATAAAGGCTACAACATGAAAAAAGGCTAAACTGTGATAAAAGGCTACAACATGATGAATGACTACACTGTGATAAAAGGCTACAACATTATAAAAGGCTACACTGTGATAAAAGGTTACACTGTGATAAAAGGTTACACCATGATAAAAAGCCACACTTTGATAAAAGAGTACACTGTGATAAAAGGCCACACTGTGATGAAAGGTTACACTGTGAAAAAAGGTTACACTGTGATAAAAGGCTACAACATGATAAAAGGCTACACTGTGATAAAAGGCCACACTGTGATAAAAGGTTACACTGTGAAAAAAGGTTACACTGTGATAAAAGGCCACACTGTGATGAAAGGTTACACTGTGATAAAAGGCTACACTGTGATAAAAGTTTACACTGTGAAAAAAGGTTACACTGTGATAAAAGGCAACAACATGATCAAAGGCAACAACATGATAAAAGGCTACACTGTGATAATAGGCTGCACCAGGATAAAAAGCCACACTTTGATAAAAGAGTACACTGTGATAAAAAGTCACACTGTGATGAAAGGTTACACTGTGAAAAAAGGTTACACTGTGATAAAAGGCTACACTGTGATAAAAACCTAATACATGATAAAAGGTTACACTGTGATCAAAGGCAACAAAATTATAAAAGGCTACACTGTGATAAAAGGCTACACTGTGATGAAAGGTTACACAGTGATGAAAGGTTACACTGTGATAAAAGGCTACACTGTGATAAAGGCTACAACATGAAAAAAGGCTAAACTGTGATAAAAGGCTACAACATGATGAATGACTACACTGTGATAAAAGGCTACAACATTATAAAAGGCTACACTGTGATAAAAGCTTACACTGTGATCAAAGGCAACATGATCAAAGGCAACAACATGATCAAAGGCAACAACATGATAAAAGGTTACACTGTGATAATAGGCTACACCATGATAAAAAGCCACACTTTGATAAAAGAGTACACTGTGATAAAAGGTTACACTGTGATAAAAGGCTACACAGTGACAAAAGGCTACAACATTATAAAAGGCTACAACGTGATAAAAGGCCACACCGTGATAAAAGGTTACACTTTGACAAAAGACTACACTGTGATAAAAGGCTACACTGTGATAAAAGGATACAATGTGATAAAAGGCTAAACCGTGATAAAAGGCTACACTTTGATAAAGGCTACAACATGATAAAAGGCTACACTGTGATAAAAAGCTACAACGTGATAAAAGACTACAATGTGATTAAATGTTACAACGTGATAAAAGGCCACACCGTGATAAAAGGTTACACTGTGATAAAAGGCTACAACTTCATAAAAGACTACACTGTGATGAAATGTTACAACGTGATAAAAGGCAACAACATGATCAAAGGCAACAACATGATCAAAGGCAACACTGTGAAAAAAGGCTACACTGTGATAAAAGACTACCTTGTGATAAATGACTACACTGTGATAAAAGGCTACAAAATTATAAAAGGCTACACTGTGATAAAAGGCAGCACTGTGACGAAAGGTTACACTGTGATAAAAGGCTACACTGTGATAATAGGCTACACCATGATAAAAAGCCACACTTTGATAAAAGAGTACACTGTGATAAAAGGCCACACTGTGATGAAAGGTTACACTTTGAAAAAAGGTTACACTGTGATAAAAGGCTACAACATGATAAAAGGCTACACTGTGATCAAAGGCAACAACATGATAAAAGGCTACACTGTGATAAAAGGCTACATTGTGATAATAGGCTACACCATGATAAAAAGCCACACTTTGATAAAAGAGTACACTGTGAAAAAAGGTTACACTGTGATAAAAGGCAACAACATGATCAAAGGCAACAACATGATAAAAGGCTACACTGTGATAAAAGGCTACAATGTGATAATAGGCTACACCATGATAAAAAGCCACACTTTGATAAAAGAGTACACTGTGATAAAAGGCTACATTGTGATAATAGGCTACACCATGATAAAAAGCCACACTTTGATAAAAGAGTACACTGTGAAAAAAGGTTACACTGTGATAAAAGGCAACAACATGATCAAAGGCAACAACATGATAAAAGGCTACACTGTGATAAAAGGCTAAACCGTGATAAAAGGCTACACTTTGATAAAGGCTACAACATGATAAAAGGCTACACTGTGATAAAAAGCTACAACGTGATAAAAGACTACAATGTGATTAAATGTTACAACGTGATAAAAGGCCACACCGTGATAAAAGGTTACACTGTGATAAAAGGCTACAACTTCATAAAAGACTACACTGTGATGAAATGTTACGTGATAAAAGGCCACACCGTGATGAAAGGTTACACTGTGATAAAAGGCCACACTGTGATAAAAGGCTACAACATGATAAAAGGCTACACTGTGATAAAAACCTAATACATGATAAAAGGTTACACTGTGATAAAAGGTTACACTGTGAAAAAAGGTTACACTGTGATAAAAGGCAACAACATGATCAAAGGCAACAACATGATCAAAGGCAACACTGTGAAAAAAGGCTACACTGTGATAAAAGACTACCTTGTGATAAATGACTACACTGTGATAAAAGGCTACAAAATTATAAAAGGCTACACTGTGATAAAAGGCAGCACTGTGACGAAAGGTTACACTGTGATAAAAGGCTACACTGTGATAATAGGCTACACCATGATAAAAAGCCACACTTTGATAAAAGAGTACACTGTGATAAAAGGCCACACTGTGATGAAAGGTTACACTTTGAAAAAAGGTTACACTGTGATAAAAGGCTACAACATGATAAAAGGCTACACTGTGATCAAAGGCAACAACATGATAAAAGGCTACACTGTGATAAAAGGCTACATTGTGATAATAGGCTACACCATGATAAAAAGCCACACTTTGATAAAAGAGTACACTGTGAAAAAAGGTTACACTGTGATAAAAGGCAACAACATGATCAAAGGCAACAACATGATAAAAGGCTACACTGTGATAAAAGGCTACAATGTGATAATAGGCTACACCATGATAAAAAGCCACACTTTGATAAAAGAGTACACTGTGATAAAAGGCCACACTGTGATGAAAGGTTACACTGTGAAAAAAGGTTACACTGTGATAAAAGGCTACAACATGATAAAAGGCTACACTGTGATAAAAGGTTACACCATTATAAAAGGCCACTCTGTGATAAAAGGTTAGACTGTGAAAAAAGGCTACACTGTGACGAAAGACTACACTGTGATAAAAGGTTACACCATTATAAAAACTACACTGTGATAAAAGGCCACACTGTGATAAAAGGCTACACTTTGAAAAAAACCTACTACATGATAAAAGGCCACACTGTGACAATGGGTTAGACTGTGAGAAAAGGCTACAACGTGATGAAAGGCTACACTGTGATAAAAGGTTACACTGTGATAAAAGGCTGCACCGTGATAAATGGCTACACATTGATAAAAGACTACACTGTGATAAAAGGCCACAGTGTGTTGAAAGGTTACACTGTGATAAAAGGCTGAACCGTGATAAAAGGCTACACATTGATAAAAGACTACACTGTGATAAAAGGCCACACTGTGTTGAAAGGTTACACTGTGATAAAAGGCTACAACGTGATAAAAGGCTACACATTGATAAAAGACTACACTGTGATAAAAGGCCACACTGTGTTGAAAGGTTACACTGTGATAAAAGGCTACAACATGATAAAAGGCTACACTGTGATCAAAGGCAACAACATGATAAAAGGCTAAACTGTGATAAAAGGCTACAACATGATAAAAGGCTACACTGTGATAAAAACCTAATACATGATAAAAGGTTACACTGTGATCAAAGGCAATAACATGATCAAAGGCCACACTGTGATGAAAGGTTACACTGTGAAAAAAGGTTACACTGTGATAAAAGGCAACAAAATTATAAAAGGCTACACTGTGATAAAAGGCTACACTGTGATGAAAGGTTACACAGTGATGAAAGGTTACACTGTGATAAAAGGCTACACTGTGATGAAAGGTTACACTGTGAAAAAAGGTAACACTGTGATAAAAGGCAACAACTTGATCAAAGGCAACAACATGATAAAAGGCTACACTGTGATAATAGGCTACACCATGAATAAAAGCCACACTTTGATAAAAGAGTACACTGTGGAAGAAGGTTACACTCTGATAAAAGACTACAACATGATAAAAGGCTACACTGTGATGAATGACTACACTGTGATAAAAGGTTACACCATTATAAAAGGCCACACTGTGACAATGGGTTAGACTGTGATAAAAGGCTACAACGTGATGAAAGGCTACACTGTGATAAAAGGTTACACTGTGATAAAAGGCTGAACCGTGATAAAAGGCTACACATTGATAAAAGACTACACTGTGATAAAAGGTTACACTGTGATAAAAGGCTGAACCGTGATAAAAGGCTACAACATTATAAAAGGCTACACTGTGATAAAAGGTTACACTGTGATCAAATGCAAAAACATGATCAAAGGCAACAACATGATAAAAGGCTACACTGTGATAAAAAGCCACACTTTGATAAAAGAGTACACTGTGATGAAAGGTTACACTGTGATAAAAAGTTACACTGTGATGAAAGGCTACAACATGATAAAAGGCTACACTGTGAGAAAGGCTACAACATGATAAAAGGCTACACTGTGATAAAAAGCTACAACGTGATAAAAGACTACAATGTGATTAAATGTTACAACGTGACAAAAGGCCACACCGTGATAAAAGGTTACAATGTGATTAAATGTTACAACGTGATAAAAGGCCACACCGTGATGAAAGGATACACTGTGATAAAAGGCCACACTGTGATGAAGGCTACAATATGATAAAAGGCTAAACTGTGATAAAAGGCTACAAATGATGAATGACTACACTGTGATAAAAGGCTACAACATTATAAAAGGCTACACTGTGATAAAAGATTATACTGTGATCAAAGGCAACAACATGATCAAAGGCCACACTGTGATGAAAGGTTACAACGTGATAAAAGGCTACAACATCATAAAAGGCTACACTGTGATAAATGACTACACTGTGATAAAAGGCTACAAAATTATAAAAGGCTACACTGTGATAAAAGGCTACAACATGATAAAAGGCTACACTGTGATAAAAGACTACACTGTGAAAGAAGATTACACTCTGATAAAAGGCTACAACATGATAAAAGGCTACACTGTGATAAATGACTACACTGTGATAAAAGGCTACAAAATTATAAAAGGCTATACTGTGATAAAAGGCAGCACTGTGACGAAAGGTTACACTGTGATAAAAGGCTACACTGTGATAATAGGCTACACCATGATAAAAAGCCACACTTTGATAAAAGAGTACACTCTGATAAAAGGCCACACTGTGATGAAAGGTTACACTGTGATAAAAGGCTACACAGTGATAATAGGCTACACCATGATAAAAAGCCACACATTGATAAAAGACTACACTGTGATAAAAGGCCACACTGTGTTGAAAGGTTACACTGTGATAAAAGGCTACAACGTGATAAAAATCTACACTGTGATAAAAGGCAGCACTGTGATGAAAGGTTACACTGTGATAAAAGGCTACACTGTGATGAAAGGTTACACTGTGAAAAAAGGTTACACTGCGATAAAAGGCAACAACATGATCAAAGGCAACAACATAATAAAAGGCTACACCATGATAAAAAGCCACACTTTGATAAAAGAGTACACTGTGATAAAAAACCACACTGTGATGAAAGGTTACACTGTGAAAAAAGGTTACACTGTGATACAAGGCTACAACATGATAAAAGGCTACACTGTGACGAAAGGTTACACCATTATAAAAGGCCACACTGTGATAAAAGGTTAGACTGTGAAAAAAGGCTACACTGTGACGAAAGACTACACTGTGATAAAAGGTTACATCATTATAAAAACTACACTGTGATAAAAGGCCACACTGTGATAAAAGGCCACACTGTGTTGAAAGGTTACACTGTGATAAAAGGCTGAACCGTGATAAAAGGCTACACATTGATAAAAGACTACACTGTGATAAAAGGCCACACTGTGTTGAAAGGTTACACTGTGATAAAAGGCTACAACGTGATAAAAGGCTACACTGTGATAAAAGGCAGCACTGTGACGAAAGGTTACACTGTGATAAAAGTCTACAACATGATAAAAGGCTACAACGTGATAAAAGGCTACACTGTGATAAAAGGCAGCACTGTGACGAAAGGTTACACTGTGATAAAAGTCTACAACATGATAAAAGGCTACAACATAATAAAAGGCTACACTGTGATAAAAACCTAATACATGATAAAAGGTTACACTGTGATCAAAGGCAACAACATGATCAAAGGCCACACTGTGATGAAAGGTTACACTGTGATGAAAGGTTAGACTGTGAAAAAAGGCTACACTGTGACGAAAGACTACACTGTGATAAAAGGTTACACCATTATAAAAACTACACTGTGATAAAAGGCCACACTGTGATAAAAGGCCACACTGTGTTGAAAGGTTACACTGTGAAAAAAGGCTACACTGTGACGAAAGACTACACTGTGATAAAAGGTTACACCATTATAAAAACTACACTGTGATAAAAGGCCACACTGTGATAAAAGGCCACACTGTGTTGAAAGGTTACACTGTGATAAAAGGCTGAACCGTGATAAAAGGCTACACATTGATAAAAGACTACACTGTGATAAAAGGCCACACTGTGTTGAAAGATTACACTGTGATAAAAGGCTACAACGTGATAAAAGGCTACACTGTGATAAAAGGCAGCACTGTGACGAAAGGTTACACTGTGATAAAAGTCTACAACATGGTAAAAGGCTACACTGTGATAAAGGCTACAACATAATAAAAGGCTACACTGTGAAAAAAGGTTACACTGTGATAAAAGGTTACACCATTATAAAAGGCCACACTGTGATAAAAGGTTAGACTGTGATAAAAGGCTACACTGTGATGAAAGGTTACACTGTGAAAAAAGGTTACACTGTGATAAAAGGCTACAACATGATAAAAGGCTACACTGTGATAACAGGTTACACCATTATAAAAGGCCACACTGTGATAAAAGGTTAGACTGTGATAAAAGGCTACACTGTGACAAAAGACTACACTGTGATAAAAGGCTACAACATTATAAAAGGCTACACTGTGATAAAATGTTACACTGTGATCAAAGGCAACATGATCAAAGGCAACAACATGATAAAAGGCTACACTGTGATAAAAACCTACTACATGATAAAAGGTTACACTGTGATAAAAGGCCATACTGTGATCAAAGGCAACAACATGATCAAAGGCAACAACATGATAAAAGGCTACACTGTGATAATAGGCTACACCATGATAAAAAGCCACACTTTGATAAAAGAGTACACTCTGATAAAAGGCCACACTGTGATGAAAGGTTACACTGTGAAAAAAGGTTACACTGTGATAAAAGGTTACAACATGATAAAAGGCTACACTGTGACAAAAGGTTACCCTGTCATAAAAGGTTACACCATTATAAAAGGCCACACTGTGATAAAATGTTACACTGTGAAAAAAGGCTACACTGTGACGAAAGACTACACTGTGATAAAAGGTTACACCATTATAAAAACTACACTGTGATAAAAGGCAACACTGTGATAAAAGGCTACACTTTGAAAAAAGCCTACTACATGATAAACGGTTACACTGTGATAAAAGGTTACACTGTGATCAAAGGCAACAACATGATCAAAGGCAACAACATGATAAAAGCCACACTTTGATAAAAGAGTACACTGTGATAAAAGGCCACACTGTGATGAAAGGTTACACTGTGAAAAAAGGTTACACTGTGATAAAAGGCTACAACATGATAAAAGGCTACACTGTGATAAAAGGTTACACTGTGATAAAAGGTTACACCATTATAAAAGGCCACACTGTGATAAAAGGTTAGACTGTGATAAAAGGCTACACTGTGATGAAAGGTTACACTGTGAAAAAAGGTTACACTGTGATAAAAGGCTACAACATGATAAAAGGCTACACTGTGATAACAGGTTACACCATTATAAAAGGCCACACTGTGATAAAAGGTTAGACTGTGATAAAAGGCTACACTGTGACAAAAGACTACACTGTGATAAAAGGCTACAACATTATAAAAGGCTACACTGTGATAAAATGTTACACTGTGATCAAAGGCAACATGATCAAAGGCAACAACATGATAAAAGGCTACACTGTGATAAAAACCTACTACATGATAAAAGGTTACACTGTGATAAAAGGCCATACTGTGATCAAAGGCAACAACATGATCAAAGGCAACAACATGATAAAAGGCTACACTGTGATAATATGCTACACCATGATAAAAAGCCACACTTTGATAAAAGAGTACACTCTGATAAAAGGCCACACTGTGATGAAAGGTTACACTGTGAAAAAAGGTTACACTGTGATAAAAGGTTACAACATGATAAAAGGCTACACTGTGACAAAAGGTTACCCTGTCATAAAAGGTTACACCATTATAAAAGGCCACACTGTGATAAAATGTTACACTGTGAAAAAAGGCTACACTGTGACGAAAGACTACACTGTGATAAAAGGTTACACCATTATAAAAACTACACTGTGATAAAAGGCAACACTGTGATAAAAGGCTACACTGTGATAAAAGGCTACACTGTGATATTAGGCTACACCATGATAAAAAGCCACACTTTGATAAAAGAGTACACTGTGATAAAAGGCCACACTGTGATGAAAGGTTACACTGTGAAAAAAGGTTACACTGTGATAAAAAGCTACAACATGATAAAAGGCTACACTGTGATAATAGGCTACACCATGATAAAAAGCCACACTTTGATAAAAGAGTACACTGTGATAAAAGGCCACACTGTGATGAAAGGTTACACTGTGAAAAAAGATTACACTGTGATAAAAGGCTACAACATGATAAAAGGCTACACTGTGATAAAAAGCTACAACGTGATAAAAGACTACAATGTGATTAAATGTTACAACATGATAAAAGGCCACAACGTGATAAAAGGCTATACTTTGATAAAAGAGTACACTGTGATAAAAGCCCACACTGTGATGAAAGGTTACACTGTGAAAAAAGGTTACACTGTGATAAAAGGCTACAACATGATAAAAGGCTACACTGTGATAAAAGGTTACACCATTATAAAAGGCCACACTGTGATAAAAGGTTAGACTGAGAAAAAAGGCTACACTGTGACGAAAGACTACAGTGTGATAAAAGGTTACACCATTACAAAAACTACACTGTGATAAAAGGCCACACTGTGATAAAAGTCTACACTTTGAAAAAAACATACTACATGATAAAAGGTTACACTGTGATAAAAGGTTACACTGTGATCAAAGGCAACAACATGATCAAAGGCAACAACATGATAAAAGGCTACACTGTGATAAAAGGCTACACTGTGATAATAGGCTACACCATGATAAAAAGCCACACTTTGATAAAAGAGTACACTGTGATAAAAGGCCACACTGTGATGAAAGGTTACACTGTGAAAAAAGGTTACACTGTGATAAAAGGCTATAACATGATAAAAGGCTACACTGTGATAAAAGGTTACACTGTGATAAAAGGTTACACCATTATAAAAGGCCACACTGTGATAAAAGGTTAGACTGTGATAAAAGGCTACACTGTGACGAAAGACTACACTGTGATAAAAGGCCACACTGTGATAAAAGGCTACACTTTGATAAAAGGCTACACTGTGATAATAGGCTACACCATGATAAAAAGCCACACTTTGATAAAAGAGTACACTGTGATAAAAGGCCACACTGTGATGAAAGGTTACACTGTGATAAAAGACTACAATGTGATTAAATGTTACAACATGATAAAAGGCCACAACGTGATAAAATGCTACACTTTGATAAAAGAGTACACGGTGATAAAAGGCCACACTGTGATAAAAGGCTACACTTTGATAAAAGAATCCACTGTGATAAAAGGTTACACTGTGATAAAAGGCTACACAGTGACAAAAGGCTACAACATAATAAAAGGCTACAACGTGATAAAAGGCCACACCGTGATAAAAGGTTACAATTTGATAAAAGACTACACTGTGATAAAAGGCTACACTTTGATAAAAGGGTACAATGTGATAAAAGGCTAAACCGTGATAAAAGGCTACACTTTGATAACAGACTACACTGTGATAAAAGGCCACACTGTGATAAAAGGTTACACTGTGATAAAAGGCTACAACATGATAAAAGGCTAAACTGTGATAAAAGGCTACAACATGATGAATGACTACACTGTGATAAAAGGCTACAACATTATAAAAGGCCCCAACGTGATAAAATGCTACACTTTGATAAAAGAGTACACTGTGATAAAAGGCCACACTGTGATGAAAGGTTACACTGTGAAAAAAGGTTACACTGTGATAAAAGGCTACAACATGATAAAAGGCTACACTGTGATAAAAGGCCACACTGTGATAAAAGGCTACACTTTGATAAAAGGCTACACTGTGATAATAGGCTACACCATGATAAAAAGCCACACTTTGATAAAAGAGTACACTGTGATAAAAGGCCACACTGTGATGAAAGGTTACACTGTGATAAAAGACTACAATGTGATTAAATGTTACAACATGATAAAAGGCCACAACGTGATAAAATGCTACACTTTGATAAAAGAGTACACGGTGATAAAAGGCCACACTGTGATAAAAGGCTACACTTTGATAAAAGAATCCACTGTGATAAAAGGTTACACTGTGATAAAAGGCTACACAGTGACAAAAGGCTACAACATCATAAAAGGCTACACTGTGATAAATGACTACACTGTGATAAAAGGCTACAAAATTATAAAAGGCTACACTGTGATAAAAGGCTACACTGTGATTAAAGGTTACACCGTGATGAAAGGTTACACTGTGATGAAAGGTTACACTGTGATAAAAGGTTACACTGTGATCAAAGGCAACAACATGATCAAAGGCAACAACATGATAAAAAGCTACACTGTGATAATAGGCTACACCATGATAAAAAGCCAAACTTTGATAAAAGAGTACACTGTGATTAAAGGCCACACTGTGATAAAAGGCTACACTGTGAGAAAAGACTACACTGTGAAAGAGGGTTACACTCTGATATAAGGCTACAACATGATAAAAGGCTTCACTGTGATAATTGACTACACTGTGATAAAAGGCTACACAGTGACAAAAGGCTACAACAATATAAAAGGCTACACCGTGATGAAAGGTTACACTGTGATAAAAGGCTACACTGTGATAAAGGCTACAACATGATAAAAGGCTACACTGTGATAAAAACCTACTACATGATAAAAGGTTACACTGTGATCAAAGGCAACAACATGATCAAAGGCAACAACATGATAAAAGGCTACACTGTGATAATAGGCTACACCATGATAAAAAGCCACACTTTGATAAAAGAGTACACTGTGATAAAAGGCCACACTGGGATGAAAGGTTACACTGTGAAAAAAGATTACACTGTGATAAAAGGCTACAACATGATAAAAGGCTACACTGTGATAAAAAGCTACAACGTGATAAAAGACTACAATGTGATTAAATGTTACAACATGATAAAAGGCCCCAACGTGATAAAATGCTACACTTTGATAAAAGAGTACACTGTGATAAAAGGCCACACTGTGATGAAAGGTTACACTGTGAAAAAAGGTTACACTGTGATAAAAGGCTACAACATGATAAAAGGCTACACTGTGATAAAAGGTTACACTGTGATAAAAGGTTACACCATTATAAAAGGCCACACTGTGATAAAAGGTTAGACTGTGATAAAAGGCTACACTGTGACGAAAGACTACACTGTGATAAAAGGCCACACTGTGATAAAAGGCTACACTTTGATAAAAGAATTCACCGTGATAAAAGGCTACACTTTGATAAAAGACTACACTGTGATAAAAGGCTACACTGTGATAAAAGGGTACAATGTGATAAAAGGCTAAACCGTGATAAAAGGCTACACTTTGATAACAGACTACACTGTGATAAAAGGCAACACTGTGATAAAAGGTTACACTGTGATAAAAGGCTACAACATGATGAATGACTACACTGTTATAAAAGGCTACAACATGATAAAAGGCTACACTGTGATAAAAGGTTACACTGTGATAAAAGGCTACAACATGATAAAAGGCTAAACTGTGATAAAAGGCTACAACATGATGAATGACTACACTGTGATAAAAGGCTACAACATGATAAAAGGCTAAACTGTGATAAAAGGCTACAACATTATAAAAAATACACGGTGATAAAAGGCCACACTGTGATAAAAGGTTACACTTTGATAAAAGAATCCACTGTGATAAAAGGTTACACTGTGATAAAAGGCTACACAGTGACAAAAGGCTACAACATTATAAAAGGCTACAACGTGATAAAAGGCCACACCATGATAAAAGGTTACACTTTGATAAAAGACTACACTGTGATAAAAGGCTACACTGTGATAAAAGGGTACAATGTGATAAAAGGCTAAACCATGATGAAAGGCTACACTTTGATAACAGACTACACTGTGATAAAAGGCCACACTGTGATAAAAGGTTACACTGTGATAAAAGGCTACAACATGATAAAAGGCTAAACTGTGATAAAAGGCTACAACATGATGAATGACTACACTGTGATAAAAGGCTACAACATGATAAAAGGCTAAACTGTGATAAAAGGCTACAACATTATAAAAGGCTCCACCGTGATAAAAGGTTAGACTGTGATAAAAGGCTGAACCGTGATAAAAGGCTACAACATGATAAAAGGCTACACTGTGATAAAAACCTAATACATGATAAAAGGTTATACTGTGATCAAAGGAAACAACATGATCAAAGGCCACACTGTGATGAAAGGTTACACTGGGAAAAAAGGTTACACTGTGATAAAAGGCAACAAAATTATAAAAGGCTACACTGTGATGAAAGTCTACAACATGATAAAAGGCTACACTGTGATAAAAGGCAGCACTGTGATGAAGGCTACAACATGATAAAAGGCTACACTGTGATAAAAACCTAATACATGATAAAAGGTTACACTGTGATCAAAGTCTTCAACATGATAAAAGGCTACACTGTGATAAAGGCTACAACATGATAAAAGCCTACACTGTGATAAAAACCTAATACATGATAAAAGGTTACACTGTGATCAAAGGCAACAACATGATCAAAGGCCACACTGTGATGAAAGGTTACACTGTGAAAAAAGGTTACACTGTGATAAAAGGCAACAAAATTATAAAAGGCTACACTTTGATAAAAGGCTACACTGTGATGAAAGGTTACACAGTGATGAAAGGTTACACTGTGATAAAAGGCTACACTGTGATAAAGGCTACAACATGAAAAAAGGCTAAACTGTGATAAAAGGCTACAACATGATGAATGACTACACTGTGATAAAAGGCTACAACATTATAAAAGGCTACACTGTGATAAAAGGTTACACCATGATAAAAAGCCACACTTTGATAAAAGAGTACACTGTGATAAAAGGCCACACTGTGATGAAAGGTTACACTGTGAAAAAAGGTTACACTGTGATAAAAGGCCACACTGTGATGAAAGGTTACACTGTGAAAAAAGGTTACACTGTGATAAAAGGCGACAACGTGATAAAAGGCTACACTGTGATAAAAGGCAGCACTGTGACGAAAGGTTACACTGTGATAAAAGTCTACAACATGATAAAAGGCCACACTGTGATGAAAGGTTACAGTGTGAAAAAAGGTTACACTGTGATAAAAGGCTACAACGTGATAAAAGGCTACACTGTGATAAAAGGCAGCACTGTGATAAAGGCTACAACATGATAAAAGGCTACACTGTGATAAAAACCTAATACATGATAAAAGGTTACACTGTGATCAAAGTCTTCAACATGATAAAAGGCTACACTGTGATAAAGGCTACAACATGATAAAAGCCTACACTGTGATAAAAACCTAATACATGATAAAAGGTTACACTGTGAAAAAAGGTTACACTGTGATAAAAGGCAACAACATGATCAAAGGCAACACTGTGAAAAAAGGTTACAATGTGAAAAAAGGCAACAAAATTATAAAAGGCTACACTGTGATAAAAGGCTACACTGTGATGAAAGGTTACACAGTGATGAAAGGTTACACTGTGATAAAAGGCTTCACTGTGATGAAAGGTTACACTGTGAAAAAAGGTTACACTGTGATAAAAGGCTACACTGTGATAAAAGGCTACACTGTGATAATAGGCTACACATTGATAAAAGACTACACTGTGATAAAAGGCCACACTGTGATAAAAGGCTACACTGTGATTAAAGGTTACACAGTGATGAAAGGTTAGACTGTGAAAAAAGGCTGAACCGTGATTAAAGGCTACACAATGATAAAAGACTACACTGTGATAAAAGGCCACACTGTGATGAAAGGTTACACTGTGATAAAAGGCTACACTGTGATAAAAGTTTACACTGTGAAAAAAGGTTACACTGTGATAAAAGGCAACAACATGATCAAAGGCAACAACATGATCAAAGGCAACAACATGATAAAAGGCTACACTGTGATAATAGGCTACACCAGGATAAAAAGCCACACTTTGATAAAAGAGTACACTGTGATAAAAGGCCACACCATTATAAAAGGCCACACTGTGATAAAAGGTTAGACTGTGATAAAAGGCTACACTGTGACAAAAGACTACACTGTGATAAAAGGCTACAACATTATAAAAGGCTACACTGTGATAAAATGTTACACTGTGATCAAAGGCAACAAGATCAAAGGCAACAACATGATAAAAGGCTACACTGTGATAAAAACCTACTACATGATAAAAGGTTACACTGTCATAAAAGGCCACACTGTGATCAAAGGCAACAACATGATAAAAGGCTACACTGTGATAATAGGCTACACCATGATAAAAAGCCACACTTTGATAAAAGAGTACACTCTGATAAAAGGCCACACTGTGATAAAAGGTTATACTGTGATAAAAGGCTGAACCGTGATAAAAGGCTACACATTGATAAAAGACTACACTGTGATAAAAGGCCACACTGTGTTGAAAGGTTACACTGTGATAAAAGGCTACAACGTGATAAAAGGCTACACTGTGATAAAAGGCAGCACTGTGACGAAAGGTTACACTGTGATAAAAGTCTACAACATGATAATAGGCTACACTATGATAAAGGCTACAACATGATAAAAGGCTACACTGTGATAAAAACCTAATACATGATAAAAGGTTACACTGTGATAAAAGGTTACACTGTGATCAAAGGCAACAACATGATCAAAGGCCACACTGTGATGAAAGGTTACACTGTGAAAAAAGGTTACACTATGATAAAAGGCAACAAAATTATAAAAGGCTACACTGTGATAAAAGGCTTCACTGTGATGAAAGGTTACACTGTGAAAAAAGGTTACACTGTGATAAAAGGCTACACTGTGATAAAAGGTTACACTGTGATCAAAGTCAACTTGATCAAAGGCAACAACATGATAAAAGGCTACACTGTGATAAAAGGCTACACTGTGATAATAGGCTACACCATGATAAAAAGCCACACTTTGATAAAAGAGTACACTGTGATAAAAGGCCTCACTGTGATGAAAGGTTGCACTGTGAAAAAAGGTTACACTGTGATAAAAGGTTACACCATTATAAAAGGCCACACTGTGATAAAAGGTTAGACTGTGAAAAAAGGCTACACTGTGATAAAAGGCTACAACATGACAAATGGCTACACTGTGATAAAAGGTTACACCATTATAAAAGGCCACACTGTGATAAAAGGTTAGACTGTGATAAAAGGCTACACTGTGACGAAAGACTACACTGTGATAAAAGGCCACACTGTGATAAAAGGCTACACTTTGATAAAAGAATTCACCGTGATAAAAGGCTACACTTTGATAAAAGGCTACACTGTGATAAATGACTACACTGTGATAAAAGGTTACACCATTATAAAAGGCCACACTGTGACAATGGGTTAGACTGTGATAAAAGGCTACAACGTGATGAAAGGCTACACTGTGATAAAAGGCTGAACCGTCATAAAAGGCTACACATTGATAAAAGACTACACTGTGATTAAAGGCCACACTGTGTTGAAAGGTTACACTGTGATAAAAGGCTACAACGTGATAAAAGGCTACACTGTGATAAAAGGCAGCACTGTGACGAAAGGTTACACTGTGATAAAAGTCTACAACATGATGAAAGGCCACACTGTGATGAAAGGTTACAGTGTGAAAAAAGGTTACACTGTGATAAAAGGCTACAACGTGATAAAAGGCTACACTGTGATAAAAGGCAGCACTGTGATGAAGGCTACAACATGATAAAAGGCTACACTGTGATAAAAACCTAATACATGATAAAAGGTTACACTGTGATCAAAGGCAACAACATGATCAAAGGCCACACTGTGATGAAAGGTTACACTGTGAAAAAAGGTTACACTGTGATAAAAGGCAACAAAATTATAAAAGGCTACACTGTGATAAAAGGCTACACTGTGATGAAAGGTTACACAGTGATGAAAGGTTACACTGTGATAAAAGGCTACACTGTGATAAAGGCTACAACATGAAAAAAGGCTAAACTGTGATAAAAGGCTACAACATGATGAATGACTACACTGTGATAAAAGGCTACAACATTATAAAAGGCTACACTGTGATAAAAGGTTACACTGTGATAAAAGGTTACACCATGATAAAAAGCCACACTTTGATAAAAGAGTACACTGTGATAAAAGGCCACACTGTGATGAAAGGTTACACTGTGAAAAAAGGTTACACTGTGATAAAAGGCTACAACATGATAAAAGGCTACACTGTGATAAAAGGCCACACTGTGATAAAAGGTTACACTGTGAAAAAAGGTTACACTGTGATAAAAGGCCACACTGTGATGAAAGGTTACACTGTGATAAAAGGCTACACTGTGATGAAAGTTTACACTGTGAAAAAAGGTTACACTGTGATAAAAGGCAACAACATGATCAAAGGCAACAACATGATCAAAGGCAACAACATGATAAAAGGTTACACTGTCATAATAGGCTACACCATGATAAAAAGCCACACTTTGATAAAAGAGTACACTGTGATAAAAGGCCACACTGTGATGAAAGGTTACACTGTGAAAAAAGGTTACACTGTGATAAAAGGCTACAACATGATAAAAGGCTACACTGTGATCAAAGGCAACAACATTATCAAAGGCAACAACATGATAAAAGGCTACATTGTGATAAAAGGCTACACCATGATAAAAAGCCACACTTTGATAAAAGAGTACACTGTGATAAAAAGCCAGACTGTGATGAAAGGTTACACTGTGAAAAAAGGTTACACTGTGATAAAAGACTACACTGTGATAAAGGCTACAACATGAAAAAAGGCTGAACTGTGATAAAAGGCTACAACATGATGAATGACTACACTGTGATAAAAGGCTACAACATGATGAATGACTACACTGTGATAAAAGGCTACACTGTGATAAAAGGCTACACTTTGATAAAAGAATTCACCGTGATAAAAGGCTACACTTTGATAAAAGACTACACTGTGATAAAAGGCTACACTGTGATAAAAGGGTACAATGTGATAAAAGGCTAAACCGTGATAAAAGGCTACACTTTGATAACAGACTACACTGTGATAAAAGGCAACACTGTGATAAAAGGTTACACTGTGATAAAAGGCTACAACATGATGAATGACTACACTGTTATAAAAGGCTACAACATTATAAAAGGCTACACTGTGATAAAAGGCTACACTGTGATGAAAGGTTACACTGTGATAAAAGAGTACACTGTGATAAAAGGCCACACTGTGATGAAAGGTTACACTGTGAAAAAAGGTTACACTGTGATAAAAGGCTGCAACATGATACAAGGCTACACTGTGAAAAAAGGTTACACTGTGATAAAAGGTTAGACTGTGATAAAAGGTTACACTGTGATAAAAGGCAACAACATGTTCAAAGGCAACAACATGATAAAAGGCTTCACTGTGATAAAAGGCTACACTGTGAAAAAAGGTTACACTGTGATAAAAGGCTACAACATTATAAAAGGCTACACTGTGATAAAAGGTTACACTGTGATCAAAGGCAACATGATCAAAGGCAACAACATGATCAAAGGCAACAACATGATAAAAGGTTACACTGTGATAATAGGCTACACCATGATAAAAAGCCACACTTTGATAAAAGAGTACACTGTGATAAAAGGCCACACTGTGATGAAAGGTTACACTGTGAAAAAAGGTTACACTGTGATAAAAGGCTACAACATGATAAAAGGCTACACTGTGATCAAAGGCAACAACATGATCAAAGGCAACAACATGATAAAAGGCTACATTGTGATAAAAGGCTACACCATGATAAAAAGCCACACTTTGATAAAAGAGTACACTGTGATAAAAAGCCACACTGTGATGAAAGGTTACACTGTGAAAAAAGGTTACACTGTGATAAAAGGCTACATTGTGATAAAGGCTACAACATGATAAAAGGCTACACTGTGATAAAAACCTAATACATGATAAAAGGTTACACTGTGATCAAAGGCAACAAAATTATAAAAGGCTACACTGTGATAAAAGGCTACACTGTGATGAAAGGTTACACAGTGATGAAAGGTTACACTGTGATAAAAGGCTACACTGTGATAAAGGCTACAACATGAAAAAAGGCTAAACTGTGATAAAAGGCTACAACATGATGAATGACTACACTGTGATAAAAGGCTACAACATTATAAAAGGCTACACTGTGATAAAAGGTTACACTGTGATCAAAGGCAACATGATCAAAGGCAACAACATGATCAAAGGCAACAACATGATAAAAGGTTACACTGTGATAATAGGCTACACCATGATAAAAAGCCACACTTTGATAAAAGAGTACACTGTGATAAAAGGCCACACTGTGATGAAAGGTTACACTGTGAAAAAAGGTTACACTGTGATAAAAGGCTACAACATGATAAAAGGCTACACTGTGATCAAAGGCAACAACATGATCAAAGGCAACAACATGATAAAAGGCTACATTGTGATAAAAGGCTACACCATGATAAAAAGCCACACTTTGATAAAAGAGTACACTGTGATAAAAAGCCACACTGTGATGAAAGGTTACACTGTGAAAAAAGGTTACACTGTGATAAAAGGCTACACTGTGATAAAGGCTACAACATGAAAAAAGGCTGAACTGTGATAAAAGGCTACAACATGATGAATGACTACACTGTGATAAAAGGCTACACTGTGATAAAAGGTCACACTGTGATAAAGGCAACACCATGATAAAAAGCCACACTTTGATAAAAGAGTACACTGTGATAAAAGGCCACACTGTGATGAAAGGCTACAACATAATAAAAGGCTACACTGTGATAAAAGGCTACACTGTGATAAAAGGCTACACTTTGATAAAAGAATTCACCGTGATAAAAGGCTACACTTTGATAAAAGACTACACTGTGATAAAAGGCTACAACGTGATAAAAGGCTACACTGTCATAAAAGGCAGCACTGTGACGAAAGGTTACACTGTGATAAAAGTCTACAACATGATAAAAGGCTACACTGTGATAAAGGCTACAACATGATAAAAGTCTACACTGTGATAAAAACCTAATATATGATAAAAGGTTACACTGTGATCAAAGGCTACACTGTGATGAAAGGTTACACAGGGAAGAAAGGTTACACTGTGATAAAAGGCTACACTGTGATGAAAGGTTACACTGTGATAAAAGGCTACACTGTGATAAAAGGCTACACTGTGATAAAAGGGTACAATGTGATAAAAGGCTAAACCGTGATAAAAGGCTACACTTTGATAACAGACTACACTGTGATAAAAGGCTACACTGTGATAAATGACTACACTGTGATAAAAGGTTACACCATGATAAAAAGCCACACTTTGATAAAAGAGTACACTGTGATAAAAGGCCACACTGTGATGAAAGGTTACACTGTGAAAAAAGGTTACACTGTGATAAAAGGCTACAACATGATAAAAGGCTACACTGTGATAAAAGGCCACACTGTGATAAAAGGTTACACCATGATAAAAAGCCACACTTTGATAAAAGAGTACACTGTGATAAAAGGCCACACTGTGATGAAAGGTTACACTGTGAAAAAAGGTTACACTGTGATAAAAGGCTGCAACATGATAAAAGGCTACACTGTGAAAAAAGGTTACACTGTGATAAAAGGTTAGACTGTGATAAAAGGCTACACTGTGACGAAAGACTACACTGTAATTAAAGGTTACACCATTATAAAAAATACACGGTGATAAAAGGCCACACTGTGATAAAATGCTACACTTTGATAAAAGAATCCACTGTGATAAAAGGTTACACTGTGATAAAAGGCTACACAGTGACAAAGGCTACAACATTATAAAAGGCTACAACGTGATAAAAGGCCACACCGTGATAAAAGGTTACACTTTGATAAAAGACTACACTGTGATAAAAGGCTACACTGTGATAAAAGGGTACAATGTGATAAAAGGCTAAACCGTGATAAAAGGCTACACTTTGATAACAGACTACACTGTGATAAAAGGCCACACTGTGATAAAAGGCAGCACTGTGATAAAAGGTTACACTGTGATCAAAGGCAACAACATGATCAAAGGCAACAACATTATTAAAGGCTACACTGTGATAAAGGCTACAACATGATAAAAGGCTACACTGTGATAAAAAGCTACAACGTGATAAAAGACTACAATGTGATTAAATGTTACAATGTGATAAAATGCCACACCGTGATAAAAGGTTATACTGTGATAAAAGGCTACAACTTGATAAAAGACTACACTGTGATGAAATGTTACAACGTGATAAAAGGCCACACCGTGATGAAAGGTTACACTGTGATAAAAGGCCACACTGTGATAAAAGGCTACACTGTGATTAAAGGTTACACTGTGATCAAAAGCAACAACATGATCAAAGGCAACAACATGATAAAAGGCTACACTGTGATAAAGGCTACAACATGAAAAAAGGTTACACTGTGATAAAAGGCTACAACATCATAAAAGGCTACACTGTGATAAATGACTACACTGTGATAAAAGGCTACACTGTGATTAAAGGTTACACCGTGATGAAAGGTTACACTGTGATGAAAGGTTACACTGTGATAAAAGGTTAGACTGTGATCAAAGGCAACAACATGATCAAAGGCAACAACATGATAAAAGGCTACACTGTGATAATAGGCTACACCATGAGAAAAAGCCACACTTTGATAAAAGAGCACACTGTGATAAAAGGCCACACTGTGATAAAAGGCTACACCATGATAAAAAGCCACACTTTGATAAAAGAGTACACTGTGATAAAAGGCCACACTGTGATGAAAGGTTACACTGTGAAAAAAGGCTACACTGTGATCAAAGGCAACAACATGATCAAAGGCAACAACATGATAAAAGAGTACACTGTGATAAAAGGCTACACTGTGATAAAGGCTACAACATGATAAAAGGCTACACTGTGATAAAGGCTACAACATGATAAAAGGCTACACTGTGATAAAAGGTTACACTGTGATCAAAAGCAACAACATGATCAAAGGCCACACTGTGATGAAAGGTTACACTGTGAAAAAAGGTTACACTGTGATAAAAGGCAACAAAATTATAAAAGGCTACACTGTGATAATAGGCTACACCATGATAAAAAGCCACACTTTGATAAAAGAGTACACTGTGATAAAAGGCCACACTGTGATGAAAGGTTACACTGTGAAAAAAGGTTACACTGTGATAAAAGGCTACAACATGATAAAAGGCTACACTGTGATAAAAGGTTACACCATTATAAAAGGCCACACTGTGATAAAAGGTTAGACTGTGAAAAAAGGCTACACTGTGATAAAAGGCTACACCATTATAAAAGGCCACACTGTGATAAAAGGTTAGACTGTGATAAAAGGCTACACTGTGACGAAAGACTACACTGTGATAAAAGGCCACACTGTGATAAAAGGCTACACTGTGATGAAAGGTTACACAGTGATGAAAGGTTACACTGTGATAAAAGGCTACACTGTGATGAAAGGTTACACAGTGATGAAAGGTTACACTGTGATAAAAGGCTACACTGTGATGAAAGGTTACACTGTGAAAAAAGGTTACACTGTGATAAAAGGCAACAACATGTTCAAAGGCAACAACATGATAAAAGGCTTCACTGTGATAAAAGGCCACACTGTGATAAAAGTCTACACTTTGAAAAAAACATACTACATGATAAAAGGTTACACTGTGATAAAAGGTTACACTGTGATCAAAGGCAACAACATGATAAAAGGCTACACTGTGATAAAAGGTTACACTGTGATAATAGGCTACACCATGATAAAAAGCCACACTTTGATAAAAGAGTACACTGTGATAAAAGGCCACACTGTGATGAAAGGTTACACTGTGAAAAAAGGTTACACTGTGATAAAAGGCTACAACATGATAAAAGGCTACACTGTGATAAAAGGTTACACTGGGATGAAAGGTTACAATGTGAAAAAAGGTTACACTGTGATAAAAGGCATCAACATCATCAAAGGCAACAACATGATAAAAGGCTACACTGTGATGAAAGGCTACACTGTGATAATAGGCTACACCATGATAAAAAGCGACACTTTGATAAAAGAGTACACTGTGATAAAAGGCCACACTGTGATGAAAGGTTTCACTGTGAAAAAAGGTTACACTGTGATAAAAGGCCACACTGTGATAAAAGGCTACAATTTGATAAAAGAATTCACCGTGATAAAAGGCTACACTTTGATAAAAGACTACACTGTGATAATAGGCTACACCATGATAAGAAGCCACACTTTGATAAAAGAGTACACTGTGATAAAAGGCCACACTGTGATGAAAGGTTACACTGTGAAAAAAGATTACACTGTGATAAAAGGCTACAACATGATAAAAGGCTACACTGTGATAAAAAGCTACAACGTGATAAAAGACTACAATGTGATTAAATGTTACAACATGATAAAAGGCCACAACGTGATAAAATGCTACACTTTGATAAAAGAGTACACTGTGATAAAAGGCCACACTGTGATGAAAGGTTACACTGTGAAAAAAGGTTACACTGTGATAAAAGGCTACAACATGATAAAAGGCTACACTGTGATAAAAGGTTACACTGTGATAAAAGGTTACACCATTATAAAAGGCCACACTGTGATAAAAGGCTACACTGTGATAAAAGGGTACACTGTGATAAAAGGCTGAACCGTGATAAAAGGTTACACTGTGATAAAAGGCTACAACATGATGAATGACTACACTGTTATAAAAGGCTACAACATTATAAAAGGCTACACTGTGATAACAGGCTACACTGTGATGAAAGGTTACACTGTGATAAAAGGCTGAACCGTGATAAAAGGCTACACATTGATAAAAGACTACACTGTGATAAAAGGCCACACTGTGTTGAAAGGTTACACTGTGATAAAAGGCTACAACGTGATAAAAGGCTACACTGTGATAAAAGGCAGCACTGTGACGAAAGGTTACACTGTGATAAAAGTCTACAACATGATAAAAGGCTACACTGTGATAAAGGCTAAAACATGATAAAAGGCTACACTGTGATAAAAGGTTACACTGTGATCAAAGGCAACAACATGATCAAAGGCCACACTGTGATGAAAGGTTACACTGTGAAAAAAGGTTACACTGTGATTAAAGGTTTCACAGTGATGAAAGGTTACACTGTGATAAAAGGCTACACTGTGATGAAGGCTACAATATGATAAAAGGCTAAACTGTGATAAAAGGCTACAAATGATGAATGACTACACTGTGATAAAAGGCTACAACATTATAAAAGGCTACACTGTGATAAAAGGTTATACTGTGATCAAAGGCAACAACATGATCAAAGGCCACACTGTGATGAAAGGTTACACTGTGAAAAAAGGCTACACTGTGATTAAAGGTTACACAGTGATGAAAGGTTACACTGTGATAAAAGGCTACACTGTGATGAAGGCTACAATATGATAAAAGGCTAAACTGTGATAAAAGGCTACAAATGATGAATGACTACACTGTGATAAAAGGCTACAACATTATAAAAGGCTACACTGTGATAAAAGGTTATACTGTGATCAAAGGCAACAACATGATCAAAGGCCACACTGTGATGAAAGGTTACACTGTGAAAAAAGGCTACACTGTGATTAAAGGTTACACAGTGATGAAAGGTTACACTGTGATAAAAGGCTACACTGTGATGAAGGCTACAATATGATAAAAGGCTAAACTGTGATAAAAGGCTACAAATGATGAATGACTACACTGTGATAAAAGGCTACAACATTATAAAAGGCTACACTGTGATAAAAGGTTATACTGTGATCAAAGGCAACAACATGATGAAAGGTTACACTGTGAAAAAAGATTACACTGTGATAAAAGGCTACAACATCATAAAAGGCTACACTGTGATAAATGACTACACTGTGATAAAAGGCTACAAAATTATAAAAGGCTACACTGTGATAAAAGGCTACACTGTGATTAAAGGTTACACCGTGATGAAAGGTTACACTGTGATGAAAGGTTACACTGTGATCAAAGGCAACAACATGATCAAAGGCAACAACATGATAAAAGGCTACACTGTGATTAAAGGTTACACCGTGATAAAAGGTTACACTTTGATAAAAGACTACACTGTGATAAAAGGCTACACTGTGATAATAGGCTACACCATGATAAAAAGCCACACTTTGATAAAAGGCAGCACTGTGATAAAAGGCTACACTGTGATAAAAGACTACACTGTGAAAGAAGGTTAGACTCTGATAAAAGGCTACAACATGATAAAAGGCTACACTGTGATAAATGACTACACTGTGATAAAAGGTTACACCATTATAAAAGGCCACACTGTGACAATGGGTTAGACTGTGATAAAAGGCTACAACGTGATGAAAGGCTACACTGTGATAAAAGGCTGAACCGTGATAAAAGGCTACACATTGATAAAAGACTACACTGTGATAAAAGGCCACACTGTGTTGAAAGGTTACACTGTGATCAAAGGCTACAACGTGATTAAAGACTACACTATGATGAAATGTTAGAACGTGATAAAAGGCCACACCGTGATAAAACGTTAGACTGTGATAAAAGGTTGAACCGTGATAAAAGGCTACAACGTGATAAAAGGTTACACTGTGATAAAAGGCAGCACTGTGACGAAAGGTTACACTGTGATCAAAGGCAACAACATGATCAAAGGCCACACTGTGATGAAAGGTTACACTGTGAAAAAAGGTTACACTGTGATAAAAGGCAACAAAATCATAAAAGGCTACACTGTGATAAAAGGCTATACTTTGATAAAAGACTGCACTGTGATAAAAGGTTACACTGTGATAAAAGGCCACACTGTGATAAAAGGCTACACATTGATAAAAGACTACACTGTGATAAAAGGCCACACTGTGATGAAAGGTTACACTGTGATAAAAGGCTACACTGTGACAAAAGGTTACACTGTGATAAAAGGCTACAAAGTGATAAAAGGCTACACTGTGATAAAAGGTAACACTGTGACGAAAGGTTACACTGTGAAAAAAGGTTACACCATTACAAAAACTACACTGTGATAAAAGGCCACACTGTGATAAAAGTCTACACTTTGAAAAAAACATACTACATGATAAAAGGTTACACTGTGATAAAAGGTTACACTGTGATCAAAGGCAACAACATGATCAAAGGCAACAACATGATAAAAGGCTACACTGTGATAAAAGGCTACACTGTGATAATAGGCTACACCATGATAAAAAGCCACACTTTGATAAAAGAGTACACTGTGATAAAAGGCCACACTGTGATGAAAGGTTACACTGTGAAAAAAGGTTACACTGTGATAAAAGGCTACAACATGATAAAAGGCTACACTGTGAAAAAAGGTTACACTGTGATGAAAAGCTACAACATGATAAAAGGCTACACTGTGATAATAGGCTACACCATGATAAAAAGCCACACTTTGATAAAAGAGTACACTGTGATAAAAGGCCACACTGTGATGAAAGGTTACACTGTGAAAAAAGATTACACTGTGATAAAAGACTACAACATGATAAAAGGCTACACTGTGATAAAAAGCTACAACGTGATAAAAGACTATAATGTGATTAAATGTTACAACATGATAAAAGGCCACAACGTGATGAAAGGCTATACTTTGATAAAAGAGTACACTGTGATAAAAGCCCACACTGTGATGAAAGGTTACACTGTGAAAAAAGGTTACACTGTGATAAAAGGCTACAACATGATAAAAGGCTACACTGTGATAAAAGGTTACACCATTATAAAAGGCCACACTGTGATAAAAGGTTAGACTGTGAAAAAAGGCTACACTGTGACGAAAGACTACAGTGTGATAAAAGGTTACACCATTACAAAAACTACACTGTGATAAAAGGCCACACTGTGATAAAAGTCTACACTTTGAAAAAAACATACTACATGATAAAAGGTTACACTGTGATAAAAGGTTACACTGTGATCAAAGGCAACAACATGATCAAAGGCAACAACATGATAAAAGGCTACACTGTGATAAAAGGCTACACTGTGATAATAGGCTACACCATGATAAAAAGCCACACTTTGATAAAAGAGTACACTGTGATAAAAGGCCACACTGTGATGAAAGGTTACACTGTGAAAAAAGGTTACACTGTGATAAAAGGCTACAACATGATAAAAGGCTACACTGTGATAAAAGGCTACACTGTGATAAAAGGTTACACTGTGAAAAAAGGTTACACTGTGATAAAAAGCTACAACATGATAAAAGGCTACACTGTGATAATAGGCTACACCATGATAAAAAGCCACACTTTGATAAAAGAGTACACTGTGATAAAAGGCCACACTGTGATGAAAGGTTACACTGTGAAAAAAGATTACACTGTGATAAAAGGCTACAACATGATAAAAGGCTACACTGTGATAAAAAGCTACAACGTGATAAAAGACTACAACGTGATTAAATGTTACAACATGATAAAAGGCCACAACGTGATAAAAGGCTATACTTTGATAAAAGAGTACACTGTGATAAAAGCCCACACTGTGATGAAAGGTTACACTGTGAAAAAAGGTTACACTGTGATAAAAGGCTACAACATGATAAAAGGCTACACTGTGATAAAAGGTTACACCATTATAAAAGGCCACACTGTGATAAAAGGTTAGACTGAGAAAAAAGGCTACACTGTGACGAAAGACTACAGTGTGATAAAAGGTTACACCATTACAAAAACTACACTGTGATAAAAGGCCACACTGTGATAAAAGTCTACACTTTGAAAAAAACATACTACATGATAAAAGGTTACACTGTGATCAAAGGCAACAACATGATAAAAGGCTACACTGTGATAAAAGGTTACACTGTGATAAAAGGCTACAACATTATAAAAGGCTACACTGTGATAAAAGGTTATACTGTGATCAAAGGCAACAACATGATCAAAGGCCACACTGTGATGAAAGGTTACACTGTGAAAAAAGGCTACACTGTGATTAAAGGTTACACAGTGATGAAAGGTTACACTGTGATAAAAGGCTACACTGTGATGAAGGCTACAATATGATAAAAGGCTAAACTGTGATAAAAGGCTACAAATGATGAATGACTACACTGTGATAAAAGGCTACAACATTATAAAAGGCTACACTGTGATAAAAGGTTATACTGTGATCAAAGGCAACAACATGATGAAAGGTTACACTGTGAAAAAAGATTACACTGTGATAAAAGGCTACAACATCATAAAAGGCTACACTGTGATAAATGACTACACTGTGATAAAAGGCTACAAAATTATAAAAGGCTACACTGTGATAAAAGGCTACACTGTGATTAAAGGTTACACCGTGATGAAAGGTTACACTGTGATGAAAGGTTACACTGTGATCAAAGGCAACAACATGATCAAAGGCAACAACATGATAAAAGGCTACACTGTGATTAAAGGTTACACCGTGATAAAAGGTTACACTTTGATAAAAGACTACACTGTGATAAAAGGCTACACTGTGATAATAGGCTACACCATGATAAAAAGCCACACTTTGATAAAAGGCAGCACTGTGATAAAAGGCTACACTGTGATAAAAGACTACACTGTGAAAGAAGGTTAGACTCTGATAAAAGGCTACAACATGATAAAAGGCTACACTGTGATAAATGACTACACTGTGATAAAAGGTTACACCATTATAAAAGGCCACACTGTGACAATGGGTTAGACTGTGATAAAAGGCTACAACGTGATGAAAGGCTACACTGTGATAAAAGGCTGAACCGTGATAAAAGGCTACACATTGATAAAAGACTACACTGTGATAAAAGGCCACACTGTGTTGAAAGGTTACACTGTGATCAAAGGCTACAACGTGATTAAAGACTACACTATGATGAAATGTTAGAACGTGATAAAAGGCCACACCGTGATAAAACGTTAGACTGTGATAAAAGGTTGAACCGTGATAAAAGGCTACAACGTGATAAAAGGTTACACTGTGATAAAAGGCAGCACTGTGACGAAAGGTTACACTGTGATCAAAGGCAACAACATGATCAAAGGCCACACTGTGATGAAAGGTTACACTGTGAAAAAAGGTTACACTGTGATAAAAGGCAACAAAATCATAAAAGGCTACACTGTGATAAAAGGCTATACTTTGATAAAAGACTGCACTGTGATAAAAGGTTACACTGTGATAAAAGGCCACACTGTGATAAAAGGCTACACATTGATAAAAGACTACACTGTGATAAAAGGCCACACTGTGATGAAAGGTTACACTGTGATAAAAGGCTACACTGTGACAAAAGGTTACACTGTGATAAAAGGCTACAAAGTGATAAAAGGCTACACTGTGATAAAAGGTAACACTGTGACGAAAGGTTACACTGTGAAAGAAGGTTACACCATTACAAAAACTACACTGTGATAAAAGGCCACACTGTGATAAAAGTCTACACTTTGAAAAAAACATACTACATGATAAAAGGCTACACTGTGATAAAAGGTTACACTGTGATCAAAGGCAACAACATGATCAAAGGCAACAACATGATAAAAGGCTACACTGTGATAAAAGGCTACACTGTGATAATAGGCTACACCATGATAAAAAGCCACACTTTGATAAAAGAGTACACTGTGATAAAAGGCCACACTGTGATGAAAGGTTACACTGTGATAAAAGGCTACACTGTGATAAAGGCTACAACATGATAAAAGGCTACACTGTGATAAAAACCTACTACATGATAAAAGGTTACACTGTGAAAAAAGGCTACACTGTGATAAAAGGCTACACTGTGATGAAGGCTACAATATGATAAAAGGCTAAACTGTGATAAAAGGCTACAAATGATGAATGACTACACTGTGATAAAAGGCTACAACATTATAAAAGGCTACACTGTGATAAAAGGTTATACTGTGATCAAAGGCAACAACATGATCAAAGGCCACACTGTGATAAAAGGCTACACTGTGAGAAAAGACTACACTGTGAAAGAAGATTACACTCTGATAAAAGGCTACAACATGATCAAAGGCTACACTGTGATAAATGACTACACTGTGATAAAAGGCTAGAAAATTATAAAAGGCTACACTGTAATAAAAGGCAGCACTGTGACGAAAGGTTACACTGTGATAAAAGGCTACACTGTGATAATAGGCAACACCATGATCAAAAGCCACACTTTGATAAAAGAGTACACTGTGATAAAAGGCCACACTGTGATAAAAGGCTACACTGTGATAATAGAATACAGCATGATAAAAAGCCACACTTTGATAAAAGAGTACACTGTGATAAAAGGCCACACTGTGATGAAAGGTTACACGGTGATAAAAGGCCACACTGTGATAAAAGGCTACACTTTGATAAAAGAATCCACTGTGATAAAAGGTTACACTGTGATAAAAGGCTACACAGTGACAAAAGGCTACAACATTATAAAAGGCTACAACGTGATAAAAGGCCCCACCGTGATAAAAGGTTACACTTTGATAAAAGACTACACTGTGATAAAAGGCAGCACTGTGACGAAAGGTTACACTGTGATAAAAGGCTAGACTGTGATAATAGGCTACACCATGATAAAAAACCACACTTTGATAAAAGAGTACACTCTGATAAAAGGCCACTCTGTGATAAAAGGCTACACTGTGATAAAAGACTACACTGTGAAAGAGGGTTACACTCTGATATAAGGCTACAACATGATAAAAGGCTTCACTGTGATAATTGACTACACTGTGATAAAAGGCTACACAGTGACAAAAGGCTACAACAATATAAAAGGCTACACCGTGATGAAAGGTTACACTGTGATAAAAGGCTACACTGTGATGAAGGCTACAACATGATAAAAGGCTACACTGTGATAAAAACCTACTACATGATAAAAGGTTACACTGTGATAAAAGGTTACACTGTAATCAAAGGCAACAACATGATCAAAGGCAACAACATGATAAAAGGCTACACTGTGATAATAGGCTACAGCATGATAAAAAGCCACACTTTGATAAAAGAGTACACTGTGATAAAAGGCCACACTGTGATGAAAGGTTACACGGTGATAAAAGGCCACACTGTGATAAAAGGCTACACAGTGACAAAAGGCTACAACATTATAAAAGGCTACAACGTGATAAAAGGCCCCACCGTGATAAAAGGTTACACTTTGATAAAAGACTACACTGTGATAAAAGGCCCCACCGTGATAAAAGGTTACACTTTGATAAAAGACTACACTGTGATAAAAGGCTACACTGTGATAAAAGGGTACAATGTGATAAAAGGCTAAACCGTGATGAAAGGCTACACTTTGATAACAGACTACACTGTGATAAAAGGTTATACTGTGATCAAAGGCAACAACATGATCAAAGGACACACTGTGATAAAAGGCTACACTGTGAGAAAAGACTACACTGTGAAAGAAGATTACACTCTGATAAAAGGCTACAACATGATCAAAGGCTACACTGTGATAAATGACTACACTGTGATAAAAGGCTAGAAAATTATAAAAGGCTACACTGTGATAAAAGGCAGCACTGTGACGAAAGGTTACACTGTGATAAAAGGCTACACTGTGATAAAGGCTACAACATGATAAAAGGCTACACTGTGATAAAAGGTTACACTGTAATCAAAGGCAACAACATGATAAAAGGCTACACTGTGATAATAGGCTACAGCATGATAAAAAGCCACACTTTGATAAAAGAGTACACTGTGATAAAAGGCCACACTGTGATGAAAGGTTACACGGTGATAAAAGGCCACACTGTGATAAAAGGCTACACTTTGATAAAAGAATCCACTGTGATAAAAGGTTACACTGTGATAAAAGGCTACAACGTGATAAAAGGCCCCACCGTGATAAAAGGTTACACTTTGATAAAAGACTACACTGTGATAAAAGGTTACACTGTGATAAAAGGCTACACAGTGACAAAAGGCTTCAAGATTATAAAAGGCTACAACGTGATAAAAGGCCCCACCGTGATAAAAGGTTACACTTTGATAAAAGACTACACTGTGATAAAAGGCCCCACCGTGATAAAAGGTTACACTTTGATAAAAGACTACACTGTGATAAAAGGCTACACTGTGATAAAAGGCTACACTTTGAAAAAAGCCTACTACATTATAAAAGGCTACACTGTGATAAAAGGTTACACTATGATCAAAGGCAACAACATGATCAAAGGCAACAACATGATAAAAGGCTACACTGTGATAAAAAGCCACACTTTGATAAAAGAGTACACTGTGATAAAAAGGCTACAACATGATAAAAGGCTACACTGTGATAAAAGACTACACTTTGATAAAAGAATCCACTGTGATAAAAGGTTACACTGTGATAAAAGGCTACACTGTGATAAAGGCTACAACATGATAAAAGGCTACACTGTGATAAAAACCTACTACATGATAAAAGGTTACACTGTGATAAAAGGTTACACTGTGATCAAAGGCAACAACATGATCAAAGGCAACAACATGATAAAAGGCAACACTGTGATAATAGGCTACACCATGATAAAAAGCCACACTTTGATAAAAGAGTACACTGTGATAAAAGGCCACACTGTGATGAAAGGTTACACTGTGAAAAAAGGTTACACTGTGATAAAAGGCTGCAACATGATAAAAGGCTACACCGTGATGAAAGGTTACACTGTGATAAAAGGCTACACTGTGATAAAGGCTACAACATTATAAAAGGCTACACTGTGATAAAAGGTTATACTGTGATCAAAGGCAACAACATGATCAAAGGCCACACTGTGATAAAAGGCCACACTGTGTTGAAAGGCTACAACGTGATAAAAGGCTACACTGTGATGAAATGTTACAACGTGATAAAAGGCCACACCGTGATAAAACGTTACACTGTGAAAAAAGGTTACACTGTGATAAAAGGCAACAAAATTATAAAAGGCTACACTGTGATAAAAAGCTATACTTTGATAAAAGACTACACTGTGATAAAAGGTTACACTGTGATAAAAGGCCATGCTGTGATTAAATGTTACAACGTGATAAAAGGCCACACCGTGATAAAAGGTAGACTGTGATAAAAGGCTGAACCGTGATAAAAGGCTACACATTGATAAAAGACTACACTGTGATAAAAGGCCACACTGTGACGAAAGGTTACACTGTGAAAAAAGGCAACAAAATTATAAAAGGCCACACTGTGATAAAAGGCAACAAAATTATAAAAGGTTACACTGTGATAAAAGGCTGCAACATGATAAAAGGCTACACCGTGATGAAAGGTTATACTGTGATCAAAGGCAACAACATGATCAAAGGCCACACTCTGATGAAAGGTTACACTGTGAAAAAAGGTTACAAGATCATAAAAGGCTACACTGTGATAAATGACTACACTGTGATAAAAGGCTACAAAATTATAAAAGACTACACTGTGATAAAAGGCCCCACCGTGATAAAAGGTTACACTTTGATAAAAGACTACACTGTGATAAAAGGCTACACTGTGATAAAAGGCTACACTTTGAAAAAAGCCTACTACATTATAAAAGGCTACACTGTGATAAAAGGTTACACTGTGATCAAAGGTAACAACATGATCAAAGGCAACAACATTATAAAAGGCTACACTGTGATAAAAGGTTATACTGTGATCAAAGGCAACAACATGATCAAAGGCCACACTGTGATGAAAGGTTACACTGTGAAAAAAGGTTACACTGTGATAAAAGGCTACAACATCATAAAAGGCTACACTGTGATAGAAGGCTACACTGTGATGAAAGGTTACACAGTGATGAAAGGTTACACTGTGATAAAAGGCAACACAATTATAAAAGGCTACACTGTGAAAAAAGGCAACAAAATTATAAAAGGCCACACTGTGATAAAAGGCTACAAAATTATAAAAGGCTACACTGTGATAAAAGCCTACACTGTGATAAAAGGTTACACAGTGATCAAAGGCAACAACATGATCAAAGGCAACAACATGATAAAAGGCTACACTGTGATAAAAAGCCACACTTTGATAAAAGAGTACACTGTGATAAAAGGCTACAACATCATAAAAGGCTACACTGTGATAAAGGCTACAACATGATAAAAGGCTACACTGTGATAAAAAGCTACAACGTGATAAAAGACTACAATGTGATTAAATGTTACAATGTGATAAAATGCCACACCGTGATAAAAGGCTACACTGTGATCAAAGGCAACAACATGATCAAAGGCAACAATATGATAAAAGAGTACACTGTGATAAAAGGCTACACTGTGATAAAGGCTACAACATGATAAAAGGCTAAACTCTGATAAAAGGCTACAACATGATGAATGACTACACTGTGATAAAAGGCTACAACATTATAAAAAGCTACACTGTGATAAAAGGTTACACTGTGATCAAAGGCAACATGATCAAAGGCAACAACATGATAAAAGGCTACACTGTGATAAAAGGCCACACTGTGATAAAAGACTACACTGTGAAAGAAGGTTAGACTCTGATAAAAGGCAACAACATGATAAAAGGCTACACTGTGATAAATGACTACACTGTGATAAAAGGTTACACCATTATAAAAGGTCACACTGTGACAATGGGTTAGACTGTGGTAAAAGGCTACAACGTGATGAAAGGCTACACTGTGATAAAAGGCTACACTGTGATCAAATGCAACAACATGATCAAAGGCCACACTGTGATGAAAGGTTACACTGTGAAAAAAGGTTACACTGTGATAAAAGGCAACAAAATTATAAAAGGCTACACTGTGATAGAAGGCTACACTGTGATGAAAGGTTACACAGTGATGAAAGGTTACACTGTGATAAAAGGCAACACAATTATAAAGGCTACACTGTGATAAAAGGCTAAACTGTGATGAAAGGTTACACTGTGATAAAAGGTTACACTGTGATCAAAGGCAACATGATCAAAGGCAACAACATGATAAAAGGCTACACTGTGATAAAAGGCCACACTGTGATAAAAGGCTACACTGTGATAAAAGACTACACTGTGAAAGAAGGTTAGACTCTGATAAAAGGCAACAACATGATAAAAGGCTACACTGTGATAAATGACTACACTGTGATAAAAGGTTACACCATTATAAAAGGTCACACTGTGACAATGGGTTAGACTGTGGTAAAAGGCTACAACATGATGAAAGGCTACACTGTGATAAAAGGCTACACTGTGATAAAAACCTAATACATGATAAAAGGCTACACTGTGATAAAAGGTTACACTGTGATCAAATGCAACAACATGATCAAAGGCCACACTGTGATGAAAGGTTACACTGTGAAAAAAGGTTACACTGTGATAAAAGGCAACAAAATTATAAAAGGCTACACTGTGATAGAAGGCTACACTGTGATGAAAGGTTACACAGTGATGAAAGGTTACACTGTGATAAAAGGCAACACAATTATAAAAGGCTACACTGTGATAAAAGGCTAAACTGTGATGAAAGGTTACACTGTGAAAAAAGGTTACACTGTGATAAAAGGCAACAACATGATCAAAGACAACAACATGATAAAAGGCTACACTGTGATAATAGGCTACACCATGATAAAAAGCCACACTGTGATAAAAGGCTACAACGTGATAAAAGGCTACACTGTGATAAAGGCTACAACTTGATAAAAGGCTACACTGTGATAAAAACCTAATACATGATAAAAGGCAACAAAATTATAAAAGGCTACACTGTGATAAAAGGCTACACTGTGATGAAAGGTTACACAGTGATGAAAGGTTACACTGTGAAAAAAGGTTACACTGTGATAAAAGGCTACACTGTGATAAAAGGTTACACTGTGATAAAAGACTACACTGTGATAAAAGGCTACAACATTATAAAAGGCTACAACATGATAAAAGGCCACACCGTGATAAAAGGTTACACTTTGATAAAAGACTACACTGTGATAAAAGGCTACACTGTGATAAAAGGGTACAATGTGATAAAAGGCTAAACCGTGATGAAAGGCTACACTTTGATAACAGACTACACTGTGATAAAAGGCCACACTGTGATAAAAGGCAGCACTGTGATAAAAGGCTACAACATGATAAAAGGCTTAACTGTGATACAAGGCTACAACATGATGAATGACTACACTGTGATAAAAGGCTACAACATTATAAAAGGCTACACTGTGATCAAAGACAACAACATGATCAAATGCAACAACATGATAAAAGGCTACACTGTGATAAAAAGCCACACTTTGATAAAAGAGTACACTGTGATAAAAGGCCACACTGTGATGAAAGGTTACACTGTGATGAAATGTTACAACGTGATAAAAGGCCACACCGTGATAAAAGGTTAGACTGTGATAAAAGGCTACAACATGATGAATGACTACACTGTGATAAAAGGTTACACTGTGATAAAAGGCTGAACCGTGATAAAAGGCTACACATTGATAAAAGACTACACTGTGATAAAAGGCAACACTGTGATAAAAGGCTACACTGTGATTAAAGGTTACACAGTGATGAAAGGTTACACTGTGATAAAAGGCTACACTGTGATAAAGGCTAAACTGTGATAAAAGGCTACAACATGATGAATGACTACACTGTGATAAAAGGCTACAACATTATAAAAGGCTACACTGTGATAAAAGGCTACACTGTGATAAAAGGTTACACTGTGATCAAAGGCAACATGATCAAAGGCAACATGATCAAAGGCAACAACATGATAAAAGGCTACACTGTGATAAAAGAGTACACTGTGATAAAAGGCCACACTGTGATGAAAGGTTACACTGTGAAAAAAGGTGGCACTGTGATAAAAGGCTACAACATGATAAAAGGCTACACTGTGATAAAAGGTTACACCATTATAAAAGGCCACACTGTGATAAAAGGTTAGACTGTGAAAAAAGGCTACACTGTGACGAAAGACTACACTGTGATAAAAGGTTACACCATTATAAAAACTACACTGTGATAAAAGGCCACACTGTGATAAAAGGCTACACTTTGAAAAAAACCTACTACATGATAAAAGGTTACACTGTGATAAAAGGTTACACTGTGATCAAAGGCAACAACATGATCAAAGGCAACAACATGATAAAAGGCTACACTGTGATAATAGGCTACACCATGATAAAAAGCCACACTGTGATAAAAGGTTACACTGTGATAAAAGGTTACACCATTATAAAAGGCCACACTGTGATAAAAGGTTAGACTGTGATAAAAGGCTACACTGTGACGAAAGACTACACTGTAATAAAAGATTACACCATTATAAAAAATACACGGTGATAAAAGGCCACACTGTGATAAAAGGCTACACTTTGATAAAAGAATCCACTGTGATAAAAGGTTACACTGTGATAAAAGGCTACACAGTGACAAAAGGCTACAACATTATAAAAGGCTACAACGAGATAAAAGGCCACACCGTGATAAAAGGTTACAATTTGATAAAAGACTACACTGTGATAAAAGGCTACACTTTGATAAAAGGGTACAATGTGATAAAAGGCTAAACCGTGATAAAAGGCTACACTTTGATAACAGACTACACTGTGATAAAAGGCCACACTGTGATAAAAGGTTACACTGTGATAAAAGGCTACAACATGATAAAAGGCTAAACTGTGATAAAAGGCTACAACATGATGAATGACTACACTGTGATAAAAGGCTACAACATTATAAAAGGCTACACTGTGATAAAAGGTTACACTGTGATCAAATGCAAAAACATGATCAAAGGCAACAACATGATACAAGGCTACACTGTGATAAAAAGCCACACTTTGATAAAAGAGTACACTGTGATGAAAGGTTACACTGTGATAAAAAGTTACACTGTGATAAAAGGCTACAACATGATAAAAGGCTACACTGTGATAAATGACTACACTGTGAAAAAAGGTTACACCATTATAAAAGGCCACACTGTGACAATGGGTTAGACTGTGATAAAAGGCTACAACGTGATAAAAGGCTGAACCGTGATAAAAGGCTACACATTGATAAAAGACTACACTGTGATAAAAGGCTACAACGTGATAAAAGGCTACACTGTGATAAAAGGCAGCACTGTGACGAAAGGTTACACTGTGATAAAAGGCTACACTGTGATAAAAGGGTACAATGTGATAAAAGGCTAAACCGTGATAAAAGGCTACACTTTGATAACAGACTACACTGTGATAAAAGGTTATACTGTGATAAAAGGCTGAACCGCGATAAAAGTCTACACTGTGATAAAAGGCTGAACCGTGATAAAAGGCTACACATTGATAAAAGGTTACACTGTGATAAAAGGCTACAACGTGATAAAAGGCTACACTGTGATAAAAGGCAGCACTGTGACGAAAGGTTACACTGTGATAAAAGGCTAAACCGTGATAAAAGGCTACACTTTGATAACAGACTACACTGTGATAAAAGGTTACACTGTGATAAAAGGCTGAACCGCGATAAAAGTCTACACTGTGATAAAAACCTAATACATGATAAAAGGTTACACTGTGATAAAAGGCAACAACATGATAAAGGGCTACACTGTGATAAAAGGCTATACTTTGATAAAAGACTACACTGTGATAAAAGGTTACACTGTGATAAAAGGCCATACTGTGATTAAATGTTACAACGTGATAAAAGGCCACACCGTGATAAAAGGTAAGACTGTGATAAAAGGCTGAACCGTGATAAAAGGCTACACATTGATAAAAGACTACACTGTGTTAAAAGGCCACACTGTGATGAAAGGTTACACTGTGATAAAAGGCTACACTGTGATAAAAGTCTACAACGTGATAAAAGGCTACACTGTGATAAAAGGTTACACTGTGATAAAAGGCAACAACATGATCAAAGGCAACAACATGATAAAAGGCTACACTGTGATAATAGGCTACACCAGGATAAAAAGCCACACTTTGATAAAAGAGTACACTGTGATAAAAGGCCATTCTGTGATGAAAGGTTACACTGTGAAAAAAGGTTACACTGTGATAAAAGGCTACAACATGATAAAAGGCTACACTGTGATAAAAGGTTACACCATTATAAAAGGCCACACTGTGATAAAAGGTTAGACTGTGATAAAAGGCTACACTGTGACAAAAGACTACACTGTGATAAAAGGCTACAACATTATAAAAGGCTACACTGTGATAAAATGTTACACTGTGATCAAAGGCAACATGGTCAAAGGCAACAACATGATAAAAGGCTACACTGTGATAAAAACCTACTACATGATAAAAGGTTACACTGTGATAAAAGGCCACACTGTGATCAAAGGCAACAACATGATCAAAGGCAACAACATGATAAAAGGCTACACTGTGATAAAAGGCTACACTGTGATAATAGGCTACACCATGATAAAAAGCCACACTTTGATAAAAGAGTACACTCTGATAAAAGGCCACACTGTGACAAAAGACTACACTGTGATAAAAGGCCACAACATTATAAAAGGCTACACTGTGATAAAATGTTACACTGTGATCAAACGCAACATGATCAAAGGCAACAACATGATAAAAGGCTACACTGTGATAAAAACCTACTACATGATAAAAGGTTACACTGTGATAAAAGGCCACACTGTGATCAAAGGCAACAACATGATCAAAGGAAACAACATGATAAAAGGCTACACTGTGATAAAAGGCTACACTGTGATAATAGGCTACACCATGATAAAAAGCCACACTTTGATAAAAGAGTACACTCTGATAAAAGGCTACACTGTGATAAAAGGCTACACTGAGATAAAAGGCTACACAGTGACAAAAGGCTACACTTTGAAAAAAACCTACTACATGATAAAAGGTTACACTGTGATAAAAGGTTACACTGTCATCAAAGGCAACAACATGATCAAAGGCAACAGCATGATAAAAGGCTACACTGTGATAAAAGGCTACAACATGATAAAAGGCTACACTGTGATAAAAGGTTACACCATTATAAAAGGCCACACTGTGATAAAAGGTTAGACTGTGATAAAAGGCTACACTTTGATAAAAGAATTCACTGTGATAAAAGGCTACACAGTGACAAAAGGCTACAAGAATATAAAAGGCTACACCGTGATGAAAGGTTACACTGTGATAAAAGGCTACACTGTGATAAAGGCTACAACATGATAAAAGTCTACACTGTGATAAAAGGCAACAACATGATAAAGGGCTACACTGTGATAAAAGGCTATACTTTGATAAAAGACTACACTGTGATAAAAGAGTACACTGTGATAAAAGGCTGAACCGTGATAAAAGGCTACACATTGATAAAAGACTACACTGTGATAAAAGGCCACACTGTGAAAAAAGTCTACAACATGATAAAAGGCTACACTGTGATAAAGGCTACAACATGATAAAAGGCTACACTGTGATAAAAACCTAATACATGATAAAAGGTTACACTGTGATAAAAGGTTACACTGTGATAAAGGCTACAACATGATAAAAGGCTACACTGTGATAAAAACCTAATACATGATAAAAGGTTACACTGTGATAAAAGGTTACACTGTGAAAAAAGGTTACACTGTGATAAAAGGCAACAACATGATCAAAGGCAACACTGTGAAAAAAGGTTACACTGTGATAAAAGGCAATAAAATTATAAAAGGCGACACTGTGATAAAAGGCTACACAGTGATGAAAGGTTACACTGTGATAAAAGGCTTCACTGTGATGAAAGGTTACACTGTGAAAAAAGGTTACACTGTGATAAAAGGCTACAACGTGATAAAAGGCTACACTGTGATAAAAGTTTACACTGTGAAAAAAGGTTACACTGTGATAAAAGGCAACAACATGATCAAAGGCAACAACATGATAAAAGGCTACACTGTGATAATAGGCTACACCAGGATAAAAAGCCACACTTTGATAAAAGGCTACACTGTGATAAAAGGTTACACCATTATAAAAGGCCACACTGTGATAAAAGGTTAGACTGTGATAAAAGGCTACACTGTGACAAAAGACTACACTGTGATAAAAGGCTACAACATTATAAAAGGCTACACTGTGATAAAATGTTACACTGTGATCAAAGGCAACATGATCAAAGGCAACAACATGATAAAAGGCTACACTGTGATAAAAACCTACTACATGATAAAAGGTTACACTGTGATAAAAGGCCACACTGTGATCAAAGGCAACAACATGATCAAAGGCAACAACATGATAAAAGGCTACACTGTGATAATAGGCTACACCATGATAAAAAGCCACACTTTGATAAAAGAGTACACTCTGATAAAAGAGTACACTCTGATAAAAGGCCACACTGTGATAAAAGGCTACACTGTGATAAAAGACTACACTGTGAAAGAGGGTTACACTCTGATATAAGGCTACAACATGATAAAAGGCTACACTGTGATAAATGACTACACTGTGATAAAAGGCTACACTGTGATAAAAGGCTACACAGTGACAAAAGGCTACAACATTATAAAAGGCTACACCGTGATGAAAGGTTACACTGTGATAAAAGGCTACACTGTGATAAAGGCTACAACATGATAAAAGGCTACACTGTGATAAAAGGCAACAACATGATAAAAGGCTACACTATGATAAAGGCTACAACATGATGAAAGGTTTCACTGTGAAAAAAGGTTACACTGTGATAAAAGGCTACACTGTGATAAAAGGCTACACTGTGATAAAAGACTACACTGTGATAAAAGGCCACACTGTGATAAAAGGCTACACTGTGATTAAAGGTTACACAGTGATGAAAGGTTAGACTGTGATAAAAGGCTGAACCGTGATAAAAGGCTACAACGTGATAAAAGGCTACACTGTGATAAAAGGCAGCACTGTGACGAAAGGTTACACTGTGATAAAATGTTACACTGTGATAAAAGGCAACAACATGATAAAGGGCTACACTGTGATAAAAGGCTATACTTTGATAAAAGACTACAGTGTGATAAAAGGCCATACTGTGATTAAATGTAACAACGTGATAAAAGGCCACACCGTGATAAAAGGAAAGACTGTGATAAAAGGCTGAACCGTGATAAAAGACTACACAATGATAAAAGATTACACTGTGATAAAAGGCTACAACGTGATAAAAGGCTACACTGTGATAAAAGGTTACAACATGATAAAAGGCTACACTGTGATAAATGACTACATTGTGATAAAAGGTTACACCATTATAAAAGGCCACACTGTGACAATGGGTTAGACTGTGATAAAAGGCTACAACGTGATGAAAGGCTACACTGTGATAAAAGGTTACACTGTGATAAAAGTCTGAACCGTGATAAAAGGCTACACATTGATAAAAGACTACACTGTGATAAAAGGCCACACTGTGTTGAAAGGTTACACTGTGATAAAAGGCTACAACGTGATAAAAGGCTAGACTGTGATAAAAGGCAGCACTGTGACGAAAGGTTACACTGTGATAAAGGCTACAACATGATAAAAGGCTACACTGTGATAAAAACCTAATACATGATAAAAGGTTACTCTGTGATAAAAGGTTACACTGTGAAAAAAGGTTACACTGTGATAAAAGGCAACAACATGATCAAAGGCAACACTGTGAAAAAAGGTTACACTGTGATAAAAGGCAATAAAATTATAAAAGGCGACACTGTGATAAAAGGCTACACAGTGATGAAAGGTTACACTGTGATAAAAGGCTTCACTGTGATGAAAGGTTACACTGTGAAAAAAGGTTACACTGTGATAAAAGGCTACAACGTGATAAAAGGCTACACTGTGATAAAAGTTTACACTGTGAAAAAAGGTTACACTGTGATAAAAGGCAACAACATGATCAAAGGCAACAACATGATAAAAGGCTACACTGTGATAATAGGCTACACCAGGATAAAAAGCCACACTTTGATAAAAGGCTACACTGTGATAAAAGGTTACACCATTATAAAAGGCCACACTGTGATAAAAGGTTAGACTGTGATAAAAGGCTACACTGTGACAAAAGACTACATTGTGATAAAAGGCTACAACATTATAAAAGGCTACACTGTGATAAAATGTTACACTGTGATCAAAGGCAACATGATCAAAGGCAACAACATGATAAAAGGCTACACTGTGATAAAAACCTACTACATGATAAAAGGTTACACTGTGATAAAAGGCCACACTGTGATCAAAGGCAACAACATGATCAAAGGCAACAACATGATAAAAGGCTACACTGTGATAATAGGCTACACCATGATAAAAAGCCACACTTTGATAAAAGAGTACACTCTGATAAAAGGCCACACTGTGATAAAAGGCTACACTGTGATAAAAGACTACACTGTGAAAGAGGGTTACACTCTGATATAAGGCTACAACATGATAAAAGGCTACACTGTGATAAATGACTACACTGTGATAAAAGGCTACACTGTGATAAAAGGCTACACAGTGACAAAAGGCTACAACATTATAAAAGGCTACACCGTGATGAAAGGTTACACTGTGATAAAAGGCTACACTGTGATAAAGGCTACAACATGATAAAAGGCTACACTGTGATAAAAGGCAACAACATGATAAAAGGCTACACTATGATAAAGGCTACAACATGATGAAAGGTTTCACTGTGAAAAAAGGTTACACTGTGATAAAAGGCTACACTGTGATAAAAGGCTACACTGTGATAAAAGACTACACTGTGATAAAAGGCCACACTGTGATAAAAGGCTACACTGTGATTAAAGGTTACACAGTGATGAAAGGTTAGACTGTGATAAAAGGCTGAACCGTGATAAAAGGCTACAACGTGATAAAAGGCTACACTGTGATAAAAGGCAGCACTGTGACGAAAGGTTACACTGTGATAAAATGTTACACTGTGATAAAAGGCAACAACATGATAAAGGGCTACACTGTGATAAAAGGCTATACTTTGATAAAAGACTACAGTGTGATAAAAGGCCATACTGTGATTAAATGTAACAACGTGATAAAGGGCCACACCGTGATAAAAGGAAAGACTGTGATAAAAGGCTGAACCGTGATAAAAGACTACACAATGATAAAAGATTACACTGTGATAAAAGGCTACAACGTGATAAAAGGCTACACTGTGATAAAAGGTAACACTGTGAAAAAAGGTTACACTGTGATAAAAGGCAACAACATGATCAAAGGCAACAACATGATCAAAGGCAACAACATGATAAAAGGCTACACTGTGATAATAGGCTACACCAGGATAAAAAGCCACACTTTCATAAAAGAGTACACTGTGATAAAAGGCCACACTGTGATGAAAGGTTACACTGTGAAAAAAGGTTACACTGTGATAAAAGGCTACAACATGATAAAAGGCTTCACTGTGATAAAAGGTTACACCATTATAAAAGGCCACACTGTGATAAAAGGTTACACTGTGATAAAAGGCAACAACATGATAAAGGGCTACACTGTGATAAAAGGCTATACTTTGATAAAAGACTACAGTGTGATAAAAGGCCATACTGTGATTAAATGTTACAACGTGATAAAAGGCTGAACCGTGATAAAAGGTAAGACTGTGATAAAAGGCTGAACCGTGATAAAAGGCTACACAATGATAAAAGACTACACTGTGATAAAAGGCCACACTGTGATGAAAGGTTACACTGTGAAAGAAGGTTACACTCTGATAAAAGGCTGCAACATGATAAAAGGCTACACTATGATAAAGGCTACAACATGATAAAAGGCTACACTGTGATAAAAGCCTAATACATGATAAAAGGTTACACTGTGATAAAAGGTTACACTGTGATCAAAGGCAACAACATGATCAAAGGCCACACTGTGATGAAAGGTTACACTGTGAAAAAAGGTTACACTGTGATAAAAGGCAACAAAATTATAAAAGGCTACACTGTGATAAAAGGCTACACTGTGATGAAAGGTTACACAGTGATGAAAGGTTACACTGTGATAAAAGGCTTCACTGTGATGAAAGGTTACACTGTGAAAAAAGGTTAGACTGTGATAAAAGGCTACAACATGATAAAAGGCTACACTGTCATAAAGGCTACAACATGATAAAAGGCTACACTGTGATAAAAAGCTACAACGTGATAAAAGACTACAATGTGATTAAATGTTACACAGTGATGAAAGGTTACACTGTGATAAAAGGCTACACTGTGATGAAGGCTACAATATGATAAAAGGCTAAACTGTGATAAAAGTCTACAAATGATGAATGACTACACTGTGATAAAAGGCTACAACATTATAAAAGGCTACACTGTGATAAAAGGTTATACTGTGATCAAAGGCAACAACATGATCAAAGGCCACACTGTGATGAAAGGTTACACTGTGAAAAAAGGTTACACTGTGATAAAAGGCTACAACATCATAAAAGGCTACACTGTGATAAATGACTACACTGTGATAAAAGGCTACAAAATTATAAAAGGCTACACTGTGATAAAAGGCTACACTGTGATTAAAGGTTACACCGTGATGAAAGGTTACACTGTGATGAAAGGTTACACTGTGATAAAAGGTTAGACTGTGATCAAAGGCAACAAAATGATGAAAGGCTACACTGTGATAATAGGCTACACCATGAGAAAAAGCCACACTTTGATAAAAGAGTACACTGTGATAAAAGGCCACACTGTGATAAAAGGCTACACCATGATAAAAAGCCACACTTTGATAAAAGAGTACACTGTGATAAAAGGCCACACTGTGATGAAAGGTTACACTGTGAAAAAAGGCTACACTGTGATCAAAGGCAACAACATGATAAAAGAGTACACTGTGATAAAAGGCTACACTGTGATAAAGGCTACAACATGATAAAAGGCTAAACTGTGATAAAAGGCAACAACATGATGAATGACTACACTGTGATAAAAGGCTACAACATTATAAAAGGCTACACTGTGATAAAAGGTTACACTGTGATCAAAGGCAACATGATCAAAGGCAACAGCATGATAAAAGAGTACATTGTGATAAAAGGCTACACTGTGATTAAGGCTACAACATGATAAAAGGCTAAACTGTGATAAAAGGCTACAACATGATGAATGACTACACTGTGATAAAAGGCTACAACATTATAAAAGGCTACACTGTGATAAAAGGCCACACTGTGATAAAAGGCTACACTGTGATAAAAGACTACACTGTGAAAGAAGGTTAGACTCTGATAAAAGGCTACAACATGATAAAAGGCTACACTGTGATAAAAGGCTACACTGTGATAAAGGCTACAACATGATAAAAGGCTAAACTGTGATAAAAGGCTACAACATGATGAATGACTACACTGTGATAAAAGGCTACAACATTATAAAAGGCTACACTTTGATAAAAGGCCACACTGTGATTAAAGGCTACACTGTGATAAATGACTACACTGTGATAAAAGGTTACACCATTATAAAAGGCCACACTGTGACAATGGGTTAGACTGTGATAAAAGGCTACAACGTGATAAAAGGCTACACTGTGATAAAAGGTTACATTGTGATCAAAGGCAACAACATGATCAAAGGCCACACTGTGATGAAAGGTTACACTGTGAAAAAAGGTTACACTGTGATAAAAGGCAACAAAATTATAAAAGGCTACACTGTGATAAAAGGCTATACTTTGATAAAAGACTACACTGTGATAAAAGGTTACACTGTGATAAAAGGCCATGCTGTGTTTAAATGTTACAACGTGATAAAAGGCCACACTGTGATGAAAGGTTACACTGTGAAAAAAGGTTACACTGTGATAAAAGGCTACAACATGATAAAAGGCTACACTGTGATAAAAGGTTACACCATTATAAAAGGCCACACTGTGATAAAAGGTTACACTGTGATAAAAGGCAACAACATGATAAAGGGCTACACTGTGATAAAAGGCTATACTTTGATAAAAGACTTCAGTGTGATAAAAGGCCATACTGTGATTAAATGTTACAACGTGATAAAAGGCCACACCGTGATAAAAGGTAAGACTGTGATAAAAGGCTGAACCGTGATAAAAGGCTACACAATGATAAAAGACTACACTGTGATAAAAGGCCACACTGTGATGAAAGGTTACACTGTGAAAGAAGGTTACACTCTGATAAAAGGCTGCAACATGATAAAAGGCTACACTATGATAAAGGCTACAACATGATAAAAGGCTACACTGTGATAAAAGCCTAATACATGATAAAAGGTTACACTGTGATGAAAGGTTACACTGTGATCAAAGGCAACAACATGATCAAAGGCCACACTGTGATGAAAGGTTACACTGTGAAAAAAGGTTACACTGTGATAAAAGGCAACAAAATTATAAAAGGCTACACTGTGATAAAAGGCTACACTGTGATGAAAGGTTACACAGTGATGAAAGGTTACACTGTGATAAAAGGCTTCACTGTGATGAAAGGTTACACTGTGAAAAAAGGTTAGACTGTGATAAAAGGCTACAACATGATAAAAGGCTACACTGTCATAAAGGCTACAACATGATAAAAGGCTACACTGTGATAAAAAGCTACAACGTGATAAAAGACTACAATGTGATTAAATGTTACACAGTGATGAAAGGTTACACTGTGATAAAAGGCTACACTGTGATGAAGGCTACAATATGATAAAAGGCTAAACTGTGATAAAAGGCCACACTGTGAAAAAAGGCTACACTGTGATAAAAGACTACACTGTGAAAGAAGGTTAGACTGTGATAAAAGGCCATGCTGTGTTTAAATGTTACAACGTGATAAAAGGCCACACTGTGATGAAAGGTTACACTGTGAAAAAAGGTTACACTGTGATAAAAGGCTACAACATGATAAAAGGCTACACTGTGATAAAAGGTTACACCATTATAAAAGGCCACACTGTGATAAAAGGTTACACTGTGATAAAAGGCAACAACATGATAAAGGGCTACACTGTGATAAAAGGCTATACTTTGATAAAAGACTTCAGTGTGATAAAAGGCCATACTGTGATTAAATGTTACAACGTGATAAAAGGCCACACCGTGATAAAAGGTAAGACTGTGATAAAAGGCTGAACCGTGATAAAAGGCTACACAATGATAAAAGACTACACTGTGATAAAAGGCCACACTGTGATGAAAGGTTACACTGTGAAAGAAGGTTACACTCTGATAAAAGGCTGCAACATGATAAAAGGCTACACTATGATAAAGGCTACAACATGATAAAAGGCTACACTGTGATAAAAGCCTAATACATGATAAAAGGTTACACTGTGATAAAAGGTTACACTGTGATCAAAGGCAACAACATGATCAAAGGCCACACTGTGATGAAAGGTTACACTGTGAAAAAAGGTTACACTGTGATAAAAGGCAACAAAATTATAAAAGGCTACACTGTGATAAAAGGCTACACTGTGATGAAAGGTTACACAGTGATGAAAGGTTACACTGTGATGAAAGGTTACACTGTGAAAAAAGGTTAGACTGTGATAAAAGGCTACAACATGATAAAAGGCTACACTGTCATAAAGGCTACAACATGATAAAAGGCTACACTGTGATAAAAGGCTACACTGTGATAAAGGCTACAACATGATAAAAGGCTAAACTGTGATAAAAGGCTACAACATGATGAATGACTACACTGTGATAATAGGCTACACCATGATCAAAAGCCACACTTTGATAAAAGAGTACACTGTGATAAAAGGCCACACTGTGATAAAAGGCTACACTGTGATAAAAGACTACACTGTGAAAGAAGGTTAGACTCTGATAAAAGGCTACAACATGATAAAAGGCTACACTGTGATAAATGACTACACTGTGATAAAAGGTTACACCATTATAAAAGGCCACACTGTGACAATGGGTTAGACTGTGATAAAAGGCTACAACGTGATGAAAGGCTACACTGTGATAAAAGGCTGAACCGTGATAAAAGGCTACACATTGATAAAAGACTACACTGTGAAAAAAGGCCACACTGTGTTGAAAGGTTACACTGTGATGAAAGGCTACAACGTGATAAAAGACTACACTATGATGAAATGTTAGAACGTGATAAAAGGCCACACCGTGATAAAACGTTAGACTGTGATAAAAGGCTGAACCGTGATAAAAGGCTACAACGTGATAAAAGGCTACACTGTGATAAAAGGTTACATTGTGATCAAAGGCAACAACATGATCAAAGGCCACACTGTGATGAAAGGTTACACTGTGAAAAAAGGTTACACTGTGATAAAAGGCAACAAAATTATAAAAGGCTACACTGTGATAAAAGGCTATACTTTGATAAAAGACTACACTGTGATAAAAGGTTACACTGTGATAAAAGGCCATGCTGTGATTAAATGTTACAACGTGATAAAAGGCCACACCGTGATAAAAGGTAGACTGTCATAAAAGGCTGAACCGTGATAAAAGGCTACACTGTGATAAAAGACTACACTGTGATAAAAGGCCACACTGTGATGAAAGGTTACACTGTGACGAAAGGTTACACTGTGAAAAAAGGCAACAAAATTATAAAAGGCCACACTGTGATAAAAGGCAACAAAATTATAAAAGGCTACACTGTGATAAAAGCCTACACTGTGATGAAAGGTTACACTGTGAAAAAAGGTTACACTGTGATAAAAGGCAACAACATGATCAAAGGCAACAACATGATCAAAGGCAACAACATGATAAAAGGCTACACTGTGATAAAAGGCTACACTGTGATAATAGGCTACACCATGATAAAAAGCCACACTTTGATAAAAGAGTACACTGTGATAAAAGGCCACACTGTGATGAAAGGTTACACTGTGAAAAAAGGTTACACTGTGATAAAAAGCTACAACATGATAAAAGGCTACACTGTGATAATAGGCTACACCATGATAAAAAGCCACACTTTGATAAAAGAGTACACTGTGATAAAAGGCCACACTGTGAAAAAAGGTTACACTGTGATAAAAGGCTACAACATGATAAAAGGCTACACTGTGATAAAAGGTTACACTGTGATAAAAGGTTACACCATTATAAAAGGCTACACTGTGATAAAAGGTTAGACTGTGAAAAAAGGCTACACTGTGACGAAAGACTACAGTGTGATAAAAGGTTACACCATTACAAAAACTACACTGTGATAAAAGGCCACACTGTGATAAAAGTCTACACTTTGAAAAAAACATACTACATGATAAAAGGTTACACTGTGATAAAAGGTTACACTGTGATCAAAGGCAACAACATGATCAAAGGCAACAACATGATAAAAGGCTACACTGTGATAAAAGGCTACACTGTGATAAAAGGCTACACTGTGAAAATAGGCTACACCATGATAAAAAGCCACACTTTGATAAAAGAGTACACTGTGATAAAAGGCCACACTGTGAAAAAAGGTTACACTGTGATAAAAGGCTACAACATGATAAAAGGCTACACTGTGATAAAAGGTTACACTGTGATAAAAGGTTACACCATTATAAAAGGCTACACTGTGATAAAAGGTTAGACTGTGATAAAAGGCTACAACATGATAAAAGGCTACACTGTGATAAAAAGCTACAACGTGATAAAAGACTACAATGTGATTAAATGTTACAACATGATAAAAGGCCACAACGTGATAAAATGCTACACTTTGATAAAAGACTACACTGTGATAAAAGGCCACACTGTGTTGAAAGGTTACACTGTGATAAAAGGCTACAACGTGATAAAAGGCTACACTGTGATAAAAGGCAGCACTGTGACGAAAGGTTACACTGTGATAAAAGTCTACAACATGATAAAAGGCTACACTGTGATAAAGGCTACAACATGATAAAAGGCTACACTGTGATAAAAGGTTACACTGTGATCAAAGGCAACAACATGATCAAAGGCCACACTGTGATGAAAGGTTACACTGTGAAAAAAGGTTACACTGTGATAAAAGGTTACACCATTATAAAAGGCCACACTGTGATAAAAGGTTAGACTGTGAAAAAAGGCTACACTGTGATAAAAGGCTACAACATGACAAAAGGCTACACTGTGATAAAAGGTTACACTGTGATAAAAGGTTACACCATTATAAATGGCCACACTGTGATAAAAGGTTAGACTGTGATAAAAGGCTACACTGTGACGAAAGACTACACTGTGATAAAAGGCCACACTGTGATAAAAGGCTACACTTTGATAAAAGAATTCACCGTGATAAAAGGCTACACTTTGATAAAAGGCTACACTGTGATAATAGGCTACACCATGATAAAAAGCCACACTTTGACAAAAGAGTACACTGTGATAAAAGGCCACACTGTGATGAAAGGTTACACTGTGATGAAATGTTACAACGTGATAAAAGGCCACACCGTGATAAAAGGTTAGACTGTGATAAAAGGCTACAACATGATGAATGACTACACTGTGATAAAAGGCTACAACATTATAAAAGGCTACACTGTGATAAAAGGTTACACTGTGATCAAAGGCAACATGATCAAAGGCAACAACATGATAAAAGGCTACACTGTGATAAATGACTACACTGTGATAAAAGGTTACACCATGATAAAAAGCCACACTTTGATAAAAGAGTACACTGTGATAAAAGGCCACACTGTGATGAAAGGTTACACTGTGAAAAAAGGTTACACTGTGATAAAAGGCTACAACATGATAAAAGGCTACACTGTGATAAAAGGCCACACTGTGATAAAAGGTTACACTGTGAAAAAAGGTTACACTATGATAAAAGGCCACACTGTGATGAAAGGTTACACTGTGAAAAAAGGTTACACTTTGATAAAAGACTACACTGTGAGAAAAGACTACAACATGATAAAAGGCTACACTGTGATCAAAGGCAACAACATGATCAAAGGCAACAACATGATAAAAGGCTACATTGTGATAAAAGGCTACACCATGATAAAAAGCCACACTTTGATAAAAGAGTACACTGTGATAAAAAGCCACACTGTGATGAAAGGTTACACTGTGAAAAAAGGTTACGCTGTGATAAAAGGCTACACTGTGATGAAAGGTAACACTGTGAAAAAAGGTTACACTGTGATAAAAGGCTACACTGTGATAAAGGCTACAACATGAAAAAAGGCTAAACTGTGATAAAAGGCACAACATGATGAATGACTACACTGTGATAAAAGAATTCACCGTGATAAAAGGCTACACTTTGATAAAAGACTACACTGTGATAAAAGGCTACAACGTGATAAAAGGCTACACTGTCATAAAAGGCAGCACTGTGACGAAAGGTTACACTGTGATAAAAGTCTCCAACATGATAAAAGGCTACAACATGATAAAAGTCTACACTGTGATAAAAACCTAATACATGATAAAAGTTTACACTGTGATAAAAGGTTACACTGTGATCAAAGGCAACAACATGATCAAAGGCCACACTGTGATGAAAGGTTACACTGTGAAAAAAGGTTACACTGTGATAAAAGGCAACTCAATTATAAAAGGCTACACTGTGATAAAAGGCTACACTGTGATGAAAGGTTACACAGTGATGAAAGGTTACACTGTGATAAAAGGCTACACTGTGATGAAAGGTTACACTGTGATAAAAGGCTACACTGTGATAAAAGGCTACACTGTGATAAAAGGGTACAATGTGATAAAATGCTAAACCGTGATAAAAGGCTACACTTTGATAACAGACTACACTGTGATAAAAGGCTACACTGTGATAAATGACTACACTGTGATAAAAGGTTACACCATGATAAAAAGCCACACTTTGATAAAAGAGTACACTGTGATAAAAGGCCACACTGTGATGAAAGGTTACACTGTGAAAAAAGGTTACACTGTGATAAAAGGCTACAACATGATAAAAGGCTACACTGTGATAACAGGCCACACTGTGATAAAAGGTTACACTGTGAAAAAAGGTTACACTGTGATAAAAGGCCACACTGTGATGAAAGGTTACACTGTGAAAAAAGGTTACACTTTGATAAAAGACTACACTGTGAGAAAAGACTACACTGTGAGAAAAGACTACACTGTGAAAGAAGATTACACTCTGATAAAAGGCTACAACATGATAAAAGGCTACAACATGATAAAAGGCTACACTGTGATAAATGACTACACTGTGAAAGAGGGTTACACTCTAATATAAGGCTACAACATGATAAAAGGCTTCACTGTGATAATTGACTACACTGTGATAAAAGGCTACACAGTGACAAAAGGCTACAACAATATAAAAGGCTACACCGTGATGAAAGGTTACACTGTGATAAAAGGCTACATTGTGATAAAGGCTACAACATGATAAAAGGCTACACTGTGATAAAAACCTAATACATGATAAAAGGTTACACTGTGATCAAAGGCAACAACATGATCAAAGGCCACACTGTGATGAAAGGTTACACTGTGAAAAAAGGTTACACTGTGATAAAAGGCAACAAAATTATAAAAGGATACACTGTGATAAAAGGCTACACTGTGATGAAAGGTTACACAGTGATGAAAGGTTACACTGTGATAAAAGGCTACACTGTGATAAAGGCTACAACATGAAAAAAGGCTAAACTGTGATAAAAGGCTACAACATGATGAATGACTACACTGTGATAAAAGGCTACAACATTATAAAAGGCTACACTGTGATAAAAGGTTACACTGTGATCAAAGGCAACAACATGATCAAAGGCAACAACATGATAAAAGGCTACATTGTGATAAAAGGCTACACCATGATAAAAAGCCACACTTTGATAAAAGAGTACACTGTGATAAAAAGCCACACTGTGATGAAAGGTTACACTGTGATAAAAGGCTACACTGTGATAAAGGCTACAACATGAAAAAAGGCTACACTGTGATAAAAGGGTACAATGTGATAAAAGGCTAAACCGTGATAAAAGGCTACAACATGATGAATGACTACACTGTGATAAAAGGCTACACTGTGATAAAAGGCTACACTGTGATAAAAGGGTACAATGTGATAAAAGGCTAAACCGTGATAAAAGGCTACACTTTGATAACAGACTACACTGTGATAAAAGGCAACACTGTGATAAAAGGTTACACTGTGATAAAAGGCTACAACATGACGAATGACTACACTGTTATAAAAGGCTACAACATTATAAAAGGCTACACTGTGATAAAAGGCTACACTGTGATGAAAGGTTACACTGTGATAAAAGGTCACACTGTGATAAAGGCTACACCATGATAAAAAGCCACACTTTGATAAAAGAGTACACTGTGATAAAAGGCCACACTGTGATGAAAGGCTACAACATAATAAAAGGCTACACTGTGATAAAAGGTTACACTGTGATCAAAGGCAACATGATCAAAGGCAACAACATGATAACAGGCTACACTGTGATAAAAGGCCACACTGTGATAAAAGGCTACACTGTGATAAAAGACTACACTGTGATAAAAGGTTACACCATTATAAAAGGCCACACTGTGACAATGGGTTAGACTGTGATAAAAGGCTACAACGTGATGAAAGGCTACACTGTGATAAAAGGTTACACTGTGATAAAAGGCTGAACCGTGATAAAAGGCTACACATTGATAAAAGACTACACTGTGATAAAAGGCCACACTGTGTTGAAAGGTTACACTGTGATAAAAAGCTACAACGTGATAAAAGGCTACACTGTCATAAAAGGCAGCACTGTGACGAAAGGTTACACTGTGATAAAAGTCTACAACATGATAAAAGGCTACACTGTGATAAAGGCTACAACATGATAAAAGTCTACACTGTGATAAAAACTTAATACATGATAAAAGGTTACACTGTGATAAAAGGTTACACTGTGATCAAAGGCAACAACATGATCAAAGGCCACACTGTGATGTAAGGTTACACTGTGAAAAAAGGTTACACTGTGATAAAAGGCAACACAATTATAAAAGGCTACACTGTGATAAAAGGCTACACTGTGATGAAAGGTTACACAGTGATGAAAGGTTACACTGTGATAAAAGGCTACACTGTGATGAAAGGTTACACTGTGATAAAAGGCTACACTGTGATAAAAGGCTACACTGTGATAAAAGGCTACAACATTATAAAAGGCTTCACTGTGATAATTGACTACACTGTGATAAAAGGCTACACAGTGACAAAAGGCTGCAACAATATAAAAGGCTACACCGTGATGAAAGGTTACACTGTGATAAAAGGCTACACTGTGATAAAGGCTACAACATGATAAAAGGCTACACTGTGATAAAAAGCCACACTGTGATAAAAGGCTACACTGTGATTAAAGGTTACACCGTGATGAAAGGTTACACTGTGATGAAAGATTACACTGTGATAAAAGGTTATACTGTGATCAAAGGCAACAACATGATCAAAGGCAACAACATCATAAAAGGCTACACTGTGACAATAGGCTACACCATGATAAAAAGCCACACTTTGATAAAAGAGTACACTGTGATAAAAGGCCACACTGTGATAAAAGGCTACACTGTGATAAAAGACTACACTGTGAAAGAAGGTTACACTCTGATAAAAGGCTACAACATGATAAAAGGCTACACTGTGATAAATGACTACACTTTGATAAAAGAATTCACTGTGATAAAACTTTACACTGTGATAGAATGCCATACTGTGATAAAAGATTACAATGTGATAAAAGGCTACACTGTGACGAAAGAATACACTGTGATAAAAGGTTACACCATTATAAAAACTACACTGTGATAAAAGGTCACACTGTGATAAAAGGCTACACTTTGAAAAAAACCTACTACATGATAAAAGGTTACACTGTGATAAAAGGTTACACTGTGATCAAAGGCAACAACATGATCAAAGGCAACAACATGATAAAAGGCTACACTGTGATAATAGGCTACACCATGATAAAAAGCCACACTTTGATAAAAGAGTACACTCTTTTAAAAGGCCACACTGTGATAAAAGGCTACACTGTGATAAAAGGCCACACTGTGACAATGGGTTAGACTGTGATAAAAGGCTACAACGTGATGAAAGGCTACACTGTGATAAAAGGTTACACTGTGATAAAAGGCTGAACCGTGATAAAAGGCTACACATTGATAAAAGACTACACTGTGATAAAAGGCCACACTGTGTTGAAAGGTTACACTGTGATAAAAGGCTACAACGTGATAAAATGCTACACTGTGATAAATGACTACACTGTGATAAAAGGTTACACCATTATAAAAGGCCACACTGTGACAATGGGTTAGACTGTGATAAAAGGCTACAACGTGATAAAAGGCTACACTGTGATCAAAGGCAACAACATGATCAAAGGCAACAACATGATAAATGGCTACACTGTGATAAAAGGGTACATTGTGATAATAGGCTACACCATGATAAAAAGCCACACTTTGATAAAAGAGTACACTGTGATAAAAGGCCACACTGTGATGAAAGGTTACACTGTGAAAAAATGTTACACCGTGATAAAAGGTTACACTTTGATAACAGACTACTCTCTGATAAAAGGCAACACTGTGATAAAAGGCCACAACATGATGAATGACTACACTGTTATAAAAGGCTACAACATGATCAAAGGCCACACTGTGATGAAAGGTTACACTGTGAAAAAAGGTTACACCGTGATAAAAGGCAACAAAATTATAAAAGGCTACACTGTGATAAAAGGCTACACTGTGATGAAAGGTTACACAGTGATGAAAGGTTACACTGTGATAAAAGGCTTCACTGTGATGAAAGGTTACACTGTGAAAAAAGGTTACACTGTGATAAAAGGCTACACTGTGATAAAAGGCTACACTGTGATAATAGGCTACACATTGATAAAAGACTACACTGTGATAAAAGGCCACACTGTGATAAAAGTCTACACTGTGATTAAAGGTTACACAGTGATGAAAGGTTACACTGTGATAAAAGGCTACACTGTGATAAAAGGTTACACTGTGATCAAAGTCAACATGATCAAAGGCAACAACATGATAAAAGGCTACACTGTGATAAAAGGCCACACTGTGATAAAAGGCTACACTGTGATAAAAGACTACACTGTGAAAGAAGGTTACACTCTGATAAAAGGCTGCAACATGATAAAAGGCTACACTGTGATAAATGACTACACTGTGAAAGAGGGTTACACTCTAATATAAGGCTACAACATGATAAAAGGCTTCACTGTGATAATTGACTACACTGTGATAAAAGGCTACACAGTGACAAAAGGCTACAACAATATAAAAGGCTACACCGTGATGAAAGGTTACACTGTGATAAAAGGCTACATTGTGATAAAGGCTACAACATGATAAAAGGCTACACTGTGATAAAAACCTAATACATGATAAAAGGTTACACTGTGATCAAAGGCAACAACATGATCAAAGGCCACACTGTGATGAAAGGTTACACTGTGAAAAAAGGTTACACTGTGATAAAAGGCAACAAAATTATAAAAGGATACACTGTGATAAAAGGCTACACTGTGATGAAAGGTTACACAGTGATGAAAGGTTACACTGTGATAAAAGGCTACACTGTGATAAAGGCTACAACATGAAAAAAGGCTAAACTGTGATAAAAGGCTACAACATGATGAATGACTACACTGTGATAAAAGGCTACAACATTATAAAAGGCTACACTGTGATAAAAGGTTACACTGTGATCAAAGGCAACAACATGATCAAAGGCAACAACATGATAAAAGGCTACATTGTGATAAAAGGCTACACCATGATAAAAAGCCACACTTTGATAAAAGAGTACACTGTGATAAAAAGCCACACTGTGATGAAAGGTTACACTGTGATAAAAGGCTACACTGTGATAAAGGCTACAACATGAAAAAAGGCTACACTGTGATAAAAGGGTACAATGTGATAAAAGGCTAAACCGTGATAAAAGGCTACAACATGATGAATGACTACACTGTGATAAAAGGCTACACTGTGATAAAAGGCTACACTGTGATAAAAGGGTACAATGTGATAAAAGGCTAAACCGTGATAAAAGGCTACACTTTGATAACAGACTACACTGTGATAAAAGGCAACACTGTGATAAAAGGTTACACTGTGATAAAAGGCTACAACATGACGAATGACTACACTGTTATAAAAGGCTACAACATTATAAAAGGCTACACTGTGATAAAAGGCTACACTGTGATGAAAGGTTACACTGTGATAAAAGGTCACACTGTGATAAAGGCTACACCATGATAAAAAGCCACACTTTGATAAAAGAGTACACTGTGATAAAAGGCCACACTGTGATGAAAGGCTACAACATAATAAAAGGCTACACTGTGATAAAAGGTTACACTGTGATCAAAGGCAACATGATCAAAGGCAACAACATGATAACAGGCTACACTGTGATAAAAGGCCACACTGTGATAAAAGGCTACACTGTGATAAAAGACTACACTGTGATAAAAGGTTACACCATTATAAAAGGCCACACTGTGACAATGGGTTAGACTGTGATAAAAGGCTACAACGTGATGAAAGGCTACACTGTGATAAAAGGTTACACTGTGATAAAAGGCTGAACCGTGATAAAAGGCTACACATTGATAAAAGACTACACTGTGATAAAAGGCCACACTGTGTTGAAAGGTTACACTGTGATAAAAAGCTACAACGTGATAAAAGGCTACACTGTCATAAAAGGCAGCACTGTGACGAAAGGTTACACTGTGATAAAAGTCTACAACATGATAAAAGGCTACACTGTGATAAAGGCTACAACATGATAAAAGTCTACACTGTGATAAAAACTTAATACATGATAAAAGGTTACACTGTGATAAAAGGTTACACTGTGATCAAAGGCAACAACATGATCAAAGGCCACACTGTGATGTAAGGTTACACTGTGAAAAAAGGTTACACTGTGATAAAAGGCAACACAATTATAAAAGGCTACACTGTGATAAAAGGCTACACTGTGATGAAAGGTTACACAGTGATGAAAGGTTACACTGTGATAAAAGGCTACACTGTGATGAAAGGTTACACTGTGATAAAAGGCTACACTGTGATAAAAGGCTACACTGTGATAAAAGGCTACAACATTATAAAAGGCTTCACTGTGATAATTGACTACACTGTGATAAAAGGCTACACAGTGACAAAAGGCTGCAACAATATAAAAGGCTACACCGTGATGAAAGGTTACACTGTGATAAAAGGCTACACTGTGATAAAGGCTACAACATGATAAAAGGCTACACTGTGATAAAAAGCCACACTGTGATAAAAGGCTACACTGTGATTAAAGGTTACACCGTGATGAAAGGTTACACTGTGATGAAAGATTACACTGTGATAAAAGGTTATACTGTGATCAAAGGCAACAACATGATCAAAGGCAACAACATCATAAAAGGCTACACTGTGACAATAGGCTACACCATGATAAAAAGCCACACTTTGATAAAAGAGTACACTGTGATAAAAGGCCACACTGTGATAAAAGGCTACACTGTGATAAAAGACTACACTGTGAAAGAAGGTTACACTCTGATAAAAGGCTACAACATGATAAAAGGCTACACTGTGATAAATGACTACACTTTGATAAAAGAATTCACTGTGATAAAACTTTACACTGTGATAGAATGCCATACTGTGATAAAAGATTACAATGTGATAAAAGGCTACACTGTGACGAAAGAATACACTGTGATAAAAGGTTACACCATTATAAAAACTACACTGTGATAAAAGGTCACACTGTGATAAAAGGCTACACTTTGAAAAAAACCTACTACATGATAAAAGGTTACACTGTGATAAAAGGTTACACTGTGATCAAAGGCAACAACATGATCAAAGGCAACAACATGATAAAAGGCTACACTGTGATAATAGGCTACACCATGATAAAAAGCCACACTTTGATAAAAGAGTACACTCTTTTAAAAGGCCACACTGTGATAAAAGGCTACACTGTGATAAAAGGCCACACTGTGACAATGGGTTAGACTGTGATAAAAGGCTACAACGTGATGAAAGGCTACACTGTGATAAAAGGTTACACTGTGATAAAAGGCTGAACCGTGATAAAAGGCTACACATTGATAAAAGACTACACTGTGATAAAAGGCCACACTGTGTTGAAAGGTTACACTGTGATAAAAGGCTACAACGTGATAAAATGCTACACTGTGATAAATGACTACACTGTGATAAAAGGTTACACCATTATAAAAGGCCACACTGTGACAATGGGTTAGACTGTGATAAAAGGCTACAACGTGATAAAAGGCTACACTGTGATCAAAGGCAACAACATGATCAAAGGCAACAACATGATAAATGGCTACACTGTGATAAAAGGGTACATTGTGATAATAGGCTACACCATGATAAAAAGCCACACTTTGATAAAAGAGTACACTGTGATAAAAGGCCACACTGTGATGAAAGGTTACACTGTGAAAAAATGTTACACCGTGATAAAAGGTTACACTTTGATAACAGACTACTCTCTGATAAAAGGCAACACTGTGATAAAAGGCCACAACATGATGAATGACTACACTGTTATAAAAGGCTACAACATGATCAAAGGCCACACTGTGATGAAAGGTTACACTGTGAAAAAAGGTTACACCGTGATAAAAGGCAACAAAATTATAAAAGGCTACACTGTGATAAAAGGCTACACTGTGATGAAAGGTTACACAGTGATGAAAGGTTACACTGTGATAAAAGGCTTCACTGTGATGAAAGGTTACACTGTGAAAAAAGGTTACACTGTGATAAAAGGCTACACTGTGATAAAAGGCTACACTGTGATAATAGGCTACACATTGATAAAAGACTACACTGTGATAAAAGGCCACACTGTGATAAAAGTCTACACTGTGATTAAAGGTTACACAGTGATGAAAGGTTACACTGTGATAAAAGGCTACACTGTGATAAAAGGTTACACTGTGATCAAAGTCAACATGATCAAAGGCAACAACATGATAAAAGGCTACACTGTGATAAAAGGCCACACTGTGATAAAAGGCTACACTGTGATAAAAGACTACACTGTGAAAGAAGGTTACACTCTGATAAAAGGCTGCAACATGATAAAAGGCTACACTGTGATAAATGACTACACTGTGATAAAAGGTTACACCATTATAAAAGGCCACACTGTGACAATGGGTTAGACTGTGATAAAAGGCTACAACGTGATGAAAGGCTACACTGTGATAAAAGGTTACACTGTGATAAAAGGCTGAACCGTGATAAAAGGCTACACATTGATAAAAGACTACACTGTGATAAAAGGCCACACTGTGTTGAAAGGTTACACTTTGATAAAAGGCTACAACGTGATAAAAACCTAATACATGATAAAAGGTTACACTGTGATAAAAGGTTACACTGTGATCAAAGGCAACAACATGATCAAAGGCAACAACATGATAAAAGGCTACACTGTGATAAAAGGCTATACTTTGATAAAAGACTACACTGTGATAAAAGGTTACACTGTGATAAAAGGCTGAACCGTGATAAAAGGCTACACATTGATAAAAGACTACACTGTGATCAAAGGCCACACTGTGATGAAAGGTTACACTGTGAAAAAAGGTTACACCGTGATAAAAGGCTACAACATCATAAAAGGCTACACTGTGATAAATGACTACACTGTGATAAAAGGCTACAAAATTATAAAAGGCTACACTGTTATAAAAGGCTACACTGTGATTAAAGGTTACACCGTGATGAAAGGTTACACTGTGATGAAAGGCTACACTGTGATCAAAGGCAACAACATGATCAAAGGCAACAACATGATAAATGGCTACACTGTGATAAAAGGGTACATTGTGATAATAGGCTACACCATGATAAAAAGCCACACTTTGATAAAAGAGTACACTGTGATAAAAGGCCACACTGTGATGAAAGGTTACACTGTGAAAAAATGTTACACCGTGATAAAAGGCCACAACATGATGAATGACTACACTGTTATAAAAGGCTACAACATGATCAAAGGCCACACTGTGATGAAAGGTTACACAGTGATGAAAGGTTACACTGTGATAAAAGGCTACACTGTGATGAAAGGTTACACTGTGAAAAAAGGTTACACTGTGATAAAAGGCAACAACATGATCAAAGGCAACAACATGATAAAAGCCTACACTGTGATAAAAGGCTACAACATTATAAAAGGCTACACTGTGATAAAAGGCTACACTGTGATGAAAGGTTACACTGTGATAAAAGGTCATACTGTGATAAAGGCTACACTATGATAAAAAGCCACACTTTGATAAAAGAGTACACTGTGATAAAAGGCCACACTGTGATGAAAGGTTACACTGTGATGAAATGTTACGTGATAAAAGTCCACACCGTGATAAAAGGTTAGACTGTGATAAAAGGCTGAACCGTAATAAAAGGCTACACATTGATAAAAGACTACACTGTGATAAAAGGCCACACTGTGATAAAAGGCTACACTGTGATTAAAGGTTACACAGTGATGAAAGGTTACACTGTGATAAAAGGCTACACTGTGATAAAAGGCTACAACATTATAAAAGGCTACACTGTGATAAAAGGCTACACTGTGATGAAAGGTTACACTGTGATAAAAGGTCACACTGTGATAAAGGCTACACTATGATAAAAAGCCACACTTTGATAAAAGAGTACACTGTGATAAAAGGCCACACTGTGATGAAAGGTTACACTGTGATGAAATGTTACGTGATAAAAGGCCACACCGTGATAAAAGGTTAGACTGTGATAAAAGGCTGAACCGTAATAAAAGGCTACACATTGATAAAAGACTACACTGTGATAAAAGGCCACACTGTGATAAAAGGCTACACTGTGATTAAAGGTTACACAGTGATGAAAGGTTACACTGTGATAAAAGGCTACACTGTGATAAAGGCTACAACATGAAAAAAGGCTAAACTGTGATAAAAGGCTACAACATGATGAATGACTACATTGTGATAAAAGGCTACAACATTATAAAAGGCTACACTGTGATAAAAGGTTATACTGTGATCAAAGGCAACAACATGATCAAAGGCCACACTGTGATGAAAGGTTACACTGTGAAAAAAGGTTACACTGTGATAAAAGGCTACAACATCATAAAAGGCTACACTGTGATAAAAGGCCACACTGTGATCAAAGGCAACAACATGATAAAAGGCTACACTGTGATAATAGGCTACACCATGATAAAAAGCCACACTTTGATAAAAGAGTACACTGTGATAAAAGGCCACACTGTGATGAAAGGTTACACTGTGAAAAAAGGTTACACTGTGATAAAAGGTTACAACATGATAAAAGGCTACACTGTGACAAAAGGTTACCCTGTCATAAAAGGTTACACCATTATAAAAGGCCACACTGTGATAAAAGGTTAGACTGTGAAAAAAGGCTACACTGTGACGAAAGACTACACTGTGATAAAAGGTTACACCATTATAAAAACTACACTGTGATAAAAGGCTACACTTTGAAAAAAGCCTACTACATGATAAAATGTTACACTGTGATAAAAGGTGGTTACACTGTGATCAAAGGCAACAACATGATCAATGGCAACAACATGATAAAAGGCTACACTGTGATAAAAGGCTACACTGTGATAATAGGCTACACCATGATAAAAAGCCACACTTTGATAAAAGAGTACACTGTGATAAAAGGCCACACTGTGATGAAAGGTTACACTGTGATAAAAAGTTACACCGTCATAAAAGGCTACAACATTATAAAAGGCTATACTGTGATAAAAGGCTACAACATGATAAAAGGCTACAACATGATAAAAGGCTACACTGTGATAAAAAGCTACAACGGGATAAAAGACTACAATGTGATTAAATGTTACAACGTGATAAAAGGCCACAACGTGATAAAAGGCTACACTGTGATAAAAGGTTACACTGTGATCAAAGGCAACAACATGATCAAAGGCCACAGTGTGATGAAAGGTTACACTGTTAAAAAAGGTTACACTGTGATAAAAGGCAACAAAATTATAAAAGGCTACACTGTGATCAAAGGTAACAACCTGATCAAAGGCCACAGTGTGATGAAAGGTTACACTGTTAAAAAAGGTTACACTGTGATAAAAGGCAACAAAATTATAAAAGGCTACACTGTGATAAAAGGCTACACTGTGATGAAAGGTTACACTGTGAAAAAAGGTTACACTGTGATAAAAGGCAACAACATGATCAAAGGCAACAACATGATAAAAGGCTACACTGTGATAAAAGGTTACACCATTATAAAAGGCCACACTGTGATAAAAGGTTAGACTGTGAAAAAAGGCTACACTTTGATAATAGGCTACACCATGATAAAAAGCCACACTTTGATAAAAGAGTACACTGTGATAAAAGGCCACACTGTGATGAAAGGTTACATTGTGAAAAAAGGTTACACTGTGATAAAAGGCTGCAACATGATAAAAGGCTACACTGTGAAAAAAGGTTACACTGTGATAAAAGATTAGACTGTGATAAAAGGCTACACTGTGACGAAAGACTACACTGTAATAAAAGCTTACACCATTATAAAAAATACACGGTGATAAAAGGCCACACTGTGATAAAAAGCCACACTTTGATAAAAGAGTACACTGTGATAAAAGGCCACACTGTGATGAAAGGTTACATTGTGAAAAAAGGTTACACTGTGATAAAAGGCTGCAACATGATAAAAGGCTACACTGTGATAAAAGGCTACACAGTGACAAAAGGCTACAACATTATAAAAGGCTACAACGTGATAAAAGGCCACACCGTGATAAAAGGTTACACTTTGATAAAAGACTACACTGTGATAAAAGGCTACACTGTGATAAAAGGGTACAATGTGATAAAAGGCTAAACCGTGATGAAAGGCTACACTTTGATAACAGACTACACTGTGATAAAAGGCCACACTGTGATAAAAGGCAGCACTGTGATAAAAGGCTACAACATGATAAAAGGCTAAACTGTGATAAAAGGCTACACTGTGATAAAAGGCAGCACTGTGACGAAAGGTTACACTGTGATAAAAGGCTACACTGTGATAAAAGGGTACAATGTGATAAAAGGCTAAACCGTGATAAAAGGCTACACTTTGATAACAGACTACACTGTGATAAAAGGTTACACTGTGATAAAAGGCTGAACCGTGATAAAAGTCTACACTGTGATAAAAACCTAATGCATGATAAAAGGTTACACTGTGATAAAAGGCAACAACATGATAAAGGTCTACACTGTGATAAAAGGCTATACTTTGATAAAAGACTACACTGTGATAAAAGGTTACACTGTGATAAAAGGCCATACTGTGATTAAATGTTACAACGTGATAAAAGGCCACACCGTGATAAAAGGTAAGACTGTGACAAAAGGCTGAACCGTGATAAAAGGCTACACATTGATAAAAGACTACACTGTGTTAAAAGGCCACACTGTGATGAAAGGTTACACTGTGATAAAAGGCTACACTGTGATAAAAGGCTACAACGTGATAAAAGGCTACACTGTGATAAAAGGTTACACTGTGATAAAAGGCAACAACATGATCAAAGGCAACAACATGATAAAAGGCTACACTGTGACAATAGGCTACACCAGGATAAAAAGCCACACTTTGATAAAAGAGTACACTGTGATAAAAGGCCATTCTGTGATGAAAGGTTACACTGTGAAAAAAGGTTACACTGTGATAAAAGGCTACAACATGATAAAAGGCTACACTGTGATAAAAGGTTACACCATTATAAAAGGCCACACTGTGATAAAAGGTTAGACTGTGATAAAAGGCTACACTGTGACAAAAGACTACACTGTGATCAAAGGCAACATGATCAAAGGCAACAACATGATAAAAGGCTACACTGTGATAAAAACCTACTACATGATAAAAGGTTACACTGTGATAAAAGGCCACACTGTGATCAAAGGCAACAACATGATCAAAGGCAACAACATGATAAAAGGCTACACTGTGATAAAAGGCTACACTGTGATAATAGGCTACACCATGATAAAAAGCCACACTTTGATAAAAGAGTACACTCTGATAAAAGGTCACACTGTGACAAAAGACTACACTGTGATAAAAGGCTACAACATTATAAAAGGCTACACTGTGATAAAATGTTACACTGTGATCAAAGGCAACATGATCAAAGGCAACAACATGATAAAAGGCAACACTGTGATAAAAACCTACTACATGATAAAAGGTTACACTGTGATAAAAGGCCACACTGTGATCAAAGGCAACAACATGATAAAAGGCTACACTGTGATAAAAGGCTACACTGTGATAATAGGCTACACCATGATAAAAAGCCACACTTTGATAAAAGAGTACACTCTGATAAAAGGCCACACTGTGATAAAAGGCTACACTGAGATATAAGGCTACACAGTGACAAAAGGCTACACTTTGAAAAAAACCTACTACATGATAAAAGGTTACACTGTGATAAAAGGTTACACTGTGATCAAAGGCAACAACATGATCAAAGGCAACAGCATGATAAAAGGCTACACTGTGATAAAAGGCTACAACATGATAAAAGGCTACACTGTGATAAAAGGTTACACCATTATAAAAGGCCACACTGTGATAAAAGGTTAGACTGTGATAAAAGGCTACACTTTGATAAAAGAATTCACTGTGATAAAAGGCCACACTGTGATAAAAGGTTACACTGTGATAAAAGGCTACACAGTGACAAAAGGCTACAACAATATAAAAGGCTACACCGTGATGAAAGGTTACACTGTGATAAAAGGCTACACTGTGATAAAGGCTACAACATGATAAAAGTCTACACTGTGATAAAAGGCAACAACATGATAAAGGGCTACACTGTGATAAAAGGCTATACTTTGATAAAAGACTACACTGTGATAAAAGAGTACACTGTGATAAAAGGCTGAACCGTGATAAAAGGCTACACATTGATAAAAGACTACACTGTGATAAAAGGCCACACTGTGATAAAAGTCTACAACATGATAAAAGGCTACACTGTGATAAAGGCTACAACATGATAAAAGGCTACACTGTGATAAAAACCTAATACATGATAAAAGGTTACACTATGATAAAAGGTTACACTGTGATAAAGGCTACAACATGATAAAAGGCTACACTGTGATAAAAACCTAATACATGATAAAAGGTTACACTGTGATAAAAGGTTACACTGTGATCAAAGACAACAACATGATCAAAGGCCACACTGTGATGAAAGGTTACACTGTGATAAAAGGTTACACTGTGATAAAAGGCTACACTGTGATGAAGGGTTACACTGTGAAAAAAGGTTACACTGTGATAAAAGGCAACAACATGATCAAAGGCAACAACATGATAAAAGGCTACACTGTGATAAAAGGCTACACTGTGATAATAGGCTACACCATGATAAAAAGCCACACTTTGATAAAAGAGTACACTGTGATAAAAGGCCACACTGTGATGAAAGGTTACACTGTGAAAAAAGGTTACACTGTGATAAAAGGCTACAACATGATAAAAGGCTACACTGTGATGAAAGGTTACACCATTATAAAAGGCCACACTGTGATAAAAGGTTAGACTGTGAAAAAAGGTTACACTGTGATAAAAGGCAACAAAATTATAAAAGGCTACACTGTGATAAAAGGCTACACTGTGATGAAAGGTTACACAGTGATGAAAGGTTACAATGTGATAAAAGGCTACACTGTGATGAAATGTTACACTGTGAAAAAAGGTTACACTGTGATAAAAGGCAACAACATGATCAAAGGCAACAACATGATAAAAGGCTACACTGTGATAAAAGAGTACACTGTGATAAAAGGCCACACTGTGATGAAAGGTTACACTGTGAAAAAAGGTTACACTGTGATAAAAGGCTACAACATGATAAAAGGCTACACTGTGATAAAAGGTTACACCATTATAAAAGGCCACACTGTGATAAAAGGTTAGACTGTGAAAAAAGGCTACACTGTGACGAAAGACTACACTGTGATAAAAGGTTACACCATTATAAAAACTACACTGTGATAAAAGGCCACACTGTGATAATAGGCTACACTTTGAAAAAAACCTACTACATGATAAAAGGTTACACTGTGAAAAAAGGTTACACTGTGATCAAAGGCAACAACATGATCAAAGGCAACAACATGATAAAAGGCTACACTGTGATAATAGGCTACACCAGGATAAAAGGCCACACTGTGATGAAAGGTTACACTGTGAAAAAAGGTTACACTGTGATAAAAGGCTACAACATGATAAAAGGCTACACTGTGATAAAAGGTTACACTGTGATAAAAGGTTATACCATTATAAAAGGCCACACTGTGATAAAAGGTTAGACTGTGATAAAAGGCTACACTGTGACGAAAGACTACACTGTAATAAAAGATTACACCATTAAAAAAAATACACGGTAACAAAAGGCCACACTGTGATAAAAGGCTACACTTTGATAAAAGAATCCACTATGATAAAAGGTTACACTGTGATAAAAGGCTACACAGTGACAAAAGGCTACAACATTATAAAAGGCTACAACGTGATAAAAGGCCACACCGTGATAAAAGGTTACACTTTGATAAAAGACTACACTGTGATAAAAGGCTACACTGTGATAAAAGGGTAAAATGTGATAAAAGGCTAAACCGTGATGAAAGGCTACACTTTGATAACAGACTACACTGTGATAAAAGGCCACACTGTGATAAAAGGTTACAGTGTGATAAAAGGCTACAACATGATAAAAGGCTAAACTGTGATAAAAGGCTACAACATGATGAATGACTACACTGTGATAAAAGGCTACAACATTATAAAAGGCTACACTGTGATAAAAGGTTACACTGTGATCAAATGCAAAAACATGATCAAAGGCAACAACATGATGAAAAGGCTACACTGTTATAAAAAGCCATACTTTGATAAAAGAGTACACTGTGATGAAAGGTTACACTGTGATAAAAAGTTACACTGTGATAAAAGGTTACAACATGATAAAATGCTACACTGTGATAAAGGCTACAACATGATAAAAGGCTACACTGTGATAAAAAGCTACAACGTGATAAAAGACTACAATGTGATTAAATGTTACAACGTGACAAAAGGCCACACCGTGATAAAAGGTTACACTGTGATAAAAGGCTACACTGTGATAAAAGGGTACAATGTGATAAAAGGCTAAACCGTGATAAAAGGCTACACTTTGATAACAGACTACACTGTGATAAAAGGCTACACTGTGATGAAAGGTTACACTGTGATGAAATGTTACAACGTGATAAAAGGCCACACCGTGATAAAAGGTTAGACTGTGATAAAAGGCTACAACATTATAAAAGGCTACACTGTGATAAAAACCTAATACATGATAAAAGGTTACACTGTGATCAAAGTCTACAACATGATAAAAGGCTACACTGTGATAAAGGCTACAACATGATAAAAGGCTACACTGTGATAAAAACCTAATACATGATAAAAGGTTACACTGTGATCAAAGGCAACAACATGATCAAAGGCCACACTGTGATGAAAGGTTACACTGTGAAAAAAGGTTACACTGTGATAAAAGGTTACACTGTGAAAAAAGGTTACACTGTGATAAACGGCAACAACATGATCAAAGGCAACAACATGATAAAAGGCTACACTGTGATAAAAGAGTACACTGTGATAAAAGGCCACACTGTGATGAAAGGTTACACTGTGAAAAAAGGTTACACTGTGATAAAAGGCTACAACATGATAAAAGGCTACACTGTGATAAAAGGTTACACCATTATAAAAGGCCACACTGTGATAAAAGGTTAGACTGTGAAAAAAGGCTACACTGTGACGAAAGACTACACTGTGATAAAAGGTTACACCATTATAAAAACTACACTGTGATAAAAGGCCACACTGTGATAATAGGCTACACTTTGAAAAAAACCTACTACATGATAAAAGGTTACACTGTGAAAAAAGGTTACACTGTGATCAAAGGCAACAACATGATCAAAGGCAACAACATGATAAAAGGCTACACTGTGATAATAGGCTACACCAGGATAAAAGGCCACACTGTGATGAAAGGTTACACTGTGAAAAAAGGTTACACTGTGATAAAAGGCTACAACATGATAAAAGGCTACACTGTGATAAAAGGTTACACTGTGATAAAAGGTTATACCATTATAAAAGGCCACACTGTGATAAAAGGTTAGACTGTGATAAAAGGCTACACTGTGACGAAAGACTACACTGTAATAAAAGAGTACACCATTAAAAAAAATACACGGTAACAAAAGGCCACACTGTGATAAAAGGCTACACTTTGATAAAAGAATCCACTATGATAAAAGGTTACACTGTGATAAAAGGCTACACAGTGACAAAAGGCTACAACATTATAAAAGGCTACAACGTGATAAAAGGCCACACCGTGATAAAAGGTTACACTTTGATAAAAGACTACACTGTGATAAAAGGCTACACTGTGATAAAAGGGTAAAATGTGATAAAAGGCTAAACCGTGATGAAAGGCTACACTTTGATAACAGACTACACTGTGATAAAAGGCCACACTGTGATAAAAGGTTACAGTGTGATAAAAGGCTACAACATGATAAAAGGCTAAACTGTGATAAAAGGCTACAACATGATGAATGACTACACTGTGATAAAAGGCTACAACATTATAAAAGGCTACACTGTGATAAAAGGTTACACTGTGATCAAATGCAAAAACATGATCAAAGGCAACAACATGATGAAAAGGCTACACTGTTATAAAAAGCCATACTTTGATAAAAGAGTACACTGTGATGAAAGGTTACACTGTGATAAAAAGTTACACTGTGATAAAAGGTTACAACATGATAAAATGCTACACTGTGATAAAGGCTACAACATGATAAAAGGCTACACTGTGATAAAAAGCTACAACGTGATAAAAGACTACAATGTGATTAAATGTTACAACGTGACAAAAGGCCACACCGTGATAAAAGGTTACACTGTGATAAAAGGCTACACTGTGATAAAAGGGTACAATGTGATAAAAGGCTAAACCGTGATAAAAGGCTACACTTTGATAACAGACTACACTGTGATAAAAGGCTACACTGTGATGAAAGGTTACACTGTGATGAAATGTTACAACGTGATAAAAGGCCACACCGTGATAAAAGGTTAGACTGTGATAAAAGGCTACAACATTATAAAAGGCTACACTGTGATAAAAACCTAATACATGATAAAAGGTTACACTGTGATCAAAGTCTACAACATGATAAAAGGCTACACTGTGATAAAGGCTACAACATGATAAAAGGCTACACTGTGATAAAAACCTAATACATGATAAAAGGTTACACTGTGATCAAAGGCAACAACATGATCAAAGGCCACACTGTGATGAAAGGTTACACTGTGAAAAAAGGTTACACTGTGATAAAAGGTTACACTGTGAAAAAAGGTTACACTGTGATAAACGGCAACAACATGATCAAAGGCAACAACATGATAAAAGGCTACACTGTGATAAAAGAGTACACTGTGATAAAAGGCCA